>NW_024522539.1:11545585-12145585 GCF_017590135.1 Pyrgilauda ruficollis
GGGGGGGGGGGGGCGCCCGGGCGCTGATCACACAGTGCAGGCTGCAAATCGATAACCCTTTCCTTGTAATCCCAGTAATTGTGGGAATCACGGCTCTCCGTTAAAGGGACAGCGGGCTGCAGCGGGGGCAGCGCTCGCACAGCCTCTGCTCCCCGAGCGCTCCGCCTGGGCTCCCAGCCCTGCCCGCAGGGCAGCTGGCACGGTGAGGGCAGCGGGCAGGGGCACGCTGGCCCCACCAGGCACCATTTCCACAGAGCCCTTGGCGGCTGCTGTGAGGTGTGAGGCCCTTCCTGTCACCTGTGGCATCCTCCTCCCAGGGCAGGACATGTCCGGAACCCCCGGCCAGAGGCGCGGAGGGGAGCGAGGGCAGCCCCCGGGGGCGCAGGCAGGGGAAGGGGCCGCTCACTGCTGTGCCTGCCCTGGCCAGGCTTCCTGCGGCTGCCCCATGTCCCCACGGAGCCCCGGCAGCCCAGCCCAGCTCCTTCCTCTGTTCTGGCACTGCCAGGAGCAGCGGGAGGCCTTGGGCACTCTGTGCTGGTCGGATCTCCATGGATTTAGTGATATTTTGTCGTGCGGCTGGGGGATGAGAAGGACTGGTGAGGGGCTGCTGGAATCAGGCTGGCGTGAGCTGCCCTGGCCCCGAGGAGTCCCCAGCACAGCGCCCGAGCCCAGCCCTGGGCACTACCCCGTGTCCCCCCGGTGTATGGCTGAGGGTCGGGGTGCCAGGCAGCCTCCGGGGCGGCCGGCGAGGGGGGTGCGTGGGCAGGAGCAGGGCCCCATGCCCCCGGCGCTCCTGCCCTCTCCCTGCCGCTGACCATCTGTCATTCAATTAGGGCTGGGAGGCAGCTGAGGGGCTGGGGGGAGCGGGGCTGGGGGTCAGCGACCCCGCGCACAACGGCCTGCTGCCTCGCAGACGAGAAGAAGTTCAAATGTTAAATGCTCTCCGGCCCCGGCTCATCCAGGGCACTCGCCTTTGGAGGCAGCGGAGGGGTGAAGGGCATCAGTCATTAGCACTTAGATTTCAGCTCCGAGGCTGACCCTGCCTTCTGTTGGGGGATTTTGGCCTGAAAAGCCTTAACCCTTCCAGGGCAGCCCCCTCCCTCCTCCAGCCCCCACCCGGTAGCCCCAGGCTGGTGCTGCCTGACCAGGCTGCTCCCCGCAGCTTCCCAGTAGTTTGGGGCTGCCCCCCTCCCGGGCAGGTGGGTTTGGGGGAGAGGAGGGATCTCTGCAGCCCTGCCCACAGCCGGCCGCTTCCCTGACCCCGTGAAAAGGGTAAGGCAGGGCAACAAGTCAGCGCCGGCAGGGAGGCACGCCGCGGAGCCGCGCTGGAGGCGGCACACGCCCCTGCCCACCCACGGCTGCACCTCCTGCAGGGGCCCGACACCCCCTCTCCTTCTTACAAACAGACCAGAACAAATTGATGAATTGAGTTTCCACTATGCTAATTTGGACATTATAAATATTTAACTATCAACCCTAGCAGCCAGCCAGAGAGGGCTCCTCTCTTCTTTGCATGCCACTTAATCTAAAGTAAATGTTTGCCCCAGAAGTGGCTAGGGCAATCTGAGCATCTCATTCCCTGCTCCTTCCTCCCTCAGGGGAGCCCTGAGGGTACAAAAGGGGGTCTTGTCACCTTTGACTCCTTTTGCAGAGTCTCCCTGGTAGCCTTCCTCCTTGTTTTGGGTGTGTTAAGGAGCTTGGCTGAGGCAGAGATCGAGCTCTGGCTTCTGCCTAGGAGGATTCTGACACGGCGTCCCAAATCAGAGGTCTCTGGCCACATCACCTGACACTGGGCTGCTCTGCCTGGAGCAGATTTCACATGTATTCAGAGATGGAGAGATTCCTGACTTCAAATCAAGACAATGAAGAATGAGTTTTCATTCTCCTTCAGTGAAAACAAATTCCTGCGTCTCATGAAAAACCACAATATTTACAATTTCAGTGGGATTATACCTAGCAAGTGAACCCCTCTATGTCCTTCATTTCAAGGACAGATTGTAAACCCCTCATGACATCAGCATTTGGTATATTTGGTAGATTTTAATGTTTGATATACTTACTGTTTGCTGCTGAAGGGTAGTAATTTTCTCTTTCAACATGGTAACATATCACAAGTGTTTGTTAATGATCACAGAGCTTTGTTTTTCTGATGGGCTTGAGCACCTCTTTGAAACTCTTGTATGTAACAGTCTTACAAGTTATTCACCTTAGAGGCTGTAGAAGCAAAGGAAAATGTCACCCAGAGTAGTGCAGGGATTTGTGGGGCTGCAAACAGCTCATCTGGGGCTTGGTCTGGCATTTTTAAGGCATTTGTGTGGCAGCAGCTCACTCCCATGATGCTGTAGGTCTTGGAAAGTTGCCTTTCTGTTCCTGAGCTCTGTTAATTTGTTAGTGAGAAGCTCAGGATATCTGTTACTTGTGCTTACTTGGTCTCTCACCTCTGGCAAAAAGTGAAGTTCTGCTTTGAAGAAGAGTGCCCTGGTGCTTTGCTAGCTGCCTGGGGCAGACACCATGTACCCCTGCACACTGTGAGCTCACACCCTCCTGAGAGCCCCTGACCAGGCACGGAGCAGGGCTTAAGGCAAAGGCTCATGTGCTAGAAGTGTCAAGAAAACATGAGAACAACATGGGTGTTATTATTTGAGCATGCATGGGAGCATGTCATCAATCCCTACATTAACATGCACACAAGAACAGGAGATGATACCTCGCCTGCAATGATCCTGCCAGTCTGTGGGACTTCCCTCACAGCCTTGTCCCTCAGCTGTTTAGAAATGCAGGGAATGTTGGTGTATTTTTGTGTTCTCTCGTTCTCCCTCACCTAGGACAAACTGGCAGCAGACTGGTGAGGTCTGGGAGAAGGGACAGTGCAGCCCATTCGGGTGTAAAAGCAGGGTGGGTGCAGCACTGGAGATGTGAAACACCAGTTTGCTGTAGGGTCAGATATTGGATTACCAGCAAAAGTTGATCCCAGTCACATGACAGATCTTACATTTGCTGTCATAAAATCTATCATTATTTAATAGGCACAGAAATCAAATTCTTCTGTGGACTATGAAGCAAGAATCTTTTAAAAATGTCTGTTTACCACAACAGACAACATATTGATCATTGGTTTTGAGACCTCACAGACGATTCAGAGATGTGTGTGAACACAAGCTGGCAGCTTGCTTTGCTCTATTCACTGCCCAAAATCAAACCCCACCAACTGCCACACACTCAGCTTTCCAATCAGGTAGATTTTAATTTCTTTACTTTAAAGACTACTGTTTTTTTAAAGACAAATAACAAGAAAATTATATAGCACCAACCTGCCTTCTGGTGATGCTGCTGTTTGCAGTGATACTGACAGGTATACACAGTGAGGAGACACTCCGCTCTTTTGCCACAGAAGAAAAACTGCCTTCTCTGAATGCAGCTGACCTGGTATTTACCACTGTGAACAGCCTCATCCATTTTGGCAGCACAAAGGGGCTGATCTCCTCCTGACTTGAGTCAGTATAATTTTTTTCCCTGGTATTAGGGGCACTGGAATGGGTGGAAGGTGGACCAGCTTGCTTTATTCTTTGCAAAGTCTACAAGTACTGTTTCCATCCTTCAGCCTCCCCGTTTCTGCCTTGGGATCCCTGGATGAGACTTGTGAGATGAAGCTAAAAGGAAAAGTTGCAAGGCTGGTGTGGAGCATGTAGGAACTCGAGTGGGTTACAGTGCCTGTCAGAACCTGCTCTCCTCCAGCCAGTGACAAAGGTGTGCCTGTCCCTCCTCTGTGCCCTGGCAAGGCAGTTCCAGTCACAGCAAAGGGCTCTCCTGGGTAAGGATCATTAACAGCAAATCACTGACTTGTGATTTGTACCAGATTTCCTGATAGAGAGAGACAGTAAGTCATCTCACGTGGATTACTATGGAGTGTTTGTAGATGTTTTTCCATCTCCATGAGCTGCCATGGCCCCATGGTCCCCAGACTGAGCCCCCTCTGGCCCCACCAGCCAGTGGCTCCTCTGTGACACCAGCACTGAGCAGAGGAGGGGGAGCCAGCGCTATCTCCCTCTAGCTTTAGAACTAGCACAGTCTTTAATCTGTGCATATTTTAAGGTGTGGGGATCCCATAAATCCTTTCACATCTGGGATCGCTTGTAATGGCCAGTGTCAGGAGTTTACAGAGGAGCTTTCCTAAGATCTAGTGCCCGGAATCAATAGCAGCTGCAGTTCCAGGCAGGGGGATAGGCTGAATCCCGATTTGATTCTCAGGTGTTTTCAATTGTATTTCCAGCAAAAAAATACTGTTGTTAAGTGATTCTGCTGGTCTGGTCGTGCCTTTTGAAGTTGCCTTTATTTCTTTGAGCTCAGATTCCTTGAGATCCTCTAGGTGCTCCGTCCCCAAACCCGCATGTATCTAATAAACCTGACAGCTTCCCAGCAGATGTCTCCATCTTCTTCATTTTCTCCTTTATCAAGGGGACAGACTTCACTGGAGAGTGCATCTTAGCAAGTGAGGCCAATGCAGGCTCTTTAGAGAGCTCCCAGAGGCCCAAGTCATCTACTCCAGCCATGGAGGAGCGAGGGGACCTTGTGTGGCAAGGCAGGGTTTGAACACCCTGCAGCTCACATTTCTTCATTCTCCATTTCCCTTTGCCCTAGCATGTGACAGCATCAGCTCCCATCTGCCTGCAAGGATGCAGGCTGCTCTGGGGTGAGCTTTTTGAGGTTTCAGCCACCCCACCTCCCTCTGGGGAACACCCCTCATCATTGACAGCATCCTCATTCCTGTTTGTGCAGGGCACTGCCTGGGAGCACCAGGGAAATGGAGTCTGGAGAAAAGGGCTCTGTTGTACAGCCTGCCTTTGCCCTTGGGCACAGTGTGCTGGCCAGGACTGCTGGCTGGACTCTGCCCTCCCCATGAGGTGCTTCTGGGTCTGTGCTAAATCACAGGCAAGTTGGGGCCAGACTTCCCTTGGCTGTCCCTGTTTGCTCTGAACTGCCTACATCTGAATTCCTTGTGGGTGGAAGAAAGGAACATGGAGGTGATGGGCAGCATCTGTAATAGGAAATTGCTGTCTGCAGATGTGTGTGTGAAGGAAAGCCTGTGTCAGAAAATGGTATCAAGGGATAAATTCCACAAGTGAGTGAATCCATCTGAGTGTAAGACACAGGTTGTGCATTTTCCTCAAGAAGGAGCTGAACAGCTTCAAGGATATCAATCCATTTTATGAATGACATGGTTTCCCTAGCATTGCATATGCTTACTCAGTAGGAGAGAAGACAACAGGCAAATAAACAGGTGTTTTACCCATCTTGGACCAGGTTTTGAATCCTTTCTCCCTTTGCATTTGGGTGGAGCTGTGCTGGCAGTTTTGCTTGAGTAAGGAGTTTGATTACATTCCTCATTTGAAGGAGCAGTGTGATAGTGTCCAAGCTGAAACACCTCCTGAAAAACACACC
The DNA here is from genome assembly GCF_017590135.1 of Pyrgilauda ruficollis. Taxonomy (NCBI): domain Eukaryota; kingdom Metazoa; phylum Chordata; class Aves; order Passeriformes; family Passeridae; genus Pyrgilauda; species Pyrgilauda ruficollis. The sequence goes on from NW_024522539.1 coordinate 11,551,025, forward strand.
ATTCTCTCCTGGCTGGCTCTGTAGGTGTGTGGTGTGCAGTGGCAGATGCTCCTGTTCTCCTAAAAGAAGGCTTTGCCTGTTGACTACAATGGAAAGCAGCTTGTTACCACGTCTAAGCATAGAAATTTCTTCTGCCTTTGCTTTGCACAAATGGAAATCTGATTGCTCCTTCTAATCTTCCCCAGTACACCTGGTGTGTGAGGGACCAGTGACAACCTGGCCCTGATAAAGACTTCAAGAGTGCACCTATTATCTACACCCCAGAAAAACTCCAATCATGTGGGAATAGTTAAAAGTAAGAAAATACATAACAGATCATCCGTCTTTCAGCTGCACTCAGCTGGGAGGTGGGAGCAGATTGCCACAGCTGGGTGCAGCCATCCCCCCAGAGCCTGCAAAGGCTGGCTGGCAGAGCTGCAGCTGGACAGAGCACAGCCTGCACCCTTCCTTGGAGGTTGTTCATGTGCCAGGCCTGGCTGCCAGCTCCGGGGTGCCCAAAGCACTGGAGCTGCTTCCTGCCAAGCCCACTCTGAGGAGATACTGAGCCCCGAGCTGGGTTTGGTTCCGTGTCCTGGAGGTGCATGCAGTGCTGTGACCTTTTCTTGATGCAGCCCTGGCACTGTGCTGAGGCCAGTGCTTGCTGGCAGAGGCAGGGAGCTGGCTGTGCCTGGGGCAAGGGCTCTTGGGCACTGCAGGCAGTGCCAGCCCTGCCTGGCACCCAGGCCTGGTGCTGCAGAGAGCGTCACGCTGGGGAAGCAGCTGGATGCTGAGCAGTGCAAGCCCTCATCAGTGCACTGCTCTCTGGGTGCCTGCTCGTACACGGTACCCTTGTGGGCAGGGGGTAACCCCTGGCCTCCAGTGCAGATGGTTGCATGAAAACAATTAATCTTTTGGAGAGCAGTGAATGGAAACATTAGTGCCTCGACCCCTAACACAGGTGAGCATCACCGCCCAGCGTGAAGGTTTGCGTGCACAGAGAGCTTTTGCTGACTGCATGCTTTTTCAGGCATGTGGGTCTGTAAGAAAAGGCAGAGACAGATGGAGAAATGGATACAGGGATGCAGAGAAGCATTGCATTCTCCTGGACAAGCACTGGGAAAAGCCAGTGCGTCCTGATGGGTGCAGGCTGCCCAGGGGGCTGGGAGAGCTGGGCAGCAAACACCCCTTGCTCTGATTCCTGCTGTGGAAAAGGAAGTGTGGCATGGCTGTTTGCTCCTGGCACATAACCTGGAAGCCATCTAATGAATACCCCAGCTTCACCTATTATCCCAGGAGAAATCAACCATCTGCAGTTTTGCTAGCTGTGCTGGACAGGAAGGGATAGTTCATTAGCAATTTATACGTTTGGTTTGTCCCCTAAAATGGATCTTTCCAGCAGCAGGGATGTGTCATTTCCCTGTTGAGATGCTCCTGCTTTCACAGTGCTGGCTCCCAGGCCAATCACTCAGCGTGAGCTGGGTTGCCAGCGTATGTAAATGACGTACATAAGCTGCAGGAGCAGGGTCACGTAAGTGTTTTGTTAGGTTCTGCCCTGTCAGCCCTATTTCATGGATCCTGCCAGAATATTAACATGTTTGCATATGTAAATGTGTTAAAGAGAGCATCAGCTGAGGGAATACATTAAACCCGGTTGTCCTTCCAAGTTGATTTAATCTGACAGCACCTCCATTAAAAAAATAAAAAGCATCAGTTTTCCTTTTGTGACTTGATGTACAGTAATTAGCTTGTTAGAGCAGGAAACACCTCCTTTCATAATTGATTTTGCACCCCTTTTACTTGGATATCTCTGACAAGCTGTTTCTTGCTCCCCAAGGACACCATCAGTACTTCCCATGTGTTTGGAATTTCATGAATGTGAATAATGAATATGATTTATCCCTCCCACACTCCCATGCACAGATAATATATGTAGCCAATTTGTGAACTGGACCTCGCACCAGAAAGATTGGTGTCAAAGTATTAATAGTGTAGTGACCAAACGTGCACAGGAATCAGGGCCCAGCTAAGCAGAGATTTTCGGGGCATTAGTGACATGGGAACAGGTTGCACCACGTGTTTGTCACTGGGGAGGAAAGAAAGAATGAAGATTTTCTGAATGGTCCTGTGTATCTAAGTTAGCATGCCAAATTGGTTGCTTATTACAGCTGGCACAGTGCCTTAGTGGGCTAATGTGTTAATAATGTGTAATGTTTCTCTTAGGCAATGGCACCGCTCTTCATTAGCGCATCTCAAGCCCTGTCACTGTTGCTTAGCTCGACATTTTGTTTCTGATGTTCCAGCGAGGGTATTTGAAATCAGGGTTTCAGATCTGCTAATACATGTCACACACTCTTTAAAAATGGATTTTAAAAGGGCCTCAATAATTTTATGGCTACTAATAACATTTGTAGCTATGTGAGCTAAGCTAATGATAAGAGTAATCAAATTTCATGTTTCACGGCATAAAATGAGCAACTGTAGGGGTCAGGAAGGTATTCACTCCCTGCCCTCCTCCCCTGGGAACCACTGTCTTTTCCGGTTGGTTCAGAAGATGAGCAGTGTTTGGGATGTGAAATAGCACAGTGCTGCAGGGAAGTCCAGGTCTTGCACTGTACACAGCAAGGATCTTCTCTGTAAGAACCAGAAGTCGGGTTTCAATGGAGCAAAACATTTGGATGATACTTTTGTTTCACACTGATTACCTCTCGCCTTGGCATCCAATACATGGGGCTGAGTCTCCCCATTTTTGTGCCTGTTCACTCAATTCCCCTGAACCTGGGCATTTGAGCCTTACATTTCTGAGAGGCCCCAGCACAGCCACGTAATTCACATCTTAATTTTTCAATCAATAAAGGCGCTCGCTTAGGCTTCCCTCAAATTTCTCTCTTCACTCGCTGTATTAGCAAGTTTGCTTTGAGCATTCCTTTAACCCTGAGAGTAACTGCGAGGCATCCAAGAGCGCCTGGAGGCAGCAGCAAACACCTTCCCGGGCAGGTGCCCCGCAGCCCTGCGGTGGGCAGAGGCAGCAGTGCCCAGGGCTGGCTGCAGCACGCCCAGGGGCTGCCAGGCAGGGCTGGAGCAGCACACTGGCATTGGGCAAGGCAACAAACTGTTTGACTGCTGCCTGGCTTTGACAAAGACATCCCCTCCCCTTGCCAGATAGTGCCAAGAGCACTTTCTAGCACCCATACTTTCAGTGTGATGTGTTTTCCAAGGCCTTTTAGTGCATTGCACCAGCGATGAGCCTAAGGACTCACTTAACACATTGCATTATAAACCAGATTGGAGATGTGCTGAATAAAATAACCCAGCAGAGACAGCCAAAAAGCTATCTGTATTTTTTTTGAACAGGAAAGCAGCTTTTATTTTTTTTTTAAGCTATTTTCCAAGAAAACCTTGGCATCAGGCATTTTTTGAGGCTCAGAGTAGGTTGCCACGAGGAGGGGGCTTCCTGGTACATCAGGGAACATAATGGGAAAGGCTGAAGTTAAAGACCCTTTAATTGAGGCCTTCAGAATGGTAAGTATAACACTGCCTCGCTCTGTTTAGGGGATTTTGAGTATCTCTACCATCAAGGCTACATTTGTCTGTAGGATTAATCACTTTTTGATCCAGAGGGTTTAAGACAGACAGCTTACTAGGAATGTTCTGCATGGCTCTCCCAGGCTGGCAATTAGCTTTGTTTCTTTATATTATCTTGTTTATTATACCATTCTCCACCTCTTTTGCTTTTTTTTTTCCCTGACCAACATGTTAATATACAAATTCATTTAAAATTCATTTTTAATCCATTTTAAATCCATCTTTAACTGTGCAGAGGGTTTTTAATAAAGTCTCTGTGTTAAATACAGAAAATAAAAAATTCCTGCTACTGAGCAGAGAGCTGGTTTGTATATAGATGATACTGTAAAAAATCTTGGAAAAACTCAAAGACATAATTTTGCTCTATTTTAGGGTTTTATCTCTAGATTTGCTGAGGTTCTCCTGCTTGCTGGAAGGCCCTCAAGAATCTGAATTATACCCTTTACATTTGACCTGAATGTAAACAGGTTTTTTTTTTTTTTTTTTTTTTTGACATTGTTTGTACCTCACATGAAAGAAAAAATATGTCAAAGTAGCTGTGTGTGGGCACCCACTCAGGTTCTTTCAGAGGCTCAGAAATGATCTTCTGCCCTTGACAGGCTTTTTCCCTGAATATCAGTGCCCTGAAAGGCAGAGGGAGCACATCCCCCTGTGTCCCATCACACAGCCTTTTCTCCCATGCTCCTAGTCCTTCACAGGCTAGCACAGAAGATGGATGATGCCTTTATTTCCTTATCATGTGTGCTGTATGAATGGGCGTGGACAAGCAGGAAACAGTCCTTGAGCTCTAGACCAAAAATACCCCTCAATGCTGTGTTGGGGAGGCATCCATGTGGGTTCTTACATGGGATTGCACATGCATGGGGCTTGTGAGCTGCCAGCAAATAACACAACGCTTGGCAAAGCTCCCCCAGACCTGGCAGCTTGCTTTGGGGCTGGAAACAACCCAAATATACTTGCATGCTACCTAAGGGCTTAGAGTTTTCCTGTTTCCAGAAATGGCTTGGCCCTGAATCTGTTGGGTGCCCTTGGTTAATCAAGTTCACTGCTCTGCATCCATTTCCCACCTGGCTACCCATGGGAGTGATGCTGGTTACTTTTATCCAGCATTTTGCTGTACCCTGAGGACAAGCACAATCTCAGGACTGAATATTGCTGTGTAGAACAGCACACATTTGATGTAAGTACAGAGTCCCAAGCCAAAGCTTACTGACATACATGGGACTGCAGTGAATTGACTTTGGTCAGTTTTGGATCAGATGCTCAAAGCTGTAAAATTTCTTTGACCTTGTAACATCCCCAGTGTGAAGTTACTAGCACAGTCAGAACTAGATGCAGCACGTACTGTGCTTTTCTGTCACAAACAGTTTGTCTTCCTTTTTCTTGGCTCTTCTTTTAATAAATGTAACTCCTTCTCCTATGGCTCAGGCATTGTGTTGAACCATGCCGACAAATGTTCTCAGGTTTTTAAAATATTTGGTATTAAAGAGATCAGGCCAGATGTGTTCTGCTGCCTTCATCACTCTAGGTTGTGTACTCTGTGTTGAAATGATTATTGTCATCACCCAGTGAAAGGCAGCTGATGAAAGACTCTCTCCCCCTCTGATGAGCTATCCATCCACCCCTGCCTGGTGCAGAGTGCACGGGTTTTGTTTTTGAATGATATATTGCTGTGTCAAAGTGGCTTATGTGCTGCTTAAACTTGTGCTGGTGAATGATAGAGAGTGTGCATTAAACACTCTCCCTGCAATGGGAGCTGTATTTTCTCATCTCCATCTTTGGGAGCACCAAAGCCCATCCCTGCTGGGAGCCCAGCAGGCATTCCTGGAGCAGTCTGGGTGTGCCTGTGCCCACACTGGGCACTTCAGTAGAAATATTATTGGACACCATAAATTCTTTCCTGTTCTCAAGCAGTATAGCTTTTGTTTTCCCACTTGTCTCCCTTTTTACTCCACTTTATTCCTTTTTTTTTTTTCCCCAATTTTTGCAAGGTTAGCAAGAATTGCTAAGAAAAGATAGAAAAATGGAAATTCCATTTTGGTTCTACTGACAGACTCCCACACCATCTTCTGAGGAAGTGTTTGATAAACAAAACACATTAAATCAACATTTTGCCTTGAAAAAGGTTTTGATTGGAAAACTCAAAGCCTTCCACACTTCCACAGTCCTTCAGTTCCAGCATCCCTGAGCAGTGCCCATAACATGAATGAGACCTTTCCAAACAACTGAGAAAAATTAAAAAACCCAAGACACAGATATTTTCCTTGTGCAGTGACACAATCGAATACTTAACCAAAAACAATGTAATGAAAAGTCTAGGTCAGAAAATGGAGCGCTGCAGCCTGGAAAAATAGTTTTCTGACCTTCTGGATTTCCTCTATTAGAGGACTACTGTGCAGTGAGCAAACCCTATTTCTTACAACAAAGAAATTTAGCAATCTGGAGGCTGTGTCACCTTGCTGGCAGAAACACTGAGCAGCAATAGTGCTGAAAGTCAACACTAATAGCTGACACCAAATTAAACTGCCAGGGTTTGTGTGATGTAGTTCTGTCACCCTTTGACACATTTGATGTGAATTCAGAGGCTTCTGCTGTAAACTCATCAGCAGAGCTCATGACGCATCATCTTTACATATCTGTCCATCCACATTTGTCAGCAAACTGTGAGCCTCAAATGACTCCAGCCATTGGGATATAGATTGCTTTACCTTCACATATAGTAAATAGAGTGTTTTAACACTTGTGATACCCTCAGCTCCAGCTTTTAACTGACTAACTCTTGTTAGCTGCACTTCAGCCCTTCTGCGTGCACGCTGAACACGGTGATTGATGAGGGCTGGTGATGGCAGTGGGGTGGCCCATCCCTCCTTCACTTGTGCCTCAAATCATCTCCAGTTTGCCCATGCAGAAGAGCAGCAGGCACACTCCTAAGTGTCTTCATGAAGTGCCTGATTGAAAGGCCACAGCCAATTAGGTTGAGCTGAAATGGACACTCGCAGGATGTCTTTGCCTCTCAGCTCCCTGCGTGGTGCCTGCAGAGAGCAGGCGCTGGAGAAGTGCTGCTAGCCCTCACATCTGCCTGCACCACCCAACAGCTCCCAGAGCCAGGCAGTGTGTCAGCCTGGCAACCATGCAGGGTGGCTGTGCCCCCACTTCACAGCTTTGGAGCAGGAATGGCCCCAGCAAGTGCCAGGGCTCAGATCCTGGGGCAGCAAACTGCTCACAAATGCAAGTCAGGCTGCTCAGGCAGCTGTTGACTGCTGACAAATAAATAATCTCCCTGTAAAATTACAATGCATTTCAAAACACAAACAGCGTCCCCCACACCCTTCTCCCTGGGCAATCCAAAAGGGATTTCTAACATTTGGTTTTCTCTAAACCAGCTAGTGTTTTTGCAGTTTCAGATTGATGCCTTTTGGTTAAGAGCTCCTAATTTTCCTGTTAATTTTGGACTTACCGACATAATGAAAACAGGTCCCCCCGGATGACAACCAATTCTGCTGGGTTGGATGTGAGTGCTGGACTTGATGTGATGCTCTGAGCAATGCTGAAGAGACTCCCCAGGTTTGTGCCAGGCTTGTGTCTCCCCTATGGACCAGAAAGGAAAAAAGGGTCTGCAGTTTCTGTTTATGTCTCCATGGTATTTAACATATTTTCTATCTTCAACAGCATTTTATTCTACTGACTGGCTTTGCTAGCAGTGTAAATTACCATGGACAGAAAGCTGTATTTAGGCTCACAGGAGGAACAAATAGAACAAGAACAATAAATCAGATTCTATTTCTTATAAGTCCATTTTAACATGTGGCTTAAAAGACTACTTTTATAAGGTAGTATGCATTAAATCACACTTATTTGTGTGAGCTATAACAGAATGGGAACAGAAACATGATGTGCTGCAAGAAAAAACACTCTATTTTCACTCTGTGTCTCCAAATCTCCTGCTTGCATAATAACTGGCATAAAAACATTGCACAGTGTCCCATGTTCCAATAACATTTTGCACCACTAGAATTTTTTTCAGAAATAGTGATAGAAGATTGCATTTGTTCTTAAAAATGATAAACTCCCTAATTTTGTAAAAAATTTGGGATAAAAAGTATAATCTTTAAAAATATTTCCCATCAACTTCCACTGATGCTTTGTGACCCGCTCCATTTGGAAACTGCTGTGGAGTGCCACTTGGCTTGTGTGATGGAAGCAGCTTGAGTTCTCAGACTGAGCACCTGGGGTTTATTTAATTTGACACCTTGAACATCATACTCTTGCCCTCTGGAAATGTCTCCTTGTCAGGATTTGTTCCAAGCTCTGCAAGAACTGAGGGCAGCACTAAAGCAGAATTTGGAGCATCCTTTCTTTCTCTCCTTGGTGAGCAGTGACTCCTGTCCTCGGTGCCTGAGGAACATGTGGAACAGCAGGGACCCAGACTGGCCAAACTGATGCAGCTGAGAGACACAACCTGCACAAGCCCTGGGGCATCTGGGGCTCCTCCAGGCACAGGGGGATTGTAATGGAAACGCTGACAGCTCTTAATAGTTATGACATCTAGGCATGCCTGTAATTACTGCACAGAGGCTTCTGGCATGCAAACAATATTAGGCTACCTCTTGTGCCTGACTTGTTTTATCTCTGTGGCAAAGCTCCTGAGGACAGGACAGCATTGCTTCTCCTCACGTTTTTGAAGCACTGGTTGTGCTCTCAGCTGCTTACAGGTACTTACTAACAGCAGTGGCAATTGGACTGATTCAAAGCTTATTTCAGTTGCCAGATTTCCTGTTAATAGGCTGTAGAGCCCAGATACATGGTGCAAGGTGCTCAGTGGACAACAACTCTCTCTGCAGTGTCCTAGAGAAGAGAAACCTTAAACCTGCACCTACAGAAACTATTTATAAATGCACTGACTTTAGCTTTTGTGTCATGTCATCACTGGGACCAGGGCACTGTCCTTTCTTGCACCTTCCTGGTTGGCAGCAGGGAAATATAATTCTCTGAAAGGGACTTGTCCCACCTCCTGTACTTGGCACTTTCTAAAGCAATGAACAATACAAGTCTTATGAGTACATTTTATGGCACCCTTGGCCAGGTAAAGGTTTAAATCAGATGAGTTAAAATGGGTCATGGGATGTAAAGCAGCCATCTCTGACATTGCCTGGACTATGGCCAGTGCACCACAGCATTCCTGCAGCTGCACTGCTTGTGGGAGCAGTAGCTCCCTGGAGATAACACTCCACGGCAGGCAAATCCAGCAGCTGAGCAGCAGCCCCTGCCTCCCCCACACCTCACCTCCAAACGCTGGAACCCCCAGTGCAGGAAAGGCGACAGCTCGAGTGCAGCAGGCACTGGGGGGCAGGGAAGAGATGAGGCCCAGAGATGTGTTCCCCACTCAGAATTCAGTCTCAGGGTGCCAGATTTATCCTGCCTCTCCTTGCCCTTGGTGCAGGCTCCAACACAGGCTGCAGCAGCCCCGTGTCCACGCCGACCCCAGAGGTCACTGCATTTACAGCGCTGCCCCATCAGGAGCCAGTGGGCTGCGTGCCTGGCAGACGGAGGGTTTCACAGCCCCATCAGAGAAATATTTAAACTAATTTAAATAAGTTCTCTGGATAATTAGATATCGTAGCACCCTCTTCTGGCTTCCTGCATTTCCTGGGCCGTGCCTCTCTCCTTTTTGAGACCATTTGACCCACATGGGTTTCCTGCTCATGGTTTTGCAGTTGCATCCATCCCAATCCTCTCCCAATTTCTATAACCTCATGGCTTTCTAGGAGAAAGACTCCTCAAGCTCATGTTTGCTTCCCACACAGAGTCCCTTCACAATTAACCTTTTTGTGCAACCTTTTAAAAGCAGAATCTCTTTTCTTATTTTTTTTCACCGACTGGTGATCATGGAAAAGCCCTGACTTAGCACATCTGGTGCAGCTCTGGCTGTGCTGCTGTGGAGAGGGTTACCCTGAATCCAGAGAGGGATCCTGGGTGAGGACAGGGACTGTCCCAGCCCTGGTGACCTCGGGGACAGCAGAGTGGGGAGGGTCCCCAGCACCCCCAGTGCTGCTGCTAAGGCAGTCAGGGGCCTTCACACAGGTTTTGGGGTGCTGCTTCCTCTCTGATGTCCTCGTTGTGAACCCAGAAACAAGCAATTATAGTTCATAATGTGGGTGTGCAAAATTCCCTCTAAGAGCTAATTCACTGTGAGGACTAATATTTCTGGTTAAGGGTCCACAAATGTCATGATACCATTATAAAATAAACTCTTGGAAAATAATTCACTTTTAAAATAAAACATTGCTTTCCTTTTACCCAGTAGGTTAAAGTACTTTGTTCCACAGTACCAGCTTTAAATTTTTCATGTCAGGGTAAAAAGTAATTTTTTAATTATAATTTTAATGCAACTGACCATATTTCGTAATGATACATTTTGAACCCAACTTGTAAAGATGTCAAAAGAAAATATGTCTATTCCATAGAACAGACATAGAAATATCTGAATCCTAAGAACACAGTTGAAATAAAATAGTGCTTTTAAAAGTGCCAATTATTTATTTTAACTGTGATATTACAGCTGTCATTAGCACCGTGGGAAATATTTTCTGTATTATTAGGGAAGTTTCAAATTAATCAGTTTCAAAACTCACAGAATTTGCAGGAATACAAGGTACCAGGTTATGGCTCCTCTGAAGCAGGTCCGGTGGCAAAATTCAGCTTTAAATCCACTTTAACAAGACCCCTTCCCTTTCTCCCTTCAGGTGACAAAGCCATCCTCCTGCCCTGTCCACCCAACATCCTTCACTTCATTCCCTCGGGGCTCTGGGCAGGTCCAACACTGCAAGGGAAAGGGGAAAGGTCTTTGCTTTGCAGGATGAAGAGAGCAACCATCAGCACATCCTGCAAGCAGGGAGCTGGGAGCAGGGCTGGGAGGCACAGCAGGGAGTGCCACCAGCCCCAGGGAGTGCCACCAGTCCCAGGGAGGTGCCATCAGCCCCAGGGAGGTGCCACCAGCCCTCGGGAGTGCCATCAGCCCCAGGGAGTGCCACCAGTCCCAGGGAGTGCCACCAGCCTCAGGGACGTGCCACCAGCCCCAGAGAAGTGCCACCAGCCCCAGAGAGGTTGTACCAGCCCCAGAGAGGTGCCACCAGCCCCAGAGAAGTTCCACCAGACCCAGAGAGGTTGTACCAGCCCCAGGGAGTGCCACCAGCCCCAGAGAGGTTGTACCAGCCCCAGAGAGGTGCCACCAGCCCAGGGAGTGCCCCCAGCCCCAGGGAGTGCCCCCAGCCCCAGGGCAGAGAGGCACTGCCTGAGGGCCCCGCTGGCACTGGGACATTGCAGAGCAGCTCTTTGCCCCCGAGCTGCTGCTGTGGGTCTGTGTGCTCTGAGCCCAAGCAGTCACAGAGCTGGGTTCATGGGCTGCCGCTGTCAGTGCCAGGTGTGGGCAGGGAACACTCTGCAGGCTCAGCTGGGACTTTGGAGCTTTCCAAATGCCCTGAGGTGTCTGGCTGCTCTGCAGGGCTGTCCCTGCTGATATGCACCTCTCACAGTCATGGGCTGCAGGTTGGAGTGTCTACCTGGAGCAGGAAACACTTGGCCAATGTCACCTATACTGAACTCTGTGGATTTTTTAGGCTGCAGGTTTGTTTTGTCTGCCTTGGCCTTACTTCCATCAGTGAGCCATGTTTCTCCTCACTCTCTCCTTGCAAAAGCAGCAAAATTGTTGAAGTGATTTTTTTCGATGTTAGTTGCCTGACTCCATCTATGGGGCTTTGGAATCACCCTAAATCACAGCATACTCACAGATCAGTGATGGCAGCACCACCCTGAAGCAAGAGATTGCAGTGAGTGTACCAAGGCAGCACCCAAGAAAAAGGTATTCCTACCATGCTCTGAGGCTGTGAATGCAAACACAGCTTCATCACACTTCTGAGCACAGAGTTAGTGGGAAAAAATGCTCAGATGCTCAGCAGTCAGACAGGAAAATGAGGGTCTCTTGGAGAGCAAAAGAGGAAAGGACTGGGATAGATATGATGAGGTTTGGTTCAGCCCAAGTAAAACATTATCAGTAGCTTCTTCAGCTATGAGATAAAAAAGAGGATTGCAGAAGATATTACAGATTTAGACCTTCCTTTGTTATTTATACCCTCAAACTTGGACCTCCTTCAACCCTAAGCTAAATCAGAAGTCTCTGGTCCTTTATATTTCCTATATAATATTTTTGTGCCCCGCTCATCAAGGCTCTTTATAATCTCTCTTTGAAGCACGACTCAGAGGTAGTGCTTACTCATCCCTTAATGCTGGTGTTCAGTTAGCCCAAATCACTCCTCAGCCCTACTTGGTGGCTGCTTTTTGGCATCTCTTGCCGTTAACTCAGGACAGCTTATACACCCAAAGGTCTAATTGTGGTGCTCTGCTCAGCTGTCTCCCTCAATAGGTTGGGTGCAGGCATCTTTAGGTGTTTCTGCCTCAGATGTTCCCCTGCACCCTCACGTCACTCTCTGTGGGATGTGTGAGCCCCACGAGCCAGTGCTGGAGGAGCACAGCTGACAGAGACAGCAGCAGCAGCCTCCAGAAGCATCATAGTTTCTCCTTTCCAGGCAAACATCTCTTTCCCCATTTATGATGGTCCAAAGGTCAAAGATAGCTGCTCTACCACTTCCATGGCTCTGCTGAAGTTTTATGTCCTGGAATTGCTGTCAAGTTCAATGTTAGCATTTTATATAATGAAGTAGCAGTTGTTACACCTCTGCAACCTGCATGAATTCACACTGAAAAGACTGAAAATTTCAGGTGAATTTTCCCAAACTCCTCAGACCTTTACCAATGGCTTTGCATTGGATTAAAAGCAGAAGTAAGCAGTATTTACTTGGGAAACTGAGCACCAGACATACCTGGAGAATTCTTTCTGAACCTAATATCAATGTATTTGAGAGGAAACCATCAGAATATTTACCCTTTTGTACAGCTTCATCGACCTTTTCTTACAACCTCTTGTTAGCTTTTCCCTTTACAGGTTTTTGGTATAGATCCTTGGGTTATAAGTCTGCAGTTCTCTGACATGTTATTGCTTTGTAGAAAGGAAGGTCTCTTTGTTTTACACTTTTAAAATACAAAACCTCAAAATGTTTGCCTCTTCTGTAGTATTTTTACATAAGCGTGGTCTCATTGACAAAACCCTCATTGACTTTGATGGTTACAAAAACAATGTTTGAATTTAAAGAGAAAACATTATTATGCTTAAGGGTGACAGTCTGATGTTCCCAGTACCTTAAAACTTGATAGAGCCAGTGGTTTACCTAAAAGCCAAACATATGTCCCTTATGGTAATGAGCTCTAACTGGAGGCCCCTCTGAAAGACCTGAGGACAATTTCTAGCATTTTCAAAACCAACTGAGAGCTGATGGGTTGCTTCACAGTTTTTTTCTTTTTTTGCATAGTTCAATTTATAATTGCTGTGAGCAATCCCAGAGGAGCCCACTCTTCATTCTGGTGGGGCAAGCTGCACCTTAAGGCCTCGTTACATTTGCAGATCTTAACATTTTAATTCATTCCCCTTCTGGCAAGCGGAAAGTGAGCTAAGCCTAAAGGCACAAGGTGTAGCTGTGATGCTGAAGCAGAGCTGATGAGTGGAAGATGCAGAGCCCCAGAGTTACCTTTGGTCCCTCTGAATTCACTTGCATGCCCACAGCAGTGCTAGGGGTCACGGGTTCACCGCTGCGGCACCAAACCCGCTGCAGAGCTGTGCCTGAGCCCGTCCCTGGGGTGCCAAAGAAGCTTATGCTGCACTAGGAAGAGAGGAAGAAAAATGCCTCCGTGACTAGTAAGTCTAAAATCTGTATTATTGTCAAAGAAACAATAGCAGCATCAGCTGCTGCTGCTGCCCAGGAGCAGAGCAGTGTCATTAGAGGCACAGGGCAGGGCACCTCGGGGGCAGGCAGTGCTGCTGGCTCCTCAGCCCTGGGAGGCACTGGCAGAGCAGCTGAGCTCGTGGAGCAGGGGCATGGGAGAAATCTGCCAGTGGGAAATGCTTTTCCTTCTCCAAAGGACACAATGAACTAACTCCTAACTGACCAATCTGGAAAACACAGCGGGCTGTGGTGCTCCTCTGGTTCTTATGTAGCTGGCAATTTGCCTCATGTTTTTCAGAGGACTGTTAGTGACCATATTTTCAAGTGGCCCTGCACTGCTGATTGCTACTACCATGCTTCAGACATATTTTAAATGTCCTTATTTGAATTATGACTGGCAACATCTGTATTTAAAACCATATACTTCACCTTCGCTTTCCACAATCAATATTGTTAACAGGGATAAAGACATAGAGGGATGACAGAAAATGTTTGCTCGTTTCTCCCTGCACAGTCCTCCCCACCCTCCATCAGCACTTCCCTGCTCTTGCTCACTCTGCACCGAGGGGTGCAGCTCGCTCTGGGCTCCGGCAGCCCTGGCATGTGCTGGTGGCAGTGCTCTCCAAGCAGTGGGAGAGCTGTTTCCAGGGCACCAGCAACCTCCTGCTCCTGCCTGTGGGGCCTCAGAGCTTCCTGTGCACCTCTCAGGGGTCTCTCCAGACAGGACCAGTGGTGTTCCTGCACACCTGGGTGTCAGTGGACGTGGCTGTGGGGGCTGAGGGGGCAGGGGCTGCTCCCTGGGCTGGGTGTCACCCCCTCTGTCAGGTGCCAGGGGACTGCTCTGCCTGTCCTGTAAAACTAGATTGTGTAAAGATCATCAAGTCCTTTCCAGATATTCCAGTAAGGCTTTTAAGACCAGACTTATCTGATGAAAACTGATGCTGCTCCATCAAGTCAATGGAGTGATGTTGTATTATAGCTAAAGCCTTCATTTGTTGGTTTTTATAATTGAATATACAACTCTTCCAATTTCAGGTAACAGACACCTTCATTTCCACATTGGCAAGGGGTTGATTTATTCCAATAAATATTGACCTGCTGTGATGAAGCATTCTTATTATCAGGATGTATTGGTATAGCACAGATATATCGATAGATTTTCAGCTCAATGTTGTATAAACATTTTACAATGACATATTTTGAACTTACACTGACATGTTTCTGAATATATTTGTGGTGGTGAGGAAGCTGCGGGCTCAGTCACTTATCTCTGACATGGCAAGGGCTGGGAGAATGACCAAAGATTCACTAGAGTTTTGGGCTCTTATCAGTTGTTTTGCATGTACAAACCCAAGCACAGGTCAGGAGTCTGTTTGCAGTGGGGACCCACTTGCAAAATTTGCTCCATAAATCATCCTTTGTTCTATCCATCAATAAAAAAAGAATTAATGAAGCCCAAAATTTTCACACTGATTTGTAGAGAAAGGCTGGTTAATTCGCTTTTCAGAAACTTCCACGCTGTGTTTTGCTCCTCCCAAGGGCTGGGTGGTGCAGTTGGGCACCCACACCTCCTGCCCACAAGCAGCCAGGTCATTCAGTCCCAGAGCACGCTGGTGAGAGCCGCCTGCCCCCGGCATCTGTGAAACACTGCCCGAGAAGCTGCAGTGCGAAAGCTCTCCGAGATGACAAGCAAAATGGTGAGTAGAGTAAAATATGGGTCCTAAATGGTTTTAAGCATTCTTTCCCTGAGAGCAAGATACTTTTCTTTTCCTTTAAGTGACAATGAGGCTGCCAGGGCCCTCACTGAGGGCTGCTGGCCTGGGCAGGGTGGGAGCTCCTGCTCTGTCCCACTCTGCAAGTGCACACCGAGCGCTGGGGCAGGAACAGCCTCTTTTAATCCCCGTAATGGGTGAATTTTAGCTGCTCATTGGTAGAGGCAATTCCCTAATCCCAGAAGAACCAGTATCATTTGAGCTGTCAGCAACTGGCAGGAGGGATGGATTGTGCCTCTGGCTGTCAGGCAGCGCTGCAAACCTGGCAGGACATCCCCCCGTGATGGCACGTGGGATCCCCAGACTTTTCTGAACTTGTTTGCTTTATCTTGATTAATAAGCTCAAGTATTCATAAAGCTGAGGCCTGCCATTAAAGAGGTGATAAGCCATAATTTGTAATAAAAGAGCTACCTTTTTCAATTGTCTTCAGCTGAAGCTGAGTCCCCTGTAATGATTTATTGCCTTACTGCCAGGCTCTTGATAAGTGGACACCAAATGGCTCCTCATTACTCAAAAGCTCCTATGCATTCTTGCACCAAAGTCCCTTCCAAGCTCCACTTAGTCCACTTTCTTTCCAAACAAAATGAACCAAGGCCCTTCTCTCAGTAGCCTATAAACTATTTTAGCATAAAAAAATATCATAAATGAGAAAGGAGAAAATCTTGTTTGCTAAAGGGCTGCTGGATGAACTGCCTCTTGCCCTTTTGATAGCATCTTTGAAATGGAAATGGCCAGCTGCCTGACCTTCTGTTCAATGACCCTTTTTGTACAAAGTCAAATTGCAGTGGCTTCACAGCAGCAATTCACCTATGGACATAAACTAGATTTCAGGGGGGTATGGAAGAGGAGGCTTCTAGCTGCAGTTTCTTTAGAATATTTCTTCCATGTTAGTATTTCCTACATACACATCAAGAATCAAGCTTATAAAATTAATTACTGTTCATAAAAGGCATTTAGACTTATACTTCAGTAGCTTACATCTCTCTACTTTTTTACATTATGGATGTAACAAGCTGTCTTTAAAAATCATTAATCAAAAAGATTTAGTATGTGAACAGTGCTACATGCAATTTTGAAAAAATTCTATAATCAGTTATTGGATTGTGGCATTAATTATTTAACTCATTTTATTAGAACTCAAGGAAAAATATCATTCTAACCAGAATGAAAGATCAGCAAAAACAAAAGAACAGGAAAAAATAACATATTTTTAAATATGTTGAGACGTAGGTGCCCAAATTTAGAAACTGGCTGGCTGTGTGAGGTGTCCAAGTACTGTGAGAAGCACATTTGCTGTCCAATTTATGCTCTCACAGCTTAGCTTACCCTGTGATACAATTGCTTTTTAGGAGCGCTCATTCGTTGTTAAATGTATTTGCCAAATTCAAACCCGTTCTTCCAGCTGGGGTAAATCACTCCTGCTCTATTATACCAGCTGAGGAGTTGTCCGAGGAGGTTTTGCAGATATCCACAGAGGCATCAGGCTCAGGGTGCTGTTGGCAGGAGCAGGAGCAGCTGGAAATCCGCTCTGTGCCTCGCCCACGGCCACAGCCACGCACCCTTTATCCTCCAGCCCCAGGTCTGCCTCTCTGCCAACTGCCAAACACCCTCCAGCCGAGGGGAAAAGGAGTGGGATGTGTTTGTTTTTACAAGCAGTACATTTAGCAGTATTTCAGCTTCATCTAAAATTATGCCTGGATCATGTAAGCATAAGAAATCACTCATAGCTGTCAAAAAAATTAGACCCTTAAGGTAGCTAGTACATTTTCTGATTAAAGAGCAGCCCTGATTGTTGGTTTACAGCTAACAGCTGGTATGTTAAAGCTAAAATCTGAGTGTCAATTAATTCTGTATCAGATCAGCTGAGAAAGACAACTGTGCACAAGCATATGGTCATTGCAGGAATAAGGCTGCTGAAAGCTGAGGGTGTTTGATGGTTTCAGCCTGTCGCTCCTCACTTATGATATTGTAAATGAGGCTAAAACAGTTTAATTCGTGTAACTGGCAGTCAGAAGGAGTGTTTAATCGAGGGAGAGGGGAGGGCTGGCAGCACTGCCAGGTTCTCCTGCGGTTGCTTGATGCACAGTGGATTGTGCCCAGTGGCAAGTTGCCCAGTCCTGTAGCACACACAAAAACAGTTCATAATTACACCATAATTCAATCTGAAGTCTTGTTTCCAATAAATCCCTCATGAAATTAGTATCCTACCCAGCCGCAGCCCAGACAGCCCCCAGCCCTGCCACCCTTGGGTGTGGCACGGGGGGAGCCCTGCAGGCTGAATGAGTACCTGTCACTCTTGGCGAGGCCATGCTGGTGGCCAGGGCTCCTCCTGGCCACCAGCTGGGACCCTGGTGTGCTGCCACTGTGTCCTGTCCTCCTGCTCTTTGGCAATGGGCAGACGTGGCTTTCCTACTTGGGATACACTAATGGCTTGGAAATTTTCTACTTGATTGGTTACAACACAACCTCAAAGGAGAAGGAAAACAACACTCAAAATGAATAAATGGAATACAGCATGAGAGATGACCCTCCTTCTGTTCCTGCTGGCACAGGTCAAGCCAGGAGAAGTTTTATGACATACTCTTGGGCCCCCAGGTTCAAAAAAGCATCTGTGCGTTTGCCTAAGTTTTAAACATGTACTTGTGTCCATTCCTACACACCAGCGCTCTCAAATCATGTGGCAGCTCTGTCAAACCATAATGAATAAATTTTCATAATATTTTGTAGAAACTGTCAAAGGTTTGATCTAAAAAAGAAGTTTAGGTGAAATTCAGGTTCCTGATTGTAGAAATACTACTTGGTTGTATTTTAAAGTTAAAGGTTGTATTAAAGTTTCAAGTGGACACAGGTTCATGGTGCCAGAAGATCCTCCAGCATGACCAGGCTCAGTAGGCTGGCACCTCCTGAGGTCCAAGAAGGGGATGATCTTCCATCTGCTCTGCTTTTGTTCATATCCCCCAGCCTTGTCTGTGCAGTCTGGTCTCTCTTTTCACAGAGCTGAGGGAGAGGTGCTGCCATTCCCTTGCTTTTTTTTTTTCCCAGTGTAGCCCTGTGGTTAAGGCAGAGGGAGACCTGGGTTTCTCCTCTTCTGCCTGAGAGGTTTGTGTACAGGGAGTTGTGGCTACTGAACTGTACTCTTCTATGGGAAAAGCTTGTGAGGGGACCAGGAGGGAAATTGCTCTTCACCCCTCCTGTTGAGAAATGCAATTTGGAAAGGTCCCTGGAGGCAGTGAGACCATTTCACTGAGAGAGTAAGGCACTCACCTAGCAGGCAGGATGGGCCCCGCTGGCCCAGCACTTCATTCAAGGACTGATGTAATTAAAAAAGACACAGGCAAATAGTCATCTCCTGTTACCTTCTGTGTAAGAGCATCTGAAATACTACTGACAGAGAAGGAACTGTCTTTTCAAGTCCCATACGTGGAGGTCTCTAAAATGGCCAAGAAGTATTTCACAGATGTTTAGAGGAAAATAAAATTCCCTCTTTGAGCTGAGAACAGGGATGAAACACTTAGACCGAAGGTTAGTGTCCTCCCATATATATAAACCTCCCGGGTCACTGGCTGTTAAGATAGAAAAGATTCCTCCAAACTGAAGCACCACAAAGCTGTAGGACTGCTGCATTTACAGGAGAAATAACAAAGTGTTCCTGAACAGAGTCAAAGCACAGACTCAGAGATATGGGGAGAGCAGAGCATGAACCCAGGCTTGGGGGTGTGTACATGGCATGGCCAGGCAGGAAGGTTTTTAGAGTTTTTAGAAACTTTTTCAGAAAGATGATAGATAGATAGACAGATTAGATAGACAGATAGATAGATAGATAGATAGATAGATAGATAGATAGATAGATTTTTCCCTCCCTGTTTGGAGTTTGTCCCTATAACCCCTGCATGTGAGCAGCTCCAAGGAAAGCCCACCTTTATAACCAACACAGATGCAGGGAGTCCCTGAAGGGACACTCCCCCCTCAAGCTGTCCCCATGATCCAGCATCCAAGGACAGGCTTGCCAGGAGTCACCAACCATTCCCCCCGTAGCTACAAACCAAAATGCTTATGCTTTCTTTTCACCCATACTGTCCCAGTGAACATGAAACTACAATAACCACAGCAGTGTGTTGTTTGAAATGAAAATGGCAGCACATTTTCTTCAGGAAAGTCTTTTATCATCTGCCTTTTCACCAGTGGCACCGTGACAGTGAGAACCAGTTAATGCAATCCTCACAAATCAGCACTAACCCCACAGATGCTGGGAACCTTTGACAGAAGAACTTCATACCGTGGAGGAAGTTACCTAATTCCTAAAGGTCTTTACAGGTCCGGCACTCCCTGTTGTTTCTGCACAGTAGCAGAGCAGGATTAGGGGCACGACACAGACACCACTGCAGACACAAGTGCTGTGCTAATTCCCCTCTGAAAATTATCTGTTGGCTCTGCTTAAAATCCAGGGCTCCTAGGTTAGGGAACTAGCACTGTTGTACTCAGATTAAACATCTTTGTTTCCCAAAATAAAATAAATGATGGAATACAAGACTAATTAAATTATTTTACTTGAAACAACAAGTTGAATCCTGCAGTGCAGCTTTACCAGACTAATGAGCACAACAGCGAGGCTGAGCAGAACGCTAGCTAGGAGAAAGGAAAAAGTGGTTCAAAAACCAGTGTGACAACATGCAAATAAAACACCTCCCAGGTTTTATGCTTTGCCCTTATAATCACTGCATTTGCTTTAAAGGATTCTGAAATGCACAATTGCTTATGTACCCTTATTTTCCCCCAAACATCAGATTGTTTATTTTTTGTGGCAGAAGTAGCACCCAGACCACAGCATATGGATTAAAGATGCTGCATCCATATCTGCTTGTTGCTATTATTCTTGGCTTGTGAATATTTTAAAGCGCATGCCAACTCTTTGCCTCTGAAAATCAATGCAAGTTTGGGCATTGACTTTACAGAGCTGGATCAGAGCTGGAGGTCTGTGGCCCCCACCCCCTTTTTAAATAAGTGGGAATTTTATAGGATAATGGTCCTGGAGCATATTGATTGGCCTCAGCCAGGCTGCACATCGCCCTCGCTGGAAACTGTAAAACCTGTAATGGGCTGAACACAATGGGGATGTGACTGACATGTGCTGAGGGCATTTGGGGCTCAGGGCTGCACTCTGCTCAGGGTGCTGCAGGGTGGGAGGCGTCACAAGAGACACCCAGCAGCCTGCAGGACACCACTGCATGGAGCACAAACACCATAACCCTGCATCTGCTCCGTGGGGTTGGTGACCTCAGTGTGACGGGCTCTCGTGCTGCTCTGCAAGGACAGCACAGCAGGCTGCGTGTCCCTGCCCACGCGGAGGGGACAGTGCCCGTGCTGGGGGCACAGGCCGTGCGCGGCACAAAACGCTGCAGGGTTCAGCAAAACGGTGATGTGGAAAACCAGCAACAGCATTTTGTCTTACTCCTTCATGTATCAGCAGCGTTGAATAAGGTAAGTACAGAGAGACCTGTGGGGTTTTGCAGAGGTGGTGTGAGCCCTACAGCAGTGCTGATGAATATATCAGCCCTGTGCCAACCTTGTCACCTCCCTTAATCAGCCCCTGCCTCATCTGGTGGCTGGGTATCTCTATTTGTTGCTCTGTGCAAAGGACATTCAAATCAGAACTACATTCAAATCAGAACTACTGTCCCGGAAAAAAATCTTTCCAATATAACAGCTGATGATGTGAGCCCACATCAGTGGTAGCCTTATTGACTGGTGAGGGTTTTGGATCAGGCCCTCCCCTGTGGTCATTTCCAGAGACAATTATTCTGCTAGCTCCTGCTTTGCCTTCTGTGACGTGGTGCCATTGCTCTGGGGCTGGCCAGGCTCCTGTGCTCTCCTGGAAGCCATTTCCCTTCACTGAACTTTGATTGTGAGGAATGGGTTATTGTCCAGGGTTTGAAAAGCAGACTCTGCAGAACCTGGCTGGATCGAGACAAACACTCTTTTCACACTCAAAATCAAAACAAAACACTGTTTTCTCCCAACGCTGCATGTGATTGCAAAACAATCCACACATTTGTGCCTGTTCATCTGAATATGGGAATATGCTCTGTGAGACTTTCTGCTAAAAACATCATGTATTGTCTGCTGCTTCCACTGTTTCAGAGTGCACACACAGGGAATAAAATCTTAGTTTTGCAAAAATCAGAGGATCTTTACTTTTCTTTTTAACCTGACTTCACCTCACTTAAAATAATGTTTTAGGTACAGTATTAATGAAAAGCTACTGTCATATAAAAGGAGCACGGGTGTCAGCCAGTGTAATAATGACAATGTAAAAATCATAGAAAGTTGATGTGTGCCATGTACTAGCCCTATTACACAGGCTGTGCACGCACGTGCATGATATTCAGGACACCCTCTTATCAGGTTTAATTATATTAGTACCTGCTGCTCATCTATATCCTGTATAAAAGCAGCAAGGCAATCATTAGAAATAAGCATTGCGAGGTAAAGCAGAGACTGGAGCACAGCGGCAGCGTCTCTCTTGCGGTTTGATTTGACATGCTTGCATAATCACGTGTGGGATGGCTCCTTCTTGTTTTATTTTCAGTAACAAACAAAAAAAATCTCCTAACCTGAAACAATATGATGACAATTTTCCATAAAGGAAGAGGCTGAACTACTTATGGCTACAAAGACAGAGGAGATTGTATTAAAGGACCGTGAATCTAGACCTCTTTGTTGTGTTCGCAGGGATTTTCAGGGTGATTTAGTGTGGATTGATTTGCAGTTTATTCTGCAGCCATTGTTTGTAATGTGCTTTGCAAGCTCATGTACTCTGAACCTTAATTGTTCTAAATTAAACTATGGGGACCAGACAGAACACATTTCAATCAGAATTACAAAATATTGCACCAAATTCCTTTGGGATACATAATCTCTCGCTATGTCTGCAGCGCTTGTATACATGAAGGAGGAGTGAGAAAGCATATTTAGGAAGACATTTTACTATAATTTAATTTACCCTTTTCCATTGGTAAAGCAAACAAGGACAGAGGCACTGGCAGAAACAAGCAGGGGAAGTCGCTCTGAAGCTGCCTCACCGTGGTATTTTTCGCACCCTGCGAGAGCAGCTGCTGGTGCACAATGCTCTGTGCAGGGCAGGCAGGCAGCAAAACACTGCCAGCAGAGAGGGGCTGGCACTGCCTGGGATCACAGAGATTGGCAGGCTAGAGAAGGCAATAAAAGCTTACTTGGGCTAGCATGGGAGAAAGGAGCAATATAACTTGCATTGATTTGAACGATTCTGAGTGAAAGAAGCTCAGATATTAGTAGGGTTGGAGCCCTTTTAAGCCAATATGCCTTCGCTGAAAGAGCTCTGTAATATTTGCTTGAAAAATACCTTTGTGTATCCTTGCTAGGACTGACCTGGCTCCTGGCAAGTTGGCAGACAAGGAAACCCCCTTTTTTTCCCCTCTTATTTTTCTTCAGGTAATTGCTTCCTCAGCTGAAGCTTCTCTGAAGAACCATGATAAAGAAGTTATATATGAAGATTTAATCTGGGAGAAAAACACTCGGTGAGGATGAGAAAGAGTGTGAGAATTCAGGAGTGGTGGCAAAAGCAGGAAAGGATTTTGGGGAAGGGCGGGTGGTGCCAGTGTAAAAAGCATGGCCACAGGGAAATAAGGGCTCAGGACAGCTCTGCCACACAGAATCAGGTGTCTGGCCTCACAAAGCTCCTCTCCTCAGTGTGCCAAAGCTCTAATAGAAGTTTCCTTTTCTATTCAGCACTAAAGTGGGTTAAAATAATTAAAGAACATTATTTTTGGAGTTAACCATAAGAATATTCTTTCTATGCCTGTGTCTGAGCAAGGTAGAGAGTGGCTGCTCCAGAGCCTGGTGGATACTTCAGCATCCCACACTTGGGACAGTCTCATCATAATTTTAGGCTGTATTCTGCATTGCTATTTGGGTGATTTGAGCTGGGACCTCCCAGCAGTGGGCTACTCAGCAGCTCTGGGGGCAGAAGTGATGTCAGGATGCTAATCTGCCCCAGGCTGCACTTCAGGAGACCACCTGAGCCTCCCTGGTGGGGGCACAGGGGGAAAGAGGCAACTCCCCAGCTAATGAGGGGTGTGGTGCAAGATCTCCTGAGATGGTCCCTGAACAGCAGCAAACTTTTGTGGCAGAAATAAGGAAGATGTGCTGAAGGACAGAGACTGACAAGCCTTGGCCTCAGCAGAGGGGTCAGGAGCTGTTTACATGGCCAGTCCTTGGAAGGCACCCTGATTTTGGGATAGGCATTGAAGTCCTTTTCAAGCTCATGAGTATCAGTGCATCTTCCTGTCACTTCCAGTCTGGAGAAATACAGATCAACTGCACAGCAGCTCGACAAGCTCTGGAAAGTCACAAGTGATTTGTCAGAGCCTTTTTGCTGGGAGGTCACAACGAGCACGAGCATGTTTAGGCACCGTATGCGTCCCTATTTATCCACTGCACCTGTGCTTCCATGCCGAGCCTGAAACAAACCCACTCATACTCAATTTAGCATAGCAGCCTGAATTAGTTAATTTTAGTCAGTTGGTGATTGTTATTGCTAAGATCCACCACTTTTCTGCATTGCACAGGCATTAAAATTAGTGTGAAGATTGACAGCCTTTTCCCAGAAAGAATAAAAGTATCTGCACATTCATGATGAATATAAACAGAAAGGTCAAGACTCAAAACCCAGCAGTCACCTATATAGTCTCCAAACAGTAGACTGTCTCATAAGGTCACAACTCATTTAAGCCCAGTGCTTCCTATGAATGCTCTGGCAGATGTACATAAGTGAATGGCTTATTTATCATCAAAGCTCAAATATAACTTTACTAAAAACACTAAGTTTTTACTCCTGTTTTAATTTAGACTAAGAAATTAAATTCAATAGTATTAGAAGAAATGACTCAAATGTTCAGATTGAGATAATACTGGCTGAATATATTGCTCTCAGTGTCTGCAATGGTCTGACAGCCTCTTTATATCAGTGACTTTCAATCTCTTCAATGTTTATGTATCTAAAATCTTCTGCTGGAGGTAGGGACGCTTATAGTGAAAATTTAAGCCAACTGACAAGAGATTTGCTATCCTTGCTTATCTTTTATAGAACTCTCAATCACAGCCCATGGACCCCAGGTAAAAAACCACTGACTGAGATATTTACATAGCACCTGAATGCCCACCTCACCATGGATTTATTTTTACTGCAACAATGTGAATAAGAAGAGCACTGGTTTTTCTCATTCCTACCTACCCAAAGAGCAGAGACATCAAGTAAAAGATTCTAAAACCAGACAGAAATCAAAGATTAGCTGCCCAAATCCATCCTTATGAACCTACTTAAAGTAAAGAAATCCAGTAACTATTTTTTTCACACTATCCATGGGCAGGACTCTCAGCCACATTTATCCTCTCCACCAGTGATTTGATCTGCTAGATCCTTATTTACTCGTTATTATTTGTTCAGCTTTGAGATCTGGCTTTTCAACATTTCAGAGTGTAAGTGAAGACAGACAAATGGTGAATTTTTGGGGCAAAAATGAGGTAAGAGCAGTCACTTATAGCAGTAACAAGGCTATCTCATCCAGAGATTTTAGGTTTGGTGCTAAGTTTAAAAAAAAATAATTAAAAAATCTTTGCTTATGACTAAAGGCACCGTGTGTGTCTCTGCAGTTGGTCTTTGTGGGATGTTGATTGCAGCAGTGCTTCAGAAAGGCTGACTCCTTGTTTTAACCACTGGCTTATTTAGAGGGACTCATGAATAAAGCCAGCTACACTGAGAGACCTCCTATGTGCTCTGCTGGTAACCAAATGAGATGGTAATTTGGTGAGTTAAAAAAAAAGACATCACAGTGGGTCCATCACAGTGTATGCCCGATGTGACACAAACCCAGTGTCACAAGTGGCAGCCTTGGCACAAAGTAAAGGCCTGGTAAGCACAGACAGGGATTTGCCCATGCTAAATGCTGCTGAAATCCCACTTCCAAAGGACATTCCTCCTCTTCAGAGTGTCAATCCCACCCCCACTGCAAGATGCATAGGACAATCCATGGGTAAATAAAATATATGCTGATTACAGAACTGCTTCCTTTTCTTTCCTCTAGTATTGCCATTGGGACACAAAGCAAAAAATACTTTTGTGGAGAAGAAGTCAGCAGCTACAGTTTTGAAGTAATGCCTATCATTTGTACAGCAAAAATCAAAACAACCTTTTATTTGTCACTGCAGGGAGAAGAAGAAATATGATTCTTGTCTCCTGGCTCTGTAATGTTGTCTTCAGCTGTGCATTTTGTCCAGTTGTGCCTTATCATGTCAGTGAGAGGAGGGTTTCTGCTTCTTTCTTTCTTCCCTTTTCCTAATTTTCCTTTCTTTCTTTCTCTGCCTCTTTTTTTTTTAATTCCCCCCTGTTCTTCACCTGACCTCTTGCTCACGTAACATCTGTTTAAAAATGGTCATTCCCTATCACCATTTCTTTTGGGAAACACGTTTCTAAGCCTAAGCATACAAGATTATAGCAGATTTCTTAGCTTACTGTGTGGTGTGTTTCCCATGTGATAGCTTCTCCTCAGGAAAGCTATTCTTTCATGCAGCCATAGCACCAGCATTGATCAGTGGAAAAGTTCAAGGCAGCAACTCATCAAGCACAGCTTCAATACTAGATTCCAGACAAGGTCTGCAATAAATAAGACCAGTAACAAAGCATCATATTTCCTCCTTACACAGAAAACCAACGGTGACACAGTTCTAAATTTCAGAATATAAGGACAATTTCTTCTCTGCATTGGAGCAAGATGAAAGCTGGAGGTATACTCTCTTTTAATATGAACTATCTTTAAGTAATCATGAATTTTAGGATGCTAGTCTTTGAAGTGTGCTAGCATATCATTTTAAATGCAGAGGTTCTTACTGTAGGAGATTTTTCAGTGCCTTCACTGACTAGGACTTTGCTGTCTGAATACTCTGATATTATTGAATATGAGTGTTTAGAATATGTTATTCTGACCCCAGTGTTAGTTCCTGCTTTTTATAAAATATAACAATGGTTCCAGGATTTCAATGTTAGCTAACAAAAAAAGAACAATCTAGTGCTGTAAGCAGATAGGAAAAAAATTCCAAATAGCTGCGCGATAAAAAAATATACACCCTATGAGGCCCTCACAGATTATTGCTATTGATTTCTTTCCTGGAGACGTGGAAATGTTACCAGATGGGGTGTTAGGCAGTAAGTGTGTGGGTGCAAACGCAGTTTATTGCTTGCTGTCTAGAAATCACTGAAAACCTTCACAATTCTGTTTGGCTGTGTCACATAAAAAGGTAAATTTTTTGCCCTACACCAGTCCTTACAAAAAGCTACATGACATGCCATGCGATGAGCACACAGTAAATTTGTCTCTAAGGAAAAAAAAGATCAGCAAGGGAATTAAACACACACAGATACATGCACACGCTTACCAGGGACCATAAAATGCCTTGCACATATTTGAGTATTTGTCCTCATCTTGGTCATATCCTTGCACTATGTTGATTTAAATTAATTTGAAAGACTAAATTGATTTATTTCATGGTTTTTCTCTTTTACTTCTGCCTGGAACATTGGGCTCTGTCCTGTATTTTATGCTTATGGAAGCGCTAATAAGATTTGCTGTAGGTTTCTAAAAGTCAGGTACTGGAGCTGGAGTATAATGCACAACTGTGTCTGACCCCCTCGGGGATGCACCCATTAAAAAAAAAAGGCTGACCTTCTGTCACTTTCTTCCTCCTCCCTTTTAATGATTCCTTCTATATCCTTTTGAGAAGATCTTTACAGCCCTTTGACCCCTGTTAGAACAGGAAGACTTAAACAGCTAAAAGTACCCTCAATATCAGCGGTTGCCAACAGGAGCTCAAGAGGCTTTTTAGGAAATGCCAGAAGACAATAACCTACATTTTCAATGCATTTAGAGCCAGGTCCACATTCAATATTGTATAATTCCCCTTTCGTTTGCTTTAGCACAGCACATGCTGGTGCTGAGCAGAGCTCTGGCAGTACAAACAGACATTCCCCAGCAGCGAAGCTGCTGTTCTGGCAGCAAACCCACTGTTAATGACAAAACAGCAAACCTCTGCTAATTCTGCATGTTACACTACTTCTCATCTAGCCTTCAGAAGAACAAAACTGGGTGCTGTGGTAGGATCAGGTGTTCTGGTTTGGCTCTGGCAGCACTGCTGCCCTCCACCTCCCCTCCTCTGAAAGTCCTGTCCTGCTGTTCCCTGAACCTTGTGACATCCTCCACCCCTGAGCCTGGCATGTGCCACTACTTTCTGTGAAGAGAAGAAGCTCACCAAAACCAGGGTATGCCAAGCAAAACCAGGCTTTGGCTGCTGTCTGTGGCTCTTTCCAGGTGGCAGGGAGGGCTCTGGATCTGCAGCAGAGCAGGCTGTGCTCACAGCTGGAGCACAGCTGGTTACTGAGCTCAGGCACCAGGAGCATCCGGTGGGAGGGAGCAAGGATGGGCTCACTAAAACAGCACCAGGATGAGCCCAAGGGGTGACAGCACCCTGGCAAACCTTTGATGTGCTCAAGGAGGCTTGGTCAGAGAATGCATTGGAGTCTTTGTGCCTTTCTGCTATCTGGAAGAGCAGTCTCTGATTCTGCCCTGAGCCCCTGCCAGATAAAGTCAAGCAGAACAACTCTTCTGAGCAGAGCAGTGAGTGCTGAGCTGAGGGTCTGAAGAGCCATGAAATTACAGTGGAATGAAAATCCCATGGACTGTTGCAATGGTATCACAATCTCACAGGCATCTCATTATGTGTGTCACCAAATAAAATATCATTAAGCAGTATGATGTAGCCATCAGATTTAAAATTCAGGGAAAAGTGTTTTGGGGTAGCAAAACAGAAAATAAGATAAGCCCACTCAAGTCCCTGAGTGTTATTTCTTTGGGGACACTAACCATAAGAGAAGAGCTGGAGCTGTGCTAAAATTAACCTGAGCCATCTCTCCAAGAGTTTGCAAAATGTCTCCTGATACAACCAAGCCCTTGTGCTGTCAATACATCCAAAAAAGAAAGTCAAACCTGAATTAGACTGAGCAAATCAAGTGAGCAATGGGGATGTGTAATAAAAAGGCATTTCAAGAAGGACAATTAAACACAGACACTTTGTTTTCCTTTGGTATCACCCAAGACTGGTTAATGCTCATTGCTCACAGTGCACACTAACCTTGATAGCTCAAGCAGTTTTCTGCTAAAGTGACTTAAAAGAATTTATCCTGATGGAAGTGTGCCTGTGTACTGCAGTGGAGTGCAGCCCCCTTGGCTGCTGAGGGTGAAGTTCCTCTTGTAAGCAAAGAAAACAACTGCTCCTGGTCTGAGGGCATTTACGATACAGACACTGAGCTGAATGACCTTATTGGGTCATTTGTAGGCCACTAGGCTTGGAAAATTGATGAAACTAGTCTTCATGGTGGGGATTTCAAAGACATAACAAGGAGATCCCCATATGAGTGATGTACAAGCCCTACAAAAGCAATGGCCATGAATATAATTGGGCAATACCCCACATAAAGTGTGATTCTCCAGACAGTGAGGCATTTTGTATACAATTCACTCTCAAGGAAAGAGAGCCTTCTGTTAGGTGTTTGCATGACCTAGTAGACAATGCCATAATAACCAGGTGGCCTCGGTGTCACACTGACAAAGGATGAAACTCAGTCTGATATTTTTCATAAGGGCAGTACTTTTATAATTTCCAGTGGAATAAAAGTAGCAGCCTCAAGGAAGAGGAAAGAAAGAAAAAGGTAAATTCTTCCTGCAAGCTTCTTGCTGCAAATGAAAAATGAATCACAACATGAGTCTGATAAGCCTCGTGGTCCAAAACAAAGCACAGCCGAGTCCCCAGCTCTTGCTTTGTCCTCTCTGAGGCACTGTGGCCCTTGGGGACCAATTGTGGAGCTCTGAGTCCTTTTGCCTGGTGGCCTGTCATGGAGTCTGTTAGACTGTAACTCACAGCTGCTCCTCCAGGAACATTTATTTTTGTTTGTTTGAATTTATTTCATACACGCACATGTGCACACACACAGATACAAAAGCCTGGCCCTGTTCTTTCAAGAGGCCTGGAGTGCCCAGGCATTTCATTGTTTCTCATGCATTAGCTTCAGAGGACTTCAGGAGTAGAGCAGTATTTATTTATGGATCAGATTGTCAGAGTGCTCCCTACAAGTGCTCCAGATTCATCTCTATTGAACTCTGTGCACTTACTCTGAGGTTCTGATCCTGCAGAGCAAAGGGAACCCACCCCAGTGATGTTCTCAGTCCAGATGTTAAAGCTAAGAATATGTTTAAAGTGTTTGGGGACTGAAGCTCCAGCCTCTAAATATCACATGAAAATAAATGCCCTATGATTCTCACCAGCTCCTGAAGCTGTAAATCTTTTAAGTTTATCATGAAATATTAAATAAGTAAAGCCAACACTACAGTCAAGAATGAGTCTGACACCCAAGTCAGACCTTCCAGCCAGCAATATTCACAGAGTTTGTATTTACATAATCTGTAGAAATTACAGTATTTAGGCATATTATAAAGCTCTTGATACCATAAAAAGGCAGAAATATTCTCTCAGTTTGCATCAGTACTTAACTAACCATGAGCCACCAAATCTTAAATTTCTAAGTATATAAATCTCCCATATCAGACAGAATAGACTTCATGTTAGCAAAAAGCCCCCAGTAGAAGCAGTAATTGCAGTAGCTTGTTAATGAAATCCTTCCTTCAAAGGAGTGACTTTAGAATTCTGCAGTAGCCAATGAAAATTACATGCAAACATTATGGTCATTTGTTATCATTATAAATTGTGATAATGTCATGGCTGACTTACAAAGATGATGACCTGAAAGGCCATGACATTATGACATTACATTTTATCAATAATGAAAAATTGCTTCTTTTGCATGATTGTACTGGAGGTGAGGCAGGACCCCGGAAGGCTGCTGGCTCCTGCAGACAGCCCCAGCTCCAGAGAGGGAAACGGACCAATAAAGAAACACTTGGGGAAAATAAACCAATCAACCAACTGCAGTGAAACCAGAGATACAAATAAAGAACACAGGGTATATTTACCTCACGGTGTTTAATTTGAATTTCTGAAGGCCTGGATGATCTATGTCTTGAAAACAACACAGAGGAGATTCGCCCAGCACAAGGAGCTCACAAAAGGCCCTTTCCAGTGGTTAGCTGGCACACTGAAAGCCTTGGGGACCCATGCAGCTCCTAAAGAGGAGTCCAATGTTTTCAGTGGCATCAACTGACAATTCTGCTTTAGTTATTTTCTAATCCTCTCTCTTCCCTGCCTAAAGTGCCCCTCTACCCCATAGCCCTAACCATCAGCTGTAAGCTGGATCTCAGAGATCCATGGGACCCTGAGCAGTGTGCCAGAGAGAGAGCTGGGATGAGCAGGGTGTTATTCAAGGAAAACAGCTCAGCTGTTGGCACTGGCACACATGCTTTAATTTGACAACTACACCAACAGCCAAAAAGCTGGAGTCCTGCAGGAGATACAGCTCTGCCATGCACAGACACATGGTTTCTCCTAACTGCACTGAAAGCTCAGCTCTCAGCCACCTGACCCTGCTGGGTGTTTACACCTGAAAGAATGTGTAAAGTTGAATCTCCAGTCCCATCTTTTGTGAGGCATGGCAGAGCTGAACATCCTGAAGGATTGCAGGAGATGTGGTGACCTCCTCTCAGCACACTGTGATGCCCAAACCACTTATAGGTAAATCATGGTCCCTTCTGCATGCTCCCCCCACCATCTGCTGCCTCCACTCCTGAAATACAATAAACACCTGTGCAGCAAGATACAGAGTCCCTCTCCTCAGATACACCTGGCCTTGTCAAACCCTGCAAGGGGGAGAGTGCTGAGCAGCCTCAGCACAGGACCAGAGAACAAATAAGTGACTCTCACAGACTCACTGAACCGCTGTATTCCTGTGTGCAACTGCCTTCTGCACTCCTGCCTGCTGTTCCCTCACTGTAAGAGCTCCAAGTCCACAGCAGGATCTCCTGCAGCTCCCCTGTCCCACCAGCACTGCCCCAGGCCAAGCCCGGAGCAAACAGATGGGCTTTGCCCCGTGCCTGCTGCTGCCACTGCAAGCAACAAAGGCAGAGGCTGCAAATCCTCAGCTTGGAGTGAATAGGGGCTATAACCTGAGTTTAGACCCAGCCCTAAATTTCTCAAGCTCCTGGAGACAGCGGGGGGCACATTTAACGAGCAGAGCAGCCTGCCTTGCAGTGTCCCCTCTGTGTCCCAGCCTGCTGCTGGTGGACAGGGCTGTGCCCCTCTGCATTCGTATTGCAGAGATGCCTGCAATAACATCTGTAAAAATGTGTGCTCACTGTAATTGCTTTTTTGTAGTGATATTTATGAGGACAGTTTTATGGTGAATATGAAAAGAAATGCCCATAGTGGTTCTCTTGCATACCACGATAAGTAGAAAAAGAAAAGTTGATCATTTTACTTGCTGGTGTGTCAAGGCTGTAATGTTTCCAGTAGGTCTGTGCAGGGATAGCTTCCCAGTAAATCAACACATAGTTGGTTTTATTTATTTTTTTTTTTTTGGTAGAGCTTGAAAAAGAGAATATTAAAAAGTTGGAAGCACTGTGGTACTTTGTCTATTCTCAGCTCAACTTATTCTCTCAGATGGCAGTAGAGAGGCAAATACACGTATACCACAGGCTGAAATTCCTAAAATAAAGACTAGAGTATATCTCAACTCTTGACATTTGGGATGCAAAGTAAGTTTTGTTTAGTTTTATCTTTTATGCAGGTGTTTTATGGCAGGAATGTAAAAGACCTATTTATTTGATGCCATTACCTCTCAGTAATAGCTCCTGTACATTTTCTCTTGATGCCACCATTTTGAGTGATTTTTGTGGAAATTAAAAGCAGTAGCACCTGATACCTGAAAATTACAGAAATTGCCTTGATTGTCATGGAAAGGATGGCACAAGAGAGCTGCTTGCCAGCACATGGGGCAGAAGCAGAGAAAGGCTTGACCAGTTTTCACCTAAGAGGTTCACGTTTTGTGTGCATATGGGGTTCTGCTGGTGGTGTGAAATCCCAGGGCATCTGCCAAGATGTATTGCTTAATGTTCTCTGCTTTTCAAAGGTTCAGTAAGCAAAAGGGGTTACCCTGAGCAAGCTGCTATGACCATGACAGGAGCAAAACACCTCTGTGTATAAATTTGAAACCTTTAACCTCCTAACTGTCAAATTTCAATATTTCTGGTCACAGTGTTAAATGCACCCTAGCATTTTTATTGAAAGAGTTTTCAGAGTATCCGGATGGAAAAATCAAAGTTTCCTTTTATATTTACACACTGTTAGTAAGCTGTTAAAAGAAGAATAAAGCAAGGTGACTGCCAGCAATATTTTGTATTAGTGTAAGCTTTACAGCTCCAGCATAATAAAACAGCTTCCCTATTTGCTTTGTAACCTGTGACGTACACTCTAAATGACTTATTGTTACTGCTGCTCTAATATAGCCTACATCTTACTAATGATAAACACACTGCACCGTGCTGAGGCTGCAGTCCAAACTGGGCAGAAAGGAACACAGGAAAAGATAAGATGGGATGAAATGTCTCTTATAAAAACAAACACTTTAATCAAATCTAGTTTTCAAGTCCTTCAAATATCAGTGCTCATCTTACCCATTTATCTTCAGTTAGGTTTTTTTTGTCTTTGCATATGCAAAGAGCATGCCCACAGTGCTATTACAGTGCCCTGCCCAGAGATGCCCTTACATTTTGGTATCTTTTCCTGCTCTGTCCATTTTTTGTGGATGAATCCTCTATCATTCCATCACAAAGACCTTCATGACAGCAGACGGAAGAAAGAAATAATGGCTTTAGAAAGCCATTTTCCCTTCAAACAGTAAGTAAATATTATCAGAGATATGTGTGACAGTGATGGAGACACCCGACGTGGAGCCATCCCTTCCGGGGCATCACTTGGCTCCTACTCCCTTCAGTGCAGCCACCACCAGCAGCTTCCAGGATGACATTTATGAAGCCTCTCCAAGGTGAGACCTTCTGCAATGTCACCAGTGGCAGCAGTTCTGCTGCAGGGCTGCTCCCCACGAGCCCCTGCGGGCAGCGCAGCCTGCTCTGGGTGCAGCTGTGGAACGCAGAGCAGCCCCCAGGGCTGCCTCTCCTCTGCTCCTAAGCCGGGCACAGGTCAGGATTGAGCGTTTGTTGTTAAGCCCTGCTGCCAAGAAGGAAATTTATTTTGGGGCAATGAGAGGATTACAACCCAGCTTCTGATCTGCCACGATCCTGTTTTACACCGGGGTGACTGTTGGCTCGAGTTAAGTTACTGTGCTTTATGCGGAGGAGATGTAATCAGAGCAAGGCTTTAAGCACCAATTTCTTCCACAGAAGTGTCTCTGGCTCACAAGGACAAGAGGATGGCAGTACCAGCACCTCTCTGGAACTGGAGAGCACAGACTGTCACTCAGTGGCCTAGATTTTTCAGTGGTGAAAGCAACAGGGCTCAGCACTTTCGGAGGGGAAGATTTTCTTGGGTTGACAACCCAGATACTTTGTGTGTGGCGGATACAGAGAGAGCCCTGAGTGTCACAGCAATTTGCTGAGCTTCTTACACAGCTCTGAGCACACATATCAAGGTGTTTAGATTCACTCCTCCTATTCTAACTAAACCAATGTGAGCATTTCTGTCTGCAAGCTGCAGCAGGATCACCTGCATGCTCTGTATGCCTAAAGCTTGGTCCTCTCCTCTGCTCTGGCACAGCACAGGCATGTGCAGTCAGGGTCTGCCTGCAGCCTCACTTCAAAACTAATTTCCAGGAGTCAGACTTCTAAGTAAAAGGTAAGCAGAGGACAGGAAAGCAGCCAACTCTATTAAATGTAGAAGATGTTACTTGGAGTGGGTGAGGAGTGCTCCCTTCTTCCTTGGTTGGGTGCAGCAGGGCTCCATCACCTCCATCGGCTCTTCCCTGTTTTCCCCAGGATACTGCATTCCTCCCTGAGGCATTATTCTGAGTTGGAGGAGGCTCTAAATGCAGCAAGGGTGTATTTACCGGTGAGCAGTTTTAGCTGTATGCATTTCCCAAGGCAGTCTCAGTGTCTGGAAGCTCAGCTCTGGCTGGGGGCCATGGCATGGGAGGCCAGGCTGGGCACAGTGATGCCCAGGAGAGCCCTGAGCACAGGAACCACTCACACTGAACAACTTTACAGGAGCCCTGCAGGGGCACAGCCAAGCCATCCTGCCCACACGGACACAAAGTCCCCAGCTGCTTCTCTGGGGGCAGGTGTTTTTGATTTATTTCAAGGAGGCACATCACTGACAGCTGGGGAAAGGTGTCTCACTGCCCTTTGACCTGTGACTCCGCTTGAAGAAAATGGGATGTCAGAATGCTCCTGCTCTGAAGATGAAGTCAGCAGCAGCTACTGGCGTCAAGATGTTTAGATTCACTTCTTAAACTAGAGATAATTTCCATGGCATTGATAGAAAAAAGGGAAAAAGTGACAATTGCATCTACATTCACCCCGTTTTTCATGGAGTTATCAACAGCTCAGGTAGCTCCTGCCTGCTGGAGTGGGGTCTGCTGCTCCACTACTCTACCAGCCCCTGATGGTGCCCATAGTTTTGCCAGGAAATACTTGCAGCCTTATCGGATTTCACACAGCTCAAAATGTCACTACAACCTGAAAATCAACAATTCTGCCATTCTGATCAGAAAAGAAAGGATGGTCAGTTATGCTCTCAGTCTAATAAAATACAGAGAGGTCTGAGATAAAAAAATTAAACAAAGTACAAAGAAAAGGTGGTACTGTCCCTATAATGCACTAAGACCATTTAGTCCTAATAAAAATTTGAAACACCCTATTCAAAAAGGTATCTGG
Source organism: Pyrgilauda ruficollis (assembly GCF_017590135.1). Classification (NCBI taxonomy): domain Eukaryota; kingdom Metazoa; phylum Chordata; class Aves; order Passeriformes; family Passeridae; genus Pyrgilauda; species Pyrgilauda ruficollis. The sequence continues at coordinate 11,586,108 of NW_024522539.1, forward strand.
AGTTATTATCACATTTAGGAACTTGCTTAAAACGTTTCTGGATTTATCTGAAATCCATTGCTAATTGTGACTGGTTTAGTCTGTTGAAATGCAGGAACCAGAGCATGCAGAAAGTCCTTGGTTTACCAACACTTCCTAAATGTATTGTGACAATGAAAAATAAACTGCATAAATGGCTGTCCTGCACCTATTTATTTACTAGGAGTTATAATGAAATTCAGGCCTTTCAGCCCTCAGAGAGTGTTCACCACAAAACACACCCACTGCCTGCAGGCAGCGTTGCAGGGCATTTCCCAGGCAGGAAAACGTGCCAGTGGTGAGGGCACCTGCTTGCCATCAGTCCCATGCTTTGCCGGGATGCATGGGTGACACTGGGAGGTCTCTGAAGCTCTGTGTGCCCTCTGCTCACTCTCTGGAGAGCAGCAGCAGCACAGGGGGGTCCCACAGAGCCCTGTGGCACCACGGGGGGAGTGGGGCTGCTTGGCAGCTCCTGACTTTGTACTTTACTAGGGACACGACTCCTGCTGCTACTGCTCTTGTTTTCAAAACATACAATAATCTCAGTTTGGTCAAATAACAATCAAATACTATAATTTTAACCATGAAATCAATAGTCATGAAAATGGCCCCAGCTCATTATAGCTCTCTTGGGAAGTTTTCAAATAGATAAGGAGAATGGCAGAAGGTTGAAGCTAGACTGGATCAAGCACTAATTGCAAAAAAGATGAAGGACAATTTTGTGTCTAAATGTAGGAATATTTCTCAGTTATGACTCTGAAAGAACATTCACTTTTTGCAAATATTTAGGTAGATTATTCTGTGTTTCTCAAGCTATTCCTTAATTTGTAAATGGGATCCTCAGCTTCAGCTCAAATGATTCCTTGGTGTTCATCTACTTGTTGTGGCTAAAAACTTTATTGTACAGTGGAAGACAAAGAACAAAACCATGTTTGTGTTGAATAACCAGCCTGTGGTGGTTTCTGGGGTCTCCAGGACGAAGGAGGAATGACTGAGTATGACTCCATGTTTTTAGAAGGTTAATTTATTATATTATGATATTATATTATATTAAAGAATGCTATACTAAAACGATACTAAACTATAGAGAAAGCATACAGACAGAAGACTTAACAAGAATGAATAATGAAAACTCGTGACTGCTTCCAGAGTCCCGACACGACTGGACCGTGATTGGTCATTAAGTTAAAATAATTCACGTGAAACTAATCAAACAATGACCAGTTGGTAAACAATCTCCAGACCACATTCCAAAGCAGCAGAACAGGAGAAGCAATCAGATAATTATTGTTTTCATTTCTCTCTGAGGCTTCTCAGCTTCCCAGGAGAAGAAATCCTGGCAAAGGGATTTTTCAGAAAATATGACAGTGACACCAGCCCAAACACAGCCTAAACTAAATCCCCATACCCAGTGGGCATTGGGCCAAAGCCATAACCAATAAAAGAATAGTTGGAGCAAGCAGCCCAAGGACAAGCTATGGCTGAAATTTATATAAGCCATTGAGAAAACATTCAGAAACAACCACTTCAATTTTGTGTCTTTACAAAGATGCTGAGCAGTGCACAGCTTCCACAGCAAAGAAATATTGCATTAGAGAATTTGCATGTCCTATAACATTAAAGCCACCTGAACTTTGAAGAGGAAGGGTTCCTGTATTTGCAGTGGCCTTGTGGCTGCTGGGAGTTCCTTCAGCATCCCCTTAAATCGCTGGCATTTGGGTCATTTGTGGCGCTTCTATTCAATTGTTGACTGTGTGATTGAATTTACCATTTAGAGCCATTACCGCGTGTCATGAACTTTCCCAATCTGAAATGCGAGAATCTTCTCCTCAATACGGGGCTGCTGAGAGGGAGGTGTCCTGGGGCAGGTCCCGCAGGGCCCAGGGCGGGGAAGGAGGTGGAGAGATCTGAGGAGCTCTCCAGCATCACTTCCTTCTCTTCCTCCTCCCACCTCACTGTTGCCTTCCCTGTCCCGTGCCCCACTTTGTGTCATTCCCCTCCTGTCCACATAAGGAGCCCTGTGGCATCCACTGTGAAGAAAGGGACCTACAAGGTGCACGAGCAGTTTTCCATACAAGGATAAAAGGTGTGTTTATCATCAGTCAGAGTTTTCAGGCTTGAAGCTGAAACGTGGAAAAACTAAGAATATTAATTCTCTCCTTCCACGACCCATTTCCCTGCTCTGTAGCAACATTAGCAACAGCCAACAAGAAAATCATATCTGCAGAGGAAATTTCTGGGTTTGATTAATGCTGTTTGTCAGTTCAGCTGGGCAGAGTGGGGCTGTGTGGCAGCAAGTCTCAGAGCACAATCCTTCAGGCGAGGCTGAAAGGGCTGTAAACAAGCTATGAAAGTTTAATGACATTCAAATATCTGAATGACTCCTCAAATGGTATAGTGGTTAGGAATTGTCCTGTACAGCTTTTGTAAAGAATTCACAGGGTTAATGACTAAAGAATGGAGTTCTGGTAATCAATATAGTCCTCTGGCTCTATTGATTGGAATCGCCTGCTTATTTTGCAGCTAAGATTTTTTAGCCCATTCAGAACAAAGACACCCTAGGGGACTGTTAAGTAAATAGGCATTTAAGACTTTTTCGTTGCTAAGAAAGTAGTTAATTATTATTAGTGCTTAAAAGTCTCAATTTAGACAGAACATCCCAATGAACATCATAATTTTGCTACTTTTCTGTATGTTTTATGCAAATGCATGTGTGTTGGCAGCTGTTTAGAAGTGTGCACCTATTGGGCTGGACAAGATGCCCAGGGAAGCTTCAAACCTGGAAGGCCTCAAGATGCTGAGTAGCTTTGCAGGGACCTGTTCACAGAAAAGGATCAGGTCCCCAGGCAGTCACAGTGTTTGTAGGGTGAGGGCTCCAAAAAATGTGAATGTGCAGGGAATCCTTGTTGATCTTTTGCTGAAAGATGACATTCACAGAGGTTGAGGAAGATGAGTGCCTCAAAAGCGAGCTGGGCTTTAGAGATACAGTAAAACCAGAAAATGGTTCACCAAGCAAGCAACTTTCTATTTTGTCATAGAGGTAAAGATTTTCTGCTGATGTCACTGTTTCTGCAGGCCAGAGGTGCAGAGGATCACCAAATCACCTAAGGCAGCTGCCAGTGCAGAGGACACTGTGGCAGGGCAGGGAAAGCCACAAGTGAATGTTCCTTACTTGGCAGGCAGCGTGGCCTCAGCCTCTGAAAGCAGCTGGGAGCCGACTGCATTCCCCTTAGCGGAATTCAGAGAGCAGGGGAAACTCAAGTTGCCCATCTTTGATGAAGGGTGTGATCTGTACAGTCCAGCTGGGCCTGGCCTGGCTTGCCGTGCTGCCCTGGCCCTGCTCTCCAGCTGAGATGTCTCCTGCAAACCCAGCTGCAAACTTAGCCCCACGCCTGGCCCTCAGACCAGCCAGAGCTGACAGCTCCTGCCACATCTCCAATATTGTCACAGTAGAGCTGAAATCATTATTACTACCATTCTTTTCTTACAGCCATACACATCTTAACTTCTTTTTGCCTTTTTTGTAATTTTAAACCAGAAGCTGCTCCTTGGTGACCGAGGAAGGAGAACAGAGTGGTGCTTTCCCACTGAATGGCAGATGGTGGTGGAGCTGCTTTGCATTTTGATGCCACTCTAGTTTCCTTTGCTCTTTGCTTGTTCAACCATTTTTGCTTATTACACTTAAAGCTGTGAACCCAGTGGATCAGAGAAGAGACATCCATTTGCAACTCAAGCATAGCTGATCTTTTCCATCCCAAAAATTAATTAGCATGGCTGCTTGTCGTATGGGCATTTGATAAAAACACAGATCATGCACCAGTCAACAAGCACTTATGCACCAGCTGAGACATTGAGAAAACATTACATTTCGTATATGATCCAATTAACAGCTTTTCCCCCTGACAATGATTTCCTACCTACTTAGGCTGTTATATACAATTTGGTAATATGTGGAAGTATTCATCACGCTTGCATTCCTTGACACTAATCCTGTTTGTAGATTCTCCTCACTTTCCCCTTCCTAGAATTTAGAGTGGAGATTCCTGATTGCAGCCTGTGCAGAGCAATGGCTGGATTTTAGCCATAAGTGATGTCACAAATCCATAATCCATAGATAGAGGCAGAACAGCAGCTCTGTTCATAGTTTTACACACATCTTAATTTTGTTTCTACCTTGTACAATGGTACCCCCAGCACCTTTGTAAGTGTGACTTACAAGGTGTACCTTTGCAAGTGATGGTGCTTACCATCACTTGGTAACCTCCACTCTTTGTCTTGTCCAGCTTCTAATGGAGATATTGTCCAAAAGAGGAACCCTGAATCTGAATTTTAAATCTCAGTGCAAATCTGCTGTCAAAAATCCTGGCAAGTGAATTTGAAGGTTTTATTGCACCCAAGTAGCAGTCCCTCATTTTGGTTACTGTTGAGGTCTATCCATCTGCATAAGCCAGCAAGTGAAAGATTTGAATTAATTTTCTGGAAAAAAGTTTACTTAGAAAGGAACATTTATGGCAACTGTATGATACCTGCTATGGGTGCACGATGTGAAAATCATTGCCGGTCTCATACAGAGGAGCATTACGCAGATCAACAGCTTCCAGGATTTGAGCTGGTTTGCAGCTGATTTCAGATCAGAGCTTTCTTTGCTATAGTTTTACTGAGCACCATAAGGCTGGAGTTGGACAAAATGGGAGGTAGGGAAAATAAGGGGTTTCTCAAGGGTTTCTGAACCTTGGGTGGGAATCGCCTTGGGAGGACAGATGGGACAGAGCTATCCCTGATTTTGTTTCCACCATGGAACATTCTTAAAAATTAACAAATGAAAGCCACATAGCACTGCACAGTCTTTTACAGTGAGTAACACAGATTCAGTCACACTGTAACCTTTTGAGAAATTGTTTAGGGAAAACTACTGCACAATTTGGGGCAGAGAAAGGAATTCTTTGTGGCCTTTTGATGAAAAAAAAATTCAGAAGAATTTCAGGTTGAGTAAGACACTGAATTTGACCCAAAAAGGTTTTAATTTTTTTAAAAGAATTTTTCTGGATCATCAGTGAAGAAAAATAATCTGATTTGTTATGCAGTGTAAAGACCTATTGCACATTGCCAGGAATACAATTGTGAAGAAAGAGCTGCAAACCAGTGCACATTGATATCAAATGTGTAGCCATTAAGCAAGGAGAAAAAGGAAGGTCCAAAGCTAGGGAATTAATGAAATTTTGCCCAAGGGCAACATTCAAATGTATTTATTTTTTTAATTTGTAGTTTTAACTTTGCTGAATCCATCTGTTATTTTCATATGTAAATACTCCTCTCCTTCACTCTTTCTATTCTCTAGGTGCATTTTCCTTCTCTCTTTTTTCTTGTTTGTTTGTTTTTGTGCTACTCCTTAGTAACATGTGAGACCTCCCTGAAGTGTGGAGTCAGAAAACATTTTGGGGTGCCAGGTAAGATGATGTTCACACTGGGACCCTGTACAAGTTGGGGCTTTACCTTTGCAGACCACAGAGGAAACTCCTGTGAAGAAGAACACAAGAATCCTCTGCAAAGTTTTTCTGCACAACTTTCTATGAACTTACCATGAAAAGCTGAGGAAAGGCAAAAGTCGTTGTTTTTTCAAGGATGAAGGCATTGATGTCCCTGATGGTGAACTGGGTTCAATTAGTAATGTTAAGTCGTGAGCCCTGATAACACAGGAATAAAAAAGAGAGAAGGAAAACCTCAGAATGTGCAGAAATCTTTACCATGTGGCTCTGTCTTCTCTTCTCCAAGATGACAGGTCTGGGTTCCTTAATCGACTCTGTGTTATAGGAAATGACATTTGCCTGAAAATGAGTCAAGGTGCTTCCTTTTCATGGAATGCTGAAGTCCCATGCCAGTGCAGCCAGGCACACAGACTGGGACACCTCGGGATTCTAACAGCCTGTGCTAGTGACTATCATATGGAGTGACCCATTCCCACAGATGTCATGAAAATCATGGCTATTTTTATTTTGCATTGAAAATGGTGCTAAGCTTTTGAGGATCAAAGCTCTCTTTCAGGCCCTGCTGGAGATTCACTGTGTGACTTTACTACATCCCCACAGACTCTTTTTACTTCTAGATCTCCTTCTCTATAATGGGAAAAATGACATTGGTCCATCTAAAAGAAACCCTTCAACATCCCTTCCAAAAAACCAATAATACTCGTTAGGGAGATGTAGGTGACATAAGGTGGTTTTTTTCACTAGAAACTTCTCCCTCCAGTAGATATGCAAAATGTATCTTTATGGTTTGGTTGTTTACCATGGTGTTTATGAATTACAGATAAGTCATCTCATACCTTGGTATTCAGAGTAACGCAACATACTTACTAGAAATCCACCTAAGCAATTACTTTTCTGATCTATTGCCAGATTCCTTTCATATCAGCTGCAGCAGCTTGCAAAAACTTAACAAATAGCATTTTACATAGGCTTGTAGTCTATATTCAGTTTTATCTGATTATTTTTAGCACAATGATTTGAGAATCCAAATTACAGCTAAGAAAATGGAAAATTCATTTTCCAACAATGCCTTAAGCTTCACTAGCATTTTAGAGCAGAACATTTCTGTGATGGCCTTTGATTCAATCCAGGCTGAACGAAAGACATTTCATCACCACAGAATGCATTTCTTTATTTGCCTTGGATCTATGATTCTGTCAGTATTGAGAGAAAAGAAAAATCAATGCTGCACTATAAACCTCGGGCAGCCCCTGGCCAACGTGGTCAGCATGGTGTGAGCAAAGGAAATGGCAGGGGAAAAAAATTGACCGCTCAGCAATAGTGTGGCACAGTAACGGACAAAGCTCTGGGCTAATAACAGCTTGCAATTACACATGGAAAGCCAAAGCTTGTAGGGCATTCAGTACGAAGGGGATGTAATACAATTTATTGAACCACCGGTTAGAGTTCTGCTGCTTCTCAATAAAAAAAAAGGGCTGTGGACCTGTACTGCTTAAAAGACAGACTTATATGGTGCCAGCAGGGGAAGGAGACTTGAAGAAAGCAGAAAGCCCTTCCTTTTTATGTCTTGGATAGTGAGCAAGTGGGAGAATGCAGCCTATTTATGCTTTCTAAAAATACACCGGTAAGGCTTAAAGGGACAGCCCTGCTGCCAGAGCCCGGCTGCCTCCACGGCTGCCTGCACACACACACACCCCCTGAGCCACAGAGGCCAAACACATCCAGGCTCTGCATTCTAATTCCTCCAGCTGCACCTGTGCTGACAGCACACTGCACATCCTGCCACTCTGGAAAAGGGGAAAAGCAGCATGACAAAAATCTTTACTCAGGTACTGTTCTTCATCTGAGGGAAGCGAGGCGTTTCTGCAGGAGAGCAGAACACCAAAGTACCAGTCAATGAGAAGGGGAAATCCTGAACTAAAAAGAGGAATCATTGACAAACATGGTTTTGAACAGCCAGAAATTAAAAATTATGACTAAAAGCATGTGTTTTATAGTCATCAAAGGAGGTGGAGGCATGTTTGGGTAGGTCTGGCTGCCGTAGTGAAGGTCAGCACAGCACTGCACTGAGGCCAACACCCTCCTGCCCCCCCAGTGCCCTTTGCCAGATGGGACAGCTGGGGACACTGTGGCCACAGGTGGGGCACAGCCTCAGTCCCAGCCACCTGCTCCACTGGGGTTCGTGCATCCACCAAGAAGGAGCAGGGTTAAGGGTAAGTGGCCATGGAGCAGTCTTGGGGAAATACATACAAACACACGTATGTGTGCAGGGTGCAGTATTTGTGTTTTCAGGGATAAATCATGCTCTTCAGATGGTGCTGCAAAGTTTTGTCACTCAATGGCATGAAAACAGGAGGTGCCAAGCTTCACCCAGTGTGGGCTGAAGCCCTGGTGCTTGCTTTGGGAGCAAGTGATCCCACACTGAATCCATCTGTTATTTTCATATGTAAATACTCCTCTTTCTATTCTCTGGGTACATTTCTCTGGACCTCTTTCTGCTCATGTTAGCATACATGCACATTTACCAGATTATTTCTTAGGATCAGTTGTGGGCATTTGATATAATGGCTGCCAAACCAGTAGCAGGTTGTTCAAAGTCCTGTTTTAGAGTTAGGATTCATCTTTCCCCCCCGAGTTAGCACAATACAGCAGGAATATCAATACCCAGCCTCAGATCCTGCACTTCCTGGGGGACTCTGATCTTTGCAGGGCCACTTGGGTCTGGCAATTGCCTGACCACATTTGTATGTATTGCAAAGAAACAGTTTCTAATATTTTTGGCAAGTGTTGTAGTGCTTGTTCCTAAGTACTACAGTGATGTGGTGAAGTGTGCATTGAAAACAACTGAAACAACAGCCATAATGTGTCTGATTATTTTGTGTTCTTAACTGAAGTCAAGGTGTCCTCACAATGCAATACAGCTACAAGATTCTTCATCCTCAGTAATCAGTAACAGATTTCCCTTTATTGTGACCAGAGGAACCAGGCCATGGGTACAACTGTGGGATACTATCCCAGCACAAATCCGGCCCAGAGATACTTTTGTTTAATCTGACAGGTAATTTCTAGAGTCCCAGCCTAAATACTTCACCATTTCATATTTCCACATCTATCTCTTCTCCTAGTACAATTTACAGTTCCAGTGGCTCCTCTAGGCATCCCTGGCACAGCACACCCCCTTCAACACCAAAATATCAGAATTAGTGCGCGAGAGGCTGTTGTATCTCTTGTGACAATGACGGCAGGGTCCCCGTGCAATAAAGCCAGCCCTGTGCCAAGCACCGCGGCCGCTCAGCAAACCCCCGGCCCGTTTCTGTAATTAAGTCCTTCTACATGACACGGCGCAAGAGATAAGGGATTAGCGCCTGAGACGCGAGGAGCTGGCTGCAGTGAGGTGCTGGCTGAGGACCGGCATCCCTGATCCAGAGGGAGCCCCTCATCGTGGCTTCTCTTGGCAGCCACAGCCATGGGGGAGGAGGATGCGAGCGTTGGCCATTCCCAATGTCACCTGCAGAGAGCCATTAGCCCGCTCAGCCCTCTATTCCTACACGCTGAATCAAATTAATCTAACAAAAACAGATGACCTGTGAGCTCAGCCTGCCTTACAGCAAAGTCAAATGGGAGCGAGGGGCAGTGGCTGCGAGAGGCAGGGAGGGACGGCGCTGTCCCCCAGCCCCTCGCTGTGGCCTCCCGCGGGTCCCCCTCCGTCGCCGGCTGTCACCGCAGCCACCTCTGCCTCTGCAGCCACACGAGCCCTCTCTTGTCTACCTTGGGCTGGCTGTGCTACCCCCTGCATCGCACACGTCCACACGCACACAGAGCTGCTGACCTAGAGGTGTTAGCCACTCCGCAGCTGCCGTTCTTCTCACATTAATCTATAGGAATCAATGGACATTTCATTAGAGTAATCAAGTGTGGATGCATCCCGCATTTATATCCCGCACCTCCCCCTTCCCCCCCAGCTGCTTTCACAGGCTAATTGGTCCTACAGCAAAGACTATGTGGATATTTTTCCCTACAGATGAGTGTCAAGAGCAGTTTTTTACTGCTGGTTGAAATACCTATCAATAGAGAGGTAGTATAAAAGCCTTCACCCATCAGGCGGTGTTGCTGATGCTAATACATTATGTACTCTCTGTTCTCACACACTCAACTCTCTCCTCTACACCTTTTCCCCATACTACTGAGTCATTTAGGCTGACTTCCATAAGAGAATAAATCCATTGCATTTTCCTCTAAAAAGAAAAAAAAGATTGCCATTAACACTTCTCTATCAGTTCACAATACATTGAGGGAATTTCTCACATAGTTATATTTCATCAGCAAGCTTTTTATTTTTTCAGTCAAATCTCTTCACCTTGCTTACTACGATATCTTATAATTTCACCAGGTTTATGTGGTTTACATGCGTATTGGTACACAATGACATCTTCTGAAAGGCACCAGCATTGTGTTCAGCACCTTTGCTGCCTGGGAGGGGATGCTCTCCCCTCTCTGCTCTACTCTGCGAAGACAGCAGAGCTTTAGCACGACTCAGGGAGTGCTGAGAAACATCCCAAGGGTTGCTGTTGCTAAAATGTGTATGTGCCAGAGGGCTGGTGACCAAGTGCAGTCCTTACAGGTGGGGGACCAAGGACTTCCTTCAGACGATCTTTTTGAGGCCATGAGAAAATGTGATGATACTTGTTTGAATAAAAAGTTTGAAAGTGGAATTTTTCATAAGATCATGGACTTTCCATTCAAAAATAATTTCAAAAGCTTTTGCAGGAAGGTGGACACCTAACAGCATATTTAAAATGTATGAAAGCTTTAGAAATGCCATTGGAGAAGGAGGCAGTGCAGGGAAGGCAGGGAAGGCTCAGGGGTGCTGTGCCTGTGGCTAAGGAGCCTCTTGGGAAGGGCTGCTGGGGCATGTGGGGTAACAGCTCTGCACAGGCACCCTCCTCTGCAGCAACCCTGCAGCAAAGATGAGGGTTATCTGGAAATTCATCACACTACCCTCAGTAAATGCTTGGCCTGGGCAACCTCCAAGGAGAAGGACAGGAACTCAGGAAACAACAGGGATGGGAGCTTTGGCGTCCCTTGAAGTTGAAATTAGCTTTTCTCTCTTGGTAACTGTATTTGATGATTAGAAAAATGAGCTGAATTAAAACATCACTGACTTGCAGTAAAGTTTATCCTTCTGGTATGTTATCTTTCAAGTCATGTCAGACCTGAAAAAAAGCCCCATATGTTCTATGCAGAAGAAGTTACTTTTGTTACTTGAGTTTCAAGTAACAAAAAAAAAAAAAAAAAAACCCAAACAAAAGTACTTGAGCAGTTACTTTTGTTACTTGAGTTTCAAGTAACAAAAAAAAAAAAAAAAAACAACCCAAGCCAAAAAACAAAATCAACCCAAAAAAAACCAAAACCACAACAAAATAAAAAAAAAAATCAAAAATTTCCTTTCTTCTTCATCCCATTTCTAGAACTATTAGCATGAGTTACATGGGTTTACCCCAGGCTGAGCCCCATAGGCTGCTGGTGCTAGAGTTTGTAATATCTTTGGATATATTGCAGGGATGTGGAATTTCTTCTTCTACCTTCCTGACTTTTCCAATATGGCATGCAATTTTCAGTTTTGTTTAATGAATACTATATATGCTTTTAAGTTTTTTTTTTTTTTTTAACTAAACTCCACTTTTTGCTTATGGCCAAATTCATGAAACTGCAATGAAGAAAAATGAACCCGCTGAAGGGGATTGACCCCACATGCTCACGACCAGGCCTTTCAGGACTAACGAGAGAGTTTGCATTTGCTCTTCCTGCCAGATCTCTTTCCTGAGGGCACACTGCATAATGCAGAAAGAGCTGTGTGAAGTTTGGTGCAGAGGATGAAAACAGGACCATTCGGCTGTTTTGCAGAGATGAGGTTCTCTTCCCCTTCCCCCTCCACACGTTTTTCACTGTAAGTGAAAATGAAACTTGTGCTTTTCAGAGGAAATGGCTGCTAAAGGTTAAAGGGTAAGTCTTCCTTGCTGCAAGCATACATTTTTGCAAGCTGAATCTTATCCATGTGGCTAGCAGCACTCACACTGAAATAACTGCAGAGGGCTTAGAAGAAGAGTAGGGAAATAGAAGGCAAGGGCATCAAAAGAACATCCCAAAATGGATTCATCTGCTCTTTTTTATTCATTCATTTGAGTTCTGGCCACCTTCTTTTCCCTATTTCACATTCCACTGTAGAAATAAGATCATTATTCAGAGGTGGAGCTGTGCCCAAAAGGACAGCCATTGTGCAAGGAAGCAAGAGCATTTCTCCAGGGTTGCCTTACCTACCACAAGGGCAGGGAAATTTGGGGCAACAGGTAATTGAAGCCTTGACTCCATGCCCTGCCAACCAACTGGTATATTTGTGCTGATGTACCCACACAGAAATACAGTGTCACACATCACAAGTCCCTGGGAAAAGAGCAGGGGGAGGAAGGAGGCAGCTGTTGCCCACCCCAGCTCGCCTCTCTGCTTGCTTTGTCCTCAGAGTGCCTCATTTGGCTCTTGGGTTTTTTCCTGACACAGTGAAAGAGTGTCTGAATGGTCCTGAAAGCAGTTTCTTGAACATTTTGATATATTCTGTTTAGTGCAATGCTCCTAGGAAATATTTGACCTCAAGCAAACACACTCATTAGTATCCACATGGAATTCAGAATATTCCTGGTGACAGTCTGTTATATAAAATACAAAATAGGATGAACAGAAGTCCAATCAAAAACACACCTTCTAATAGCATATAGTTTGCAGAATGCAAATGTGGACAAGATTGAGTGTATTGACACAGAACATACATGGGGAGCAATAGAGCATGAATGTATATCCATAAAATGTACAACCATTTAGCTTTAAATGAAGACATTTAAAGTTGTCTTCAACTATGATATAGCATATAAGATAGAATATAAGATAGCAAAACCAGATTTGAGAGGGAGTCAGCATTTCCCTCTCATTCCTTCTCTCCCACTTGTCTCCCAAAACCAAACACTGACTCCAACAACTGGGAGATTGGTGCAGGGTTTGTGGTGCTTGCCTAAGGAAAGCTGAAGTTGCATTGAGCAATGTTCCAAAGGATGCAGAGCTGGATGGGCAGGAGGATGGCTGGGAAATGGCTATGGCCAAGCTCAGTGCTCAGAAGGCTGCAGGTGCCAAGTGTTCTCAGGACAGGTCTCCCTGTGAGGCTGCCCAGCAGCTGCCCCTGCTCCTTGGGGCTGGGGAGCTCTCTGCCCAGGCAGCCCCACACCTCAACACTGTGCAGCACCAGTGAAACAGCACAGGAATGGCTCTTGCTCCTTTCAGGTTACCCATACCCAGGAAAGATTACTTTAATTTCCTTCTAAGAAAGCTGAAATGGCCCAAGTAAAAAAAGCTCCTTGTGCTTGTTCTGTAAAGCACCATTTATTGATATACCTTTAAATCAAAATTCATTCCAAAAGTTCACAGCAGGAAAAGAAGGGAGTTTTTCTGAGTCTGAAATTGCTGATATCCAAGTCAGTTAATGGATTACGTTCACCTTTCAGTGGTCCCAGGTCCAGTTTCCACTGGCACTGCTGTGCCTTTTGTGCCTCTGACCTTACTTTGATTTACCAGGCACTGACAGGTGAGAATGAACCTCCAGGTACCTCAGCACTTCCCCACTTTGCTGTGGACACACCCACTTTCTTTTAAGCCTGTAATACACACTTTTACCTTGCTGTGTGAATTTTCATTGAGCTTTACTCCTCAAGTGTTGCAGATGTGATTTCAAGGATTATTGAAAATGGGTCTGCACAGGTTTTAACTTCTTTATGAGATGCAAAGGAAAACCCCCACCCATTTTATTTTGCAGGAATATTATTATTTGCACCCATTTTATTTTGTAGGAATATGGATACCGTCCATTTTAACTGATTCCTTGAGGCCAAAAAAATTCTGATAAGGCTGGAAATATGTCTGTGTTGGTCTACATGAAATATGAAGTTGTCTTGATATTTGACATTCTTAGCATGGACCACCTTGATGTGGCCTCCTGAATTTTTGCATAAGTTTCTTGGGTAAGCTGAGATACCAGAACAGTACATTAAGATTAGCCCAAAGTCATCGGATGATGTGCCCTAAAGGGTCTGAAATAGGATTTTTTTCTTCCATGACAAATAGATTTATGGCCTTTTCTGACATTACAGATCTCCTTTCTCCCCACATAGATGTAATGAAGGCAAATTGTATTCAACCTGCTGCGTAAAATTGTCTGGGATAAAACACCCTTTCCACTTAAAAATGACCAGATCAGCAGTGGAGGAGGAGGACATGGAGAAATGGTGCTCTCTTTCGCACTGCCCTGTTAGATGAGCCCAAATGTGAGAGCTGTGCTGAGAAGCTTTGAAGACAGTGATACTCATGCGCTGTGCGTGCAGGGCACAGAGCCCAGCTAGTCCCCGTGGTTTGTGTGCAAGAGGAGAGCAACAGCAAACAGCTGAATGAAATTATCCAGCCAGGGTCTTCCTGAGCTCTTGTTTTGGAAGGAAATTTGGAAGATGGCATATTGTATTTGTGGGGTGCCCAGATGAAGGAAGGAATGATGAATCTGACTCCATGCTCGCTGAAGGTTAATTTATTATTTTATGATACTACATTATACTAAAGAATACAGAAAAGATATTTACAGAGTGCTAAAAAGATAATAATGAAAACTTATGACTCTCTCCAGAGTCCTGACACAGCCTGGCACTGATTGGCCATTGAGTCAAAATAACTCACAGCAGAACCCAATGAAACAATCACCTGTGGGCAAACAATCTCCAAGCACATTCCACATGTGAGCACAGCACGGGAGAAGCAAATTAGATAATTATTGTTTTAATTTTTGTCTGAGGCTTCTCAGATTTTTCAGGGATTTTCCAGGAAATATGAATGTGACATCAGCACATCAGCCTTGGCCCTGCCTGTAATGATGGGTATCAGAGGAATCAGTCACTAGAGTGACACCAAAGCACCCATATTTCATTTGAAATTTTTCTGCATAACAAATCCCTTGTGGCATGTTTTTTTTTTTTTTAATTTAATTTTTTTTATGGCATATTTGACTTTCTTCAATCTTTCTTAGAACAGAACTTACACAGAACTTAGCACAAACTCAGGCCTAGGCAGCGTGCAGCCAGCAGGGTGGCTGAAGGCTTCCCAGACTTCTTGCTTTTCTCTGCTTGGTTCCTTGTTTAGACTCAGTCTCTGCACATATTGGTTGTTTCTGTGCAAGGTAAATTGAGTGGCCTACCTTACAACTGCCCACATTCACTTTTGCCCTTTTTTAACAGAGTTTCCTTGCCTGATGCCATCTGTACCTTTTTTCGCACCTCCTTTGGCACAGAGTGACTCTAAGGGGGAGTGGACATACTGCAACTGGAATAGACTGAAACTTTTCCAAGAATATATGCACTGCCAAGAAAAGTGTGACGATGCTGACAAAGTTTTCATACAGAGTATTAGAAAATACATATCAAGAGGGTTTTAAAATTCTGTTTGATAAAGAAGAAAAAAAGCAGCATGGGAACTGTATTGAGATCTCCAGAAATTCCCCTTTTTTGCATTTACCTGCATAGCAGAAGAAGAGGCAGTCCAGGAAAAAGGTATTCTAAGAAAAAAAACAGTTATGTTCAAAAAATGTAAATTCTTTAAAATGTGTAAAAAGCCCATGCACTTGGTTATCACTAGAACTTGTCTGGAGAAGGGGATTAGACAGCATCATCATCTATGGCTTTATAAACTAACTGGTGGTTAGTTTATAAATCCTTGCATTTTAATAGCTGCAGCTGATGCATAACTGATCACCAATGTCTTCATTCTCTGCTCTGTGCATCACCAGTACAGAGGAACAACAAAACCAACACATTTTGGTAGTCACAGACACTGCAGTTATTAATGCAAAGGTTTGAAACAAAGTATAAAAGTTTCTCTTAGGTCACATGCCACTCCTGCCTTAGAGAGGATATATTATAATGCATTGTTTTCTCAAACAAGAGCATGAAGCTCTGTGGTACTGTTGCAGACCTTTTGTAACAGCAAAGCTGCTCAGGACCTACATGGAGAGGATGGGAGCAGATAAAACTCCTTCCAGGAGAGGTTCTAGATGGGGCAGGGGAGGGGATTACTTTAATCCCTGTCCCACTCACAGGCTCTGCTGGCCTTCAAAAGGCATTCTTGAGCTGAAGTGTTGGATCTGTTAAGAGGCTCTTCATAAAAATATCATGGAGCCAGTTTAGAGAAAATGGATCCACTTCCTTTCATCTGCCTGGAGGGTTTTGGCAGTTGTTGGGGCTTGAGGGTTTGCTAATGGCAAGAAGAAAGGCTCTAAAGTGGCAGAAGTGGGAAAAGAATAATGCTGATGCAGGCAGGCAGATTGTGCTAAGGTTTCATTTCTGTGACCAAAGCCTTGCAAAGGCCAGCCAGTGAAAATGAGCATAAAACCCAGGGCCTGCCACTCTCTGCTTTCCTCAGCTTTAATCATAAACCAAAAGCTTTTGCTGTGACATTCACCCACAGTGCAGAGCCCTCCCCTTTGCCCAGGAGTGACAGAATGACCCCTTGGTACGACCCCTTGGTTAAACTTTGCTGTGGCATTTCTAACCATACTTCCTTAAAAAAAAAAAAATTCCAATTACAAATGTTGGTTACATTTTCTGAAAAACGGGTCAGATTTTTAAGATGAATCAACTTTAAAAAAAAACAAAACTTCAGAGCTTGCAGAGTGCTTATTGCCTTACAAAGTGTTGCTGGCAATAGCAATTTTAATATGAAGCAATAAAAGAGGAGGTGTGAGGGCTATTGCACTGCAACTTGCAGATGGCTGCTCAGCCACAGGAGGTTGCAGGGAAGGGGTCCCAGGGGCTATTGTGGTCCCATGAGTAGTGAATAGCCCCCCTGGGTATTTGGAGCTGGGGCTGAGCTCAGCACTCTGGTATTTGGAGCTGGGGCTGAGCTCCAGCAGCCCTCTGGGCCACACGCTATCATCTCTATTTACAGAAGTTGGTGGACTTTCCTCCACAGCTAAATAGGCTGACAGCCTCAGAGATTGGCTTTGAGTTTTTGGTTTGAACAAATCAATGAGCTACAAGGAAAACTACAAAAACAACAACAAAAGAAATGGTTTCTGAATGTTACCTGAAAAACCACAGAGTTTCAAAAGAAAAATCTCTAGCGAAAAAGATACCTGGAGCAAGGCAAGGGAAGAAGGTCCTCCTACAGTACACAGATCAGTGCAAAACCATAAAACACTATTTATTGCATACTATTCTGGACATAAAAACAGGCTTGATGAGATTCACTTTTAAGCTGTTTCAGTCCATCAATAGAACTGCCAAATAATTTCTAATGCAATGCATAAAAGCTGTTGTTTTTAAAGTTAGTTTGTGACCCACACTTGTGCTAGCCCCAGAGGACAATAACAGCTCAAGCACCTCCTGAGTGAAATAAAATGTGAGTAGGAAGACGTAGATGGAATTTCAGTTTTCATCATCAACTTTTCAGCCTAATTACATTTAATTCACATGTGATCAACCCTGCCCCACAGACCGGTAAGGAAGGGAGTGGGCAGAAGAGAAAAAGGTCACTTGAATAGCTGGAGTACAGACATCAGTAAAGAAATGTTTATTTACTAATGGCAATAACTCCTACTTCTTACAGAGCACTGGAAATAGAGAGCCCTGTACAAGCATTAACTCATCAGTGACCTAATGCATGATGCAGACAAGGATCCCCCTGCTGCTGTGGAGGGGCCCTGTGCACCTGCAGGGCACTGACTCCCCCAGAGAGGCTTGGGGAGCAGCAGCAGAGGCTGTCCTGCCTGCCAGCAGTGCATCCCAAGTGCCACCCCCTCCTTTGGGAACATCTGGCTGGTGAGCTGCGGAGACAGAACAGGTCCCAGGAAGCACCTTTGGTGGCTTCTCAGAGGGCAAAAGTGGCAAGGAGCAAAACTCACAAACCAAACACCTTATGGATGGTAAATACCTGTGTAAGACATTTACTTAAGGCAAACTCTCACATATCTGGAAAGCTTTGATTGCTACACTGGCATTGGTGCCGTGCCTGTGAATGAAGACATTCACAAACCAAGTACCCAGAGGAAGGCACTGCCAGCAGGTCCCTGAAGAGCCTGCCTCTGTTTATCCTGGAACCACATCCCAGCGCTGCCCTGGCAAGGGGGGCGAGTGATGCAAAGGGAATGAACTTGCTGAGCTGATTACAGACTGCAACAGGTTTCCAAGGGTTCTGGCCCTTATCCAGCCCAGTAAGAAATACTTTGCCTGTTTCACTTGGGTACAGCAGGTTCACATTCAGGCTGAGCTTTAGCCACAGCAGCAAGGGCTGTGAAAGGCAGAGCCATAAAGCAGCTGCAGGTGAACTGGGGTCTCCATCAGCCACAGGGAGGAAGGAGGTCAGCATAGCACAGCACATGCAGCCCTGCCACCCTCCCGCTCCCACCTCGTGCCCAGGGCAGCTCCTCACCCTGCAACTGACTGAGCCTGGCTCTTGGCAAAGCTTGCCAGTAGGGAAGTGTTTGGCTGGTACCAAAGACAATCCTGAATTATTGTTCACGGCTCAGGATAATAGAAGGGTCATCAGTTTGGTGTGTCTGATTGAGTATACAAATTTGAGCTGTGAAGAGTAAACACTTTATTTTACAATAATGAGGAAGGTTATGATGCTGTATAATCTAATGCTGGGCACCTTTGCAGGTTTGAACTTCCTATGGTAATATTATTTAAAAATAGATTTTCATTTATTTTGAGTGGTTAAGTCTGGCTTGCATGGAAATGGAGATGCTTCAGCTTTATGAAGGGTTTTCTGTGCATTTTCACAAAATTAGTTGAATTTTTTATGTGTATGTCAAAATGAAGTTATATGCATCAAAGAATATTGTGAGTTTTCAAGTCTGAGGTCCAAATTCATTATTGGTGTAACTGCTGTAGAGGTAACTGATAATCTGACCCAGATTCTGGACTTTAGACAAACTTTATCATCCCTCAGGATTATGTAGAGTTTACTTATCAGGAGAAGAATCCAATCATCTTTCATGGCCCTGGTGTGAGGAGTGGACTTTGCAGCCACGTTTAGCAGTGGATGCCTTGCCTGGGAAATGTCTCAGTGTGCTGTGTAATAAATGGCACTTGCTAGAGCTGAGTGCTGGCAAGAAATTGTGCTGCCCTGCTTCTGTGTGTGGAGGCATATGTGAGCAGGCCGTGTGTCACTGAGATTTGTAGATAACCAAAGCTGGAAACTCTATGGTTTATAGTTTACTGATGCAAGTTCCTGCTTTTCATTGATCTCCATTCACTAAATCTGGACATTTGACTACAAGCAGCTTTTAACTCCATCTTTCACATCTCTCCAGTGCCTATGAAAGCCATTGTTTTGTTTTAAGGAAATGATGAAATTGAAGGAGAGCCCATACTCTATGCATCCCAAATATTTGGAGAATTTAAAACCCAGGATGAACTTGGGTTCCATTTGTATTTTGGCTTCCCTTTACATTTTATAGGGAAATAATTGATCTGTGTAAAGCACTTGTATCTCGTACTGAGAATGGCAGCATGTAGTGTCCCAACAATTAATGTGAAAAATTCCTGGTTCTAATTTTCTGTTAATGTTAACCTGAGCCATTGTGTGTCCCTGTTCCATTGCTTAGCTGCAGTTGTACTGAGCAGCCTTGGAAAACAGATGAAGTATGGGTGGTTGTTGCCCAAAATACAACTGGATTTCATAACTAAACCCTTGGAGCTTAGAATTTGTGCCACTGCTATCTGTGGCTCTTAAATGCCATTCACCCCTAAGAAGCACCCTACACTCACACAAAACATTTGTGTGATTTAGCTTGATGTGGTGCTTTCCAGGGTCCAAAGCAGGACTGATATTATTATTTCTAAAAACAAGAGAGGAGAAATAAAATATCTTCATTTAACTGCTAAGGAAAAAGATAAAAGAAAGTCTGAATCTCTCGAAACTAAGTTAAGTGTGCTACAAGCAGATAACTCCAGACACGAGGTGAAAACCGCTTGTTGTGTTTCTTTAAAAGGGTCTAGTCAATCTGCAAAGGTATTTTTCTCTTATGCTTGGATGTTTTATGTACATAGCTCTATTTTTGGCTTAACAGCTTTCCTGTTTAAATCACTGAAACACATCAGCTAAGCAAAACTGCATTTTGCAGACCCACGGCTGAAGTGTTAACATATTGTGGTTTCAGAAAGCTTAAAAAGGACAGACTAGAGGAAGGGAAAAATTTTCATTAGGGGATTAATTAGACAAAACAAAGCAATAAGAGACTCCAAAAGGCTTACTCTTCAGAGATTTCCATAACTGTGCTCTTTACAAATGAGTTTAATGACCCGGAGGCAGAACCAAGGGGCAGGTGAGGAAGTGGTCAATAAGCAGCAGTAAGTGCCCGCTGCATTCCTGGGGTATCTCAGGCCCCACATCCGGGCTGTAAAGTGATGCTCTAATGAATCCTGGCCATCTTTGCAGCACTGTGCTGAGCTCCTGAGAGCTGCTGCTATTCTGGGGAAAAACCAGTTCTGCTCAGACTTTCCCCTGTCATCCAGGGGCTGCTAACACTCCTATAGGATGTATATTTTGGAGGTCAAATAAATCAATACAATTCAAAATCAAAACAAATATGGTAGACAAACAGTCTAATGTGATTAACTGAGATGTTTTCGCTCTTTTTCTTCTGTGCTTGGTCCTCAAAAGCATTAGTGGCATAAACAATAGAAGGAAAGAAATGAATATGTAAAGTATCTCATCTCTTCCCACATGTAATAAAATGAAAACAAATGTTCTCACTTCTACAAACTCCACCACATCAAATTAATAATGGAAAACATCACATCAAAGCACTCTTTGTGCTCAATAGCCTGTGGCACATTTGGACTCATCAATAGATGTTCAACAATATTACAACTTGTTTAAATCTTGGTAAAGTAGTGTTATGTACTATTGTTATTGACTTTCTTTTTCTAATTATCACCCAAAGGTGACAGATGATACAGCACTAATGATCAGACTGTTTAAGAGCTGAATCAGCTTAGAATCCCAACTCATTAAACCTCAGCAAGACTAAAAGATTCCTTGGACTTTAAGGCTAAAAGCTTCACTCTGCTGATAACATTTTGGTCAGTTATACAGGGGGCAAAAATCAAGGGATTTTTCACTGACAGCATCTTTGGAGATTTTAAGGATTCTGGTACAAAAAAAGTGCCTAAATATTTAAAAGGATATAAAATCCATAGGGCTGTCACAATAAAGCAAATATTTGCAGAACCACTTTTGTTGTGCTAAACCTTCCCTTGAATCTGTTTAAGCTAATAGTAAAACTGTTCTTGATTTTAATAGAAGCTGAAGTCAGTAGGAGTTGCAGAGCCATGGCGTTTGCTTGAACCCATTTCTCCCAGTGTGGTCAGAAGCAGAGACCCCAATAGCATTTTTGTGGTGTGTACCAGTGTACTTCAGCCTTGCACCAAATTCATTATTTCCTTAGCCAGTTTGGCAATGACATGTGGCCTTTTTACATCTGTTTTAGAAAATCTGACTAAACTAATGTATTCCTTTCTGTTGCTTCATTGGATACAGGTTAGGAACGATATTCCTGATGTTATCCTGATGTTAGGAAGTGATGGCTGTCTCTAACAGCAAGAGCTGAATCAGATTTCTGAAGCTAAAAGTAAAGTTAATGAAGAGATTAAACGAAGGGATAGGGACTAAATACATCTTTTGTAGCTGCATTGAACAATAAGCTATTAACACTCCCTGGCTGCAATGTTTGATACCAGTGTTTAGTCTGAAGATGCTTGTCCAGAGCAACTAAATCCTCACCTGGACAAGCTTCCATTTACTTGGCAGCGACCAGAACCAGAAGCATTGGCCTCCATTCCTTGCAGTAAAAGCCCAAACATTTTAGCTCAGTGTGCTGTCCCTCACTCAGAGCTCACATGGTACATTTCCCAATGAGCTGTGCTACTTCTGCATGGAGACCTATAGGAATTAACTCCTAAAATCAGGCAGTAGTCACTCTAATCTCTGTATTTAGTTTGTCCCATTCAAGCCCTGTGTTATAAATCAGAATAGTAGTTACCCAGTTTGCCAGGCCACATTCCTTACAAAGTAAATGAAACTATTAGGTGCTATTATGAGGGCAGGATTAGCAACTGAAAACTTCCCTATAAACTGCTATCTAATAATTTATTACAGTTTTGATGTTTCCTGGCAACTGAACAGATTAATAAGTCCATAGTCCACCTCTGATATTCTCTTTCCCCCTATCACAAACTTTTGGACCTTGCAACGTTTATTTTCACTTTCATAAAATGCACTGTATCAGAGAGTCAGTGCAGGACTGGCAGTGGTGCCCTAGCTACAGCCCAGGAAAGATTTTACCCCAGTTAGACAAAACCCACATATTAGAGTGTCACAGCAATGAGCTGCAGAGAGAATTCTCCTGCCTGATGTGCACACAAGAGTGAAAACAAAAATATTTATTTGCAAAGCCTCTTCCCACCTTAACTGCTTTTCTGCCCTGAGCTTCCCCACTTGTACTCTGCAGCTGTGTTGAGTCAAAAAATGATGGCTTGTTAATTTTTCTGCTTCTTTTTAGGACTATACACGTGCTAATCTGGTCACAGACTCACCACTTCAAAGACACTGTGCACCTTGATGAATGTTGTAAATCCCAAATTACACAGGATTTATTTTGGGAAATTGCTTTTTCCTTTTTTCCTCACAAAGTTGATCGAGGCTAAACCTTTTGTTCATTTTGGGTCGGCTTAAGTCTAAGTCCAAATGATACATCTAGCTTTAGTTTTGATAAGGGCAAAATTAAAGCCCAGGCTGGATCCTCTGAGTCCCTGCTATGCAGTCCCCAAAGGCTGCCTGGTACACAGCTTTTCAGCCTCTCAAGCAACCAGAGCTATTTACTTTGGAGTCACAAAATATAAGGACTAAAGATCTTTTTTCAATATTGACATTCAATGGAAAGGTTACTTATTTTTGACAGTCCTTCAAAAGAGATTCCCAACGATTCCCCCATTTCTCCTTCTCTCTGTGTCTTATCCCTGAAGCCTCCAGCTGCAAGCACCATTCTTCTTTGCTGCCTGTCAACATGAGCAATTAATGGCTCTGAAGGGTTGCTTTGAATGGCCTGTGTAGTCCCACCCACAGGAACTGGCTTCAAGATAGCAATGCCAAGTGGTTTCATGGGAATCCGTAGAGGAGCAATAGTTTTACCCAGAGGTCATAATGTTTTGGATAAAATTGTGAATCAGTTTTTAGCTGTGTGCTATGAGCTTCAGGCTACTTTTTAAATTCTCCCCCAAAGCTTACTGTTTTTTACATGAAGAGGCCATATGTCATAATAAACATCAGGCTTAGGAACAGCTCACACTCTAAATGTCAGGCTACAAAGCTACCTTTAAAGATTAAATCTCTGCCCTCTTCAAAAGGGAGGTTGAAGGGAGGGATGAAGAAATCCCAAATACAGAGAGCCTTACAAATAAAGCAAAGTTTACTACTAACAAAACGTATCTTGCAAAAACACACTTGGTGCTTTGCTGTTGGAGCTGCCCTCGATAAAATGTGGGTGTCATTTGAAAAGGACATAATTTCCAATGAATTCTGAAAGTGTCACACAGAGTATTGATCGATCGAGTCTTGCCGTCAGCGTGACCGGGGCCGGCAAAAAGCTATCCCTGTGATCCAATTTTCAGAGCTCACAGACACCTCCAGTCCCAGGCAAATGGCGTCAGCAAGTGGCAGGAGGGTCTGGGGGAGGGGAGCTGGAGGGAAACGTGGAGGGGAGAGCCTTTGCACTGTCTGCCTGTCTAAGCATTAAATGTTATTAGGCGCAAGCATGGCACCCCCATTGTGTGGGGAGGCTGCTGTGTTTCTGGCTTTTGTGTCACCAGCAATGCCCAGCCATTTGTACATCAAAAGTGGGTCCTTATCAGCAAGATATACCCTGATAAGATCACGTTTTTTATGATTACATCAGTGTTCAGCCAGTTTCCTGCTTTTGCCTGCAGACACGCACGGCGCGGCGCCGGGCGGACACCGGAGCCGTTGTTGGCCACACACCTGCGAGCCGTGGCTGGCTGTGACACGGTGGCACTGTCCCCGTGTCCCCAGAGTGGGCTGTGGGGAGCAGGAGCCCCTGTGCAGGGCACAGAGCCCCCCTGGGCTCTGCTCCAGCTGGGCCTGCTGCGTGCAGGGCTCCGGCACCGAACACATCCATCCCACCGGAGAGGCCGGAGAGGGAACTATCGAAACCCTTCATGGAGCTGAGCAAGCTCTAAAGGAAAGCGTTGTCCCAGCCTGGAGGAATCCTGGCTGCAGTCTGAAAGTGCTGGGGATGCCCCCACCTCTGCACAATTAAGGATGCACTTTGTTTTTCCTTGTGTTACACAGGGAGAAACATTGTGCGGATCCTAGCACAGCAAATCCTCTGCTGGACTTGCAGGCACCGCACGAGTGAAATAACAGGAAAGATAAAAACATGAAAAGCAACAATAAAGGGAGAGCTGCCAGGTGAGAGAAATAGGATGATTTGTTGTTTGTATGAAGCCAGTGGGGAACTGCAGCAGGTAAGGAAAAAAAGTTTAAGTGGGATGAGTGAATAACACACATTTTCTTATTATACACCTGATTTCTCTTTGTGGACTCATTGTTACTCAATAGGGGAAATATTTGCTCCTGCTGTATTGTTTCCTCTTTGTACTAAGTGACACAAAACCTCTTTCATTATTTTTGCAAGGAAATTACTTCCTTTCCTGAGAATTATTTATATATTAAAATAAAACTAGGAACTGAAGTGTTCCATTAGTCATTTCTAGTCTTGAAAAGAATGCTATTTTTGAAAACAGAATGGAAGTGTTCAGCAGAATCTGAATTTTACTGACTATATTAATAGTATTTTAAAACAAAAGCTTCAGAATGAAAACAGAAATTTAGAATAATCCACACAGCTTTCATTTTATTAAAAGAAAAAAAAAAGCAACTATTTACTCCCAGTGGTACTCTTTCTAATAGGCTTCTTTTCTAATTAGTGTCTAAAGCTACAATTATTTCTGCTAAATCTGAGGAACTCTCATGTCTGAGTACAGCAAAGAAAAACAAGGCTCCACAACTAATAATAGAAATAATTTAAATGAATTTCTTTTGTTTAATATAAATTAAGTATTTTGTTTTAAAGAAACACCTAGGGAACTGAAATTCTCAGGAATTTCATAAGTCACGCAGGAAGCATTTTCTAGGCTTGGCACTCCAAATTCACCACTCATAATAAAAACCAAGGAGAGCAGATGCAGTGAAAACACAAAGCAAAACTTGCCACAGGATAAACCATGTTTGCACAGAGAGCATAGCACCACTTCAACCCACAAACAAATCAATCAAAGTCAACATCTATTTCCAAGTGATTTGAAAACAGAAAAAAAGTAACTAATTTAATGAATTTTTCATTAGAAGTCCTTCACTCTACCACAGATGAACTAAAAAAAAAAATCTACAGAACAGTCATGCAGTGCTTGAGAGAGAGCAGAGTCTCCTTCCCTTAGAAGCAGCTCCTACCACCCCATCAGAAGTGGCTAAACCCATGCAACCTCAAAGACCCTGGGCAGGTGTGTGTGTCTCCTAACAGCTGCACCTGAACTTTCAGGTGCCTGCCATTTTTCCCAGCAGAGCACTTTCCCTAGTGATTTATATTTTTGTTAAGACATTTAATTGCAGAGGTCTGAATTTCTGTATATTGGTTCTCATAACCAGCTGCAGCTGAATTTTTTTTTTTTTCAGAAAGTCTGGATAGGAATGCACATATTTGAAAAGAGCCCCAAACTGATATCAGAGCTGACCAATATGCACAAAATCTGTCACTGTCCACTTCATCAAATACAACTTTTTAAAATGAAATCTTAACTGTTTTTCAATACATGTTTCTCCATGTATTCAGTGTCAGAGTACAGAATGAACTCATGCAAAGTGAAGGACTCTGAAGTTCAGTGCTTGATTAAAGTATCACCAATTGCTGATGCATCTGCTGTTGCTCCAGATGGAAGGGACCAGGACTGCAGTGTCTGTGTGGATTGCACTGGCAGCACCAAAGGGAGAGTGCTCACATGGAAAATTCTGGCTTTTCTCAGCACTGATGTACCTAGCCCAGAAGTATGAAATATATTCTCAATAAAATGCATCTCTTCTGGACACTAATACATGAGTAGTAAAAAAGAAAAATCATGGAATTTTATCCTGAAGGTACCAAGTCAAAGTCTATTCATGGTCAAAGTTCCTGTTAACTTCAGTGGGGTTCAATTATGTTTCAAATATTGCAAGTTATTTCTTCAGAGGTTCACCTGGACAACCCACTCTGCTGCAACAGATCTGGACCAACCCACAGATTAAGCTGATTTTCCCCCTTGATTTAAGATAGTTTCTAATTTTTTACAGCAAGTGGATATTCCACAGTGAATCACATAGCCTAAATCTGAATACTAACAGGAAATTGAAGGAATTGAATTCTTCCCTTTCACCACTGTAAGCATTTTATTATCTTTTATTTTAGCTCTTTTTTACCATTATTTATACTAACAAGGTGAGGGGAGGTTTACTTTGATGGTTCTCTAATAACCATAGCTAGTGAATCAGGGTCTGACTTTTGGACCCCCAGTGCCAAGCTCTGCTGGGTGAGGTATCCAAGCAGATTCCCACAGATATTCCTGGAATAGATCAGAGCATTTTTGGAGCCAGCTAATCTGCCTGTAAATGTAACCTGTAGCAGAGGGTAGTGCTAGAGCACCTGACTTTTCACAGTCTTTTCCCTTTTTTTGCCTGGTTTTGGGATACTCCCAGGTCTTTCCTCAAAAGCAAGGCTCTGTGATGAAAACTTAACCAAGTTATCTGCCAGGACTTCTTGATTTCCATGTGTAGGCAAGAAAACAAAATCTTCCAGTGTGTGAAACAAGCACATTTTGGGTCCTGTCTAACTCCCCAAACAGTATCTCTCTGACTATCCCATCCAAAATCACTCCCTAGACTCTTACTCTCTGAGTGCCCAGTTTCAGGCTTGCAGAGACCTGCTCATGTTTGCCAAAAGGAGTTTCACTGTAGGCATTAGTAGGTCTGAATGAAACAAAGATTCTAAAAACAGTCCAGGAAATGGAAATCTTGATTACTTGACTGGCATTGCAAAAATTGTGACTTCAGGAGAGCATTTAGGGAATATACCAGGTCCTATTTAACCAGATTAGAAATTTTTAATCTGTTACAGTCAGCGTACATCCCCCTTTGAGCACAGCAGTGTGTAAGCAGAGGTAATGATAACACATGGGTAGCAATGATGGCGTTACAGAGTCTGTTTGATGAGAGGAAGAAGCTGGCCCCAAATCCATTGCTTCTGAGGGCTATGAGAGCCAGAATCTCAGTTACAAGAGGTTAAAAAAGTCCATCCACCTTCAAAGAATGGAGTAAGCAGCAGTTCATGGAGACTGAAAGAAATGTAAGTCCTGGAGGGGATGCTGTGGAAGGGAGGAAGCCTGAAGCTAGATTGCTTGTCTGGCTCTGCAGGAGCCATAGCACAGTGAAGATCATCTCTGCATTTGAAAAGTACCAACTGAAGAGCAGCCACGCTCTGAACCTGAATGGGCACACAGAGACACACAGCGAGGCTTCTGCAAGTCCATCTGTTCCACCCCATGCAAATACTTTGCCTTTGAAAGAAAAGCAGGATGCAGCTCGTGCCAGCTTTCCCTAAGCATCTTTGGCACCGCTTCGTGTGCCTGCGCTTGTCTCGTTAAGGAGGGAATGAAGGTGCGATGCTCTGAATAAGTATCTCTGCCCACATTATGTCAAATCCTTCATAGGAAGGGAAAAAATCCAACTGTGGGGTAGAAAACCCCTGCCCGTCTTCAATCAATCCTCACTACCACCAGGCATCTAGTCAATTTTTATTCAGTCTTCTGTAGCCTGACTTCAATGGAGTGGCACAGCAGGGCCAGCGCCAGCAGCTGCCAGCGCCCCGGTGCCGCTGAGAGGAGCGCCAGCCAGGACTGTGCAGGGCACTCAGGAGTGTTTCAATCTGTGCCCCAGCCCTTAATCATAAACTCAAGGTTCAAAGCCTTGCTGGACTGCTGGCCGCTGATCCCATCTCAAGGTGATAGTCACCTCTAGCCCTTCTGCAAACTGCAAACCTACTGTCCATCCATCTTAGAGCAGCTTGACACTGGCTTCTCTACCCATTTTACAGCCAGCGAACATTTCCTATTGATTTATTGATTTCTGTCTGCCTGTGGAAGGAGCTCAGAACAGACTCTATGTGCTCTTGCAGCCTCCTGAATAGATTTTTTTCTCCCTTTTTCCCTTTTTATCCAAGCTGTGTTAGCAGTCTGTGGTGAAGCAGGAATTAGACCATGCGGGAGCCCAATTTGCTGCTGGTGAATGTGCCAGGCTTTTCTTCCTCTCCCTACCCGGCACACACGCCTCTGCTCCCGCTTTCTGCCTGCTTCCTTTTCCTGCAGGATAGCTGGCAGATCCCTGCCTGTTCGAGCAGTTCATCTCGGCTGAAAACCTCTGCTGCTTCCCTTCAGATCTTTTCCCTATCATTAAGAGGTGTTTGATGTGCATGTAAACACCACTTGTAATTGCAAATCCTTGATTTCTACCGGGTCAGAGAAATTTCTCCTTTTCTGAGTCAATCAAAGAAAGGGCACACTTCCCAACTGCACGTGCATCTGCCGGAGTGCAAACCTCTGTGTGCTTTAATAGACACATGCTTTATGAACTTCAAAGCCCACGGGGGACAGGATGGCTCCAAAGATCTGAATCAGGGAAGGGTTGCAGTGTGCTTTCCACCTCCAACTTGCCAGTCCAAATGCAGCCCAGTGACTGAAAGTTACTCCTGGCTGATGGTGGATCAGAGCCCTACATGAAATTAGTACCTGCCACAAGGCAGGCAGGTGTCCACATCGCAAAGAGCAACCTGGCCTGTCCTTCTCCACAGGGAGGCAAGCACTGACTGAGCCAGGGGCTCCTCTTCCTCCCCAGGTGCTGCCTTGAAGCTCTGCTTCACTCGTGATGGTGGCAAACTTTTGCTGCTGGTGGCCCCACTTTTGCTCAGCTGGGGAGTGATGTCCCTTGGGCTGCCTCACCCTGGCTCCATGGCCAGCTCCACTGGGCAGTGATGCCCTGGTTGAGCCCCTTGGCCCATGCTTTAGGTGAGGTTGGGTTCACCTTCTCACTCTTCTTCATCCTCCTCATCCTTCTCTCACCTGAGGCTGCCAGAGCAGCAGTGACACTCAGCTGGAGAGCAAACACAATGGCATGGCAGGGAAAAAAAGGACATTAGCAGGTATGGGACTGATGCCCATAATACAATCTCACTTTTTCATGCAGATGACTGACAGGTTTGACTGCAGGCAGCTTCTGTGGAAAACACCTTTAAGTTATTTGAGACCTGCTTCCCATCCTCCCCTCAGAGTGCATACACCTGAGCAGGAGAGCCAAAATCAAACAGCAGCCTACAGGCCTGGCAAGCAAAACATGTAGCCTTGCTGTCCTTTTAGGAGATCACAACATCTTAAATCTGTATCTCTGCACTCATGTGTGCAAACCTCCCCCTTGCCACTCCCTGAGGGAATACATACAGACAAATTCCCACTCAGGGAACAGGGGAGGAGGAGAAGCTCACCGGAAAGCACTCCTCTCTGCCCTCAGAAGGACTGTGGGGGTTAATCATTTTTCCAGGCTGTGGGGCTGACCCAGGCACAGGGACTGAACACTCACTGGCTTTGCTTGGGCTGAGAAACTCCAATTTGTTTATACTCTCCTTATCCTCCTTTTACAACAGTCCCTAGCTTGGATTCACAGGAATTTTTACTCCTTTATCTCCTTAGAGACTGGCCTGTTTTGTGGGAAAAATGCCTTTTGTGGGCCCTAAGCTGCCCCTCTGGGTATCCTGAGGATGGGTGAACTCAGCAGTGCTGAGGCCTTAAGTGAAATGCTCCCTCCACACCTTGTCTCCACTGAACACCCTTCACAGTTGCTCCAGTTTAGTTATCATCCATTAGCATTTGTTTTCCTGACTAGAATTTATTGCATCACAGAAATTGGTATCTTATTCTCTAATGTTATGAGCTGGTATAAAGCATCATGGACATCCTTCTGAGATGGTGAGAGCTGTGTGCACTGAAGCTGTGTGTGCTTTCCTTTGAAGAAGCTGGCTCTGGGGGCAGGGAGATGGCATTTTCTCCAGGATAGCTGTGCAATACTAGTAAGGGACCTTGTGGGCATGTGAGTAAAAAAATATGTGAACATTTAAAAACTAACCCCCACATTTGTATTGCCTATTCTGATTTATTGGAAACACAGTACTGATGAGCTAGTGGGGACTCTAAAGTGGGAATTTTTCAAGGCTGAATCAGGCAAATGTGGAAAGGGAAAGCTGCAGGCATGGTGTGCCAGACTATGTGGCCAGCAGGCATCAGTGGCTGGAGCCTGCTCTTGTTTAAACTGATATATTTCCAGTGGTGTCAATGAAATGATGCAGATTTACAGCAGCACAGAATCTTAAGTGTTTACAGGATAACTAGAGCTGTTCTTTTAAGAAACTGCACCTGCCCATTTTTACATTGGGTCTATCCATATGTACCTACATGCATTTCAATGGGTTACTTCTGATTTACACTGCAGGCATTGTGCATTTCCCTAGACCAGCATTAACTATTTATTGACCATCCCAGTACTGCTGTGAGGAAGGCTATTATTCCCATCATATAGACAAACAAGGATTACATTTTGGAGAGTGTCTGGATCTGGTGCACACATTTTGTCCTCTATTGCCATCAATTACACTTCTTACAGCTTTTATTTCCCCACCCCCCTCCCCTTCTCCCTCCCATTGCCACCATATGTGTGCAGGAGAATGGAGAGGAAAAACAGAACTAACCATAGTCCAGGTCTAAATGCAAGGTAAATCTCTCAGGCTTATTTGATTTGATTTCTCTCTTTTTAAACTAAAAAAAGGCTCTCTGACCTCTTAAATTTGCAGAAAGCTATTTTTAAGTCTTGCTGGTTTACTGGTTGGTCTGCTGATGTTTCAAACTGTGCATGGAGATGGGGTGAACCTTTCAGAGGGCTTGCAGAAATGGGCTGCACCTGCAGCAGGCAGGGAGCAGCCCTGAGATGGGAGCTTGGGTGGACAGCAGGGGCAGCAGGCTGTTCCAGGCAATGTAGGCTAATGTTGGTGTTTGTTTAATGTGGAAAGAAAATGTGAAATAGTGAGCAGGATGTTAAAACTCAAGCCAAAGCACACTTAATGCAGCTTAATGTCTGCCCTGGACTTCAGTGTGCCTTGTATCAGGTCTTTTTAGCATACTTCAGTAGAAGGTAAGGAAATCTCCTAACAGCATAGCTCTTATTTCTGGATGTGTTCTAAGATGCCCGGATCTCCTGCTCTCACTGTGTACTTGCCACGTGCCAAACAAAAGTACCAGCACTGCACTGCCAGGAATAGGTTCAGAGTTTCAGGGCACTGAACTGACTTAGCCAAGGAGACCCCAGACCAGCAGCCTGTCCTTTCTCCTTGGGCAATAGGGCATGACTTGTTTGTCCCTGTCAAGCAGCACCCTGCATCCTGCTTCAGAGTTTCACAGACCCCTGCCTCCCATGTGTGGGATTTCCCACTGCCTCCTTCCTTCCAGCTGCCCTCCTCCTCTGGAAGGAAGTGGTGGAGCTGTGGTTCTCTGAGCTGCCAAACAGCAGACCCCAGCTGAGCATCACAAATGTGAGAGGTGCAGCAAAGACAGCACCATCCCTCTGCATGGGCCAGGCACTCCAGAGTGGAGTGCAAGCTGACATATTGAATAAATGCTATTGGCACGTGATTTATCGATTACACCCCTTCTGAAGACAGGTCCTCTACTGAGATGAGATTCATAGGGCATCATATCACTTAAATGAGCCCCGAAGCATGTCCTTCACCATGTTTTCAACATTGGTGCTTTCACAAAGCACCAACATTTTTTAGGTTTTCTATGTGTGAGATTCGGCCAACAGTACGAGCCAATGCTCCCCGTGGGAAGTGCATCAGAGTTCAGCAAAAGGCAGAATTTATGGCCTGCAGAAAATCCAGGTATTTCAACCCTGTGATTTGTGTCCGCTTCATCAGGACTCTCTGAAAACTCAGGTTTCAGAGCTGAGCTCTATTTTGCAACAAGCAAATGTTACAATTTGCTTTGGCCACGCTTCTTCATCCCAGGCTGGAAGATGCAGCACAAAAATTGTAGGAAAGCACTAAAAATAGAAGTTTGAAACTGCAGTACCAGCACTTTTTAGGAGTCAAAATATTTACAGTATAGGCAGAATTTTACCATTGTCACTTTGAAAATACTTGTGTATTGGGATAGACTCCAGTTGCAAAGTATGACAGTGAGATCTTTTTATGAATAGAGTGATCTATATATATCTTTTGTCAAATTACTTCAGCTCATTTAATGAGTCACTCTGTTTCACCCAACTTGCTTTGAGAAGGCATTAGCTTGATTTGGTTTTGCTGCCAATGACATATCTTCTCTTCCTTTTAGTTTTGCTGCTCTTTCTCCCATCACTCTTGTTCTGTCACCTGCACTGCCTCTCTTTACCGCTCAGTTACACTCCCTGCAACCTATTTCATCCCATTAGGAGGACAGCTGCAACTGGTGATGTGGCCCAGACAGATTTTCTTGTTTCTGGTAATAAATGGAGCTCAGTTGTGTAACTCTGACCTTGTGTATAATTTTCAAAGATAAGTTTTGGGGAAACAAATGGGTTAGTTGTTATAGAAATATCGTAAGGCTTGACAGAAAATAACATGGCAGAAAATTATGACAGAAATAGCAGAAAGCCACTGTGGGGCTCTGCAGTATCTAAATTATCTTTTTATATCCCAGGATTGATAGTTCTAGAATTATTCTCTAAGTTTCAAAACTTCATTTCCCTTGGGTCTCCCACTGCTATTGTATTTTCTATTTTCCTGCAAGGACTCCACTTAGGTCTATAGTTCTTTTAATACATTTTAAAAAAACTTTCAAAATATTTAGTGTATTCCTTAAGCTATTTCCTACTAAAAATAAATATTTTGTACCACAAAATTTTTCAGTGTTTCCCAATCTCATCTCATTGTGGATAGTAATGCTCAGGAGGGATCCAAGAGTGTAGCATGATCTGCTGCAGATAACAAAGCACAGACCTGCGAGCACTGGCAATAGGTAGTGGGAAGAAAGTGGCAGAAGAGAGGTACTGAGGACTGTGAAGGAGGCAGGTGAGGACAGATACTCCTCCTGCCTCTGATAAGTCACAAAGCAGTCTCCATGGCCTGACCCTGGTCTCCTGTTGTCCTGTTAGAGCAGCAACAGCCCCATAGCAAAAGCTGACACACACCCAGCATGTTTGTGGGGAAAAGCACGGTGCTCAGAGGAAAAATGACAAGGCAGTGCATCTCAAAGCACTGCCAGAGCTGTACACCATCAGCAGCACTGAGGTTTGTGAGAAATCCAACACTAACAACAGAATAATACTGCACTTGCATTAAGGAACACACATGCTTTTTTCTGCCCTGTCCTACACAGCTCTGACTGTGCTGGTACATAACCATCCAGTCCTGCTGAGCACCTCTTGCTGATTCTTGAATGCCAAATGACACTTTGGGGTATTTGAGATATGTCTTATTGTTAGGAGTGCTTCTTGACTGTGCAGAGGAAAGGAGATTTTTTTCCATGCAGAATGTAAGTCCACTGAATTCCTGTGTGCAAATTTTGGGAGTTTTCCCCCTCCCCTGATGTTTTGAACAAGATGTGTTGGCCATCTTACACCCACTGTCTGCAGTGCTCTGGCTGTGCCTTGCCTCAGGAGCATTCTGATAGTGTAGAACATCTCCTACCCACGTTATCATTGCCCTGCTCAGTCTACTTGATTGCAGAACCTCTACATCTGCAGGTCGTTGTGGCATGACTGCCCTTCATGAATCTCACTTATTTGTGTGTGGCATTGGGGCAACAAACCTGCAGCTTGTGTGAACTGCTGTAACTACAGTGGTTTTCAGCTGAAAATCTCAAATGCAGCCAGTTCTGCTGAGGTTGCTAAAAAGAGAAACAGAGTTTGCTCTGTTGGGGGGCCATGGGGTAGATTTGTGCACAACAGGGAGTAAAATGGTTTGACCCCAGGAGGCTCCTTGACAGCTCTGTGCTTATTTTCCTGATGGCTACAGCTGCCTTCTTTTTCTCTCTCCATCCTTCCCTTCCTGGCTCCTTACATGCTGCTGGCTTTTTTTTTTTTTTTTTTTTCTGGGACTTGCAGTAACCCAAAGGATGACTTAAGTTCTGTTGTGTGGCACCATGAATGTCATACAAAATGGAGTTTTTTTACTGAGGAGCTCTTGTGTAGTAGTTTTTGTGTTGTGCTATGCAGTTTGTTCTCTGGGTGTAATTGTTATCTTCAGAGACATGTGGCACATCTGTAGGTCTGAGAAGGGGCTGTTCCCCCTGCCCACTTTGGGCCTCGTGCCTGACTGGAGTGAGAATCAGCAGTGCATTTTGTTGGTATGGCAGAGGGAACTTCCCCACATCCAGAGGAGGGATGGGTGACTGCTCAGTACAGCCCTATTGAGAAGACAACTTTGCTCAGCTTTACCTAAAAAATGAAAGCTCAGGATACTCCTAATGACAGCAAGTGTCTCTCCTGGCTTTCTCCCAGGGGGGAAGATGACCCCAGGACACTGCAGGCAGATCAGCACAGGGAACTTGCCAGTGGTCCTTTAGAAATGATTGCTGAGCAAGGAGGCAGCACCTTTTCTGCTGACACCAAGGGCAGCAGCAAAGGAAAGGGTGGGACAACTGCTGGAAGGAGTCAACCCTGCAGCAACGGGGCAGAGGCTTACCAGCATTTCCACTGCCATCTCCTGCCTTTTCTATCACTTTCTGTCTGTCCTTGAAAAAGTTACACAGGGACATGTTACCAACAGAGCATCCTTGGGAGGTGAGGGAAGATTGTGTTACGTTGGAAAGTATTAACAGTTGCATCAATCACAAGCCTGGTCAAAGCAAATAGATGTCCTACTCACCCTTTATCCAGGCTGAATAGAAGATGCAATTAAATGGCTCTCATACAGCAGCAGCAGGAACAGCTAAAGCCATTACCCAAAGCCTGAGCAGAAGTGTGTGGGCTGAAGCACCATGACCCTCAGCAAAAGAGGGACAGCAGAGAGGTGGGCTGGGGCTGGCTTGGAAAGGCAGCAGGTGAGAGCATGGAAGGATGAGAGAAAGGGAGACATGGAATCTCCAGGAATGAGCAGAGGCAGTGCTCCCGTGTCCCAGAGTTGCTGGGCAGGTTGGTTTGGAAACCCTGGCCTGAAAAATTGCCTCTGTATGTGTCAGGAGAACAGGTTTAGACCAAAGAAATAACCTTTTAATAGAACTAATTTAACTTTTTGGGATGGTGAAAAGCCCAGAATAATATAGGGTAATTTGGGGCCAAATAGGTCTTATCAAAATGATCCAGCTGGGGAAAAATTGTCTAATGTGCTAGAGGGGTGGGATTCACACACGTAAATAGAGCAGTGAATGGATCTGTACCCCACTGAATGGCCTCAATTGTCCTTAAGACACTAGAGAGAAATGGGCAGTTTTAGGGAAAGCTTCATCTCTTCCTGAAGAAGGTGTCTAAAACAGGTCAGATGAATTGGCCTTAGAACTGCCTGCTTCTCTCTATTGACATTCACAAGAGTCTAGACATCAAGCTGAGATAGAGATATCCACACTATATATGTCTAAGGTTAGGTAAGATGAATCCCATCCAATAAGTCTCTGTGCCTCTACCTGCAGGCAAGGAAAGGAATGTGAATAGTGATGGATGAGAGGAGCATTGAATTTCCTGCAAACATTCATCCACTCTTTCTGTGACTGGGCTTCAGCTGCATTCTCATGTATTTGTGCTTTCCATTAATGCTGCACGACAGTACAAATGCCAGTGGAAGGTGAGTTTCATGCTTGCACACACAAAACTTGTGGGAAGAAGATTGTCAATTTTGTCTTGCAGGTTTTTTGCACCAAAACTGATGGCCATATTTACATTCAGCCAGGCTATCTACACAAACTGCCCTGAACTTCTGACCTCTTTAGGCACAATGAAAGATAACAAAGATGAAGGCTGTATATTTTCTTTGACAGAATTATGAAGGCCAGGACATAAGTCATTTAAGCAGAAAGGATTGAACAGGCCACGGGGTGTATTGGCTGCTGCAGAGAGAAGAGCATTCAGGCTCGTTCTGTCAGAGACCTGGTGGATGCTGCTGATGGAAACACAGCTGTAATCTGCATAGGAACAGGAGCAAGATACTTCCTTGTTGGAGCTGGTGTGTGAGCCAGGGCCAAGCCACCCCCCTAATTCTTCCTGTCATTTCTGAAAGATTTATTTCCCAGTGCCTCTGCTGGAGAAATGGGCTCCGTATCCCAGGTCTCACCTTGTCTATGAATGTATCAGGAGCCGTCCCAGGGGTCAAATTCTTTTCCTGCTCACAATCCAGGCAAGCCCATCATCTTTAAGGGTCTCACAGAAACATTAATAAGAAGAAAAATATGGCCACCATTGTGTTATTCTGTTTTAACTTTTATGGGTGACCCAAGTGTTCTTTTCAAAGTATTTTAGCTATACTTGCTATGAAGCAGAAAAATGTTCAGCCACTTCTCAGCTGCTAGTAACATTTCAAACCCTACCATCAACTACCTGTATGCAATGGATTTTCTTTAAATAACTCTTGGCAAATGCTTGACATCTGTTTTCTCTAATTAATTCTAGCAGTCATCATACTTCACTGCATATGTTGAAAGCTTTCAAGGATGATAAGAGCTACCTACAGCATTTCAATCATGGGAGCCTGTATTGCAACCACCACTCCATGAAAGCTCCAGCATAGTTCATTCTGAAATGTCAGTGAGAGAAAACCAAGATGAAACACCTGCTGAATGTGAAAATAATTACCACATAAGTTAGGGAGAAGTATTTCAGAATTCTGGCTTTTGATTTTCTTGCAATTGTATTCTGGATTAAAAGGAGGCAATCACTAGGAATAAGGGGCCTAGACAAGTGCTCATTCCTGTGGAACTAGGAAACAAAAAAGTTCTTCTCTAAAGTAAATTCAAAGCAAAATGTAGTTACTGATGGATGAGCACAAGGGAATTAGAAGCCAATAATTTCATTCCTACATATTCAGAATAATATTATTTCTATGTATTCCTGAGCCTGCTCCCCACTGCCACCTCCCAAAATGCCCTATGGCCATCCTACTCTGAGATGAGAAACTGCTCCAGGAAAACAAGCGTCAGAGAGTGTGCCTGTGTCAGTGCTGCCCAGACCCAGCCCTGCTCCCATTTCTGCACAGTGCATTTGGTCTTTGTTCCCTTATTTCCACCTGCACACCTGTCTGCCATTTGCCATCGTGCTCTTGCAGCCTGGAGGTTCCCAGTGACCTGGGATTGACAGCAAACTGCAGGCTCTGCCAGAGGCAACAAGAATCACTCTAACTGACAAAACAACACAAAAATCAGCATTCATAAACAGATCTGATGCTGTTCTCTGAAGAGGAGTGTACCCTTCAACATCACCTTTCGCTTGCCTCTAATCACCCCTCACATGTTTTGTAAACAGAACAACAGAGACCACTTAGATAACACGTTAATGAGTAAAGGAGCTTGCTGACATCCTTTTGGGAAAAAAGGTCCAGGTGCTGCATAAACCTTATTAAACTGCAGGTTATTGGAGATTCTGCTCATGCATCGTGTGTGGAACCACAGCAGTCCCCTGGCAGTGCCCCTGCAGCCCTGGATCCCCCAGACCCCCAGCAGTGCCAGCAGCAGGGCTGGGGTGAGGCAGCGAGGGGCTGCAGCCTGAGCTCTGTGCGAGGGGAGCAGGCAGGAGGAGCAAGGAGGAAAGTTCCAGTCCCCCACCCTGTGCCAGCCCCTGGCACAGCAGTGCCTCGCTGCCCAGTGGTGGCATTCAGTGCCCTGCACAGCTTTTACAGTGCTGAGCTGTTGAGCAAACCCTCCTCTGTCACTCCTTGAGACCCTTTGTTGGTGAGTTGTAACTCCTCAGGGCTCTGCAGGTGCTGTACCACTCTGTGCTTCGTGCTGTGCTTTGGGGTTTCTGGTGTTCTGTGGTTTGTCTTAGGTACATGAAGTCAGAGCTGGAAATCAGCATGAGGGAAAGGCACAAGTTGTTAATATTTGTTGTTTTTTCTCCTTGCAAAGTGCTTATAGTGCCCATTTCCATGTTAACACTTTGCAAAGTGTCTTCTCAATGTTAAGTGTCTGATAATGGCAACAAAACCCAGCCCAGATAACATGTTACAAGGATACACAGTAAATCAGACAATTTAATGAATTCATAACCTCTCATTTTATTTCCTTCCTGTGAGATAATTTTAGCCTGTGTCAATGGGATTTGTAGGAAGGGGGAATGAATAGTGATCCTACATCCACCAATAAAACAAAATCCTAATTTTCTGTCTTTTATCTTTTCCCATTCTTTCGTGCGCCTCTTTGGCCTTGTCAAAACATATCGTTCAGTTAGAGACTAAAAATATTTTCCCATCGATTGGGGTTATTGATTTTTTTTAATCTGTACTTTGGCTTAGAGAGCTCGGGTGAAGGGTGAAAGTTCACCGGCTTAGTCCGCTGTTTTATCTGGACAGCAGAAGAATGTATTGGCAGCAGATTTGATTTACCTTGTTGGTCAGCTGTAGTCACTCCAAGCTCTGCAGACAAGCAGCAAGCGTATTTTGCTGTCTATTTTATTGTACACTGAACTTCTTGAAGGTCCAACCTCTCTATTGATTTATTTCTCAATTTCCAGTGGCCTATGTTTCCATTCTTATTAACATAAATGTATCAGAAATCAGATTCCCTCTCAAAGATATATTGATCATTTATGAGCTTTGAAAAAAGTCTGACATGTATGCCATGTATTTCAATCATTCAGGATCCACAAGACTGATACATACTGAGTAATAAACAAATGGAGAAAAAAAAAAGCAGAAAAAATGGTGTATATCATGGTGCTGTTATAGATTATACTTGGATATATCTGGTGTTGATATTGAAAATCATTTTCATACTAAAAAAAATTGGTTGTTGTGAACAGATATTTGTCTAAATGCTCAAGAGTCCTGGTTAAATTGCTGCAAACTTATTTCTGAACAAATTTAAAATAAACTATTGTGAAGTTATGATTTTATTGAGAAAAAGAAATCATACTACATTGTGAAAAATATTTTTTTCCATTCTTCCTGTAGATGCATTGAATAGGTTAAGCCTTTTTTTGACAAAACTTGCTAGCTTAAAGCTTTCTCTATAATACCTGTTACAAAGGTAGTTTGTATATATATACATAAGGGGAAAAGTTCTTGTCCTAGAAAATGATTTTTGGAAGCTCTCATTAGACAAGTCCTTGTAGCTACCCAGGATCTCAAAGTCACAGTGAGTTCTGCTCTTCCAGATCCTGGGGAACCCTTGTGAGCAGAGCCAAAGAGAAGATGGAGGTGGGAGGGGAAAATGTGGGGCAATCATTCTTCTCTGAAGAAAAGCTTTTCCTGTACTTGTAGAAAGTACTTCTGACTAAAACTATCAAACTACAGTTTTCAGGCAAGTCTGGCATGCTGCAACTGCAAACACTAAGTGAGGACATTTAACAGGCTCCCTGAATGCTATCAGGTCAATGAGTGTTGCAAATAGGTGCATAGAATCAAATATCATTTTGATTATTTCCAGATTTCTTGGGAAAATTCAAATTCATTAGGTATATAAAATATTCATAAAGTAACTCTAAAGAAGTTCTAAGTTACTGCAATACCAATCTGTCCTTGGAGGTCTCTGGGTTTGTTGTCCCTTCCAAACTTTTTTTTAAAGGCAGAAACCATCCTTTGGCCAGCAGTGCTTTGGTTCAGGATTGACCTGACCACAACTACCTGAAGCACCTTCCACAGCTCTGAGTGCCCTTCCCCTGACCATCCCCATTGCCCCCACAACAGCTGTAGGCAATGTTTCTGTAGATACAGGGTTAATTGGAAGGTTTCATTCTCCATTTGAAGTGAATCTCTGTAACAGGTCAGAAGTCTTAGGACTTTGGGCCAAATGGTCTTTGTTTTGCTATTTCTTCCTCTTTCAGTTTGCCAGGTGCTTTTAGCGTGCCTGCCCAAGGAGGGACAGGGAAGGAAAAGGGAAGCTTCCCTTTGCTGTAGGCAGCAAGCATGTGCAGGTACAGGGCTAATTCATGTGAAAGTTTATTTTGCCTGTTGGGGGGCAGGGA
This sequence comes from Pyrgilauda ruficollis, assembly GCF_017590135.1. Classification (NCBI taxonomy): domain Eukaryota; kingdom Metazoa; phylum Chordata; class Aves; order Passeriformes; family Passeridae; genus Pyrgilauda; species Pyrgilauda ruficollis. The sequence goes on from NW_024522539.1 coordinate 11,625,971, forward strand.
GAAGTGAGGAGGGGTATTTTCCTCTCCCCAGCCATTACCTTCTCAGAGGCAGTGAAGCAAAAGCAGCTTTCCAGGAAGGATTTGAATAAAGAGTACTGTGACCTTGTGGATGACAAGAAAATGCTCATGCAGTGAGCAATGTCAGTTCTCCATCTTCTTTGTGGCTGGATACATCCTGGAGGGCTCTCTCAGACAAAATGCATTTCCCATCACAAACCAGCTTCCTGCATTCTGGATGGTTTCTAGCTCTGCCAGCAAATGCTCCAAATCTGTGGCGTCAGTTTTATTTTAGGTTTTACTTTTGCCAGCAGTGCTGTGTTCTTGAATTTGACTTTGCGCCACATTCCAAACAAATATGCAGACTGCCTTTTCCCATTGTCTTTCTCCCCTTGGACTTCCAATATCAGAGGGATGCCTGAATATTGTCCTGTCTCATCCCTGTGGACTTCTCTGCATGACACATCACACAACAGCTGGGACCACAGATGACTGGACTGCCTTCTCTGCCACTTGCTCCCATGCCTTTCTATGTGCTTACTTTCACACTGGTTGTTTTCTGGTGGGTTGTGTTGCTGTTTTGTTTTGTTTTCCTTTTGTCTTGCATGCGAAGGGAACAGCTGGGAAAGGCACTTTTTTTCTATGAGTAGAAGAATTGTAGCAATATTGCATAATCTATCTCCATTTTCAGTAAGTCTTCATTAGATAGCCATACAGGGATCCCCAGGTGACATATAATAAAGCCCCTTTCCATGACAGAAACATACCCATTAACAAATTTTACATTTTCCTTTCTTCCGTTGCTCACCACAGAAGCAATTTCAGTAAGAGCCTTATTAAGTCTTTGCAGGCCTGGAACATATGCTGTCAAAGGAAGTACTGTCAAGACTAAAGGAATGAGTTACTGGGCATTTTCTGGCTCTGAAAATTGCTTTTAAAAATTCAAGTAACTGGACACAACGGACACTACTCTGTTTAGCAGTTGTGCCCCTAAATTTGAATCTCTTTGTTACCTAGAGCAGATAAGATACAGCAATGATTGTTCAAACATACTGTATCAGAGACCTTTGCACAGACTACTGCCACTGCAAAAACAATCAGTCCCTGCAAAAGCTGTTTGCTTTGCCTAGGAAACCACAGGAGCTGGACATGGAGACTCACACCAGGCCAGACAATATGACTGCCTGGTACCTCAGAAGAGAGTGTATGCCATTATTGTACTATATGATCCTAAATACTGTCATAAACTGCTAATATACTAATGTGTTCATAGTCTATTGATTGATACTGGGAATAGTATTCTGGGTTAGTCTAACTCATTTGTAATACTGCATATAAGCAGAATTTTTTGTAGCACGTGGCGGGTAGAAAAAGGGATTCCACACATGCTTTATCTTATCATTGCAGCATTAGTGTTACAGTTTCTTTTATAGTGTACTAAAAATAATTTTATTTATAAATCTCCTTACTCTCTTCAAGCATTTGGGACACCATACAAAATTCCAGAAAGAATTTAAAATGCATTAAAAATTATATTAAAGAGCCACAGCCTGGAAGTTTTAATAAAAACCTGATCAAGGGTGTCAAGGGGCGAGAGGTGTTATTCATATAGAGTCAATAGAAATAAAACTGAATACACAGTTAAAATGTTTTGAATATTTTTAAGACAAGGAGACAGAGATTGAGGGAGACCTGGAGAGCAAGAGCCATACTGGGCTGCCCTAATGAAATGCTCTGGCTGGAAGAGGGGCAGCAGGGAGGAGCTGCAGGCTGCATCTGCACCAGGGGCTCCTCACTGCTCCTGTGGTAGGATGTAACTTGCACTGGGGGGATTCTTAGGGGCTCTAATTCTCCTCTTCCCACCTGGGCTGCTGCAAGAGCATGTGTGCTGCTTCCACAGGGCTGAGCTCACCAGGGCCCAGTGCCATTGACTTTTGCCCTGGTCAGTGTCCTGCTGGCAGCCAGGGACAGCCTGGGACACAAGGCAGGACAGAGACAGGACACCCTCCAGGTGTGCCCCTGGAGGGGGTTACCCAGGTGTCTGGTTTGCCATTTGGGCAGGGTTTGTGCTGCTCAGGGTGTGAGAAGTGCAAGGATGGTGTGTTGGCAGCATCAGTGGTTCAGCCTCAGGCTGGAGCAGGTCCTGTCCTGGAGCCAGGCACGGGAGCTGTGAGCAAAGCATGTCTGTGCTCAACACAGCCTGTGAGCAAAGCATGTCTGTGCTCAACACAGCCTGTGAGCAAAGCATGTCTGTGCCCAACACAGCCTGTGAGCAAAGCATGTCTGTGCCCAACACAGCCTGTGAGCAAAGCATGTCTGTGCCCAACACAGCCTGTGAGCAAAGCAAAGCATGTCTGTGCCCAACACAGCCTGTGAGCAAAGCATGTCTGTGCCCAACACAGCCTGTGAGCAAAGCAAAGCATGTCTGTGCTCAACACAGCCTGTGAGCAAAGCAAAGCATGTCTGTGCTCAACACAGCCTGTGAGCAGCAGAGAGAGCTGCTGGAAAGAGCCCTAAATGCAAACCACAGCCCCTGAGCCTTATGGCCCTGAGAACACACACTGCTGCTGTGCTCCCCAACCTGCTGGTCAGGGTGCAGCCTGCAAAAGCCATGCACTAGGAGCAGCTTTTGGAAAGCTGTGCCTTCCTAAGCATGGCTGCTGTAGAGAGGTGTTAGTGAACTAAACACTGCTCCTCTGGAGACTTCAGATTGGACTTTATGATCTGACAGGTCTCTTCCACCCTAAATGATTCTGTGATTGAAGGTGAAATCTGTTGGGTTTTTGACTGCTTGAAGCTGCTTGCAGAGCTACCTACACCAAGTGCATTCTGACTTACAGACAGCCCTCAGAGCCTGTGAATGCCTCAGCCATATTCAACACACTCATATACAATGGTTTTGTGAAAGAAAATGCTCCTTCCACACAGTAAAGCATGAGTGAGTGGTCACACTACATGGTATCAGCACTCACACTCAGAAATTATTGATACATATTCTTAATTTTTAGATTGAGGATAGCTTTTATGCACTCACTAAAATATACCACAGAAGGTGTAACTGGTTACACAGGAACTACAAATGTCTTTCCGGGTTCCATTTGATAAGTGTAAGTAGATATTGCTGGGTTTACCTTGTATTTTAGCATCTAAGATAGTCTACAGTCAGTAGCATAAGAGTGCTGTTAAAAAGAAAAGATTTTTCCTAGGAGAGCTGGCATGTGCAGCAGGGGTTTGCAGTGTTGCGTGCTGTCAGTCAAAATTTGCTAGCAATGTCACTGAAGGTCAGAGTCCCAATATCTCTGCAATCAAAGCTGACAATGACACACTCACTAGATAGATACAAGGAAGGCACTTTTCCACTAACTGTCCTGAAGTAATAAGTGAAAAATTAAAACTTTTCTTTTAAATATACTGCACATATTGTAGCAAAGTAGGTTTGGATTTTTTTTCCCTGAAAGAAAATAGCAATGATAAAATGGAAAATGAAGAAATAGCACCTGTCATTTTAACCAGCTGTGGCATATTGTTTTCCAGTGTTTTCTAAAGGTTCACAGCTGTGGAGTCAGACCAGTGGAAAAACAATAATGACTAGAGTTGCAGAAGGGAAGCTAAACTAAGAGGGGCACTAACAGGCAGCAAAAGAGGCTCAAAAGAAAATAATGTAAGTTCTTATTTAATCTACTGATGCAAAACCAGAGATACTCCTCTGTTTCTTCAGTTCACTCTGCTTGCATTTATGCTAAGGTTTTGGTTGGGAGCACAGGGCATTTTAGAAGCAAATTTCCAATCTTTTTCACTTACTATGTATTGGTTCACCTCAATCAGCAGAGAGAATGCAGCCAAAAGTGATCCCATTTCACAGCACCACTCCCTAAGGTACATCATACTTCAGCTACCCTGAGCCTATCAGAAGAAAAATCCAGGGGGAGAAGCCTGGATAAAACCAATATTTGACTCTCTCAACCCCAACACTAATCCTAACCCTCACCCTAGACCCAAGCCCAGTACCATGGCTGGTCCAGATCAGAAAGCTGTAGGAGCAGCAATACTGGGACCTTGCTGGGCTTGTTTTGGCATTCTTTTTCCAGCCCCAATGTTCTTGGAGCTGTAGGATGTTAAAAAATCCCAGACACAGAATGATGATGAACTTGTCCACAAGCACATATTGTTGGGAAGAGATTTGTGCTAACCGCGTCACACCATGCAAGAAATGTAAATGTTAATAACTTAAATGTTAATGTTTAAGCACTATCATCTGTGTAGACAGAAGATTCCATTACCATTTCCCAAAAAAACCCGTTCTCAAAGAGAAGTTTTGACTTGTTTAAAATACATTACTCTCCCAGAGGTTCAACCAGTCATCCTGAAGGAAAATCTGCAATGCTTGCCTCCAAGAAAATAATTTTTGGAGAAACACAATTTCCCTTCAAATCCAAGTCCCAATTGAAACATTTTCCATCAGTTGAAACAATAGCATTGAACTGTCATACAGACAGTGTGAGAAAACAATGGAGAAACAATTCAGTGTCATGGGATGGAAGTTTCATCACAAAAGATATGAACAAGAAGGGTTATTCACAGAAAACTGGCTCATTTTATGTTCTCATAGCTGTGAAACCAGTACCTGCCTAGGAACTTTTTCTACTAGATTGCTACGAGATAGCAAAACCCTGATGCTATCTTTGACTTCATGGACAATTTTTTCCCTCTTGAAACTTAGGATATGTCTGCTAAATCACCATGCCACCAAAGGTTGTCTGTCCCAGGAATCCTACCCCAGAAGAAATGCCAGAAGTTCCAGAAATAATGTGAACAGTGGAAGTTTGAGCTATTTCACTATTCTGTCACATTTCATGGCTCTTTTTTCCAGTTCTTAGTCTGTGCATCCTTAGAAATACATGGAAGGGTTTGATGGTTTCCATCTCTTGATGCTTCAGAAGTTTCAGGGGCACTTTCTAATTTTGGATGAAGCCAAGAGGGGCATTTTTCCACTTCTTATACCCTGTTCTATGACATCCTTTTCCTAAATCCCTCCCAGAAATCTCAGCAGAGACACTTAGTTAGACCAATATATAAAGCCTGCTCATCTTTTTAATTTTTTTTCCCATCAGTTACTGTAATGATGACCTGCAGCACTTGGGTTCAAATCCTGCTGGCCAGGAGTATAACACTCCTTTCTCATCAAGACAAAATAGGAACATTGTTGAATAAGTAGTTGTATTATAAGCACAGGAATCTCACAGCTGATTTAATAAAATTGAATTCCTGGTAGAGGAGTGAAACATTCACAAGGGAAGGAAGAAAATAGAGCAAATATCTTGCAATGGTGAATTTCACACATCCAGCCTGGGATTTTGGCACCCAATAGACATTTTGAAGAGCTAAATGGTAACGTAAATCACCTGGCAATTTATTATGAAGTGATTATATATATTTCAGTAGATGTCACACAATGTAACTGCATTAATTAAAATGGAATTAATATAGGGCATCTTGCCATATCTAGCAATATATCAAAGCATAATTTGCAATATGAGTTCTGCCCTCACAGCAGGGCTCCCAGAGCACTCCCCACTTCAGGAACTGTTGTTTGCTTAAGCCTTTCTTGGTTTATTTTTCAGCTGCAGTTAATTTTGGAAGAACCATTACGCTTTTGTAAAAAAAGACAAAACCAATAAACACAGTACACTAAAAAGCATTTTGGTTTGAGTTCACAAGGCTACTGCTACTACTACTACTACTGTGTGGATTTAGTTTTGCAGCCAGGGTCAAGTATTAGGTAGAATTGCTACTTAAGGGACACTGAATACTGCATGCAACTTGTTTTAATGCTAGTGAAAGTTGTCTCCTTCCACCAGCAGAGTGGGTGGAGGTTGCAAATACCTTCTCACTTTCAGTGCTGTTAACACTGAGAAGGAACAAATGTCCTAAAAAATAATGAGCTGTGTTGAAAGAATGTGAGATTCTTAAAATGAATTCATATGGGGAATATTTCGTGTGCTTTCTCATTTATAGCCCCCTTAGGGTTGAAGCCCTCCAGTTGTCCATCTTCAATGAAAGAGAAGGGACAGAGGAGAAAAAGGATGCATTAAATAATAACACAATAAAATACCAAAAAAGAATGGTACCAATTATTCTGTTTGGATGAAACCTTGTGGCAGCACTGCTGGATCTGTGACAACAGGAAGGAACATGGAAGGAGTAACTTCTCATCATCAACAAAGAAGTTCATTAGAACAAGGGAAACAGTGTGACCCCCTAAGCTGCTTTATCTCTCTCCCTAATTCACTACGAAATTCTGCTAGAACTCTTCTTTGATGGTGAGAAGTTAAGCACTCTGTGCTTCACCTGCTGATAAGTATTCAGGATCAACTTTTGAAATCACAGCAGTGTGAGCATTCTTCTTTGCAATGATGCCTGCTTTTATAAATATTATTTTCCTCATTGCCCTTAAAACTTCTGCCAGGCTTTCGGAACAGAAAAGTTCTATTCTTCAGTGAACACAGACATTTCTTCTTAGAAAAATGGGAGCTGCATTCACACGCATCTGGAGATGCAGTTTGGCTTTTAGCCCAGGGATGAATTTATTTGTGGATGATTTTAGAAATCAGTTCCACTGTCTGAATCTGATTTTCTTTACAGCAAAGACAAGCCCCCCCTAAACCAAGAAACCTAATTAGGATGCTATGTAACTGCCATAATAATCAGCACAGCTTCTATGTGCATTCTTATAAAATGAATGTTTACGTTGCTATATAGGATTTGCAGTGAGGTTGTGTGTGAAGAGTCTCCTGTTGTGCTTGGTACTGCAAAATTCGCTTTGCAAAAGAGGGAGCTTCTCCCAGAGAATTTAAGGCTTCAGCTGGTGACTTTTTCACTTTTTGTTAGGTGACCTAAAGCCTTTAAGGCCTGGCCTATACACAAAGGCATGGAAAGTGTTGTTTGATACTGATTTGATTAAATTGAAACAACTTTTCCATGAGAGTGTTCATACATTGGTTTAATTTGTGTTGATGAATTTACAAGCATGAACTAAATTTGCATAATCAGTCTTAGTCTGCCATAAAAGAGAACAAGCACTAAAATTGCACCAGTTAGCTAAATGGATATAAATTAACCCTGAAGCCCTCTCTGAGCAGAATGAAGCCTCAGAAATACCACACAGCAGCAGAGAAAAGCATCCAACCAGAGCAATTCTATTTATTACTTAAGGATTAACAATATTAGATTAAAAAGATGCAAAACCAATTCAAAAGTATTCCAAAGTTAGCCTGCATTGGAAGTGGCCTATTTGCAAAGCCACACTTTCAGGTGCAGGTTCTGGAGCTGCATCAGCTCAGCCCGAGCCTGTGGCAGGAGCTGCAGAGAGCTGGGAAGGCTGTGCTGCTCCTGCCGTGCCTCGGGCAGGGCTGGCCCCACCCTGGGCTGCAGCTCCCAGCACAGGGGGATGCACAGGGCGAGGCTGTTCCCTGTCCTGGCCGCAGAATAACTCATCTCAGATGTCACGCAGCCACAGACACGGAGCTCTGCTCAGGTGCGTGCCCAAGTGTTTGAACTTTGCATTTAGTAGAGACTCAGCCACTCCACACAGCTTTTACAGTAATTAAAAATCTGAATCAAAACATACTAATTCCACCAGCAGGTCCCAAAGGAGCAGTATAAAGTAACAGCAGGACAAAAACAGGGAGAGGGACTATTACAGTATTCCAGTATTATTACAGCCTGTAGGGAAAGATGTAAATTACAAACAATGAAGGAGAAGTGCTGCAAAGATCTATAATCTCTGTAGGAAGATCAACAACAGGTTTTGAAATGCTAAAAAATTACACCCATGACAAGGCAATGTCACTGTGGGAGAGGAAAAATAGTGACAAATAGTTTGTCAGAAAGGTAGGAAGCATTTGATGATCTCTCCAGCTGGGGCAGTGGTTATTTTTTTTTATTATTGTGATTTGCAAGGCTCTGGATGGAGCTGAGCAATTGCTACAAAAAAAAAGAATAGTTTGACAACAGTTGTTCAAATTAAGAAAGAAGTTAATTTTGTCTGGATCATACATTTTATCTTGTATGGTCATCTGAATTGCTTATGGGATATTTTCTTTTTGTGTTAAGGAAAATAATTTTTGAAAATCACACGGATACACCTGTTTTGAGTATTTTTATACCCATCAGTCACCCTCCCACCCCACCCCACTCTTATGGTGAATATTTTCAGATATCTGATCAGAGATCAAGAAGGATATTCTACAGCAGAGCTGACCAAATAGACACTGTTAAGTTAGAAAACAACGAATACTCAATGTTTAGTCAAAAAGATCAAGCTGTAGACTAAAATAACTGGCACAGTTGTCAAAACAGGACTGTTCAGTGATAGCTGACAAACAGAAACAGCAAATATAGCTGCCCCATCATTTGCTATGAAGTTTGTGCCCTCTAATTTCTCAAGCCAATTCAAACCAACCACTTCCATATCAAATGTGTCTGATGGACAGCCTCAGAGCTGAGGTAATGTGATTTGTTATCTGTCAAATACTGCACATTTGCTGTGAACATTATGGATTTTAATTTTTTTTTTAAATTAATGTACTTCAAATGTATTCTATTAAGAATCTCTGGAACAGTCTTTACTCACAGGAAAAAAAAAAAAAGAAATTATATGTCAGTGTGTGCTGTTCACATGGACTTTATAGTGCCTCAGTTTTCAGAGGGTGCAAAACTCCTGCTGAGCACAGCACCTTGGCTCCCTTGGTAATCAGCACCCTCCAGCAGCCTAATGACACCACCTTCAACAACCAGTGCAAAAAACACCATGACTTATGTGCACGAGGAACTGCATTCAGACACTGTTTATAAGCCATCAACCTGTCATGGAAGCAGTTGACTTCTACACTTTGCTGATCTGGGTTGGCACATCCTGATGTCAGTCCTGAAACCTCTTGGTCATCTTCAGTGATACTTAAAAAAGCCACAAGATGTTAACACTGCATGAGTACCAGCTTCCTGTGGGCAAGTGTCCTGTATCAATGTTGCCCAAGACACACGTTCCTAGGTGGGATTCTCAGCTGATTGACATTTGTTCAGCTCTATAAACTCCCAAAGTTGGGAGGTTGTTTCACCCTAAGGGAAGGACAGGCCCTTCTTTCCACCCATGTTCTTTACATTTCATTTTCCTGTTTACTTTTCCCTCTGACTTCACATTCTTCCCCTTTCTGCCAGCGTGTACTTTGGGGTGAGGAGGATCATCACCTCCCTTTCAAGAGACAAAACATCATCTGCCATCAGCACCTTAGAGGAGTACCTGTGTCTGTGTATCACCATCATTTATTCCGTGGGTTGGCTGCATCTCTCATCTCTGATGGATTTTCCCTTTCCTTCATCTGTCTGTCACAACACCTTGGAAAACATTGCTATTCAGGCAGTCAGACCGAAGGGATGAAGTTTATTTTACAATCGAACTTGCTTTTGCTGAATATTCTGAGCACTTTCTTCCATCTGAGAGAGTTCATGATCTCTGCTCCCTAACTGTTGACATTTATCTGCCCTTTCTTTCATTCCCAGCTCTCTTTCTGTCATTACGATTCTGATTCCAGAATGACCTATTACCATTTGTCTTTTATTCCTGCACACTTTAGGAATGACACCTTTTATGTTGATATCTGGATACCTTTTCCATTCCTCTCAAACCTTACCCAGCTCAGGCAGTTCTTTGTGTGGAGTGGCAAGTCAGCAGTGCAGCTCCCTCTGCCTCCCCTCTCAGCCTCCTCAATCACCAAGGTGTGCACTCCCCTGCTCCTTCCTGGGCCTGTCAAAGGGCAGCATCAATCAGACGCCAATTTTGCAGTGGGTTGAGGTCAGGCCTCACATCTCTCTCTGTGGGCTGGGGGTAAATCTTGGCCCCATGGAGGGGTACACAGAAGCATTCAGCAGTGGTGAAAGCTGGTACCATCACTCTGGCTATAGACAGTGCCAAAATAATGAGTCCTGCCTTCTCTGCTCTGTTGTAAAAGGGACCGAGGGAGAATCCGTACTCTCCTTCTGACACTCCTGCCTCCACAGAAATATCTAAGGTGGTTTTAAAGAGAGCTGAGGAACAGGGGTCAGTGCCACCCACAGCTGCACACTATGGAGTCACTGGTGGAAAAAGGAAGAGTCCTTTCATTTAAGTACAAATTTTAAACTATGGCTGCAGCAAATGAAGGGTGAAAATGCATTAGGTAAGGTTAACAAGTTTGCTTGACTCAGCTAATCAATAACTAAGTAAAGAAGATTCTCTAACCATGAAGAAAACATATTTATTCCCTTGCGAAGGAATGGGGAGGTGCTTTCTGTGATGCTCTGTATACAAAAGTGTTTGGACCTTGTTGATATTAAACTTACATTATACATAAACTTATACTAAGCTGCACTCTGATAATCTGAATATTCTAACTGATGACAGCCTTCTCAGTGCTCAGTTAAAACAGAGCTGATATGTCTAAGAGCAAATGAGCTAAACTGCACAGAGCACACTTCTGTAACTGTTCTTGGGCTTTTTTTTTTTCTGCACAGCTCATTAGCTATCCAGCACTGCAAAATGCAGGTATTCTTTGCTCCTATTACAGCTTTAATTGAGAGCTTATGATGCAGCACTGCTCTGGAAAAGAATTCAACATCCTTCTCCTCATGGCTTCAGGATAGTGGGGTGTTGATTTTTTGCCCTTACAAAATCCATTTCTTTGTACTTTTTTAATAAATGTTTTTAATACATGACTCTCCAAGAGCTTAATATCCTAATGTGCCTTTTACAGAGGAGGAGAATCAGTCAAAGACTAAGTAATCTGCCTAAGATCACAGAGGAAGGCTGTGGCAGCATCACACAGAGACCTGAGGTCTCCAGAATCCTATTACTGTGCTCTAACCCCAAGACCATCCTGTCTTTCTTAAAAGCTTTACTATTACATTCAAGTATGCAGAGACTCAGATGGAAACAAAACCAGAAGGCATAAACAAACTCAGCATGACAGTGACTGCAAATACCCTGAAACAATGGAAAAGAAAACAACAGAAAAGCTAACAGATAAAGTTATTTCAGTTTGAAATACATTTGGAAAGTACATTTTAATATAATTAATTTATATCTATTTTATAACTACAAGTTAAATAGTCAAGGGACTAAAACATTCCTGAAAACAAAGGCAAGTGCTGATTACTACCCAGTGGGACATGATCCTCCTTTGTCAGAATTTACTACATTAAATGTGTATTATGCACATGATCTTCTAGGTAAAATCTGATGGAAATAAGAATAATCTTTCCCCTTAAAGATATTGTCTCTTTCCCTGTGATAAGTCTGCCCATCATCAAAGAACTGATAAAAGGGCAAAAGCGAAGGTCACTGATCAGAAGCTACACAGCCACGCAGCAGAAATGGTTCTGGGAACACATGAAGTTGTTCTCAGCCTTGTCATCACTGTCACAGACAGACACTGCAAAAACTGACCCCACTGATCAGAAGGACTCTGGCCATGCAGGGCTCCTGCATGTTGGGGAGCTCTGCTATTCGTTTTATGAATAGACAAAAAGCCGTGTGTGAGCTGTTTTGCTATGTTGCAGACACATTATTTTAATCCCATGACTTCCAAAATTATGGCCTTAGGCTATTTTTTCTGTTGGTCAGTCAGTGTCTGTCCTCTGAAGTGATTTTATGTCACCTGAAATCCCCACTTAGAGTGGAAGCAGGAGGATGTGTGCAGGACAGCAGGAAGTCAGGAAAAAACCAGCTGGAGATAAAAGGGCATAAATAGTAGATAGAAGAGAGCCTTTGGGGAAGGCCACAATACCTCTGCTTGAGTACCTCTGGAAAATTTCCTTCTATTTCCAAATGTCCAGAATAGTGGAAAAAGTTCAGCCAAGGGATTTCACAGTGTAATCAAGGAGTCACCTCAGAATACAATCAGTTAAGAGATTGTTTTATATACACCTGCTATACTACATTATTTATCATGCCTGGAAGGCTCTGCATGACTTGCTATCTTTCATCACAATTCATCCTCTGTGGCAGGTGACTGTCATGAAAGAAAGAAGAGAAGATTCTCAGAACAACTCAACCAGTCACCACCTACTCAGTCTGGAACTGCCCTTGCAGCAGCAGGGTTTGTTACCAGGCTTTGAGCTGAGATCTGCAGTCCTGTTATTCTGCACACTAAAAGCAGCAAGCACAGTTCATGCCTTCAATGTTTCATATTAGAGGCTATTCTTACACTTAGAGAAGGAAAGGAAATTGAATTTTGATCTTCTTCAGATCATAGTACGAAAGGTATTTTATTTCAGGGAATTATCTTTTTGTGTGACTAATGTTTGTTCATTTGACCGCTCTCTGGAATTGAAGGTAGGGCATTTCGAGATGTTATTGTAGTGCTAAGTGCAATAAAAGCTGCAGTGAAAGTAGCTAAACACCCTGAGGAAAGCAAACACGCAGCTAATGACACACAGCAACTGCTCTACTTTGAGGATTTACTGGGACAAACAGTTACAACCAGAAGCAGAGTTTGTGACATTGAGGAGCCTGATCAGCTTCAAATGCATCTTATTCAGTCACATTTACCTAAAAGAGCATTTCTGACTCGTAAAAGATTCTTAATGAACTTAACTGGGAACATGGTAGGAAATAAAAAATACTGCCTTGAATAAGGGTTTGTTTCTGGGAGTCTGTGATTCAGTGCTTCTGAGAAGACCAAAGAAAATGGTAAATAGTATGTCTCTCTTTTTTATTTTTTTTTTATTTTTTTTTTTAGACATTGTATTTTACCATCTTACTTTAGTTTCAAGGTTTACCAGGGGTTTGAATTAAATCTATCCAAAGGAAGACTTGATATTCAAGGCTGCCCCTCAGCAAAGAGGAGTTTTGCATTCATTAATATTGCCTTGGGATGAAGGAAGGAACAGGAGAGCCTGATTGACCTTAGACATTTATAAAGGTAATCTAATTTGTGCTCGTTTGCTACTTTTTCATTAAATCCACTCCTGGAATGTTTCTTATCATGGGTTCCCTTTCCCTTGAGAAAAGTTTCAACAAATAGACCAAATCCAGCACAGAGTTGGCCCAACAACTGACTCAAGTGATGTGGAAATACAGACTTGGAGAAATTTACTTCATTCTGACCTGCAGAATTAGGAAGGTAAAATCAGAGCCAGGAAAGTCTACAATCAAACAAGTCAACTTACTGCCAGTCTATGGCTCATATTACATTGACATGCAAGTGACTACAGCTTATCTAGCGCTGACTGAATATATGTTGTTCACGCAGGGCAGCAGCCCATTTCACACCTGAAACATTTTAACTACCACTGCCCATTTGTGTACACACGGAGGGTGGAGAAGTAAACCTAGTCCTCAATACTGAAGCTTTCTCACAGTCACACAGTTGAAGTAATTCCAGAAACAGGTGATACCAATGACGAAGAGAAACGTTGCAGTTCTCAGAAACATTACTGCTACTTGTCAGGAACATTCTTTTTTCCCCCCTTGACTTAAAGCATATTTGTTATACCACAGATTAACAGCATCCATTTAGGGAAGAAATGGCCTTGAATCATTGTTTCATCTTAGGAACCACAGGTGATGTTGTACACAGTCTGTTTACAACCTCAGGGTTAGTGAAAATGAAACCAAACTAAGAAAATGCCGACCATTGACCAGAACGAGCCCCGCCAACATTTCCTTCCTTAATCTCTTAACCAAACAATACGACACATGACAGCACAATGCCGAGGATGAGGTTTCACAGCACGCTGGGAATGCCACTTTTTGGTTAAAAAGAAATAAAAGAATGTTTTGTTTATCTGATTTGCATGTTGCACATTAAATAAGCCCTGCAAGGTACCGTGCTTCAAAATGGACTTATTTTTAAAGAAATGTAGATTAATAATCCTCCTTGCTTAAAAAATGAGCTTCAATATTTGTGCGAATCGTAGAGTGAAAAAAATCAATGTGCTATCGACTGCTGGGGATGATCACATTCATTTTGCCCTTTGTGGTTGGTGAAATCCATGCTGCAATTACAGAGACAGGCTGGCAGCAAAGAGCCTCAGTTGGGCTTTCAGCTCCACATTAATCCAAAACTCACCATTTTAATGCAGATATAGATTGCCACGAGTCAATAGCTGACTACTTGAATTGTGAAGTAGCAGTTCCATGCTATATTGGCAGCACTGGCTGTTACAGTATCTTCAAGTATTTTGAAATTTCAAAGTGTTGCTCCATGAAAGTGAAGAGCGTAACTGACACCACATCAGAAGGGGCTGCAGTGTTAATGCTATTATCATCAATGCTAGAATCCACAATGAAGACATAACAGCACAAATAATCTTAAAGTAGATCAAAAGTAGACTTTTCTTAGGATAACATACAAACATATCCACTCATGTTTCAATGGCCTGATGCATTATCTCACAAAGTACCCCGAGTGTTGAATTTTTATAATATAGTTCCTAATTCTCTCTCATTTACACTGTTTCAAACACAGATGACTTCACCAGAGAGTTCACTCTGCATTTACAATCTGCCAAGTGAGGTCAGAATTTGGCTTTGGGTAGCAATTCCCTTTTCAGCAATCTGTCTGCAACCAGGAACTGAATTCTGCCACTAAAGTTGTGTGAAGAATAGCAGAATCCACTAAGTGATCATTGTCTCTGCAGCACACCAGGTGTAGGGTGAACTTGGGACTCTATTTTATGTACAGTAATGACATTCTTTTACAATTCCACGACACTGACCACTTTCTGCCACATCCTGGTGCACTGACAGAGCCATACCACGCTCTTACAGCTGTCATTTATGGTGCACACAGTGAAGGCAACCCAAAACCCAGGGAGCCGCATGGAAAGGCTGCCACTGATTTCACTGAGCCATGCTTGAGTGCCTGCAGACGAGTTCACCCCAGGCGAGCAGCAGGGCTGGGCTGGGCAGGAGCTGGCTGCTTGTGCCAGGGCTGGCTCTCAGGGCAGGCAGGCTGTGTGTGCCCTGCCACCCTGCCCAGCAGCCAGGCTCTGCACACCCCAGAGTGCAATTTCTGGTTTTTCTGTTAATTTCAGAATTTATTATATATTTACACATTTCACAGCCACCGCGCGATGGTGGCACTTAGGGACGTCATCTTTCAGGTTTGATGTTGGCCACCTTTGCCTCATTCACGCACATAGCCATTGTCTGTGCTACAGGTAGGAGCAGGAGAGGTGTGTGCTGAGGCTGAGCAGCAAACTCAGCTTCGTCAGATGCAGAAAAATGTGCACACTCATTTTTGTTACCAGGGTAACCTGTGAACTCAGCAAGATCTCTTAGCACACGTAATACTATCAATAATAAATTAATTAAATAGGTAATTTATAGGGAGCATGCCCAGGTATTTTGTAGCAAAATCAGGTGTGTGTAATCCAAAGCAGCCATTTTCCTTTGTTCATATCTGAAATAGTCTCATTTGATGTTGGTAAGCCTTCCTGTGGTTTAGACTCTTAACAATGAGCCGAGCAGAGTATGCAGCTATGACTTTGTGGAGGATTTCAAAAGAAAGAGGATTCACCCTGGTGTTACATATTGATATTCTGTGTAGCTTTTCATAGCACACCTGATATACCTTAACAGTTTGCCTTAAAAACATTATGAGATTTGAGAAGGATCTTAACTTTGCCTGCAGAAAAAAATACTGGTTCTTGCCGCTGACCTGTAGTTGAGGGGTTCTTACATCTGGAAATCTCATTAAGTAAAAAAATTGATATAGTGTGGAAATTAAGATTATTTATATCTCAGTTATAAATAGACTCACACTGTGTTGTGAAACGAACAACCACAGTTTTTCAGGTTTTTGATTGCTTAGAAAGATGTGAGCTTTCCAATGTTTTTCTTCTGATTTTCTCAATAAAACATAAGGCTCATCTCAACTCTAATGGACAACATAACAGAAATTTCATTAGTAGCAAGAATCAGAGTAACAAGTTTCACTGAACATGATGTGAAGAGAGAAGGATGCATTTGCATGGGCAGGCTAGGGGTCTTCCACAGGAAGATTTTGATTAGCTGAGACTGAATAAATTCTTAAAATTGTCAGAATCAGGTCCTCTCCTTATGAAATCACTGTGATCTAAAATGCCAGATCGAAAGAGGTCTCGGCCACAACAATTCAACATCAGTTAGAAAATTAATAAGCAAATGGAAAAAGTGTTTCAAATCAACAGGAAGAGGTTTTTTTGCCTTGACCTTCCTACCTGAGTAGTTTTAATTAATTATGAGGAATCGGACTTACCGTGGAGTGCATAATGATAGCCATTATGTGGAAACCCTAAATTTAGACCCTGTTTTTACAGCCCGTAAAAACAAACTACAAAGTGTGTCCCAAGCAGCCAGAAATCTCAACAGAAAGTGCAGGCAGTAGGGATGAGGTGTTGGATGCCGACCCCAGCCAAGCCCCAGCACCCAGCAGAGGTTGTGTGTCCCTGTTTTGGGGAAGTGGGAGGGTGCTCAGACCTTAGGGGAGGTGGGGACAGCACAGGGAGTGGAGGGACCTGGACCTGACTCAGGACTCAGGCAGGGGCAAAGCAGCGGCAGGGAAGAGGCACAAAATGCCTGACCTGAAGCAAGCCCAGGGTGCTGCTGTTCCAGCTCCTTTGTGCCCCTGGCTGGAGCCTCCCTACACTTTCTTCTTTTCTTTCTGAGGACTGTTTTGGTTTGATTTTCCCTAAGGTGGCTTCCTGTCTTTGCGGGGTTCACCCCCTCTGGGGGCACCAGCCTGCCCTTCCTGGTGCCTGCCAGGGATGGAGCTCCCCCCAAAGTGACCTTCTCCTTGTTTTCACTGTGCTTGTATTGCTTCAGCTGCCACTTTTTCAGGCCATCCAGCTTGAGGCTGATTTTAAGATGTTTAGGGAAACTTTGTACTCCAAGAAAGTTAATTTTGAATGGTCCAGGAGAAGTAAGCCTGCCTTTAACAATCTCCACCTGGAATAAGAAAAACTTAATAAATTCTTCATGTTTACTGCATTTACACAAGGCCCCAGACTATGGATTACCTTTTTATTACTCCTTGTTTTAAGTTGTTTTTTTCTCTATTATTAGTTTTTTTTTTTTTTTTTTTTTTTTAACAAAACAGTGGAAAGAAGAGAAAATTGTTATCTTCCCTGTGGACATTTACAGGCTTTTGAATGAAAGTTTGGTTACAGATTTTTTCTCTGTGGAAGCACGAAATAGTTTTCCCTCACAGAGCTTGTGTGCCCCATATCTCAGTAGAAGAGTTTTCCCAATGAGCTGGCAACAGCTATGCAACAGAAAAAGGGGTATGCCTAAAAGTCTGGAGTGTCTGCTTCACTGCTGACAGACCACCAAGAAATGAATGTACACACACACAAAAATCTGTTTCTACGCAGGGGATCCTAGATGCACTTTTTTATAGACAATCCATAGACAGGGGCTTCTTTTCACTATTTTTAGCTGCAGTTCTCTCTCCAGCAGTGAGTGGAATTTTCCAGTGCTGCTTAATGTTGAAATAATGAACTTTGGCAAATCTAAATCAGGTGAGAGCAAACTGCAAATATGAGACCCTGTAGCTTAGGTGGCAGTTTGTGTCATTGCACCATTGGGGCTGAGCTGTCCTTATACCTCTGAGGACAGAGGGAGAAATCCTGCTGGACTCCAGGGTCATGATCTAGTTTCTCTATTGCTATGTCCTTTATCCTGTTTTCATAAGCTGGTACTGTCATTTTCTGCTCTGCCCCTCTCCTACATTAGTGCATAACTCACTATGACATTGTAAGCAGTGGTCTTCTCCAGAGGAAATATTTGATATTCTCTAAACTAACCATAACTCCTTATCAGCATATAGTGCCTGCATTTCAAGAACACATGGAGTTAAGGAATGCTGCAGCACAGAGCAATCACAAAAAACAGTGAATTTTCTCTCTGTGGTCATTATGAAGTGTGCAGAAGGAGACAGTACACTGCAGGATGGGCCCACAGAAATGCCCAGAAATACAAAGCTCTTCTCAGGGAGAAGTCAACTGACATGCAAACAGCCAGGTATTCTGGAGAAGACAGAGACAAGATAAGTTAGGAAAACCAGTGCTAAGGGAGGGAAACTACAGCAATTATTCACCCTCTTTTACAATCAAAAGAGTGGTGAACTGAACTCACAGCTTGAATGTTGCTGCCCAAGCAAGAGGAGGTACAAAGTGAAATCCTCTTATGAAATGGAAAGGCAGTTCCTATCTGTGCCACAAAAGAAGCCTTGAAAGATGAGAATCCAGGTATTAATCTTCCTGCCACTATTTCTTCTTCCAATGGTTATTTCTACCAGAGCATAGACATGAGCAAAACTAACTCACCAAAAGTACAGACAAAAAACATCCCCTGGCCATTCAATGCCTAGATAACTACTGCATGAGGTTTTAGACAGAGTAGACAGGTATCAAAATTTATCACTGAATAAAAAAATAACCCCAATGAAAAAGACTGACTGGTAAAAAGCACATTTTTTCTGCATCATTCTCATAGGTTAATCCTCATCTGATTAATACATTTATTTTAATTGAGGTTCTTCTATTTTGTCTAAAATTAATATTTTCAGAGCCAATGGACCTGTGGTTACCATAAGTATCTGTCACTGAGTTATTCAAACATATCACCACAGCATTAGAATACATTCCATACACTGACTATTCATAAAATTCCCATGTTCAATTTGAAGTTTTATTATTCCCTTAAAAGCATTTAATGGCTCCAGCCCTGCACACCTGCCAGAGTTTCTGCCACCATTTACCCTCAGCCATTCCCCAGGTTCAGCACGGGCAGCCTTTTGGAGACCATTTCCACCAGGGAGAGAGCTCAGCGGAACGAATTCCCGTGTTTATGCCTATTCATAGCTCTCTGAATGAGCCTTTAGGACCAAAAATATGGGTATTTATCTCTACAGATTGTTTGTGTGTGGTGCAGTTGGTCTAGAAAATGAAGCCGGGTTGAATTCCCCTGGATTCTGGAAAATGTAGAATTCAAGGGCTCATTTCAAGTCATTTCAAGTTTGTGTTTCCTTGCTACGTCTTAACAATTCAGAAATTCAAAGTAGAGACTTCTTTTCACATCAATCTACAGACAAACCTTAACATTTACAGAAAACAAATGCAAAAAAAAATGGTTTCATCAGAATAAAGTAGTTCACACTTGGCAGTACATTCATTACAACTGAAAAAATTGCAGTATTACAATACTTGTAATTCAATTGCTCCTGAGCCTCTTAATGTGATGATAAGTTGCTTCATTAAAAAAAATATTTTGCTTCTTAAATTAGTTATGAGGAAAGGGAAAGTACAGGGATAAGTAATTATATTTCTAACAGAGAATACAAAATGAGCTAAATGTATCTGCATTAGAACTCAATATGAATATTTTTCCCATTTTCAGTATTGGAGACCTCATTTGCATCCTAAATCAGAATTAAATACTGCAAAAGTTTTTTTTTTGCACCAAAACCCAAGAAAAAGTTCACCTTATGCCAACAGAATACTTTGTTTTCATGTGTTCAAAGTGCTACTGTTTCACTTTTAGAATTTTTATTTGACTTAATTTTGTCATAAATTAAATTTAAAAAGGAAACATAATAAAATCAAATTTGTAGGAAATGCAAAATTCTGTATGAACTGCTTGTAATTTATTTTTCAAAACTTCTTATAAATGGAAATGTCATTAGAGGTAGCCTGTTGCAGCAAATTTCACATTTTACAAATCTGCACATTTTAAAGAAAAAATGGATTTTGCCAAGTTATTTTTCCATCAGCTCTCCCTGATATCAATATCTCAATCTGTGAAACATCAGACTGAGTGAAGCTATTACAAATACTGTATGTGTAAATAAGTATCTCCATCTAAATTACTTCATACTTTTTCACACAAGAAGCATAAATGCAACAAAGGATCAATCTGACTGTAAATATCCAAATATGTCCTTTAAAAGCCAAAGGAATGTCAGATACAATTTATTTTCAGCAAGTGCAAACTGAGACATTAAGTGGCAATTCTACTTCCATTAGCTAAATCTGGCAAATATGCAACTGTTTAAAGGCATTGTCAATAGCCATTGCACAATTAAGTATTTGTACTGATGCCTTATTAAATTACCCTTTTCAAGTAGGCATAATAAACTAGGAGTTCACTGTACAGATTTTCATGGTGAAAGTCCAGATCACTGGAAAATTTATTTAAAGGGAATGCAGTCCACCGAGTAATGAAGTAAATGTCAAATGTTTTTGGGCAAATAAGTCTGAGCTGCCTTAAAACTTTTTTGGCAGGTATTGCTGAAGACAACTCTGGTAATAAAAAGCCTTCAGATTTACAATTCTGATTTATGGAGCTCCCAGGTAAACTTTCAGATGCATTGCATCTCCAGCAGCAAACCCTGTGTGGTGGGGGATGGAGATCACTACCAGGGGCAGCCAAAAATGGAAAGTCAGCCAGAGCTGATCACTCGGATGTTTCTCTGGAGCACCTTTATCCCCCTCAGTTTAATGATAAATTTTGCCACAGTGCCCTGCAAGACGCACTGTGGGCTCTGCCCAGCTCAGGCAGTGGGGAGGGACAGCACACCCAGCCAGCACCGCAGCTGGCACAGAAAGAAATGCAGAACTGCTTTCCTACATTAAATTCTTGCTTCCCAGGGGCCGGGCAGGTCTTTGAGGATGAGTGTTGTTGCTCAGGAAGGGCCGTCCTGAAGGATGTTTTCTCAGCCCAGCACAGAGCTGGAGGAGAGCCAATCCTCCTCCCTGCTCCAGGGCATGGCCAGGACAGAGAGGAGCTCCAGCCCAGGGACATCACACAGCGCTCCCACATCAGCAGCTGCCAGTGCCCACCTCGCTCCTGTGGGCGCCAGGGTAAATGCCAAAACCAATCCAGACTGAGGGAGTTTCACTCAGTCCACTGAATGGAAATTAAGTACTTTAACTGTGCCTATTTTCCCCCAAAATACTTGTTCTGCTTGCTATTCCACACAAACAGAACGGGCTGTATTCAGGTGCTACATTTTCAAAGCTTACTTGTGACCTTTCTTTATTTTTGCCTCATTGTCAGGCGCTGAAAGGCAGAGAATTACCCTCAGACCCTCAGCTTTGTGCCAGTTCGCCACCACTGAAATGGGAAAGCAATGGCCACAGACTGACAAGATGTTTCATGTTGGAAAATTGGAATTTTGTCTTTCCAGTCCTCTTCCAGGGCTGGGCAGTTGATTTCTTTATACACAGTGCACGTATCCTGCCAGGCATCAGCAGTGTCAGCCTAGAACTGACCTCAAAGGAAGACAGACACTGATATTTGCTAGTAGATTTTGGACACTTGCAACACTAAGGTTTTATCTCAAATGTAACACCAAACCACTTACAATATTTATACTTTCCTCCAACATATATTCTTTGAATATTTTATCACCGAATGCTTGATGATCTCTTCAAAACTTTTTTATTAGTTTCAGTGTGATGCTTTTAAGAATGGTAGAGTTACAGTGTCCAAACTGTTATACACAGGGTTGTGAATTTATTCTTTTAAATTATAGCTTAGTATATTTAGTCAGTTTGTTTTATATCAAGCATTCATTTAAGTGGTTTTCATTGTATTGACATTTTATAATGCCCTCCTAATATTCTTATTATTGATTTTAATACTGCAATGGTATTATTCATGGTGACACCTATTGGAAAGCAAGCTTCAATTATATCAATAGATGCTATTATTATAACATTGATAACATTAATATTTGATAGTGGCATAAAATGTGATGCATTGGCAATTAACTCATTAATGTAGATATCATTAACCAAAAATGTCAAAGTTGTTGTAATGATTTTTCTGTGGTTTTCTTTAACAAATTCTCTAATCACTGGCTCAGTTTTGCATTTTCAAGTATGTATTAGCCACAAAAGTTTTTCTGAAAACTAAATAACATAATCCCTTTTAAATAATAAAAGATGGGCTTTTATGGCTCAGAAGATACCCTGAGTCTTGAATCAAGAGCATTAGTGAGAGATACAGTATCTGAAACTCCAGCACAGAATATTCAAAAATAAAAGATTTACCAAAACATAACTGTGCCTTTTTGCTTGTTGCTTAGCAACCAGAATTGATCCAGCAAAAAGTCACCTGACTGAGGGATTGCTGGTGGCAATATTACTCCATCATTTTTCTTTTTCACACTAAACTGATGAAGGTTCTATCAGAAACAGCTATTAAATGTTTCTTTCTTTTCTCTCCAGCTCCTTAATTATACAGTAAAAACATTGCTATTGCTGTTGCTGACAGGAAGAGAGCACAATGTAAAGCTTAAATAATTAACAGACTTATTCAAATACATCTAGCTCTAAAAGGAGAAATACTGCAAGTCACAACTCACTGTCATCTCTGCCATCCCAAAATAACAAATGCAGTGAGCTGTTCATATAGCAGCAGAATAGCCATTTTTACCACACCTGCACTGATGGACAATTTGCAATAATCTTTTAAAAACCACAGACTAAGAATACTTGTTGTTTTGATGACTCAGTTGGAATTCACCACCACATTTGTCTTGCTTTCATCATTTCTAAACATTAGCATTTTCATCTGTTGACTGAAAGCACTTCTGGTCCTCTAAAACATATATAAAAAACACTTTTGATCTTTTAAAATCCTCCTGTCAACCTGGAATCACACAGCCTCTTACATTACCTTGTTCTTGTCCTTAATGGTGACCTGCAGTGAACTCCGCACTCCCTACTTTCAGATGTTCAACATCCTTCCTTTGTTAAAAGCTGCTGATCAAAAAGGAACATTGTGTTCCCTGTGTTTCCCTCTATAGCCCCTCACAATCATTTACAGGAATTACACTAAAACACAGGCTATGGACAGCAGCAATTTCATTTAACTGCATACTGGATTTTTGTTTGGCTTTCTGCAATATTTGATTCCCTAAGCAAACAAGGAAAGGGAATGCATCTTGGGACTTGCACACTTGGCCCATCATGAGCCAATAGAAAGTTGAGTCAAGGAGTAGCCAAAAGAGTATTGTTTTTACCTGCTGATTCTTTGAATTGAATGCTCTACATAAGCTCAGATGGCATTTGTCCTTTTAAGAAGTGAAGAAATGTTACCCAAATGGAGCATATATCCAGTTTCACTTTTCCTCTGTATCATATTCAGATCTGGTAGATGGGATTTGATGCTGTTTCCCATAATGCCTCCATGGCTTTTTCTGTAAAAGCTTAACAAGGACACAGCATCAGAGGGTCTTTAGTGGCTAATATCCGACCCCTTTCTCTCACATTACAGCTCCAAGTGACCATTTTCATGCCAAAAGGTCACCAACATCCCCATCCCCATGGAACCAATGTGCATCAACCTTCTAACCTTTGCCACCGAGAGATGATAGCTATTTGGGCTGCAATCCCTTCATTACAGATGCTCCATATTTTATATTTAGTGTGGGAGGTCAAATTTAGGAAAGCAATTTCTCTTAAAGCTAAGAGTTCCAATAATCCAAGATCTTCTATTGGCTTATGGGTGAGTGGACAGTAATGGGTTTATGGGCAGCTTTTTTCTCTTCACTGGGGAGGGAATTCCGTCAATCTAAATTTTTAGGATTGGGTGGCTACCATTGTTTATTATTCAATGAGCTCTTATTAGATTGTATCTAAGCACACTACAGCAGGCAGAGAGTATCCTTATAAGCAGTCTCACAGGCTGGATCAATATCTCAAGGCATTTACAATCTTCTTGAAACAGATTAAATAATGCTATTTTTTAAATTCTGTTTTTAAGGCTTATATGCGGTCATGCAGTTTTGTTAGTGACAAAAGCATTCATCCATTATCATCATTAATCACCATGGTTAATCTTCTGTTCAAGCAGCTTGCATCTTAATACAGAGACCACCTTTGGTGGAAATAACATTTCACAGTAGATCAAAGAAGGGTTGAATAAATCCCAAAACCAAAAAAACAATTTAAAAATAAACTCTAAAATGGTCGTTGAAAGATATCTGCTCTACATCCAGAGGGAACATTTTGATTCTATTTTGCACTGATCTTTGTAAAATGGAAAAATTATTGTAGTCCCAATACTGCAGATATTTAGGCACATGCTTAAGTTCTTACAGCAAGGCCCAAGCCAGCAAGGCATTTGAGGACATGGTTGCATCCAGGGCTGCTCAGGACAGCATTCAGGCATGTGCTGGTAAATCAGAGATCCACACAGAGTGTTTGGAGGGCAAGGTAACAGTTTATCATCCATGACACCATTGAACAATTCTAGTTCTAGAAGGCCAGTGCAGTCTGTGGCTAAAAATCTCTCTTAGACCTGCAAAACTACATAGAGACAGAAGTTTTGAAGCTACCTGTGAATAAGAAATTTGGAGCAAATAACTATTGTCTGTATGATCATGTTCTCCATTAGCCAAAAACATTAACAGAAGTGTTAGGGAGACCTGAATTTTTCCAAGATAGCATTGACCAAAGCTCCTTGTTAAAAACCAAAGCTTGCTACAAACAGAGCAGAAACAACATCAGGTCATTGCACTGGGAAGAACTAGTGACAGGTTCTTCTTATGGCTCCTTGCTGCTGGGCAAAGCATCCTTAGATAAATCCATACCCATTAAACAGTTGGGCCCAGCAGTTTTCAAGTTTCCAGCTTTCTCCTTTGACAACAGCTCCAGATTCCAAAAGGAGATCCATAGGCAGAGACAGCAAACAACAAACATCATCCTTTGTGACAGGGCCAAGACAAGATCACAATGGAGTTCTAAAAGTCAATTTCTCAAATATTTATTTGCACCTACATTAGTCTTCTCCACTTGCTGAAACCTGCACTTAGGATGTCAAGGAGCCTGACTGCAGTCCCTGGAGGGCTGGCCCTGGTGCCTGCTGGGCAGGAGCTGTGCTGGGAACATAGCCCCTCCTGCCACCATGTGCCTGGCACCCCTGCTCACCTCGAGTCACGAGGGGACCAAGCACGACACAGCCCAGCGTGCACAGGGATTTGGTGAGAAGCAAGAACTACACATTTGGACACATCTAAAGGGCAGAAGATACAGCATTAAGTCTAGTGAGGTTTTAAAAACAGCAGCCAGCCCGCAGTGCCAGCACCTGGGCCATGGGGAGTACCTGCAGCCTTGCTGTGTATCAGGGAGGGGGCACATGGGAAGCATATGCTAAATACCTTCAGACCATCTTGAGCCCTTAAAGGAACACCTGCAAGGAGCTGGTGCCATATGTTTGCCTTGAGAGTGCCTGGAAACATCTGGGGGTTCAAACTGGACATTTGGAGAACATGGGACGGGAACTGGTGGTGATAAAGGCAGTTCTGGAAATAACACTGAGCTGATCTGACCCCTGACATAATCCTACTCTGATCAATAGGGTTATCAGCATTTTTAAAAAAGTGAGTCTGGCCAGCTTCACACTGCATTTTTGTTGCAGTACAAAGGGTGTCAGTTTCTTCAACTGACAATCTCTTTTAAAACATCTTCCATCACCCTTTTTGCCAGGTAAATGGAAGTCAAATTGTCAGGATGGCTGTGAAGGAAATAGAGACTAGCTGCCCTGCTGTTAACATCTCTGGTGTTGTCTTTCCTTTTTTATTAGGCTCAAATATTACAATTTTGGTAATATTTACATACAACACTTCCATAATTTAAAGCAAACATAATACAGCAAATCTCTTATTGATTTTGCCTTCAATATTCTGTTATCCAAAAACTTAAACGGTGTTCCTCTCAACAATGCAACCCCTAAGTCAATGATTACAGGTAGGCTTGCATCAAACTTAATTAAAGTTATCTGTGTTCTAAGGCAACTAAACATATTTCAGATTCCAGGTTTAGGCCAGCTATTTTCCTCACTGGAAGTTGTTCTGGGGCCCTGATCTCATGGTGCAGACAGCCTAAGCTGCACAACAGGCTGGAGGCTGCTCCTGCTAGCACAGAAAGGAGCTTCTAATTTTCTTTAACAACTTTGCAATATCTCCTATGCTAATGATGGTCAATATTTCACAATTTTTAAACATAATTACTGAACTAAAACTTATTTCCATAGTATTTGTGCTCTGCACTCCTTGGAAGATAGACTGTTGCTGTGTTTGTCTGTGTGCAGATCCCATGCAGCAGTGTCCTGGTTCCTGCCAGAGTCTCCCAGCTGCTGTCACTACTCGTCTTTTTTCATACATTATGGCAATTCCTTTTATTTTGGTCTGTTATTCTCACATTCAGCAAATGACTTCTGTAAAAGCTGCAATGTGAAACTAAACCCATCTGCCCTGTGCTTACTGATCTATCCCTGCTTCAGGCTCTGCAATATAATCTCTCAGAGCTCGAAGCAGTTAATATTAAAACGATACCCTGTGAAGGTACGATGGGTGTGGACAGAACCAATTTGTTTATACAATTGTGTTTTGCCACAGAGTAAATTAAGTTACAGGGCATTCATCAAAACTGAATTAGCAGAGTGCGAGCTAACAATTTCCCAAAGAAGCTGTGACACGAGCACAAAGCAGCCCGTCAGCCGCGAGGAACCGCTGTCGTCTCACGGGCTGAGCCACGCACCAGAACCAGAACAAAGCCAGCCCCACAAAGCTGCAGGCTGCCAACCAGTGGGAAACAGTGACAGGTCTAAAACTGTGTTTGTTGCTTATTAGAGAAGGAAGGAGAGAGGGAGGGAGAGGTAGAGACACCTTCCTTTGGTGGGATCTCCATGGGGGTGGGCAGTGGGGACATCTCAAGGTGAGGAGTGCTACTGTCCTGGCGGGACAGAAATATTTCTGGAAAATCAGAGTTTCAGTTGACTGTTTCCACTTTTCTTTCCAACACATGAATGAGATGCAGTGAGAAACCTCTTCTCTGACCTTACATTTCTTTACATGAAATGAAGAGGAAAGTGAGAAAATGATTGTGTTTCAGTACAGGAAAATTTAGGAGGGCAAATACGGTCAGATGAAGTTTTAGCACTCATCTTCTCTCAACTCATGCTGTGAGATAGGGAAGACAATTCTGGAAAATATGTAAAAGTGTGTGAGTGTGGAGGCTACCCTCTAATTTCTCTTAATTTTTTCCTATAAGAAAGGTTTTTTTGCTAATTAACCTTACTTAAAAACTAAGGCATAAAAAACCTGTTTAAATGGCATTTTGTTTAACTAAATGAGATGTTTAAAATGTAAAATAATTTTAAGAGAATTGAAATATTGCTCTTGGAAAAGACATGAAAGTTGGGGTTCTAACTTCTTTCATCTTTAACCTCTTTTTTAAAAAAGATAAACCTGTCACTCCATTTTTCTAAGGAAACAAAGAAACAAAAGATTTTGCAGAAGGACAGATGTTTCTTTATGCTTTCAAAGCAATAGAAAAATCACAAATGTTCATCAGAAATTGTTCTATTAAAAAAACACTAGATGACATTCAATAAGTTAAACTTTGATAACTGCCATACTTCTACCTGTACAAAGTACCTTGCTCAAAAATTGCACACCCAGCTTTCATCAGGGAGTCTGACCTGCTCAGACCTGGAGAAGAGCAAAGTGGTTCAATCAAACCACTCTTGAGTGGTGCTCCAGCCCTGAGTGAGTCCCCAGCACCAGGCTGGATCTGGCCGCTGTAACCCCCGAGATGTGCTGGATGTCCCCTCCGGACAACAAACCCTGGGTGTCCTTGGGCTGCCAGCTAGGAGGGGGGAGGCCAGCATGGAGCCCCAGGGGTGGCTGTGGGACTGGGGCTCCTTGGGATAGCCTGGGGTCAGGCAGCCCCATGGGCCGGTCTGTGCGAGGCAGGGTCCAGGAAAGGTGGGATCCAGGGCAGGTGGATCCAGGCTCCGCAGTGGGTGACGAACAGTGCCCAGACACATCCCTCAACTGCTCTGCTTTGGGGTAACAGCCATCACCTTGGCATACTCAGGCTTTCTGAATCATACAAACCACACAGATCTCCAAAAGACTCCTTGCTACAACTGTCCCATTAGAAAAACCTGTTTAGAAAAGTGCATTACTTGGGCTTGGTAGATTTTGCTTTTAGAAATAACCATGCATCAGTTCCTTGGCAGATAGGACACTAGAGCTAGAACTAAACAGGAGCATCCAGCATCTCCCCCAATCCCAAAATGCCATCAGCAGATCTGTGCAGTCCTGGGGGGCAGCAGGGGCTGCAGGAATGAGCCCTCGTGGCTGAGCAAGCTCTGCCCAGCCCAGAGCTCCGAGCAAACGCCCGCCAGGGCACCGAGCCTGGCAGAGCCGCTCACACCACAGCCCGTGACCCTGCAACACACCTTCCTTCCACACACTGCTGCTGGCCCAGGGCAGAGCGAGCTGATCTTGCTTTGTCAGGGCTCCCTGAGGGAATCCAGCAGTATCTGGGTTTTGGGATGAGCAGCAGTGCTCCTTTACTCTGATGGAAATGGGCTTGCACTACGCAGCATATATTGCTGGATGCCATGCTGGTGCCTCAAGAGATGTTGACTGTGCACATTTACATAAATCTAAAAATAAATAAATATACTCACAAGCCTCCTCAATCAAAATATGCCACAGACAACTAAAAGATCTTGAATCAAATATTAATGCTGGAGATTTCTCCAGCCATTTTGTAATGCTTCCAGCTATATTTATTACACAATGTGTAATGCACTAGCTTATTATAGTCCTGAGCTATCAGGAGTATCATCTTTTTTGATGGCCTCAAACTGCCTAATAAAACTGGCCTCCTCTGAGTGCCCAGGAGCAAGTATTTAAGATGGAGATAAGGCAGTCACACCTGCAGGCTGTGCAGGTGACCAGGACAGTGCTTGCTGAGCCACAAGGAGGAATTGGTACTCAGTAAAGATCTTTTACTCTGGCTTAGCAAGTCCACTGTTTCATATTTATCCTGAGACAGGTGAGAGGATTGTGAACATTTTCCACAAACCTAAAATTTGTCCTCAATTTACACTAGTACATATCATGTCTGTCAGGTTTTTTGTCTCAAACTATTCTTGTTGTTTTTACCTTCTACAGCCTTCCCACTAGCAAATGTACTGAGTATTTCCTTCTTTGCTGCACTGTCTCCTTTTCCTTACTTTGCTATAAGTCTCCATGTCTTGTAGAATCCATGCTTTCTAACTAAAAGAGGATGTGATATTATACTTAGTGTTGGCAGCCACAAGAGATAATGAATGTTTAAAAAGAATCCCATGCAAATATGAGATTTGCAACATCACTATGGGAACAAACCCAAGTTACTGGGCTTTCTAAATTTAATGAGGTTCAAATGTCCAAGGGCACCAGCTTTCAGGGGAAGAAGCAATGTCAGAGTGTGCAGAGGAATGGATAGTGTTTCTTAAGCAAAAGAAAGAAAATATCTTCAAAGAGGCTTCCCCCTTGAAGTAAATCAGGTGAAGTTAGTGGTAAGGAGGCAGCTGTGAATGTTCAGAAGGGATTAGATTCTTCCACAGATCGTGACTTTTAAGTTCAGTCACTGCAATACTGTTTATGACAGTTATAGTCCTACATGGCAATATCTCAAGGACGAGAATGATTCATCAATTCCAACACTGCTTCTTCCAGAGACCAAGCTGCAATGCAGCACATTGCAAGACATGCTATTCCTATTGGGTAGGAAGCAAGAAATCTTCAAAACAAAAACGATGCAAAGTCCATTCAGTCAGCTTAAAGATTCCTATTGCCTCCAGCGAGCTTTGGGTAAAGGCAGCTGTTGAAAGCAGGAAAGTTTTATTTGTCAGAAATTCCTTTTGCTGAAAATGACATTCTGAGGTGGATTACTAAAACTGAAACAACCAATACTTGCATCCTGGAGCATTTCAGTGCATTCTCTGCAGAGCTCCCCACACTGCTCAGTGCTTGGGGTCTGGAGGGACACAGCTCCTTGTCACCCTATGGCCACCAGGCAGGCTGAGTGCAAAGCTTCCTCCAAACTAAACAACTTCATTCAGATCAAATACTTGCAGCTGTGCCAGCTGTGTCCATGGTAGCAAACACCAGCCTGGGCTGCTGACTGTCCCATGCAATGGCTGGGCAACATTTCTTCCTTCCATGGAAATCCCAACCCTCTTCTGAGTTCTGTCTTTCCCACCCACAGCAAGATAGAAGTGGGTTCTTTGCAATCTGCTTGGCAATATGAGTGGGAGTTACCATGAAGCTACAGTCTGGTCTAGTCTGAGTCATTCAATGCACTCCCCACACATCAGTTAGGATTTCTGCAAGATTCTGAGAATGATCCACCACAGCTTCAAACACAGCACAGCATTCTTTGGTCAGGTAAGTCCTTTTCTGCAGTTTTATGGCAAAAGTAAGTCCCCAGCCATCACTGCCATTATGCTCTACCATTTCTTATCCAAATATTTACACTAGTTTCCACTGTTTGGTGTATCATACACCAGCACTGTAGAGCTAGCACACGAGTGGTGCACCTTGCTTTAGTACTACATCTATCTTCTGCTAGACAGCAGTAGATGATCAGGCTTCTACAAGCAACTTGTCAGCAAAGAAGATGCAGTGATGTATTTACAGGAGATATTACAGTGCATTACAATGCATAGCTTATTTGTATGTATTATATTGATTCCAGAAGAGAGATTCCACAACAGTACTTGGGGAAATCTCCCTAGCAGGAACCTCAGCCCCATGGTTCTCCTTGTCCCCAGTGATAAATGATGTGCATGACATCAGCCCAGAGAAGATAGCAAGTTCTCCTTCATTTGCAGAGCATTTTCTACCTACACTGAAGGTTCTATACCAAATGCTTAAGCATGAACTGAAAATATGAAATATCTCCTCCGAACTGGCCATTTGCTCCCATGTAAAGAAAAAACCCCGTGTAATAGTGACACCTGGTGACACCTATTGTTTTGCTTACACACACACACGCCTCTTTTTCCACATATACTGGGTTACTGAAAACTCCCAACCTATGCTATGGGATCAGGCGTAGAACTATAGAACAACACAGAGAATTTGGATTGATATCTTTTTCTTTGCTCTCTTCTTTGTTATTGACAGTAACCTTCATCAAATGGTTTACACACTGTGCTGTCACGTTCAAGGTGATGTACAAGAGGCCACATGGTCCACCTGGAAAACAGATTTGTAGCTAGACACTAATATAAAATGAAAAATGTGTTACAGTGCCATCAGTTAAGCCCTTTTTCTGTAGTCCCCATTCCCTGAGCTAAGGACTGCGTGTTCTTTGGAAGAGATTCTGCAAACTTAACAGTTAAAAGATAGAAAGTTATTCTGGTTTAAAAACCTCCAAACATCTAAGCCTTCAAGAACTCTTGTAAAGTTTCTCTGCCAATATATGCTCAAAGTGACCTCATTTCTGTATTAAAGAAGATGAAAAAGCCTCGATGTGTCAGGAGGATACTAATAATAACCAATACTATTAGACATTGATCCCCATTTTCTCAAAGTGTTTGCTGGGAAGTGCAGGGATTATTGTCAAATACTCTGAAGTTCTGGTACTGTAAGTTATCATTTGTGTCCATTATTAAATTAGCTCACCACTGTGGTGGAAATCACTACTTGCCTCCTTTGGTAAATACACTATGAGTCATCTAGGCCATGGATTGTGTAAAGTCCTATTGGAAAATCCTGTAAAAATTATGTGGTGAAAAATACTCAACTTTCTGACTCAAACAGGACTACAGTAAAAGGAGAATTACTTTTACTTTTTATTTTGATATGTTCACAGAAGTGTTTGGGGAGGTGAGCAGAATGTCAGAGCAGATACAATAGCACAAGCCACACTGCCAAGCTTTGACCACTTGGCTGCTTCCCCAGGGATGTTTTTACTGGTATTTTGTTGAACTCAGTCATTGTGCTTCCTGTTATGAACTAGTTAAAGAGAACTGGTTACAGAGAAGATTATAATATTGTTATGGCAAAGGCAAAAAATATGAAGTGCATCTCAGCAGAAAGAAAAAAGGAGAGAACAGCAGGCACAAAAGGATGTTTTTCTTTTTTAATTACCCTAACCTCTTTTTTTTTTTTTTTTTTTAATTCCCTGATTTCGTTGTTCTTGGACCTCAGATTGTACCACTCATTTGAGGAATACTAAGACTAACAAATGTGTGGTGCTGTGTATGCTGCAGGGTCCAAGCACAGTGTTTGTGGCCTCTCCTCCCCTCAGCTGGGAAGGCTCTGCTGGAGCAGCGGCTGCCAGGTAACGACCCCTGAGCTCCCAGAGCGTGGGGACATCATAAAGATGTACCTGGAGACAGGCTTCCTGCTGAAGAGTAACACAGGGGTCATCCTGAATGCCTGCTGCCAAGAAGGGCCGAGCTAGGGTCATTAATGATAATTAATCATTAATTAAACAGGGCATGATACACTGGAAATAGAATGTTAGCTACTCCATTCTCTGGGAAATCTTCTCCTTTGGGTTAAAATGCCTCACCCACTGGTTGTGCTTCCTGTGGGAAAGATGTGTCACTTCTGTGAGATCCCACGCCTCCCACTGAAGTTGTGGAAGCAACAATCTTCGTGTTGATTGAATTTTCACTTAATTTAATTTCATTGGAAATCACAGATGGTGTCACCCAGCAGCTAGAGGCTAAAAAGGGGCACTTTACAAACTGAATAAAAAACTTATTAAGTTATTATAAGCATCAAAAGCAAATGGAGGTGAAAACTTTACTGCAGACAACATATTTACTTCTACACACAGTGATACTAAAATTGAATTTATTTTTAATTTGGACTTTAATCAGGCTCTTGATAAAGCAAATATTCTAATATGATGCAAACCTGTTTTCTTATGAATGAGACTGGAAATGGAAATAAGGAGCACAATAATGCTAAAATATGAAAAAATGAGAATGGCTGAAATGCAAATAGTTGCATAATTTATTTTTACAAGTGAGAAAAGAATAAAAAGAATAAAACATTCTTGTTCGGTACAGACACTAAACCTTCTTCCCCAAATGAGCAGAGATTGTGTGGTCAGTGCAACAGATTGCTTGATAAACCTGCAGTGTGTGAACTTGCCCTTCCATTTCTCACCAGCCTTTCCCCACCTCTTGGGCAGTGAGTGGCAAATTGTGCCACGGTGTGGGAAGTGTTCCCCAAATCAAAACAGCCTTCTCAGAAAGCACTGTCAGTGTCCCAGGCACATGCAGGCTGCTTTCTGTCACTCTGCAGCCCAGGTAATGTGCAACTTTTCTGTTTTTTTAGTATCCGCTAGGACTCCTCAAAATGACATAATAGTTACTCAAGGGCACTGTGTGCTAAGAGATGTGAATATTAGCTGGGAGATAGCATGTCTGGGAGAGAAACTTTGAAAGGACAGGCAAGGATGCTTGTTTTTTAGTCTGTGTAAACTGGAAAATGAACATCTACCTTTACTGGAAATGGAAAAAATCTTCCTGTGATTGAATGGAACATTGTCATTCCTCCTCTGATTTTCTACATGATCATTTTTGGAGAAAGGAACAACAAATATAAAGATAAGCCCTGCTCACAGATGTGTTATTTATTCACCCAGTTAGCAGCCATTTCCTGTAATCAGTATAAACTGATCAATCTGCCATAATGAGGATGGAGCCAGCAGCTTCCTGGCCAGGGATGAGTCTGTGTCTCTTCTAATCTGCAGACATAACATATTGGAAGACTGCTACATTCCCACATGCTAAGCAGTGGAACACAGCAGCTTTCCCCTCTGCAGGTAGATTGCTAAAATAATGTATGAAGACAATAGTTTGTGGGTCACTTCTATCATTAGTGCTATAAGAAAAAGACTGTTTTCTAACATAGGCTTGAATTATTAATTAATTAATTGTTTCTGACAGTAAAAAACCTATTTTTCAGTTTCCACTGTAATATAACTGCTACAATGAATGGATGAGGTTTAAAAACAGATCCACAAATGTATTAAGAGAAATGATTTTTGACCCTCCACAGAAAAATGCTTTTATTAGTGCCGTAAATACCTCTGCTGAACACATGGATGGGGGTAAACTACAGAGCAAATGAGATGTAGTGGAAATCAAAGGGGGGATCAAATAGTGCTTTGTTCCTATGGAAGAATAAACCAGTAAATAACACAACAAAAAATCCTGCTCCTTGATTCCAGGAGGCCCCATGGGCTGCCTTTCTGTACTGGTGCATTTGTTGGTGGGCACAGAAAACATGTTATTATTATGACCATTATGGGATTTAAAATAGATAAGAAGTAACTGAAATATGTACGAAAAAGACAATACTATCATAAAGATATATTGAAATCTGTCATATTTACATTTCTAATGTGGACTTTCGTTTAGAGGAAACACAGCAAATAAAGACCAGTAAACATCCAAAAATTGCAGTGTTTTGGGACACTGCATCAGCATCTCTGTTGTTTGCTTATGAAATAAGCAAATTGATTTCTCTTCTTTTTTTGGGTCACTATGTGGGCTGTGAAAAAGATCTGTTCTGAGACTTCCCCCAGTCAAAATACACATTCCTTATTTCAAAACAGCCCTTGCACACCTATTGAACGTCTTCCCCATGTCCCGACAACTTCACAGGGTTTTGAATTACTGTTGCTTAGCTGCTTAGTGTTCACTTACAAAGTTTTCTGTCTATTACCAGGAGACATTATGTTGCAAAATGAAAAGCATCTCCATCCAAACAGTGCGTCAATGCCCACCTTCAACCAAAGAAAATGTGAATTTCAATTTATTCCTTTCAATCTGAAGGGTCTGATCCCATAAAAATGTCTGCAGGCATTTATGCTTAATATTGTGACTAATTCTGCTGCAGTCCATGGGCTTTGGTGGTATCAGTCCTTGATAAGTTAAAGCTGCACAACTCAGTGCTGCAAGATGGAAAAGTAGAATAATAGAAAAGAAAATATACATTGCTTACTGCAACGTATATTAAAATTGTGCCAGAAATTATTTTACTGAGTGTTTGCTGATAAACAGAGAGCACTCAGTGCCATAAATGCAGTGTTAAATGTAGCGCCCATGACCCGGAATGGCTGGATGTGTGCTGCTGGGTCTGAAAGACCTGGGTGTTTCTGGACTCCGTACACATGCAATTGATTCCATGGATCAGATACAAATCTTCCTGGTGTCTGCATTCCTGTCCACAGCTGTACACACCCAAATAAGAGCAAAATCCTGTAACTGTGTGTTTTAGAAAACAGGTCCTGAACGCAATGCTTTGGGACCAAACCAGAAAGGAACAGTCTTTAATTATATGATGTGACAGGATTTTCTGTCTCCAGAGAGTATTCCCTGGTTACCAAGAGGGAAGGGCCATTGTGAGACACCTGAAAATTGAGAGCTACCAAGAAGTGGAGGATTGCTGGCAGCCCCAGCACTGAGGGGACACCAAGAGCTGATGGTGTTTTAGCCTCCTGTGACAAGAGAGCATAGCAGGATGGTGCCTTACTGCAATCATCCCCTTGCAAGGGGTGTGAGCTGTGCCTTCACCTTGCTGAGCAGCAGCTGGCCTCAGAGGAGCAAACAAACACTCCCTCACTGGCACTTACATTGCTATGCACAGCAGTGCACTCAGTTTCTAGGCTGAAAAGTGCCATGAGAATGCAAAGAGTTATTAATATTAAAATTGTGAGTCTAATAATGTATATGCTGCTTTCTCATCAGCTTGCAAAATGTCCCCAGCAGCAAATGTTATAAGTCATGACATTAAATGTTCTTTAGAGAAGTGCACTTTTTTTTAACAAATAAGACTCTACCCCCTGAAAATCACTAACAAAAACTGCAGCATGTTCAAAAGGGGCAGGATCTGCCTGTTAGCTTTTGAGAACATGCAGTTCATTTCAGCTGTGCTACCCTTGATGAAATCGCATGTGATAAATCATACAACTCAGACGTGTTTCACTTGTTTGCCAATGAATTTGAAAAAGGGCTTATAGCAGTTAGGAGTGTAAATACAATTAGATTTTAGAATTATTCAAGAATAATTTTAAAATTCCCCTGAGATTTCCATGTTAACTCAAATGGATTTTGCTTTCTGTCAGGATTCAACTGTTTCTAGGAAAGCTTTGGTGAGCAGGTAATGTGACACCTACTCCTACGTGAGAATTTGTGGACAGATCCAAATTGCTTAATTACAAATCACCACTGTAAACACTTAGTAATGTGCTTTTAAAATAATGAAAAGCATATTCATCTTGGTTTTTAAAATCTCAAATACAGCTACATTTACAAGTTCACTTTAGCTCTTGATAAATATTCTTTGTCTTTACTCCAGCAGCTGGTCTAATTCTGCACATCTGCATCTGATGCCTGCTCTGGGCTCTTCCCCTGCTTTGCATCCCTGGTGTGTCAACACTGTTTGGTGCTGCTGGGGGAAGAGGGCAAGGGTCAATTCTTTTACTGATGAGATGTGGCTGTTGGCTCCTAGAAATTAGGTTACACTGAAGTTAGAAGCATGAAGGAAGGTAGAATTCCCACCTCTCACCAGTGCACCTTATCCTACAGGGATGGGTGTGCTCAGACTGGAGAAATCAGCTTTGCAACACCACTGGCTTCAGTGGTGTGCTGGAATAGACAAATTGGGAGTGGGAACATTTGAAACCACTGCCCCTTGCAGAGGCCCAGCACCCTCCTTCCTCACCCACCTCAGGCTGATCTGCCTAAAAGCCTGCTGTGAGATGCTGTCACACCCTCACTTCTCCCACCTCACTCTTCACATCCAGCAGCATTTTAAATGTGTCAGGAATTGCACAGAGAAACTATTTGCCATTGATGGACATAATCCACAGACAAAGAATAATCTGTGTGGGAATAATTTGATCACAAACTATCGATGCAGTGATCATTTTTTTGCTCTGGGTTTGGGCAGCACCTGTCAGTGAAGAGTCCTGATTCAGGACTGAGCCCTCCAGATAATATGGATGAGTGCTGGCTGGCTTCCTGCAGCAGCACAGCAGCTTTTCAGGAGATAAAGGGAATAGGAAAAAGGCTTCTCAGAAACTAACTGCTAAAGGCTTGTTTTTGAGTAGCTAGTGATGAGCAGTCCAGATATCAGCTGACAAATATTTACTGCAGAAGTTCCAAGAGTTAAAATCTCATTCCTCTTAAGTAGCTGGACATGATATTTCTACTGACTTCTTCTTCTTATACGCTATCTCTTCACCTCCATAAAAGATATCATGGGAATTTTACCAGCCTTAACCTCTTGTCTCCCCACAGCTCTACCCCAGCTAGGAGCTGACCTTTGCTAAGTGTTCATGCTGCCTTTAATTAGAGAAGATGTGTTGTATATGGATCTTTCAGAAAATCCATGAAAAAAACCTGTTACCCAGTAACCAATGGTCCAGTTTGCCTTCTTTTGCTCGTGGTGAGGAACATCCACCCTTTGTCGTGGTCCTCTTGCTTGCTCCTCTTTCCTTAGAAAGGAAACAAGGCATAACTTGGATGAAGGTCCAAGGCAGGGCAGGAGGCTCTGTGGATGGCTCCTCCAAGGGAGAGCAGCCAAGGGCTCTCCAGCAGACCTGGTTTCACTGAGTAGCTGATTTTCCTGGGATTTTCCTGCAGTCATCTTTGCTGTACAATGACATATGAGGCAGACACTTGACCTGCGCCTGCTATTTAATTAAATGCACTTCTCCACCTTTTTTCTTTGTGTCCGTGTCGTGATCCATGCAAGGATAGACAAAATACAGTGTTGTTAACAGGCAAAACTTATGAAGCTTAAATGGAAGATTTGGCTGCGTGTCTTTAATTAAATGGGCATTAATACTATGCAACATCTTAACTCTGAATGTGAAGACATTAAAATAATTAACTGGTCTAATCTAGGTTTAAGAGGCTTGAAAAATAGGTTGAAAATAGGTGCCAGTGTGACAGTATATCCCTGTGAAGGTGACCTTAATTCTAGAGAGTGGAGAGCTGCAGCATGCTGGGGACATGTGAGTACCTGGCTGTGGCTCCAGGATGGTGAGTGCTGGCAGAGGGGAGAGCAGCAGCTGTTTAATCTTATCTATGATTAATCTATCTAGGAAATATGGGGAAAATTACTCAAATCACTAGAATATTGTTTGTGTATCACAGCAGCAGCATAAAACTGATTACAGATTTAGTATTCTCTTTAGGGCGGCCTTTAGCCATAAGTGTAGGAAGACATCTTGTCAAAATGATATTTTATTCTGACCTTGTAAATAAGACAAAAATGCTGATAAATGACTGATCTTTTTTTTGCTGACAGTCACATGATGTCACAAGAAATTCCTATCCCTCTCACTTAGGGAACGACCACTGCTTTTCCTGTGTGCTGGCTCTTGACACCAAACCCCAGCTCCAGGAGGAAACCAAACAATCCAGCTGAAAACAGGCCCTTGCCACAGAAACCATGCTCAGGAAAAACATCTCATTTTTGCTTGCTTGGTAAATTTGTCATCTATTGATAGCCCCACACTAACAAAGGTTTTGCTGAGTTTAACACACATGTTGTGTAAAAAGCAGAGCTGCTACAAAACTGCAATGGAAAATTATAATTGAAGGCTTTTTTTTTTATTTTATTTTTTTGGTCAATTAAAAAAAAATCTTGGGATGTGCCAACATTGCCAAGTAGTGCAGCATAACAGAAGGGGTCTTGAAGAGTAGAACAGTTGGTTCAGTGGTGCCCATTCTGCCTGGGTGTGATGAGTCAATTTTCTACAAGCCCTAGTCTGATCCTGTGACTTGCATGCTCTAGGTGTGTGCCTGCAGAGCATCTTCTGGTGAGCTGAAGTTACTTCTTCAGAGATCACAAAGGAAAGGAAGAATAAAGAAGCTGCTCAGGTGCTCCCCCAAAGCTTTGGGCGCCACTTTAGAAGAAACTGAATCCACTAAAATAAGCAATTTCCACTAGTTACTAGACTTTGGTGTTGACACCCACTGAGCATACACATTTTAGGCCTTCTGGACAAAACTGACCCTTTGTTTATCAGTCTAAATAGAGCAACAAAAAGAACAAACAAAGGCATTTCATTTTAGCTTCCTCCCTGAAGAGGACTGTCATTATCAAGTGTCTGTTCAGGCTGGAAGGTCATGAGTGAACAGTCACATCTAGTCATTTTTTTAAAATGGGAACTTAAATTCTGAATAAATTAAATGGTGTTCATGCAAATCACAATGCTGTTAAACAACAAATCCTCAATTAGAGTACATAACAACAGTCATTAGTGCCTGGAAGATCTGATCACCCTGTTAATTCTGGGATGCAAAAAATTCAAAAAGAATGGTGGGGAAAGGAA
The DNA here is from genome assembly GCF_017590135.1 of Pyrgilauda ruficollis. Lineage (NCBI taxonomy): Eukaryota > Metazoa > Chordata > Aves > Passeriformes > Passeridae > Pyrgilauda > Pyrgilauda ruficollis. The sequence continues at coordinate 11,665,160 of NW_024522539.1, forward strand.
AGTGCACCTCTAAATCCTATAGTGATCTCAGATGTACAGAATACAGTGGCAATCTGCAGGATTTTTGTCTTTATTTATCAGACTGCATAATCTAATTATCTCTCATTAGTCCAAAGCTGATTATTTCATTTATCTTTGTATATGTGACAACAAAAGGCTCTCTTTAATTAAGCAGATCAGCAATTAGCTGTTGTTTTATAGGCAGTTTTAAACATCCCTGTACAAGTAGCATTCAGCATGATTGCAATCAGATGCTTAGGAAAGAATTGTAGATGAGGACATTTTGATTTACAGCCCCATTTAGTTTAAAGCTGCATTGGCAGGTCTAGCTCCAAAAGCAAAGGCTTATGAGATATGGCCAAGCTGCCAAGCAAGCTCGACAGAACAAAGCACAACTGAGACAAGATCTGCCAGTGAAATTTAGTCAGATCTGCAGAGGAGCCTCTGTGGGCTGACCCTGAAGAACATGGGAACTCTGCTTCAGACAGGATTGTTCTGCTCTTTATAGTGAAGGACACTCACATTCAAACTCAGGGAAACAGCAATGGGCAGTTTGGATGTGCAGCTGTCAGGATAGTCTGTGGTTAATTAAAATGAGAAAATTACTTTCTCTTTGTGATGATGCTGTTGACAGTGGTGGATACTGCAGAAAATATGAGAACTACTTAATTTGGCTTGTGAATTCTCCAAAAATCAAACAACCAAAACCACTAGAACCTGGGTATCCTTCCAAGAATCTTTTAATGAATTCCCTATCCCAGTGTTTCCTTTATCTCCTCTTGAAAAGTTCATCTCCCACTTTGGGGCTGGTATTGGAGGAGGAATCCTCACTAATCCCTAATTTTCAGTCCCACATTACAGAATCACAGCTGAGTGAAAACATCAAAACAATTTTATTTTTTTTGTTTAACCTTTCCACATTTCTGCAATAGTTTCATCAAAAAAAAAAAAAAAAAAAAAAGAAAAAAGTTCTGAATCCAGTTAAATGTATGTGTCCATATGCAGAAAAGAACAAAGCAGTAAAAAAAATTCCTTACAATAATTTATGAACACCTAATAAGTTTTAATTTTAAGATGTAAGTGCTGAGATAAGCACAAAGAAATTAAGTTGGATGTCTCTGAGAGCATAGAAAGAAGAATGGATTGGAATGCAAATCTCCACACAAACTCATACTTGTAAGCGTGGGTATTATCCATTACTTGAGAGTAGCTCAATTTAAATAATCAATTTGCAAGAGAAAACTGCTGGTGCATTTAATATACTGAACTTCCCCCACTGGACTGTGCTTGTGACCTGCTCTGCTTAAAATATGGAGAAATGGGATTAAATAAAAGAACAGAAGCTGCTCCTTTTAAACTTCATTTTGCATATGCAATTTCTTATTTTTCAAATATTAATTGGAATGTTTTCTTGTGTTGATACAATTTCTAAAATACATTTGTCTTATTTTTTGAAAGACAATTCTTTTAAATGTTTTCTGCACTCACTTTTGAATGGAAACATGACTTTTTAAAATAGGAATATTCCAGTTAAATGCACGAACTCTCAAAACTAGAAGGAGCTACTGGAAACTTTGGCAGAAATAGGGAGGTCCTTCAGGAGCCTTTATCCCTCCTTGTGCAGATTTCCCTTTGCAAAGCACGGCAGGCTCGGAGCAGCGGCGTTATGAGGCTGTTCACCCGCTGGTAATTGGCAATTAAGGCTGGTATAAAAGGCTAATGGCAATTCTCTTCTGCTTGGAGAGTCAGAGGTAGGAATCTTGCCTGAGCAAACCGAAGACATCTGAAACTCCCTGAAGTGAGTCATGAAAAGGACATAACCTCTCAAGTGCCTGCCATGAATTTTAAGGGCAGAGTCCCTAAAAACATGTATGAAAACCATGAGAAATCTAGGGCATCTTATTGTGCAGAGGGAATTACTGTTGATTTGAAGGAACCAGGGTGTTATCTTCATATAAATATGCAGAAACAGGTGAGCTGGGAGCAGACAGCTCCTGGAGTCCTGCTGCAATCCCTCCACTCACTAGGAGTGTCACTGGGAGGCTTGATGACCCTTTCTATACATGGCTTTTATTTAGAAGAAGTAAAACCCACCCAGTAGCACTGGTTTCAATACTAATCTTGGGGACAGAAAAGTTTGAAGAAGACCAGCAATACATGTGCTAGAAGTAATTCTTGAGTGACTACTGAATAAACAGCCTAGTGAATAAGTAAAGATCTTTTAATGTAATACTTTTTCCCTTCATATTCTGGTGAAAACACATCTGTAGATGTGGCAGTTGAGCCAAACTTATTCTTTCTCTAATAGGGTCTTAAAATGAGAAAAATTTTTCTTTCTCTGGGCATATTCTGAGAATGTTCAGTAGGTACACTGAGAAGCAGGAAAATAAGATTAGAAGGCAAATATCACAGATGGTTCATGGGATATTCTCCATGAGAGACCAGTGGAGCATCAGGCAGGCTGGACAGTCTGCAGCTGCAAACTTCCAGGAATGGTGATACCAGTTAGGAGCAGGGCTGTGTCACCTCAGAGTCCAAACTTCCAGGAATGGTGATAACAGTTAGGAGCAGGGCTGTGTCACCTCAGAGTTAGGGACCCCACAGTGACAGCACCAGTAAAACTCAGGTCAAAGAGACTGTCCTGTCTCAGAGGGTTTGTGGCAAATCCAACTGCCCTCAGACACACCCAGAGGGAGCAAAACAGACCTCACCCAGCCTCTGGACCCCTACATGGAAAGGTGCAGGAGATCATGGTAGGTGTGTGCTGTTACCTCCTCAGGTGGGTTTTCCTTTGTTACACTATAAAATACTGGTCAGTATTCACACAAAACCCCAAACAACTGAAATATGAAGTCAATATGAACTTGGACTCATCAGCCACAATAACAACTTAAATTACATTACAAGCAGAGGCAGCAGTTGAACCAAGGATCCTAACAGCCTAAGTCAGTGCTGAACAGCAAGAGAAACAAAGTCAACATGAACTCCTATTGCACAAACTAGAACAAAAGGCTTTGAATTTTGTCAAATCTCACTAAACACCTTGGGATGGAAATCTGGGAGGTATCATGTCTGTTGGCCACCCTTTCACTCCCCTGGTTTTGGCTTCTAAGTCAAAGAGGTGAAAGCAAACCAGGAGTCAGTCCAGTGGCCTGGGATTGCTGAGGACAGATCCTGCCTTGCCTGGAGTCACTCTTCAGCTACCCTGAAAGAATCTCTTGGTTCATACTCAGCCACTCCACAAACCCTGCATCTTGTTAAAATAGAGGGAAAACTACACTGAAAACAATTTGCAGAGCAAATTATTGCCTAAGAATAGAAATTTTCATCGGAAGGGAGATGGTCTAACTGTAGATTTCTTAAGGTAAATTATTTTATTCATAGAATGACATCACCAGTTAACTAATTTTTCTGAAGTCTGGCTACCTCTCACTTTTAACTTCTGACCATTTGCTGCTTTTATGTCTTTGATGTACTCCCATCTCATAAATTGCAAATGAGGAACCTTTTTTGAAGTATATGAATTTCACTTAATAATATTCTAGTCCAGCAGGAATGTGAACACGAACCAAACTTTGAATCCCAAAAGAGGGTTGTCACAGCTGGATACAGCCACATGTTTCTCACTGATTCATTTACATTTTCTAATTCATACAGGCCCTCAGCAATAACCAAACAAACAATTGAACTGGCTAACAGAGCGAGGGTAATTTAATGTCTGAGGGTTTTTTTTTCTGAAAAAAAAAATCAAATGATTAGGCAAATTGCCTTTTTTTTTTTTTTCCTGAAAAAGGTATTTTGCTGCACATACCTGAACTGGCTAACAGAGCGAGGGCAATTTAATGTCTGAGGGGTTTTTTTTCTGAAAAAAAAAAGATCAAATGATTAGGCAAATTGCCCTTTTTTTTTTCCTTAAAAAGGTATTTTGCTGCACATACATTGTAGAACCTGAAAAACCCCTTGCAATATACAAGAACAGTTTGAGACACAGGGCTTTACATCTATACATTTGAAATATCACAGACAACTCCTCTGCTTTTCATTTTGCAGATGAAGAGGCAGTCCTTTTATGATTTTTAGGCTGAAGTAAAATATTGGCACAATGGAAAAAGAACCCAGACTTCTTTCTCTGCATTCCTTTCTCTCTTTTCTTTACCTTTCAGGTCCCAGTTTCATATAGAAATCAGATACCTTACAGAAACCACACACACGTGACACTGGGATGTTTTGGCCCTTCCTCTGGCACATGAATCCATTCAGAGCCACTCGCAGGGAAGGATGGCTCAGTGTGAGAACATGGCCAGGTCCTACCTCCTCCTGCTCTCCTGACAAATCTGGATAAGCTAACAGACAAATCTGGAAGGGTTTAGTGGCTGCTTGATCCTCACTAATAAGCCCAGGCAGATGAGGCAGCTGCAGGTCATGGTAAGTGGTCAGGGAATAACTTGTGCCCTCATCAGTTGGCCTAAATTTGCTCCATGAAGCCTTATGAGTTCTACTTTAATGGAAAATGCCTGCTTTACCCAACACTGCATCCATACAGGTAGCTTCCACAAAGAGTTATTTTTAGGTAGCATATGGGACTGCAAAACAGGTAAGAATTACACCACCTCCATTTTTCTCTTCTGCAGCTCATGCCCTCCTTATTCCCAAACTACAAACATCTGTGCATGAAAAACTCAAAGCTCTTACAAAACTCCTCCTTCAGAGAAAAGCTTGTCAGCTTTACACCACAGGAAGAGAAAAAAAAACGTCTGCTGTGAACTGGAGAGGAAAATAAAACCCTGACTATCAGCCAGTTGTCCTTTAAAAAGCATGTCTAACTTGCATTTCTTCTGACAACCCTCAGAACACACAATTAACCACTTCTGCACTGTTATTTAGATTTTTCTAAGGCTGTCCTAACTTCCTTTTCCCATACAGTTGACCACTATATGTAGGAACTATTTTTTTCTGGTGGGTTGTTCTTTAGACTGTGGAAGGGAGATACAGGAAAAAGCAACATACTGTAAAAATATACTTTCATGCAAAGCAAAATCTTTAAAGCCCTGTATTTCTATTCACAAAATAATGATTTTTTTTTCTAGAAGTGATATGAGATCGGTGTTGCAGCTGACATGGCCTGTAATGATTTCTAGCTCCCATAACTGTAAGCTGAGCAACATGTTCTGCCCTCTGATATCTCCTGCTGCCAAAAACCACACACCAAAACAGCTGTCCCTCCAGTTAATCATTATTCATAAGATCAAACAGCAAATCTAGAGTAAAATGTCTGGATAACTATGATGTGGCCGAAATGAGCTTAAGTTAGACAGTATTAATGAAAAGCTCTGATTTCCATGTTTCAAGTGGCCTTCAAGAACAGTAGAATTTTTTTTCAACAGGGCAAATCTTCTGACAATATCTCAGTGAAGCCAGAAAAATTTATGCAGAGACAGAGATCCACATCAGAGCAGGAAAACACCCTGAAATGACACCTAAAGAGCAAAGACATGAAATTATTTTTATCCGTACAAAAGTACTAAAGTAAACCTCATTTAGTTTTATTATTGATACACATTTAGTTGAACTAGAACTTTGAAGAGCACTATGGTTCTTAAAAAGAGCAGGTCCTGCTTACAAAGGGATTGATCTTCTCAGTCACACAGTTCTGGATTTTCCACTGTACTTAAGTATCTGGAGAAGGATTTATTAAAAGCTTCCCGGGCAGACCTGAATACCTTACTTATGCTTCACCTTCAGAGTCTCAAATCCACATTTTCATTGGAAACAGCGAGGAAGAACCATCACCTATCTCCTTTCTGGATGTCTTTTCCTAAATACATAGGCCTACTGAACAAATCAATTCCCTTTGGGAAATTGCATGGGAAAGAGATTATTCAAATGTTTCCCATCAGCATCACCTCTGTCCAGCTTATTCACCTGGCTTGAATAATGCACTGCTGCCCAGAAGCTGGAGAAAGGACAGAAATAGGTGCTTTTTAGAGGGATGGGGCTTGACAGCATGTTAATATATCCCTCAAGTAGGTGAATACATTGCCAGGTATCACACCGATTAATTTTGATTCTTCCAGCTCTGTTCTGTAAACTCACATTTGGAAAAGCCACCCCTTTTTTGTGGTGAGAAGATAATTAAAGCTCCACTCCTTCAACCCTGCCATCTCCTGAAAGCTAAGGAAACAAAGAGCAGGGAGTGGCTGTGTGATACAAACTCATACTAAATTTGAGTTGCAGCAAACCCATAAAAATTAATGTAAATAAAAATCTGCAGCTTTCATACATAATTACACAACCCAGACAGGGTGCTCCAAGGAAAGAAAACATTAACTCATTTGTATTTATGGTTAGTAGGAATAGAGCAAAACAGTAAGAATAATGCAAAACTTGTTCTCCTCCAGATACTTGAAATGTATGTAAAATTTAAATGTAAAACTCACCCTAGGTCTTAGGAGACCTCCTTCCTTCATTAGGAAACTCCAGGTTTACTGAAGTAAAATAGTTCTAAATTAATTCCTTCTACAGTGAAAACCCCATGCTGTATTTAATAGCAATCAGAGCCCGAGAGCTCTAAACCTAAAAACCAGAGATTTCAGTATAAGAGCTATACAGCAGTACAGAAAAATTCAACAATCTCATTTGCATGAACTATTACCTTAATTTACAAAGCATTTTGTATAATCTTTCTGTTCCTCCTGTGTCTCTCCCAAAAGACAGCCATAAATATACAGAGCTGGAGCCTTCACTTCAACGGTGCATTTTTCAGCCGTGCATTTCTTTAGGAATGGTATATTTTGTATTATTGTGAAGTGCATCCTCATAGAAACTCCATAGTTTATTGATTCAATTGAATTGTGCAAGACTGAAATTCTAAACCGTGCTTTTTGCATTGATCATTAAACCGTGGCATTAAAATAGAACTCGATGATGTTTTGCATACACTGATCCTCATAATTTTATTGCTTGTGAAGTTTCATTGCAGCACCAGTGACTAACAGTGCCTGGAGAAAAAAATAAAAATCTTCCTCTGAAACACAATTGTGACTAAACCATTTGAAAGGTACAGAAACCAATTACAGTAAAATTCTGTGTTCTCAATCCGGCTCCGTGGAAAACATTCCGGCATGGAGAGATGCTGGGTTATTTATTGTGGGAAGTTACTGGATGCTTAACTATGCAGATGAAATTCCCCTCATTCTTTTATACAAGGCAGCAAAATAAATAACTTAACAGCACACAGTTCCCAAGGTAGGCTTGTTAATCGGTCCAATATTGTTCTAATTCTCCTCGTTGCTAACTGAATTGGAGCATGTAACTGGATAAAATGTGTCTTTAGATACCATGTACTTATTCCGATTACTATTTGCTTGATTGATGACTTTCTGATTTTTTGAAACAATGCCAGCACAGTGGCCTCTTGGTAGCTGAACACATGACTGCTGTTTGTTGTGCTTTGGGGGGACTGCAATGCGAGGTCTGGCTCAGTCATTTTTAAAATCAATACTTGCTCTCTGAGCACGGGATAATTTAGAGAACATAATTCAGAATTCTACCTTTCAGCATGTATCCTCCATCAAAGGAGGATTTTTGTCCAGAGTCAGCACAAAGGCTACATGACCCAAGAATGCACAGATAAGGTTAAAAAAGAGAGGGAAAGTACATATTTTTTTCCAAACTAAAGCCTCACTAGTCACACGTGTAGATAAATACATCTCTTATGTATGTGCACTTATAGCACATGTGTACGTCCATAAATATGAACTGGAACTGGATGTCTTGAATAGATTTCAGGTTCTGCTTACTCTTGTGTGTTTTAGTGTTTTTCCTCCTGTTTTGACCATTTGTGTACTACCTCACACTTTTTAAAGCAAGGTCATACTTCCCTACAAAGAGTGAAATGGCTGAAAATGGGACCTGAAAAGTGTCTGATCAGTTGGTGCTCAGTCTTCCCAGTGCTGGAGCTCTGAAAATGCTGAACACCAAATAATTTCCTCCACAGGTATCAGTGCTGTTCTCCTCTCAGCAGCAGTGATTTGAACCAAATCTGCTGCATTCAGTCAGTGCATTCTGCACATGTAAATGAAGACCAACAGATCTTAGTCAGACCCACGGGTCTTTGGGCGTTGAATGAACTCCAGTGTCATGGACTTTGATCCTTTTGGATTAATCTTTACATGTTAGCATTCAGACTCAAGGTTATAGCTCCATTTCACTTTCCATATCCCTTCCATTAATGAAAATCTCCAGTTGTCCAGCTCTTTTAACCTCAGTAGTATTCTAAATCCTCTCTCTGCCATTGAAATATAAAGTTCTCTTTGCACTTTCTCTTCTGCTTCCTCCATCCCCCTCTGAGCAGAGCACCCACAGAGTTTCCTATTTCCAGTGCAGGATATATCCAGATATATTCCTACACCCTCTCTCCTCCCCTATCAGTAAACTTTTACTCCTCTTATGTTTTGACAGAAGCTGCTGAAGTCAGTAGAGCCTTGTTCACATATGAAATGTGCTTAATTTTTTTTGAATTCTGAATATATTTTAAATTCTCAGTACAGAAAATCTCAGGCAAAATCCTTTTGCCCAGTTTCTCCCCAGCTTAGAGGACTGGGAATCCCTCTACAAGTTCTTACTTTCATTTTAATTTTGATTCTACCTCCTTCAAAAGGGGAAACTTCCAGATATATCTAAACAAAATTTAGAGCTTCTCTTCATTGTCACAGCATCCTCAGCAAGAAGGATCTGTCACAAAAACACAAAGCAGTCTAATTCCGAGCCAATGAGAATATTAGGAGAAATGGAATTTAGGACTCAAAATGCCTGGAGGTCTTGGGGGAAAAAGGCTGATGTCTCACTTAAAAGTATTATTTTCAAATATATCCTCATCCAGATTTCTTAGAAGGAAAATATTTGTCTTAATTCTTTGCAACACTAATTTTGAATTCTACTCGAAAATCCATAGATGGCAGCAAATTAGCTTTAGCAAGTTGAGTTTTCTAGTCATTCTCCTTTTTTGTATGCTTCTTTTGATAGAAATTGAATTAAATATGACATGAAACAGTGGAGAATAGTGACAAAAACAGACAAATCATTCCAACCTCCTAATGACTAATGAAAACCTGTAACTTTTCTTCCATATTAATTGTCATTTGATGAGGCCTGAGTTATTTCAGTGTGGACCAAGCAAACAAAATCCACTCAGGATAGAAAAGTTTCAAACCCTGCATCCGTGATAAATTTTTTATGAGGATTATTGGTTCTATTTCATTCTACACACTTTGCTGGATGCCCATAACAGCAGCTGCAGCAGCAGCAGAGCTCTGCAAAGCGGTTTCCCTTTCAACTTTTTCCACAGCTTTCTCAAAAGGTCATCCTTTGGGGCTGAAATTTCTAGTGTCTGTAAATAAATTTTAAAGAGGAGATTTAAACCTCTTTTCTTTTCTTTTCTTTTCTTTTCTTTTCTTTTCTTTTCTTTTCTTTTCTTTTCTTTTCTTTTCGAGTTTAAATATATTTCTTCTGTTTTTTTAAGGAAATCCTTGTTATTCTTTCCCACAAGGGTGCAATATAAGCATCAAGGTAGATCATAAAAATTTGCATTTTCCAAATAATTTGACCCAAGGTTTGTATTCTAGGGTAAACAACCTCCCAGGCTTGGCTGATATTTTCTGCAACAAGACAGATGCTTAATCCACAGATTCCTAGCCAGCCAAACCTCAGAATAAAACGTGATGAAATAGAAGAATAGAAGTACCTGATTAAACCCAGAGAAAAGAGTTTAAAGCACCCATTTCCATGGCACTGAGGCTCTGCTCTCATTCACTTTGCAGCTGGGTGCTCTTGGTTTCACCTCTCAGGTGAGGTTTGCTCTCCATCACCACAGGAGAGGAGGTGAGTGTCTGCACAGCTTGGCTTTTACAAGGTTTGGGAACTTCTACAAATGCAGGCAGGGGGGAAGCCCCACGTTTTATTACAACTGACCACCAGGGCATCTGTCTTTTAGAATCAAGCTGAGACTTTTAAACTGCACTTCATCTGTCCTAGAGAAAAGGAATAGCACTAAGGAAGCCTCCCACATCATTGCTCATTAACACTTGTTTCTGTTATGACACAAAAACTATGTTTTAATTGCAACAGCTTGAAAAAATTACTGAAGGTTTGCCTGTGCTCAGTCTGTACATCGATTAAAAAAGCAAATAAGCACAGGAAGGAAAAGTGGAGGCTCAGGAAGAAGCCCAAGTTGTCAGCTTTGCACCTAAGGCCACCTGGGTGGGAAAACAGGAACATGCACTGGAAACCTGTGATAAAGCTTCCTGGTTTTAGCAGAAAAAAAAATAGGAAAAATAATTCCATGTAGATATACCACAACCGTTACTATTCATTTTTCTCTGAGTATAATAAAAATAAAACAGAACAAAGAACAATTTTTTTTCGACAAGGCTGAAACAACAGCAAGGCTACAAATAATTTGACATGAAAGACTTTATCAATAGTACTTGATTATAGTTTTGTTTTTTAGTAAATTATTTTAAAAGGGAGAGTGGCTTTTGCCACACTACTTGACGTAGATTTTGGGTTCTTGCCCTTAATTTACAAGTCTAGATACCTTCACACCCAATTTCTCAGCAAAAGAAAAAATACTCAGACATGTACCTGCAGCATAATTTTCTGTTTCAAGCTGTAAGCACAAATTTTATGACAGAAATATGGGGAAATGACAAGTGTTTTGACAAGATTTTATTTAGAATATATATGATCATGAACATATAATTTGGAGTCGGAAATTACCTCATTTGTGAGAAGTAACACCTCTGGCTTCACTGAACATAAAACAAAGGGTTTACCATGGGGGCTTCACCAAAAGACATCTTTAGGAAAAGCAGTATCTTTAATAGCAGAATTACTGCAAATACTGTAATATTTAAGATTTTTAAAAAAATCTTCACAATTAAAATATCCATACATAACTCTAGAGTACCTATGCAACTACTTTTGCACTGTTTATGTTGGCGAATCAATAATTAAGAGAACAAAGACTGTAAAAGCTGGCATTTCTACATCCTCCTTCACACTGTGTTTTCTCTATTTTTAACCCCTGCCATTTAATTCCTGTGGCACAGGCAGCTGAACTGTTTATTCAGCTTATTCAACGAGCTCAGACAGAATGTTTATTTTTGCTTATTCAATGAGCCTGCAAGCAAACCTTCCTTTGCCAAACTATCCTTACCTCCTCTCTCATGAGATCTCTCAATTTGCAGAGATATCCCACCAAATTTTAGATGCCTAATTCTAAAATTTAAGTGGCATCACCTTGGGCTGCCACTGTTTTCCCGCACAGAGCTGCTCCCACGCTCCTGTTGGTTGTATGCAGGAGGATCTGGGAGCCGAGTGTGTACTGTGACTTTCTTGACCAAAGAGCTTATATTTTCCAAAATAATCACCAGTACTGGATATGTCAGTCTGATTTTTTATCTTGAGCTAATGACAGAGTAAATACTGTCAGGTTGCTTGGCATTATGGACAGGAGACTGAAGTATTTGCTTTTGAGTGTGCTTTTAAAGCTGGCTCTGCCAAATGTGAAGAGGTTCTCAAAGTTGCCCAGTGGCCTGCAGCACATGAAAAAAAGAGTAGTGATATTGTCCATTACTAATGCTGTCAGCTTGGTATTTTCTGCCACACTGCAGGAACAACAAAATCCCAATTAAACATAAAATACTGTAGAAAAATCTTAGCTAAAGATGTTTTGGCAGGATGAACACCCCTGGCATGTACAGGACTGGACTCTGTAGATCACTCAGTGAGTGCTCACTGAGTCTGGGTACAAGTCCTTGCTCTCTAGTGTGAAAATAGGAGTAGATAGGATAAGTCTCAAAAAAGAGAAGAGCAGGCTGTTAATGTGTAAAGGGATATTATTTCAAGAGTGTCTTTGGACTTGCTGTGCTCCAGATTTTGGGTCTGGAACACAGCAGTCCTCAGGAGAGTATTGGTATCTGCACATCCATGAAATTGGAGAATCCAGTCCTAGCTTTTAAAAGAGCCAGTGATAATAAAGCCCTGACATCCTTGAGTTTATCTTCAAAGTCAAGAAATAGAAGAGGATGCATGGTTTGTTTATATGATTTTATTTAGTGCTGCAGATTAAATTGTACCTGTCTCTGGACCAAAATGCTTCTGAGCTTTGATCCTCATAAATTTGGTTTTGAGCCATGTGTCTTTGGACCTCTCTTAGGAGCAGATTCACAATCTAAATACATGAGTTATTCATGAAAGCATTCATGTGTTAGAATAATCCTATCACTTTTTCCTAGTCAGATGAAATACTGTTGTATAATGTTGGTTTCCCTGCCAAATTTCCCAATGAAATTCCTTCACAGAAATAAAATCTGCAGGAATTGTAGTACCTGCAGATAAAAAGTCATGACCCCTTTAAGGAATTGATTTCTGCAACACTCTATTTTTCATTAGAATTGTTGTCCTTTAAGTAATTTCATAATTCTCTGTTAATGAGCAAGTGAAGGGTGTTTTGGAGCAGATAGCATGTGATGCTTAAAGCACCAATCACTTCCCTGGACCTCCTATCTCTCAAACCACCTGCTAATCAAAACAATTGCTAATTTGAGACCTTTTAGCCATTTCTGGTGTCAGTGACAATGCCACGTAGCCTGCAATGGCCATTTGGCCACTCTTCCCACCCACCTCAGTGACTGCTGCTGCTGCTGCCCGTTTTGGGCTCTATTGTTCTCCTGCCTCTTCTGACCACAAGCAATTCCTCCTCTCCTAATCTCGGGGGAATCTCTGCCTTCACAATGGGGGCAGGGCCATTCGCTTTGTGTGCAAGATAATCTTTTATAGAATTGTTCTCACACACACCCCATCCTGTTCATGCTCTTTCTGCCACTGAAAGGCAGATAAACAGCAATGGGGAGGTTTAAAAAGCCAATAGGAAGTGTTAACTATCTCTGGTTACCGTTACCCGTGTTGATTTGCACTTAAAAATGCATATAGATATGGCTAAATTGGAAAAAAACCTGAAATCATTATTATTGTTGCACTCTCTCTAATATTAAATCCAGAAGTGCTTGGAATACAGAGGGAATTTGCTGACAGATAAACAATTGACTGGATTTGGATTTTATCAATACCTATGTCTAAAAACCATACAGTGATGGAGCAAGTGCTTCCCACAGTATTTCAAAAGAGAGGAAAAATCTGAGGTGATCAGTTAAGGGAAGCAGAACTGACAGCCCCCGTGCTCAGCATGGTATCTCCCTGCTCCTCTGCCCCAGCCCCCTCTCAATAGAAGGCAAAATTTACTTCATTTTCCACTCTGAATTGCTGAAGTATGACTTTGTGCTAGGCTTTATGTTTAAGTCCTCCACTCTGAAGGATTTAAAGCTAGTCATTGTATTACAAAGCAGGTTGCAGAGGAGGGGAAAAATAATAATAATAAAAAAAGGTAGATTGTACTGACCAACTGCTTCAACTAGGGGGGAAAAAATTTGTAAATATTACTGTACCCCACACAGAAGTGAATAAATGCATAGAAATAAAGCATCCTGTTGCCTGTGATGTGGATAACAATGTTAGGTATTTCTTTCACCTTTCAAAATTGCGTTTCTGATTTATTCCCTACCCTTTTCCTGAACAGAGTATAAAATTACCTGCAAAACCTGCATCACGCAGGCATTTCTTCTTGACAATGCTCACTACTAACAGAGCAGAGAAAAGGCTCAGGAAGGTCTCAGCTCTGTCATTCGCTCCGTCCTGCCGGACGCTCTCCTCCTCCTCCTCCTCCTCCTGCCGCTGCTGCTGCCGGCGCGCAGCCCGCGCCGAGGGCTCCCTCTAGTCCCTGCTCCCAGCACAGCAGGGGCCGGGATCGATATCCGAGCCTGCCGCTGAACCTCGGCGCTGCCCGAACCCCTGCCTCAACCTCGGCACCACCCGAGCAGCGCCAGCCACGGGGAGCTCCATCCCTCCATCCACCCATCCATCCCTCCATCCATCATCCATCCATCCATCCATCCATCCATCCATCCATCCATCCATCCCTCCATCCATCCATCCATCCATCCCCTCTGCTGGAGCCAGACAGCCCCGCACAGCCCCACAGGCTTGTTGCCCTGTGAAACACGGGTGCTGCATGGATGTTGGAATACCTCCTGACAGAAGTGCTGGGCACACAGGATGTGAAACCCAAATGTAACAGGTCTGTGAGTCCCCTGGGACTGAGGCCGCTGCCCCAGTGGGCGCTGGGCAGCCAGGGCTGGAGCCACGGAGTGCTTTGTTGTACTGCTGCCCTTCATTACTCTCTGCTTTGGCCAGGTGGTGAGGGCCATGCTCTGAAAAGCTCCCTGGGGTCCTTGTTGTCTAATAAGTATGGATGTTGCCTGGGGCAGTTGGTGAGGTCCCTGTATCTAAGGCCCAACAAACTCAGCTTTATAATGATTGGCAGATTTGGGGTTGAAGCGTGGCTGCTGACATGACATCGTAATTCATTACACACTGCTCTTTAACGTGTAAATTACCTGAGATATTACCAGGATTTTGCTTTTAACCCTCATCTGCTTGTACCTAATTTTGTTCTACAGCTGTGTGGGCTGACTTTGGTGAGGCTTTACTGATGCAAGACAAATGCAGGGGAAGCCCTAAGCTGCATGTTTTGTTACATGTTTTTTCTGTAAAACACAGTGCAGTAAAAAATTTCAACAGTTTCAGTCAAGTTCAACAAAATGTTACAGCTATGACATGAATGTCAGACCTGAAACCTGGTATTTAATCACTTAGTTCAAAAAGAGCATTTTTGCAGTGGTTTCTATAGAGGAGCAAACTGCAAGCACCTCACAGTCATAAAAAAAGTCCTTTTCAGCACAATCATCAATCTATTCCCACACCTTTGTATGGCTTCCTCTGCCAATGTGTGTTCAGCTATGGAGTTGCAGGTATTGCTGTTTTTATGAATATAGCTCTGCTATACACAGACCAGGACCAACAGTGCAATCCCTTGCTCACTGCCAGAACTCACAGAATCAACAAAAAAGCAAAATTAAGTCTATCAAAAGTTAGCTGATGTAGAGTGACAGATACGATTAATTCAATGCTGGGAAAGCAGATGAGATATTTTGAATGAATATTTGAGTTTTATTGGGGAATTGTATATTGTATATAAATTAATATCCCCAAGCCCTTTCAAGCTTTCTCCTTAGCCAGAACAAGTTAATGACAAGTTACAGAGCTTGTCATTAAAATATAGCAGCAGATTTTGACAATAAGCTTTAAAATGGTGTTTCAATGATGGTATCAAAGGGTGCTCTCTGAGCTTTGGCCACAGCAGCCTCATGTTGCCAAGTGCACACGTGTAGGTGGAAAATGAAAGGCTGGCAGTATGTGTGGGACAGGCTCCTGACCTCTCTTCCTGGCTGAGACCTGCTGGGCCCTGGAGCCTTTGCTCTGTATAAGAACTGTGTTTTCAAAAATGATTACAAAATAGTTGATATTTATAACTTGCAGCTGCAGATAGATTTTTCAAGACACCCAATATTAGCCAGCCTGGCAACCATTTAATTCAATGCTGAGTGCTTTGAAAAAATATATCCTGAGAGTGTTGACTGTCCTTGAGTTTCTCTGATGCCAACAGAATCTGGAAGGATTTATAATCCTGTAGGAGGTGGCTAGAAACTGAAGGATTCAACTCACAGGCCAAAGAAAAATAACTGGGCCTTGTTTCAGGCCCTTCTAGAAATCTGCATCACAGCAAACATTTTTTGGCCACCCTTATGAGGTACAGTACCACTGCCAATTTATACAAACACTTTTATCTCAGGCTTCAACAGGAAGTTTTTGGCCTGGATATGGCTGAGTTAGCTCTAAATTTTTCTCTTCCTGCATCATAAATGTCCTCAACCCCTGGTCATATGCACTAGTCTCAGATTCACCTCTTCTCAGTCCTTGTGAAAGTTTTCCTTTTGCAATGAAAGCTCAAACGAACGCAAACTGTATTCAGACTTTGTACAAAACCTTTACATGGTCCAAGCTAAAAATACCATGTACCAACCCCTTCCTCCCCATAAGCAGTGAGCACCTTTGCTCTCTAGTGAACAGATGCTTTTGGGATTGCTTCTGTTCACCACTAACTGTTCCAAGAGTTCCAGTACAGGGAAGCCTCAGCAGCTCCAAGAATAATAATGCTCTTTAAGATCCAATTTTAATTTGCATGCAGGGAATCATCCACAAGTTCCAAGTAACTCAGCATTTCAATGTAATGTGTCAATACAGGATGAAAAAAAGAAGTGAAAGCTAGCCCTGAAAACCAGATATGGTTTTTATGTATCTGGCACATTTGTTTTGTCTTTTTTTTAGCTTATACAGATTCTTATTATCAATAATTCTTATTATATAGATTCTTATTGTCGATACTAAATATTTGACTAACCTAATTTCTTTTTTATTCATTACACTTAAACTGATTGCACCAGCAATTCATTTGGCCACAATTTGAAAATAACACACAGCATCTCTTTTTACTGCATTTTCTTCCATATCCAGGTAAAGTGTCTTTCCATAATCTCACTCAGAAGAGATTCCTCTTGTCCACTTTGAGCAAAACCAGCTTTAAGGCTGCTTATGACATGGCAGGCCGTTGCTACAGAACGGCTATTTCCCCTTCATCCCTGGCCCCTCAAGACAAGTCAAACCTTGCAAGACACTGAGCCCTCTCAGCTCAGACCATGCTGCAAATGTTGGGGAGCCACAGGAAGGATCCCCAGCATCACAGTGGCAGGAGGGTGAGGGGGAATTTTCCCTTGCCCACAGCTGAAATTCCACAACAACTCATTTTTGTGTGTTTCTTTGCATAGAAAACAAATTATTTTTATCCACCCAAAGTGGAGTTTTTCGTTTTAACAAGCCACATTGTATATTGCTGTGAGGCAGAGGAAGACGCTGGAGCTGCAGCAGCTCAATACTGGGTGCTGAGAAGCAGAGAGTTAATCACTGCTGAACCAATATTTCGATATCATGTTAGTGGGCTCGGTGCTATTTTTAGCCCCTCTGCCAGCTGTATTCACTGCAGTTCCTGTGACTGTTTTTGACAGAAGAGGAACAGTATCTCTAGTTACCTGGCCATATTCTTATTCTAGCAGTTTCATCCTCCCTGCTGAAAAAACTTGCAAAAAGGTGTTTGTGTTCCTCCTTCAGCAGCACACAGCAATACTACGTGAGGAGGTGGTGCACCTTCCTCCTACAGGTGTGTGCTGCCAAAGGGAATGGTTGTGTTCAAGGGTCTCAGGACAAGGGAAGAGATGAGAATCTTGACTCCACGTTTCAGAAGGCTGATTGATTATATTATAATATGATATGATATTAAAATGCTATACTAAACCTATACAAAAAAGAATAGAGAGAAAAAGGATTCACCAGAAAGCTAGAAAGGAATAGAAAGGAATGATAACAAAATCTTGTGACTGCTCACAGCCTTGACACAGGTGGCTGTCATTGGCCATCAAGTAAAAAGAATTTCACATGCTGGGTAAACAATTCTCCAAATCACATTCCAAATCAGCAAAACATGGAGAAGCTGAAGCTTCCCAGCTTCTCAGGAGAAAAAGATCCTGGCAAAAGGATTTTTCAAAAAATATCATGCTGACAAAAGGGGGTGTGTGACCCAGCAGGCACACTCAGCCATCCAAGTGGGAGTACTGCCATGTCCTGCAGCATTTCTGTGCTCCAGAACCCCTGCTGGCCTGGGCTGCTACTGCTGACACATTCCAAGAAACATCCTGCCTGGTGTCCTCTGTATAATTTAAATTCTGGGCTCCCTGGGAAAGCAATCCCATCTCCTCATGCACTGGTCCCACTGCTGGACACATTGCCAGCACCCAGAAAAGGACAACATTTTCTTTCCAGCTCTTTCCCTTCACTAAAATTTTGAGCCTGCAATCTTAGACATTGTTGTTTTAATAAGCTGTACTGCATTACATTAGAGCAGATTACAGATGTGAGCATACCCTTAGCTCCAATATAATCTCACTATCAAATGGTTTTAAGCACAAGGACCTTCAAATTTTGCTTTTAAATCAGATTATTCCCCAAAACAGAAAAAAACCCAATTGACTGTGGAGTGCTATCTTTCCCTCGCTTTCACCATTTTCCTTTCATGACACAATACAGGCATACTACAGAAGATGCTGCACATTCTCTTCCTCCTTCCCTTTTAGTGCTAGAACCACTTCTTTTATCTGAAAGATCAGCCACCTAAGGCTCTTTTTCTGTACATAAGTATGTGTGGTTTTTTCTCTGTACTTTGAATTATACTAGTCAATGCTGTGTTCAGAGGTACACTGAGTATAAAGATATATATTTGAGAGTAAAATGCTCTGTAAATGTGCCAGTCATCTAAAAAAGGAAAGGATTTAATTGCATTTTAGCTGCAGAGGCATTTCATGTGCCTTAACTGTTAAAGTAAAGAGGAAAACTTTCATTATCAGGTTCTGGGATTCAGCTGTGCATTTCTCCCTAACACTAATAGGAGACTCTGCTGTTTCTGCCCACCTAACACTGAAAAATTACTCAATAAATATTACTTGTCTGGTGCAATTACACCCTCATCTTTTAATTAGCATTTTCTATAGTAGTTAGGGTGGGCTTTAGAAGCCCAGTAAGGAGATATTTCTTGGCTGAACAAAGTCATCTTCTTACCAAGCAGATTGGTTTAGCTTTAGCCTTTCAATGAGCAGGGGATCCCAAAAGCATTTCATCCTCATTACTGAATCACAGTGCTGCTGCCCAAGTGTGAATGTGGATGCCTTGGTCTTCTGGGAAGAGAGAGCTTAATATTGAATAAACAACTATCTGGGGAAAGGTAAAAGGGACTGAAAGGAGCTTCTGGGGCAGAAGAGGGCTGAAGTCAAATATTTTTTATTTGGTATCATTTTTCTTTTAAAATGAAATGAGCCACTTAAGTGTTTTCTTTGATTTGTATTTGGCTGACTGAATTATTGTCAGAGAGAGGGAAGTGCCTGCAATGCAATCCTGAGTGGTGAAGTACAGGGCAGACATAAAAAAAAAAGCAGCAGAATCCTCAAAAATCATAACGAGCACAGAGCAGTACTTGCATGTGTGGATCCCTCTCTGACATGAAGTTTGAATCACCCAACAAAATAGAATCACAATTCTACTTACACTGCATTATTTTTTCCTCATACTTCCAAAAATTTCAGGCTGCGCAAATTTTTCTTTTGTTTCCTGACATTTTAAATGAAAAGTACTTTGGAAAAAAGCAGTCTGTCCTGAGCAGCAAGGACAGTGTGATGGCAGCACAGAGGCAGCTCACTGGGGAGCTGGCTGAAGGCAGCACAGCAGGGCTGGAGCCCAGGGACCAGTCCTGAGCTGCTCCAGGGCAAGGACAAGCACTTGTCCTCCTCAGTTCCCAGGTGAGTGACCCACCCTGCTCACAAAGGACTTTTTCAGGTGAGGTTTCTATGATCACACCTTTCAAAACCTTTTTCTCTCATAAAAATAATCATACATTAAACCAGGCAGAAGTTGTCCTCTTGTCCTCTTACCCAACAGAGGGTCCTACTTATTGAGCTCCAAAAATTATTTTCTCCCCTCCTCTGGCCAGATATATTTTTACAAAACAGTGTCCGGGATTGCCATTAGAGTTTTGAAACACATGGGAGCACTTCCATCCTTTACAGTCTTTTCATTATTGAGGAAAAGTATTTATGAGCTGATGTCTCAATTTACAATGCAGTTACAAACACTTATAAAATGTTTAATCAATTAAAGGCTAGTTGTTTTTTGGTTTATTCCCCACAATTTTTTACTTAACAGCAGTTAGCATGGCAAGAAAGCAGAATATTTCAATAAATCTTGATGTAATAAAGAACTTTAAAAGGTCTTTCCTAGAAGATTTTGTGATTTTTCAATTAAACAAAGAAATATCTCCAAAACCAGATTAAAACAGATCTGCCATTTTACCACCTAATGTGCCCTTCTAGACCTGGAATCTGCCCCACAGGGCCTCACTCCAAGTGAGAATCCCTTCCACCAGCTGCCAAAATTGGCTGAAGCTGGAAGAGTAAGGGCTGGAGCAGCCCAGGAGGGGGCAATGGCAGACATGCACATGAAGCTGGACGGAAGAGGGGACAGCCAAGCCAGGGGACAGCCTGGGGACAGCCAAGCCAGGGGACAGCCTGGGGACAGCCAAGCCAGGGCTGTTGCCAGGGTCAGGCCTCTGTCACAGCCAGTGCTGCCCAACACAACCTGGGCAGGAAGGGACAGAGCAGGAAGAATGCAAATAGAAATCTTTGAGGATGCTCAGATTGATAATGTTGGCTCCTGTATTCTGGGTGGGCTTTTTGTCTTGTTTTTTTTTTTTTTTTTTTTTTTTTTTTTTTTTTTTTTTTTTTTTTTCTTTAATTACCTGCCTTTAATTTTTCTTTTTGAGATCTGAAAACTAAAAGTAGTGATATGGGCCAAGCTGGCAGACACACTGGACATGAGAGGTCAGAAGCTGTGGCAGCAGCACTGGGGCCACTTCTTGGGTAATCAGCAGGTTCCACCTTTGGCAGTGGTTTTTCTGGAAGCATGCCCAGCTTGTGCAGGCCAAGGTGAGCTCTGCAGAGCTCACACTATTTTTACAGGCTGTATGGATCATAATAAGCATGTGTATGCAGAATGAACATATTTTGATTGCTTTCAATTTTTATCTTTGGTTTGTGTCAGAAGCCTGGGAGCAGGAAGACCAAAAGATTAAAATAGAATATTCTGGAATCATATAAAGATTGAACAAAGAATCTGTGAATTATCAACCAAGACCTATTCCTGGAAATTCAGTATGTCAGCTCACCTCCCAGGCATGCTCAGATGAGATTTCTGTGACGAAAAAACAGAGCATCCTGATGCTACAGGAGACTCACTCACATCACCAATGCACTGTGTCCTTGACTCTGCATAAACATATTAACAAACTGGGTCATTTTACAAATTACAGTGCATTCCTGAATAGTGATATAGAATGTCAGGAAAGCTCAAAATTCCAAATACATACATTGAAATGCATGATGCTTTGTTCAATTGGAGGAAGGTAATTTCACAGATTTTAGCTTTCCTTTTGTTGTGTGTTTCTCTCAAAATCAGTATCTGGGAAAATGTGCATTAACTAGCATCTGTACAGTGGGAGGATGACCACACAGTGATTTCAAAATCATGCTCTCATTACTGCTAAAAATATAGTTTGTTATCCCAAGGAGGGATGTAACACCTCTGTAATTAGGGACTTCTCTGGCCTCGGGGGAATCCTAATAAAGCAAATTTCATACATTGATGTGCTTCCCATTGCTTCATTTCTTTGTTCTATCACCCTGTTGTTAATAACACCCTGCAGCAAAAAATGTTCATGAAGCCAAGAGCTGTCCAGATAAGAGAAAAGGTCATGATCCCCCTAGTGCGCGTTCATCAGTGAATGGACACCAATCTGAAAATAAGAGGATGCCTGTCAATATGGAATGGAAGGCAGCAGCATAACATCAAATTAAAGCCAACGAATGCTCATACAGTTGTACTGGGCTCCAACCTTAACCAAAAATCAATAGTCAACAAAGTATTACAATATGAAGTGACTGAATCACTGGGGAAGGAGGTAGCAGAGGGAGGAAGTGCAGGAAAGCTTTGCAAACATTATTATACTTATATACACGTATGCACATGGATGATGAGGATGATGATGCTCTGCTGCCTCTAAATTTCCACAGGAAGTCACCAGGGGTAGGAAGTACAGCCCAAGATTCTAGTCATGCCAGCATTGTTACTGGGTGCACCTTATACAAACCCACAAAATGTGTTACACACAGCTTTCATCTTTGATCACAGCCCCAGATACTAAGGGTTACTGCTGAACATTATTCAAGCATATTTTATGGCATTTTCTTTGAATAATCACAGCGGCAGTAAAAATTTCACAGGGCAAGCAATGTCAGGTGGCATTATGGGAAGCAGGGATTTTTGCCAAGGAATGGCTGCAATAAAAATATTGGTTTGCCTTTGACTTTTTTTGATAAGTTATATTTGTGAGGAAAAATGCTGGGGAACTACTTAAAGATAAGGCATCACCATATTCCAAAGAGTTTGCCTTAAAACCCTCTCAATTTATTGGTAAATTCATGACCTACAGTCAAATTGTAAATTTCTATCCCCAAATGTAACATTTTGCTAAGAAATTCTGTGCCTTCCTTTTAGGCCATTGATAGCTTATTTTAAAATCACTCACAAGCAGTTAGGAAACATCCAAAACCTTCAGTGGAATTTGATTCAACCCCCAGAGACAATGGAAATTACTCCCTCCCTAACTACAGGCAAAACTCAATTAAAAATTCTTTATTTTTCCCTATCATTTTCAAACAAGAAGAATTCCAAGAAAGAAAAAGGCTAAAGAAATTCAAAACATACAGCAATCCAAATAGCAGACTTGTCTAATAAATATTTTTCCCCTGAGCAGCTGAGAAAGAAGAGCGAACCAGGGAATTTCCTATTTGTACATTATTTTATGGTGAAACAAATAACTTTAGCAGTAAGATGGCCCTCTGGTTTGGAGCTCCTCATTTTGCCCCACTAAATGTACAAGATTAATTTTGTTGCCTCAAGGCCACCCTGCACATAATTAGGCCTGATGCTGGAAAATGACCTTAATTTTCTCCATCAGTTTTGCACCCAGAGTAAGTACAGGAGCACTTTATAGCCCTTAGACATCTGATGACCAGATTAAACATGAACATCACAGAGCTGGACATCTAAGCATGATTAAATTAATCATCCCTAACTTGAATCTATAAACTTGCACAAATAATTAATTTTAAAGCATTATTTCTAAAGATAAAATGCATCAACAAATGCATAGAATGCTTCTGGGCTCTTCTAGAATTCCCAGAAAAGATCTTTATAGTTTATCAAAGAAACAGGACAACTTGAGATTTCTCTGAGTTTTTCAGGATGAGTTCCTGAAAAAAAAAAACCTTATGAAAGGCATTAACTGGGAGAGGGTCCAGTTGTTCTAGACACTGTACAAACCATGCAGTGGTCATCTAGAGATTAGGAACTAAAAAGAAAGTCCTTGGCAAACAAATTACGGGAAAAAGGAAAACTGCAAGGGAGACATCCCCAAAAGAGGAGGCTGATTGCAAAGAACTTCAGATCCACTGAGTTTTGTTATGACAGTTATTTCTTTCCCTTCCCTTCAAAAAATGCTTTGTATTATGCATTTTATCAAGGTAACTATTAGGAGTTTGTGTTTACTCATATGTTTAATTGCAAAGTGCAATGAAGGAAATAGAAGTCAGTCTTATTTCCAGAAGAGCTTGGATATGAACTTTGTTATCTGGGCCTCCACACTTGCTCAGTGCATTACACAAGAACTGTCTTGTAGCCTTTTCTTATTACTCAAGCTGTAAATTTTCAAGACAATTATGGTCTACAGCCTACAATGCAGTGTCAGTTCCAGTAACCCAGGGACTCTCATCAACTATTTTTTTTTTTGGTTTGTTTCTTCTGGAAACCTTGGGCTCCTCATTTTCAGGGAAAACTCTACCTGGACCTTATGGTGTCTCAACAGCTGCATCATAAGCAAATCTTCAGGTTTATTGCCCTGTTAATTAGGGTCACTGCCCACTAATAATTTACCCAATAATAGGATATTTTTTTAATCAGCCAGTCATTGCATTTATTATTTCCTTTGGCTGAAACTGTAATAAACACTATGAAACACTTTAATTTATGATACTTCTACCCATCATAAAAGCATTTAACCTGGCTTTAAATTTTCTTTAATGGTAGCTTTCATCTATAACATTTTAGATCTTTTAGGGCTATAATACATGTGCTGGTATGTGGACTTCACTGCCATTTAGTGTATTAGCCTTACTAGCCAAATCCACTCCTGAATAAATGCAGGTTTCATTTGCTTGCTAACAAGGATTATAACAGAGCTGTCCTGTCCCCAGGCATCATTATACAGTCTGTGCTACTGTGTTAGGGCAGGACACACATTACCTACAGAGGATGCTGCAGACCAGACAGATCATTCCGAAATCCTGCAGTCCAGAAAAGAGAGCAGGATTGCAGCCATGGGAACTGCTCAGAAACCTGACTCCACTCTGGTGCTCAGTCACCTGGAGATGGCATCAGCATTTGTGAGGCTGATTGCAGGCCATGTGATCCTCAAGGACGTCTAGGAAAGATCTTGAAATCTTCTCGATTGAGAGTTTTCCTCAACTGAGGAAATTCTGTCCTGAATAAAACAGATGAGCTCAGTGCTGGTATTTTTCCTATTTTCATGCTGCTGTTAGAGGAAAGGTCTGTATAGACCTAGTGAAGATGATTAGGGAAAGGGGAGGAGGAAGGGCTGGAGTATTGTGCCACTTTAATGAAAGGTGCTGCAGAAGTGAGAAGAGGTGGCTGCACTTCTCTCACAAAGTACCAAACCTCTAAAAGTGGACACACACATTGGATGAATAAATGCCAGGAATAACTAAAGGTTTCTTGGAGTGTAGCAAGTAATCAATGGTGTATGCAGAAAACAGGGCCAGCAGCTCCTGCTGGCAGGCAGAGATAGGCAGAAATCCAGAGTAAGGCTCCTTTCACGAGGGAGGAGTATTAACCATGAAGATGTTTTTCCACACCAGTGGGACTGAATGCATTAGGATTAGGAGCAGATATGGGCAAAGCAAATCCTGAGAGGTAAGGAGCTTGTCAGCATGATACTGATGTCACAAGTCATGCTGATGCCCAGGTAGTAATAACACTATTTTTTGTAGCTGTTATTTGTATTAAAGTAGCTGAGATTAGGATCTCTTTGTGTTAAGCCTTTAAGAAAGGGAAAGCCTAACCCCCAAAGAGAATGTAGTCATCAATAATAAGACAAGCAAAAGCTGGGAACAAGGCCATTATTATTCCTATTTTATAGCTGGAGAACTGAAACACTGAGATTAAAATGATTTGTCACCAAAAACATCTAACCCAAAATAAAGGAAACAACAGAAATCAACACTTTGGCACAGTTGTGACATGGAGCCACATCTGATTCCATGGTTTCTGCTTTAGCCACCAGCCCTCCTCCCTAGACAAATGGCAATAGGAGGTAAATAACATAGTAATGAAATCATACTACTCACCTAAAAATCTCAAACCACTTAGTGTACTAACTGAGCCTAACAATGATTTTAGAATAACAGTTAAGTATCCTATTCAGTGATCTAAACAGGCAGGCTTTGCCTTCCCTTGATCCAGTATTGCACATCATATCAAGAATTCCAAGTTGTCATCCTGGCATTGAAAGTATCACCCTAAATCACACTCAGGATGTAGGGGAGGATAGAAGGTGTGACTTACAAATTAATGTCTGTAGCCACGTTAAGTACACTGTCACTTACTGGATTAGAAGACTGCTTGTGAAGTAGAGCCACAATGTGTACCTTGACTCAGATTCCTGCTAGCAACAGAGGAATACTGCAAGATTGCCTAAAACATCTCCACAGCAGGAAAAGAATGAGCAAGCACAGGGACCCTTCAGAGCTGAGGGTCTTGCAGCCCTTGGTACCCGTCAGCAAGCAGCCCCTGCTGTGGCCCCAGCGATGGGG
Organism: Pyrgilauda ruficollis; assembly: GCF_017590135.1. Lineage (NCBI taxonomy): Eukaryota > Metazoa > Chordata > Aves > Passeriformes > Passeridae > Pyrgilauda > Pyrgilauda ruficollis. The sequence goes on from NW_024522539.1 coordinate 11,690,776, forward strand.
AGAGCGGCAGGGCTGGGCACCACGAGGGGCTGTAACTCAGCTGTCCAAGGGAGGGGCTGGGATTGCATATCAACAGGATTTTTGCTCCTTAGATTAGGGTAGGCTTCTTGTTATAAATCAAATTGCAGCTGAATTTGTGGTTTTATTTGTTTGAGCAATACAGCGTTAATGTCCTGTGTGAGGAAAAGTAATATTTCCTTCATTAGAACAGTCTCTTCACGTAGAGTGGAATCTGTGGGGTTAACAGCAGGCTCTGGAGGAGCAGAGCACAGTCAGCCATTGGTACAGAATCAACAGCAGCTCAGCTCCAGGTGCCCATGTGGTGGCCTGATGAGCTACAGCAGTGGCACTTCCCATGGGCTGGCACTGGTGCAGTCTGTGAAATCAGAGCTGCAGAAATATTGTTATTCAGCAGCTGGGCTGCTGGGTACCACAAGCGTGACACCATTGCAGTGTAGAACCTCGGGAATGATGGAAACTGCTGTGAACTAAAGGTTCTTCTGGACATATAAGAAACACATACACAAAGGGTCCATGCATATGTGCTTAGCAACAATGCTAAGTCCAAGAAAACAGTAAATAAAACTTATAAAATGGAATTGAAGTAATTACACTAGACATTCCACAATTCGAGAAAAAAACTTAATAGTACTAAAGAAGCAGCTGAGGATATTCTCCAACAAAACTAGTACTTATCTTTTTGCCCAAAAGAGAAAAAGTGAATGTTTGTTCAAACAGACTGTTATTTCTGGAGATGTTAAATGGGAAACTTGTTACCATAATAAATTTGTGAGCTTTTAAGTAATAATTCTGTTTGACAGGTACTCCAGTGAGTGATGCACAATCATAATTAGCCAAATATATGCTTTATGAAGAGTTATGACACTGCCCTACGTGTGTTACTCAGCCCTAGACTGTCACCATCTGTGCGTTGTGAAGACAGCAAGAACTCATCTCATAATTAGCATTGGTGGGAGCGCTGTGCCACACAGGCACAGTGTTCTACATAACTGCAACGTGGCTCAATAACAAGCTTAGCATGTTTAAGCATAATTGCTTGGAGAAATCAATCCTCCTCTGCGGTGTAATTGTTGTGCACGCAAGTGAGAAATAGGGCTGGGCCCGAGAGCTCTGCTAGGTGGCTCCTTTGGCTGCAGCTTCATCTTTCAGAGCAAGGGCTAAGGAATGCGCTCAGAAATCAGCCAACGAGGGGAAGTCACAACGTTTCTTCTCCTATTTCTGGGCAGATCACAAAGAGTAATTGCAGCGAAAGGCGATTTCTCCCATCATGCCTTGTGCTCTATTGAGTTCACTCAAGATGTAATTGGAAAACAAATACAGCAACACCATCATCAGGACAGACACAAGTGTTTGTCTTGGGTACAAGCTGTTGTATAATGTGATAGGTCTTATTTCCACTGACACTCTTTATTCTTATCTAATAAAATACATTGCCACAGCCTTTGTAACCTGGTAGTAATAATTAAACCTCATACATATATATTGGTGCTCTGTACACATTCAAAAAGATATTTTAATGACTATTAAACATTAAGAATTGGCCTATGTCCAGAAAATAGTATCTAGCTCATCACCAAATTATTTTGTAAGTATAACATTCTTCTCCTGTCATGCACTTACACAGCACATAAAGAAATTTTGAGTAGCCGCTAATAAAAGGGAGTCTTAGTAAAAAGAAAATTTTTTTTTACTAAAAATAGTGTATCTCATAAAGTTATGGTGATTTTTAACCTTTCTATTTATACACATTTCCAGTGCACTCAGTGCAGTATACAAGTGACTCACAAGATTAAAGATGCACCAATACACTTACTATGAAGTCCATAATGTATACAAAGAACATAAAGAAAAAGAAATTATAGGTGAGAAATATCACACTTATTAAAAATACCATCCAAAGCTTAAAAAAGCTGAATTTGATGAGATTGCACATTTGATATGACACATTTGTTTGATGATTTTAGTCTCAGCAGGTACATGGCTAAACCTGAAAATATAATTTCAAAATAAATGCGTGGCTATTAGCTGCTGGACATCACAAAAGTCATACCAGAATAGCATGACAAAGTCAAACAAACTAAAATATTTCAACAGACACAGTGACACTGCCAGTGACTGCAGCCAAAAAGCTTTTATCTGCCTGGGGTAGACTAAGATTTTAGACTTGAAAGTGTCTCTTGCTGTCTCAAATACATGTAATTTTTTCTAAGACTACAAGTCTGTAGGCATGATGTGCAACACGCCTCTGCACAGGAATCCATTGCAGTTCAGGGTTATTCACAGCCTCCTACCTGCTATGACAGTGCTGCTAATTTATGTCACACCCATGAGCTAACAGGGGACCACTGAGGTGCTTCATGCAGATGCATTTCAAACTGCACAGTGGCTTTAAGTGATTAAACCATATTCTGTCTATATACTGCTAGCAATGCACCTCCTTTACAAATATTGCTGTCACAAAGGCTCCCCCTTCTGCACCCCACCCCTCTGCTGATAAACACAAATCTTAATATTTACTACAGAGAACGCAAACATACAGAACTTGTGAAGAAGCCTTTAGCCCTGAGTATACTACCACAATTATTTAGTCACCTTCTCCTGTTTGCTTCCTGTCTGCTAAGTGTGATGCTTTTTTTCTGCCTAATATCCTGTGAAGGTGCCAATTACCCTGCTGCTTATCAGCTGAAAACTATGCTTTGTGCAAAGGGAGCATCAATTATTTGTGAGCAGAGAGCAAAGCACGTTTGAATCATAATGATAGGATGCTGGGGCTTCCAGCAAATAGAACATATCAAAAGGTAACATAAATCTAATAAAGTGTAGGTCATAAGGGATCATCTCAGAAGTCCACACTTCAATCTTTAATTGTTAAAATTATGTTAGTTTTGCAGAAGGCAAGTCTGTGAGTGCACAGGGGTTTGCTATAGCTTAATAATAGGAAAAACCCCAGCAGAAAATAAATTTTCTTCAAGCAACATTGTCTTTAAGACACATCATTTCTTCCACTCAATTCATTCGAATTGTTAGGCTTTCTACTTCGGTGCTGTTGTTTATGCTTTGATTCTACCCTGATAACCATTTTGCAGCAAAACCTCCTTGGTCTCAGCCAGACATAAACATGCTGCAAACCTGTAATCCTCTGCAGATTGCAGAGAGAGGCTATAAATGATTTTGTGAGGACACCAGTCTCTTTATTTGGTATCAACATCGCCTTTACAAGCTTCCCCCACACACACTTTCAATTTCAGGCAAGCTTTTGTACATCGGGGGATATGGGACAGAAAGATTAGGTTATTCCTTGAACTACCTCTGTAAGGTCAACTCTTTATATGCTTTTGAAACCCAATTTGAAGGGCTTGTCCCTACTTTTTCCTCAAGGATTGTGATTCACAAGGGTTACTACAAGCGACCATTATCTTATCGCAACACCTGCTCCGAGTGGTGGGACTGCAGGGCAGCTCCTGCAAACCAGCTTCTTTACTATTGCAAAACTGCTTACCTGCTGACTGACAGAGGCTCATTCAAATGATGTACAAGTGTGGCCCAACCATTTACAGGATTATCGTGCTCTCCTTTCACGAGGCTACTGCCCACCCCCACCCCAACTCAGGTCAGAAATCCAGGGATGGCGCTTCTGGGGGAGATCTGACTCACAGTGTGAAATGTAGGGAAAAAATATCACAGCAGTGTTAGGCATGAGAGTCTTATTTTGGATCATTTCTCTATTACTAGGACAACAGCAATGCTGCTGAGAGACCTGTTGAAACTCACCAAACCATTCAGTGCAGAGCATTACTTTTAGGCCACTGAATCTTAGGCTAAAAGCTTCCTGATTGTTAAAAAAAAATTCCTGCTTCCTAATGCCTGACCAGAGTATGACTTTGATGCTGTAAGAGAAAAAATAGTGGTGTGACTCAAAGGACTCATCTGAAACACTACAGTACTAACAAAATGCACATGCACACATACATTAAAGTGAGCCTCTAGTGATGGTCATCACCTGGCAATAGCTGCCACTCAGTGCTCAGAGGTGTGGGAGATGCTTGAAAAACCCAGGGCAGCAGAAGTGACACAAAAAGCCTGATGGAGACCGAAGCAGAATGAGGCAGCTGAGGAATGGCACATTTTTCTGCCTCATCTCTGCACATCTCAGACCAGCCTACAGTGTTCTGTGATCAATTATTATACCTGCAAGTCTGCTTAGGGATCTCAAGAAATTCAATATTGTGAGCTGCAGCTTTCTTCCCAGCAATTGCAGACCTCTGCCTTCCAGAAAATCCACCCCACACAACAGTTTGTAACACTGTGCCCTTCGTAGCTAAGAGCATGCAGGCACTCTTTGTGCTAGGAGAAAATTCTGGTGCTAACATCCATTAATCATTGGTGTTCTTCAAAGGAACTGATGGATCAGTCTCTTTCCTGTATTAATCATTTCTGTGAGTAACCACCACTTTCTATTTCCAGCAGTTATGAGAGGGGCACCTGCTTCCCTGTCAGAGCACAGCCATTTCCCATCCTTTGCCCAATGTAGTCAATTATTCCTCTGCTCTGGCACACCACTTGGGGTACAGCCATCACCATTACTGCCATGCCTTCACCCTTACTCCTCAGTTTTGCCTCTGGAGGAATTTACCAGAATGTGGAATTAGCTCCTAATGAGGTTCTCAAATTACATCTTGGAAGTTAAAAAAATGGCCCGTAAAGTCAAAGCACAACCTGCACTATTAATGTGCTGCTCTGGCCTCCTGTACCTGCTCCTCACAACATATGATCCTCATGTGGCCCCAGAGACCCTTGGTTCTCTCCTTTGGGAGGGATCTGAGGGACTTGGGCAGAGCCAGGCTGACAAGCTCACAGGATGGGCTGTTATTTCCTAGAAGTGAGGCCACAGATTCTTTCTATGCCAAGTGGATAAAAGATAGGAGCAGTTGTCTTTCTCTGAGCCACAAATCTCCCTTTGATATCCCTGGAGGATAGCTCAGTTCCTTGATTTGCAGCTTGCCTGGGACAGGGGACTGCAAAACAATAACCTGTGTCACAGGGCATCCCAGCTATAGGACAAGATATCGAAGTCAAGGTACCTACAGTGATATTCAAGTTATTTTTGAGCAGTCTGTGGACAACTGATTGCTTTCTCCTGGCATTTACAGAGCCTGGTCCAGCACCAGCAGCTATTGTTGCTGCAAGTAAGGATAGCCAAGAAATCTAGCTAATATGTATAATAAAGATGCAAGTTCATATCCACAGTGAAAAACCACAATCTCATCAGAGAAACAATTCTTCAGCTTACACAGCTTTATTCAATTCACAATTTCTGGGAAAGGATGCAAGATTAGACCGACCTTGCCGTGACCATGAAAGTCAGCAAATCTGAGTAAAAGAGAGACTTTCTAGATGCAGGGCATCATGGCCATTAAATCCAAGCAGATGTAGACACTAACAGCTGGACAGCCTGGGAGAGCCTGGTACCTGGTAGGTACCACCTGATCCATCCTAAGAAACCCTGTAAACAGAGCATCAAAAACTGGACAACCTCTCTGATCATGGAGTGCAGGTTCTGCTGCACATCCCAGTGGTGTTCTCTTGGCTCCAGTCTGATACTCTTCTTGCTAAAGCTCCATCTTGCTCTACCTTCAACTAGAAGGCAGAGAGCTGCTCAGGCCCTTCTCCACTGCTGAAGGCTGAAACTTGGTTGCTTTGGGGGCTCTAGGGAAGGTGTGGAAGATCTAACAGCAGCCAAGCTGATGTGTCAGATCAAGATTATGTGACTCTCCCTGGATGCAGAGGGGGAAGATCTCTCTTGGCCTCAGCCTTTGTAGGGACAGCATCAAAGGGAAAAGACAGGAGAAAACCTTTGTACAGAACTGACCCAGGTCACATAAACTAGACATTTGCTCAGACTTGTTCTCTGCAGGAGCACATCTCTTCCTCTATACAAATCTTGCAAGGCTGGTGTCATACCTTTAGGCATTTAAAACAGGTTCCTGTGGGGGCTTACATGAAAATCTAAATGATTTTTCTTGATTACATGACCTCTTTCTGTTGTGGCCAACATTTAGTATTCCAAATTAGTATTTCATTTAGTATTACATTTAGTAGTCAAATTAAAAAAAACATAACAGGGGAAATACTTATACAAATGCCGCAGCTGCTAGGTTGAAAGGGAACATGAAGGAAAGATTTAAACACAACAGTGAACAAGAAGTTGACCCCATGCTCAAGCCAGCAGTGTTCACCCCAAATCCTGGGGCTGCAAGAAACCTTGTTGTCCTCAAGGGGGAAGAGAAGGTTTGAGCCCTTCCTACCTGCTGAGGACATCACAGGTGGAAAAAGCCTCTCCTGCTTTCCCCCTACAGCACTTACACTGGAGTAAATCTGGTGTTTCTGAAGAGGGAAGGGCCATCATGTGCTCCCCTTTGCCCAGAGGTTTATTTTTTTCAGGAGAAACTCAGAGGTATTACTATCAGCTGGCAGGCACATCAATAATGCTTGCTTCCAGCTGGCTCTTCAGAATTCCCACACTGTGGTTTGTGGAGTTTATAGGAAATTTGAGATCCCAGGTCTTCTGCACATGCAAGATGACCAGTAAGGAAAACTCCCAACTGAAACCACAATGGGTCAATTTCAGGTAGCAAAAGAGCAAAGGAAACTGCAACAAGCATTATCAGTGCTGAAATTAAAGCTTGGGCATAATTCACCTAACAAGATATATCAAGGTTTGTAGATAGGTTTTTATTTCTTCTGTTAGGATTTTTCCATCTCAAGCATTTTGTATGGCTTTTCAAAAGTATAAAGGCTGACCACATCATAAATGGAAATTCTCATCAGCTTACACTGTCCAGCACTTCTGTTATATCTGTTTGCTCTCTCATGAGTTGACATTTAAATAGAGCAGATTTTAAAACAAAAATATAGCAAGTATGGATGCTTCAAAATACAGTTCATAACTGTCTCATTACTGCTGGTGCAAATGGTTAATGTAGTGATCCATAGTGCTAATATTTACATCTCAATTATGAAATGTTTTAACCAGCCTAAATGTGCTAAGATTTGCTTATGTTAAGGAATTCAAAAGTAGATCACGATAACATGTCTGGGTTGAGAAAAGTTATTTCCCTCAGGTACTGTTCTGTCTTTCCCATGGATCCTGATGACCCTAAGCTAATCACTGCTTATAGTAAGAGCAATATATTTGCCTAACCATTAAAAATTGAAACTTTAAATTTATAGAGTTTGCAGACAGTCCCTGGAGTGTTCCAGGACACTAAGGATGAATGCCAAAGAAGAATTTTTTATCTCTCCTTTATCCCTTCTTCCACTCTGAAACAATCATCAATTACCCTTATCCACTAGCACCATCTCATCTAAGTTCATTTTCAAGATGAAGTTTCCTCGTTGGATGGTGGCTGTCCAATCCTCTTTCTGTCCATCATGGGCTGCTTTAGCGCTGTCCCCAGATTGACAGCCTGAGAGCGAATCAATAATAATTATCAGACTGCAACCACAGCGAGCTGTGTAATTCTGTGATGGGATAGCACTGAACAAACAGCACCACATCTACTGCCTCAGCTTTAAATATGTGCCTGTCCATTTAACTACTCTGATCACGTGGTTGGTAGTAAGCTCTTGGCCTTTTTTCCATGCTAAACATAAAACCTTTAAAAATTGCCTGCTACTCTAATGTGACTGTGCCATGTCCTGCCTTTCACTATGCAAAAGCATTTGCCAGCAGATGTTAAATACGACCATAGAAAAGAGTGACACAAGCAAAAAAAAGGAATAGGCCATGGAAAATAGTAACACAAGCAAAAAGGAGGAATAGGCCAGTTTTCCTGGATGTACCACAAGGGAAGTGAGAGGCATTTTGCACACTGTAAATGACAAAGGTCTGAGGGTTTTTCCATATGGCAATAATGCTCCTGGCTCAGCCAAGATGCTGCAGGCATCTTAACCTCACTGTATGTACATACACACAGCAGATGCTGCTCGACTTCCCTGGCAAAGAAGCAGCTGGACTAATGCAGAAAGAGATTCATATTTTCCTGTTGAAAACATCCTGGGTATCTACAAGGTAAGGGGAAGCACGTGCACTCTCTGCCACATAGTCTAGGAAAAAATAAATAAGTACATATAGAGGTAAATTGGCACTGAAATAGTTTCCAGGTCATTTTTGAGTCTTAAAAGCAAAACTAATATTCTGGAAGGTACATACTTCAAGGTACGAATATAAGGTGTAGGAGAAGGCACAATGTGAAAAAAGCTCTGGTCTTAAAAGAATAATTTTCACGTGATCTAGATGTTTAATAGAAGCATGAAGCAGCACAAATTAGCACAGGAAGCAACAAAAGCCTTTATATAACCATCATGTGGAGTAGAGATTGGTAGGCTTGTAGGGTGAAGCCCAGAAACTGAAGACAGAAGAATGAAAAGGATATAATAAATAAGTAAGAGGCATCATCTTTTAACTAACTGTTAGAAATGTGAAATTAAGATTTCTTAGCAGATAACAAGACTAATTTCTTGACACAAGGAATGGAACTTTAAAAAACACATAAATATATACATAATTACTATAGCATAGTTTTACTAAAATGGTATAAGAGAACCTTTATGCAATACACTTCATATGATGTTTACAGTAAAATAGCTGCAAGCTGATTTTGTGCTGAATTTCAGATGTTTCTTGCAGTGTCAACAACAAACCAAGCCAAGGTTTTATGATGTGACAGACCAGTGTGAGGACATCTGAAAGGGCCAAGTGCCAAGACCAATCTATATTATTGACCCCACAAATGTTAACATATACCTGGGGAGAAGTGGAGATCTACTGAAACATTAGGCAGGAAACAAGACATCTTCTAAAATATATGCACTTATAAAAGATATTGAATGTTAAATGGAGAAAATTCATCATGAAAAAAGAAATTCAATAAATCTTAGCCAACAACTTGTCTTCTCCAGAATTAGGAGGACATGTAGAGTGTGTTTAGGATCTGGACATCAGATAATGAGAGAAAGAGTGATAAGTTATCATAGCAAACCAACAACTGTGAGGCAAACAGGCCTTTCCAGAGAAACCTTAGAAGCAACTTCAACAGGGCAGTGCAATCCATATCAACAGCACAAGGCAGATCAAGAGAGGTGGTCTCCATAAATGACAGGAGATTACAGGATCTTTACAGGTACTGCTAGAAAACTAGTTGAGACTTCCATCAGTGTATTCTTGATCTATCAAATAGTAAAATGTATGCAGAGCTTCCTATACTTCAGTTCTTACAAGATGAAGGGTACATTGATGCAAAGTAGAAACAACATTTTACTTTGAGTAAGATGGGGCCTGTGACAAAAACAAAGTCTGCACTTTTAAGTATTTATGATGATTTTTTATTAATTTATCAAATGGATTATGAAGAGCTCCAGCACATGGGGATCAATAGTTTAACACAAATAAGCAATTTGAACTGTAGTTCCAATCCCCCCTTGCTGGATTTCTGGCTTTCTGCCTTGGTCAAATTCCCTGATTCTATGACCAAGTGAAAAGGTAGCTGAGTTACTGCCTGGTTAGCAATCAGAATGAAAACAAAGGCTGAGAAGAAGCTTAGTGCTTCACAAGGACGCAAGGACAGTGAAAAAATGGCCCAGTCAGTCATAGAGCTGAAGGTCAGGATGCAGTCTTGAGTGTTATCTACCATTCCTAGATATTGGAAATCCTTATAAAGAGTCAGAAAGGTGTTGCATATTATGTGAGAGGTTTAACAGCAGTAAAGCTATTATTGCAGGAGCAATTTCTGAAAGCCTAACAGAAAACCTAACTCTTCAGTTCCAAACACAAAACAAGTTTATCATGCTTATCATTGAATTCCCACTGGAAGACCCCCAAATTCTACCTTCTCTTGTGTTTTTTTTTTCTTTTATTTTCCACTGCCTTTTTTTTTTTTTTTTTTTTTTCCTAGAGAAGTGCTTACTGCCTTCAAACACACAGAGCTGCTTACTTTCTACTGGTAAGGAAGAAATTAAATGAAACAACCCAGAGGCAGGATATTAATGCAGAGTGCATTAAAAGAAAAAAAAGTATGGTATGAACAGGGTAGTGACTGATTTATAAAATCAATCACATACTTTTGGCTTGATGTCATGTTATAAAAAGAACAATAATACTGTTTACAAGAAGGATGTAAATGATGATGATAAATCACTGTTTTCCTATTATTTAAGGTGGGCAATTTTTATTTCCTTTTTTCTTTCATATTAGTAGGCAATAACATAGTTGTTTTATAATATCAGTTGAATAATTATATTCTGATGATAGTGAATTTAATCCACTGCTGTAGTTAAAAGGTCTGTCAGCAGAAATCCTGAAACAAACTTTCAGGCATCTCTAAGTAGACAGAAAAATTTGATATTGGATGAAACTTGAATTTTATCAAGTTTTAGAAAAGAATTAAATATTACAAACTGAAACATGATATCTGTAGGTCACATTGTATGGCACAAGATATCAAGGCAAGCATTTGAGGCTGAATAGCTATGTGATAACTGTTTTCCTTTTCACATGCATGAAAGCTGACAGATTTTCAGGCCATTTAAAATGTGAGTGCTCAAGGTGTGTCTGTTAATTACAAATTTGCCAAAGGTTATTTCTAGTGTAAAAGAGGATTCTTTCATAGTTCGCCAGTTCTGAAAATTACAAGGTAATACCTGTTCCTGATATTTCAAATCAACATTTCAAGCCCTTTTACTTTTTAGAACTCCATAAACCTGCACAAATAACCATTACTAACACATTTACTTCAAAACACAGCTATTTTGTGGAATCCACACAAAAGAGAGTTATGAAAAGGAAATAAAGTAGTGGCACTAGAAATTTTAACAAGACCATGGGATGTCCACACAAAAACATTCTGATTTTATAGGTCCTGCAATATTATTGCTACAATTGATAGCCAAAAATAGACACCATCTTCACTGTGGTCTGAAAATGTGTCTCTATCTCACCTGCACTAGTGTGGAGGTGTAAATATGCAGTACAGCTCCCTTGCATAAAGATTTCTGTCAAAAACTTGAAAGGATTATAAACTTCATCCATTGCTTGAGCAAAAGACAGCAGAAATGCAGAAAAATTCACAAATCCGTGAAAGGAATAATGCCTAAAAATCTATCAGAACATCAAAATTAGGGACTAGAGTGTCTTCTTGGATTTCTTGCCTACTCCTGTACCACAGAACTAAGGTAAAACACAATTTTTTTCTCACTGTATAACCTTATCACCCTCTGTGTTGCTAAATGCCAGCTGTAAAGTCAGCTCTGAGCATTCCTTCATGGTAGGTTTTGGTCTAAGGCATTCCCTCTTTGAAATACTTTAGAGACTGGCTCTTGCAAAGAACAGAAATCAGTCAACCAATGCATCCTATTTCGATGGACTTTGAAGGAAAAAAAAAAAAAGTTACCTGAGGATCCTATAAATAAATACCCAAGGTGAAGACAACCTTGATGAATCTCATTTTCACAAGTGACAAGAACCACTGAAATCCTTCAACGGTTGGTCCAGGTAAGAGAGGGAGCAGCAGAAGGGTTAAGGCTTGACTGAAATAGACCTAGAGACTGGACTGCAGGGAATCATGCCACGACACGAGGGGGTCTGGTGACAATCAAGAACAATCAAGAACCACATGTGGCCATGTGGGAAGAACAGGGTTTCAAACCTGGAGCTGCAGTGAGGTTCCAGAGTGGTCCCCAGCAGACGGTGCCTGTTTGTAACCCGTGGAGCAGGAGCATTAAGGACACAGATGAAGCTCTCAGTGACCCCCGTGCTGCTGAGGATGGAGACTGATGGGTGGGACAGTCAGTGACACAGGGAGAGGTGACAGCACACAGCCAGTCTGCACTGCCTCCTCTGGGTGTGGCAGCAAGGGGGAAGCTCAGCCTTTAAAAAAGAGCTGAGGAACAGCTGTATCATCTTGGTTTAATGTATGCACTGTGAAAATATAGCTAGAGAGAAATTGCCTACAACTGATTTCAGCTCCTTCCCTGTATTTCCTAGCATTTCTTCACTTCTTATGGTGCAAATTTTCACACTTGTACTCGATCAAAAGGTAATAGTCTAAAATTATTTCACACCATCTGGGAGAGGATGTTGACATAAACGTTGTTAGTAAAAATTATCTCCTTCTATTTCAAAGAAGATTAAGCAAGCTCTAACAAAATAATCTTGTGGTATAATATTCTAAACAGGAGAATTATTTACATGATGTCATCACAGAAATTTTAGCAATCTATAAAGTGCTGTCAATCAACAGCTATTATAGAGATGTACTTGAACTTCTTGATGGGGTTTAAATTGGCAGATATCTTGATATAAAAAGCCCTAGCTATGTTCCACTATCATGCACAATTCATTCAGGTGGTAGGACAACAAAGGATTGCTTCTTAGCCATGAAGAATATAAAAAATTAATTAAATTGTTGTCAGTGGTGAAAGCACTCCTTTCAAATTAAACTTCATTGACTACCAGCCTATACTTACATAGTTAAAATTAGAGTATATTAAAATAATTTATCAAAATAAGCACACAAATACAATCAAAATTAACTGATTAAAAGTCCATTGATTAAGCACATGCAAAATGTTGTTAATGTAATAAAGAAGAAACAGCACTATTTATAGAAACCTGTATGTTGCCATTTAGGTCACATAGGCTTTTGTTGGCAGAGCATTTATAGTTTTTTATTAGCTACTGTTGCCTTTGAAAGCTAGCTTTGATATAGTTGTACAAAAACCTTATCACCCAGACTTCTTTTTATCCTTCAATTTTAATTTTAAATCCTTGGAGGATATGATTTGACTCCATAACATTGCTTCCTTCCCTGTTGCTGATAGAAACATGTTATTAAATGAAAATTGTTCTCCATTTCTATTATAAATATTTTTCGCTTAAAGTTATCTTTGATACTGTCAATGTAAGTGTTGTCAAAAAAAGAAGGGGATAATATAAAGCAAACCCAAAGTATAATAACATGTTAAATATGTAATTGTGAGCAAAACATATTTTTGTTTGAGTATTGCAGAGTCCTGAGTGTTTCAGCTCAAATGGCAGAAATGTAGCTAAGGAAACAAGAATGTCAGTTTTGACTTCCACCTGAGATACACAAGGTTTGAAGACCTAAACAACTCCAAGAGGTTCCTTTTGATTCCTGTGGTCAGCAGGAGGTGTTTGAGAAGGTGATCCCAAAAGGTTTTCGTTCTGACTCAGTCGGCTCAAATGGGGTGTCAGACCTCAGTTACTTTCAGTGAGATTTGGAGTCATCAGTCCAAATGATGACTCTGCATTCATAAGTTCGAAGGTTTGTGCTTAGACTTGTTTTTATTCTTCTAATCTGTGGCTCTGAAGTCAGATATTGTTGTGGAACCTCACTAAATCCTCATATTGCTTATACGCTATTTTTCTTTTCTATTTCTGGCAATGTTCTACACCTGGAATAACCCATGGGGCAAGAAAAGCTTTGTCATTTCATGTGATCAAGCATCACCCTGAAAGGCAAATGCACAAGATGCATCATTGGTGGACTTCTGCAGATTTCATTTATAAATAAATAGTCTTTATGCAGCTACAGCTTTGTAGTGGCCTTTAACTGAGTTGTGTATGAATAATTTCTCATTATTAGTAGAGAATTACTTATGGTAAATACTTGATGATGTTACATAGGACTCAGTAAAACTACAAATTACCTTTCTAAAATCCAGGGAGATATCCTAGATTTAGCCTAAACTAGTATGTCCTATCAACAGCAAGTTGGAAAATCCTAAGATTTGCAAAGGAAAAAAAACCCCAGAAGCTGCTTAGAACTTTCAGGTTTAGGCAGCAATACAACATCTGATGCCTACACCAATTTTTCTGTTTCAAAACATGACTTTCTATGTATTTTTCATTTGTTGACTTGTCCGAATTATTTTATAAACTCATACCAAGTGACAAAGAAAAACCACAGAGAAAAACTAGATTAAATTGTTTAGATAGAAAGAATTCCATTTAAGCGTAATTCCCCTGATAGCATTAATTTGGTAAAAGCCCTGGTACATGACCCAATCCTAACCTTATATTGAGCAGTCAAAGATAGCAAAAAAATTCATTGTCAATTCCAAGTTGCAATTGCACTTGTTTGCCACCAACAAAGGCACCTTATATCGCGTGTGCAAAGTAACTAATAAGTGCCTGATTGAAGTTTTGACTTCTATTAGTCCAGCCAAGGCCAGAGCAATTTTCTGGGTTTGAATGTCCAGGGTTTAGTTGGATTCCCTTGAGGATGAGCAGGAAATACTGCTAGACAAAAGATGCTCTGTGGCTGAACTGCTTCTTCTGCATTCAGTGCCATTGCAGCGCTCCAGCTGCTCTAGCCGAGCTACTAATAATGTTTTTGTATGTCAGCCCTGGCTCCCAATAAAGACAAGGACATTATTCTTAAATGACATGTGAAGGTGTGATAATCAAGACACTGCATTCAGTCCTGGTGGGGATTTTGATAGTGCTACTTCTCCAGATTATATCACAATCTTTAGTTCAGGTGCCACAGTAATACCTGGAGTGTAATTTGCAAACAGGCAGATGAGAATTAACAGCACCTGTGATGCAATTTTTAATGTGTTTGGGCATCAGTGAACTTATAACCACTCTAATGACTGAAGATTCTAGAAACGTTAGGCTGATCAGTGAATGCACAAGCCACTCACCTGATTCAGAGTCTGTGTAACAAGCACTGACTTCAAAGGGATTTGAACCAGACTTCCAAGATCTGCTATGTTAACTGTGAATAGCCCACACTTCACTGCTATTGAAAAGCACAGTCATTTTCAGCCAACCTTCTCCTTTCTTATACCTTGCAGGGTTTACAGTGTATTGCAGGTTATTACTTGTTTTTATTAAATCCACTTTGAAGCCTGGGGCTAAATCCTAAAGTCCTTGCCCAGCGTTCCCTTCTTCCCCCAGACAAACATCCCCACTGCCTGCAACGGGAGCCTGAAATCAGAGGAAGTAGAAATAATCGAACCTGCTTAAATTTAACATCAGCTTTTTGTTAACTGCTTTATCATGCTGTACCTTTATTCACTGGATAAGTGTACTTTATAGTGGTGCTATTCTTTATGAGCACTAATAAGGAGGGAGGGATTATACACAGAACTTTTTTACTTGTTCTTTAAATTCGATCATGAAGTGTTTCCACCAAAGCAGATTTTATTGAAGCTATTACTTATCTTGTGATTCAGCCAGTTCAGACCTATAAGATCTGCAAAGTTTACAAGGTGCTAAATAATACCCAAACCAACCAGATTAGCTGAGATAGATGTCAGGGTAATTATAGGCAGTAATGCCTCTACAGAGTCCTGAGTGTTCAGAATGGAAGATAATGTTTTATATTTAAAGGATCAGATAAAATAAGATATTGTCTATCCTTCCTGGAACCAAAATTGAATACGAATTTTTTTATTAAAGTCTGAAATCCTGACTTAAACAGTAATTCCTCTAAAGCAACTGGAAATCACTATTGTTAGGCCATTAACACACACAGTGCTCCACTAAGAACAGAGCCACAATGGTAAGGAGTGCTACAGAAGCAGCTGTTGTCTGTCCTGAGCAAGCATTGTTGGAACCAAATGAGCCAGGACCTCCACATTTTCCACAAGATTTTTTTTAAAAAATGATTTCTGTTACTGAACTGCTTTCTATTCTGTAGTACTCTGAATCCCTATTTCTGTCATCCATCACAGCCTTGTGCCCACTTCACCAGTACCTCCCAGCATCTGTGAAGGGTCTGAGGAGCTGTTTTAAAGAGCAGAATCTGTGCATGCAAAATCTGAGTGCTCTGCCTCTCCTCACCAAGGAGGGTGGTGCACAGAAATTCCCTAGCTGTCCCACAGTGCACAGAAAGTATCTGACAGTGCAAGGGGCAGCGTGGGGACCCCCCATTCTCCTTGTCTGGGACCAGAGAAAGTGAGAGACTTGTGTTTTTCACAGAATCTCTTCCACACACACTGCACATGTTTGTCTCTGGTGACCCCAGAGACAAACCACTCCTCTCAATCAATACTTTCCCTTGCAAAAAGGGGGTTGATGACACTGAAGGAGGCTGATTTCCAGTGGGGAAAAAGCTCTCTTTTTATGCTGAACGTAGAGACCATTTAACAAGTGACAAAACTAAGATAAGGAAATTGCACAGTTCTGCTTTGGCTGAAATGACACTCAGGTGAAACATACACTTAAAGAAAAAAACCAAAACACCCAACAAATAAAAATCTTCCTCTTTTCCATATTTTAAAAAATAAATTTTTGGATTTCCTCGAGCTTACAAGAGTCTGTTCATGTCACCTACAATGAATTTATTTGTGCTTGGGTATAAGGGAAAGAGAAGACCCTTCATTTCCATGCTAAATGGAGGGGACATGAGGGAGATTATTGCAAAACCCCTCTATACCTGTTGCAGTTACACCCAAGCTGTAATAAGAGGA
Organism: Pyrgilauda ruficollis; assembly: GCF_017590135.1. Classification (NCBI taxonomy): domain Eukaryota; kingdom Metazoa; phylum Chordata; class Aves; order Passeriformes; family Passeridae; genus Pyrgilauda; species Pyrgilauda ruficollis. The sequence goes on from NW_024522539.1 coordinate 11,707,294, forward strand.
TAGACACATATAGACTCACAATTACCTACACATTTTTTAATGAATACCCATACCTTCAGGGGAAATCAGAATATTTTAATAGACAAAATCATTTCAGTTCAGTGTAGCTACTACAGAAGTTCATCACTTGCATGTCTATCATGATGCGGAAATCTTTTTAAAGAAGCAATGATAAGTGAAACCATGAATAGAATGGTTAAAATTGAACCTCGTCAATCAGCTGACAGAACAGAAACATGCCAGTTAATTTCCAGAGGCCTTTAGGCATGTATTTATTACTTGATTTCTAATCAAAATTATATACAGAACAGGAAAAAGTGCAATTACAGGTCTGTTGTGGTACAAAACAAGTCCAAAAAACTATGGATAATTGCAGTTGCACATTTCTAAACTAATATACTTACATGCTGCCAAGACTAATAAACTTTATTTGATTTCTGGCTGCAAAGACCAATGATATATGTTAACCTGGTATCTGATTTTCAGCAAGGATACCTAAGTACTATTTAACACTGACAGTTATAGATAGCTTAGCATTTAACTGGAGTCTCCCTTGACCTCAATTACCACATTAAAATATTGTTAACAAATTTAGAGTCAAATTGGCATTTATTATACAAGATTAGGTTCACTCTGAGTAATTTACATATTGTCATCAGGTCTGCCAACTGCTTACATCTTTATGTAGTTTGGGGAAAGCAGCCAATGTTGATATCATCAGGGCAGATGTGATGACAAATAATAAAGTTTTGTTCCTATGACAAAGTGGAATTTTCCCTTTGACAGGGAATTCCACCCACAAAACTATTCTCCTACTCACTGCCTGCATCCTTTGAACCACAGTTTAAAGAATTCATATATATAAGGAGAAGAATTTCCATAATTTTTGACCCATGTGTTTTTCCATAGTTAGAAGTGATATGTGTGTCACTGTAGCCTGATGCTTTTGTGGCAGTGATTGTTTTATTATGTATTTCAGTTTCAACATCAGTACTGTGGGTAACATAATACTAAGCCTGCTGCCCATAATTTCACCTGCTTATGTGTTCAAGGTGACACATGAAAGATGAGAATGAAAATGTGCTCACACTCATGTATGAAATACATGAAAAATAAAATACATATGCATGTGTTTCACTTGTGCCTCCTAGGTTTTCCGATATTTAGAATTGATGACTGTCTCCTGTTTCAACCTATTTTTGTGCCCTTTAAATTTTAGTCATAAGGGAATAAGTCACAGAGCATTAGTAATCTAACTTTGATCAGCCTTGGAGGTCCCATGGGGAAAAGCCATGAAGCCTCTGCTCAGTTTAAAGTCGATCCCTAATCAGACAAAATGCCTAATAATTTCAGTAATGATTTTATGAGGACTCGGGGATTTGTTCTACTCTTACTAAGCAATGCAGAAGAGGGATCATAGAGTATTTCCAGTTTGCCCTCAATCTAAAAGGATATTTAGTGCATTAGGGAAGATCTCATAAGAAATGCTTTCTTAAAGGCAGATTCGGCAGTCTGGGAGATTTCCAAGGTATGTAATCCCTTTAGCAGAAACATCAATTTATCTCAGCATGCTGTAAAAACCATAATAGCAAACAAAACTACAAATCCAGAGATCAGTTTCTGCCTGATATTCAGCCTTAAGTGTTTTTTCAGACCTGCAGACACTGACATTCTTTGGTTGCTTCTAAAAATTATTTAGCTTGCTTTCACTGTAAATCTTTGAAATTGCATGCAACTCTACGGCTGGTCTTCTCAAACTGCTCATATCACAGCTGCATATTTGCAATGCTTTCATTCCAGCTTGCCCAGCTTTGTAGATCTGCCATTTCTTAATCTTGCCTGTATTTTTTTTTCCTACTTCTTAAAAGGAAGAAGGGTTTTAGGGTAAACTAAAGGGAGAAACTTTGTATTGAAGTTTCTAGAGGTTCTCAAAGAACTTAATCTGCCCGAAGACATTTTCTACATGAATCAGTCAGAATCTGGAGGCCTTTTTGAAGAGTTATCACAAAATTCCCTGTAGACCTTTCTACTTGCAAAACCCAAGATGCTCCTACTACTCCTGAACTACAGAAAAAAAAAAAAAAAAAACCAAAACCAAAATAAGGCATATTTTAATTCCAGTCAAAGTACTGACCCCAAAAGACTCTCTGTAGACTTAAAGAAGGTCTTTGGGTTTAGAACTGGAGTCGTGTAAGAGTTTTGCTAGCAAGCCTTCACATTAGTCAAATCCAAAACACTTCTTGCACATAAGAGATAGGCTGAAATAACTGCTGTTAGTTGTCTGGGGGTCTTTCGCTGTTTTTTTTTATTTTAATAAGGAAAACAAAAATATTTTAACATAGTTATTCCTACTACATGCTTAAAATTTGCAGGTTTACATGAAAGAAAGATTACATGAGTGAAATTAGAAAATTATGCAGAAATTATGAAAGGTGAGAAACTCCTTTTTATTTTAACAGCATATTCTGTTTATAAAGAGTCAGAATCCTCCAACAGCCTCATCTCAAGGAGCTGTGTTCTAAGTTATGTTGAGGAAAAAAAATCAGACAATAATCCAAGTAGTGAAAATTTTTGAGTAATATTTAACTGTCATAAAGGACTTGAGGAATTTCTGATCCATCAACTAAAACAATTTCAGATTCAGAATGTGTGGGACTGTCAGTTTGGTCTTACAACTATTTTTCTGGTCTTTCCTGAGGACAAGACTGGAAGTCTCTGCAGGTTTTTCACAAGCCAAGCAGGACATCACAGAGTTAATGCCTTGTTCCAGTTAGGAATTCCTGGTCTTCTGGAGCCTGGGTGACTTTGTTAATTTAGATAAAATGCTTTAAGTGGTGGCCTCTGTGCAAATAGTGGCCAAAGGCACTTTGGCATACTTCTCTTTAACTTTAATGAGGTAAACTGAAGTACTTTTCAGAATACAGTTTAAGCAAGAAACATTAAGAATAAATGTCACAGTAACTACTTTCCTGGAAACATTATACACTGACTAATCACTGGTGACTGGACTGACATAGCAAATTTAGTAAAATACATATCCATACACAGGAAATGTACTGTGCTCCAGAAATGCCCTTAATAGACTCAAACCTCAGGCTCACCTGGACCACTCCTGCATTGCCAAACCTACTGCTGGCCTCAGCGCTGAGGCTGTAAACGTGACTTGGCAGAAAAATTGCTTCCCGTGAGCTGCAATAGCTGCTACAGCACATTGCTGGATCCCAAAGAGAGTACATGAGACCCCTCTGACGTTTTTAAAAAGTGCACCTTCTTTGGTGAGCAGAGAATTGGAATTTACCAGCTGAGGCTTTCTCTCCCAGGATCCCATACAAGCAAACTCCCTTTAGTTTGGAATAGAAGCCAGTTTACAGCACACTTTGCCAGTGGATTAGTATTCAGCTGCATTATTCTGGATTCCCTCTTTCAACTAGGCATTTTTCACAAATCCTTGATCTTTCTAGTCCTTGGGAAAGCTGATGTCCTTATATACATCTTGAGGTTTTCAGTGGAATTTAATGTGCTTGCTGAAAATGCTCACAATACAGAGCTTAAGTGCCAAGTCACTACAACAATGGCTGGTGTAGCACTGCAGTAAGATTTATTGCTTGCTATTTGAAATGTGAATGTGTGCCTCCACAGTCTCTGAGGGAGCAGGCAGTTCTTATACAGTTACAGTGCCATCCTATACACCTCAGCCTCAAACCTCCTGTAGATCAACAACTCTTACTATAAAATGCCAGTAGCATAATAACAGTACTTTAGGCAGTTTATGAAACTTCCCTCACTCTTTAAATACATCTTCCAAAAGGAAAAGGGTCCTAAAACATACCCTATAACTTGACCATTTCAAGGCAGGAGTAGATGTCATTCCAGGGCCCAAGACTCTCACAGAGAAAGCTATTGCAGCAATCTATGGACTGAAAGGAAGACAACTGGTTTTTCTTACCTTTTATATAAAAGACTTCAGTGTGCATCACAGAAGCTTTTCAATTTTATTATAAAACCTCATTACTTCTTTTTATTGCAGACTTAGTGGAGCCTTCTTGTAGAAATTAATCATATGATTAACTATGAGATGGTCTTTTAATACTGTATAAACCATATATTGCTAAATGTCCTTCTTGACCCTTTATTTGCAACTTGGGTATTCTCATAGGACAGAAAATAAGAGACAAATCAATGCAATAAGATATTTCATCCAGGGCTTCCTGCCCTACCTTAAACTCACATTATTTTAAATCTTATTATGCAGGGAAGGTATGGGATCAAATTCACAGCTGTCAGAAGCCATTAGAGTCAGTGGAACTCTACCTGCTTATTCAGCCAGGGAATCTGGCCAACATCATATCTTTTATTCTTGATTATCTTAACACCTTAAACAGGGGAAGTTTTGCAATACAATGGAGATAAAGTATCCCCAAATTAAAGACACTGCCCAACACAAGATGCACAAACTTCAGAAGCAGTGAGTCTTCACAAGATGCTGCAGACAGAAGTTATCAAGAGCAGGATTATTTAGAACAGACAAAACAGGAAAAAATCTCCAACCCAGACATAAGTTCTGCTGTCCCTGGAACTCCTATAGCTATGTGTGAGCTGCACAGACACAGCTCTTTTCATCTGCTTTGCCCTTTGAGAGGCAGAGCTGCTGTTGCCGGTGTGGCAGGAAATCCAATGTGCAAATTCAAAATGGATTTGTGTCTGTCTTGGAGGAGTGGCACTGGACAAGCCCATCCCCCACATTGCAGCAGCTGTCCCAGGACCCTCTTCCAGTCCTGATCATTTCCCAGAGCTGGAGCATTTGTCAGCCTATTAAGTGAAGCAAATGTCAGCCAAGATATCTGCAGCACCTGAGAGTTTTTTTCACAGCTTGAAGTCACAGTACTTGAACCTTGCTGTGGAGGCTCTAGAGACTCTTTGGCAAAGGGATTTTGTCATGGATTTACACTGGATCCTGGGGCCCAGGCAGTGATGCTGCAGCCCTGCCACCTTCCTCCCTGTGCTCCAGGCATGCAGCTCTCCTCTGAGCACCTGGGCATGTTGTAGCTGAAATTCCATTTGAATTGGAATAATGTTTTCACCCAAGGTGAAACCCTCTCCAATAACCCCCAGAGCCTCTGAGGTTACTTTTTGCTACTTCAGAAATTCTGCAAGACTCTACTTGCTTTAATCAGCAGCTTTGACTAATGGCCAAAGCAGTCCTCTAAGGGAAAGAAATGAAAGAGTTCTAAGACCTATTGAATATTTTTCAGACTTTTCCATTGGGTCAGCACAAGGAATTTTAGGGTTTTAGTGCTTAGGGCTTTAGTTTTTAATTGTAGACATTTCAAATAGAAATATTTCATGAAATGCATATAAAGTTTATGCTAACATTATTTAAAAAAAAGTTTATATCCAGTGTACTCAATTGAGGATTTACACTGACATGTTTCCAATATGATTTTTTAGCATATCTCAGTTTACCTATTTGTAGACTAGCCACACTAGTCAAAGGTATGCAAGTATCTATGAGGGCAGATAGGTGTGTGCTTAGACATTTATGCCAATCTTACATGAATTTTCCCTGACAAAAACTTAAAACACCTACATTCTTTTGTAAACCTGACCTGGAAAGTGGAGCACATCACTGCTCAGCACTGATTGTGTCTGAGAAAAGTACTTGTCAAAGTCCTTAAAATATTAAGTTAGCTATCTGCTGTTGATGTAATGCTGTAATAGAATCTGTGATGTGCAGATATTTAGGAGCTTCAAAACAGTGTAGGGAAAAGTCAGCAACATTATTTCTTTACTTTAGAACCAAGTAGAATACAAATTGCTGACTTAAAATACTGCCTGCGATTCTTCAATCACTTGTGCATTTTCATAGGACTGCAGGATTCAACTGGGCTGAAATGCAGAATTTGTAGTGGGCTGGGTACTGCAGTGAGAGCCAAGACATCCCTAGAGGGGTTCAGCACCTGGCAGGAAGAACTACACTGTTCAGCATGTGGGTAACAGGGGAAAGAAAAAATCAGCCTCAGGAGTGGGATTCTCATCTTTCCACAAGTACAAAACAGGAATATCTCTTCTGAAATCAAGCAAGGTTGATCACAGAAAGAGGAAAATCAGACTTTGATGTATCTAAATATAGACCCAACATGGATTACTTTTGCAAAAACCTAGCTGCCTTTACTTTTTACCCAGTGGAGAATGTATCCAAACCTGCTGCTCACCATGATGTGTATTATACAGAGATGTGACTGAATATGCATAGCCCTGGCAGTCTTCTCTAGTTTATTTTAGTAGATTGCAAGACAGTCCAATATTATCCACTTCAGTATAAATTTGTCTTTTTAGCTATTTCTACAGTGAATGAAGTGTGTGCTGTCTACTGCAGTTCTACTCAAATCCATCTATCATTTTATTGACCTGCTGAGGAAAAAAAAATTGTCCCTTTTTCCAGCTCACAGATATGAGTTCTTCATGACCACAGAGCAGAGGCATTGCTGAGGATATTTAGAAAGCTATAGATGCTTTGTCTTTGTGTAAATACATGATGCAAAAGAAAAAAAAAAAAGGGTAAGTGACCTTATGGGAATTGTGTCCTGCAGAAAACAGGGACTTGGTCAAAGATAAAATCCTTAGTATAAATTAAAGAACCCAAAAACATAGAAGAAACAGTGACAGAGAGCCCTATAGGAGCAGAGCATCACATCAGATTTGCCAATCCTTTGCCCTGGAGCAGCTGAGCCTGGTTTGTCCTTGGCCCGAGTACAGATCCCCCAAGCTCAGAGTCACCACACCTCCTTCTTGGAAACTTCCTCTTCGTCCTAAGTCAGCCCAGCCCTGCCTTGGAAAGGCTCTGTGGGCAGGGATTCTCCAGGACAGTGTTGGATTCTCCTCCTGTGGGAGGAAGAGTCTCCTCTGTGGGTGCTAAGCCCCATAATCCCAGTGCAGCAAGCAGTCACAATGCACCTGCAGTTTGTGGAGCTCTGCTGGGCAGAAGTGAGTGACTGGGGGCAGTTTGTGACATTCAGGAGATTTAGACATTTTATTAACCCAAGCCATCTTCTTTACTAATGCAATGTAAGGAATATCAGTTGGCCATAGAAGATAAAACACACCTTTAATACAGGCCAGTTGGCAAGAGGTGATATGATGCACTTTGTTAGCAACACAAACTTTTCAGCTGTGCTCTTTCTCCTTGTTCCAAATTCTGCATAACTCAGCTACTGAAACATTTTTAAGGTTCCAGTGCCATGAGTTCTTGTAGTGTCTTCCAAGATTGGTGATGTATGCTAAGTTTCTTGCCTATAACCCCTTTGGGGTTCCTCACCTGTTTGGTTTGATAGATGGGTAAGAACATGTGACAGAAAACACAGAATACAGGGCTTTGATGTTACCAACATTAAACCTGTACCTGTGCTTTACCACTAACAAAATCCCTAGCCCAAGATGATACATCAGCATTTTTCATAGAATGCTGCTGAAGGGAGACAGGGTATTAGTCTGAGTAAGCTGTACAATTTGTCACAATTTTTTTGTGTGACCATGAACACACCACTTCATTTTCCTATCCACCTTTCCAGACAGTCAGTAAGGAAAAATAGCATATCAATACTTTTCAGAGCTGGATATTCATGCTTGCAGGATATTTAAATATTATTGGAATGGGACAGTTTTATTCCTTAGATAGATGAGTATCAAATCAAGAAAAAGCTAGATATTCAAATTGTCGACACTGATTTTGTTCCTTAGATGAATGTAAGTTTCCTTATAAAGTCCTGAAGTCCAGTTTCTTCTATGGCATGAAAACACTGTTTGTCCCTTTAAAATCTTTTGGCAGCAATCCTTAAATTCTAATTAAAGACCTTTTCTTTGATCTCTTCTCCTTTTTCATTCCCAGTACCTGTCTTTGGGATTTTTCCTAGCAGCATCTCTCATTTCTGACAGAGAAAGCATATGGCTGGCTGAGAAATCCATCTCCACCCAGCAGTTCCGTGTACAGTGGGGAAACCCAAGCTGTCTTACCACCGACAGAGAAATCTCAGTTCTGGGCTATGTCCCTATTACTGCCTTTGCTATATTTGTAGTTGAAAGAAAGGTACAATTTGGAGCTTAAAAATCAATGGTAATTTTTTGGTCTTTGTACAAATTATCTTTAAGTGAAAGACTCAATTTTGTCTGATATCATACTGATTGGAAATCCATTTTTACCAGCAAAAGTATTTTTAGGTGTCTCACAAACTCATCCTTAAAGATCCAGATCCCAATTGTTTTACAGGAGAAGAGCATTTGTCTCCACATACATAAAGATTCAGACCTTAAAAATTCAGAAAAATCAGAAGTGAAGTGTTGATGGAAATGTTAAATAAGCTTTGAATCACTGGACAGCTCTCCTGTTGTAGATTTGTGAAAACAGGAGAAAATAGGCACAAATTTAATTGTTTCAAAATCTTTCTCACTACGGATAGTGCACAGTGCAACACAATAAATACACAGTGTAATCTCACTGAGAGGAGCAATGGCAACATCACACACACATATATAAAGATATATTCAAGATATCAAGTGTGTAGCTGGCTGGCACACACTCCTTTCCTCCCCTGCTGCATCAATCTTTCCAACTGTATTAGAAATTAGGGAGCTGAACATACAAACCCATAAATTCAGACTCTGCCCTTCTTTCCTTTTTTTTTAGCTGGAGTACAGGCAGGAACCAAATGAACTGCTTTGAACTCTTACATTCTGAGCCAGCATTATGCTCAAATGTCTTCTCAGCAGTACTCAAGGCCATACTTTTTAAATGTACATATTTGGGACCCAACTTCAAGATAGTTTCCTACATCCTCTGACCTTCTTTAACACTTTTGCTTTGGCTCCACCTTCTCTGATTAATAAAAGAAAAAAACCCACTTATTTTTTCTTTCTTATTTACAAAGCACACCCTGTTTTCTCTACATCTTCTGACTCTCACTGCCAGAGGGAAGTTGCTGCCTCTCTTCATCTTACCTCACAACTTAATTTTTTTAAAAGGAATACTTACATCCTCTCCTGTGCTGTCCTTCTTAGTTTGGTTGATCTTTCCAGAAACCTCTGGAAAGCTACAGAGGAATTTTCACCTAAAAATCAGTTTAAAACCCCTGTTTTGTATGATGCCAACCAGGCTCTTGATGAGTCTAGACCTATGCTGAGCTGCTGCCTGTTGTTCTGGCCCAAGGCACCTCAGCCCCCAGCCTCCTGCCTGCTCCCTGGCTGGACATAGCACCAAGCACAGGGTCTTGGATCAGCAGTCATCCATCTTATGATAAGACAGTTAACAGTGGTCTAAATTAGCCTCAGACATGCCATTGATTTGGTGATGCTATATGAACTACGTGGCACTAGAGCATATATCTCTCTCCAGATGGCTTCAGTATTTTTTTTTGCCCATTCCAGGATTCCTCACTCCTCCAAATCTTTTTCCTCTAACTTAGAGAATACAGGTCAGTTCAATCCTTCTTTATAAGTCATACTTCCAAAACCTTAAATCATGCATTTGTTTGCCTTCCACTGCACTTTTACAAGCTCAGTCAGCAATGTCCTTCCTATAATACATTGCAGAATTGCAGATACTCCAAATGGAACCTGACTAGCGATTTTCAGAGTGGCAGAGTAACCGTAGTAGTAACAACACACATTTGCTTGCATTTGTACTTCTGCCAAAGTTTTCTGTTCAAGATTGTATTTGAATCTCTGGTTTCCCAGAGCTAGAAAGGAGCTGATGAATCTCTGAATGCAAAAGCAAATGGCCTAAGCCATAATGTAGGGATTCCTTTCCAAATACATTTGTCCAAAGTTGGCAGAATCCCTTTCAAAGTAATCCCATGTCTAGTCCCTTACAAGCAAACTTAACATACTGAATATATCCACAGCAGTGATTTTAGGTGTTGTAAGAAGCATCAATATTAAATCAGTAACATTCATACCCAGTTAATCAAATGAATCCAGAGCCAAAACCTCAGAGTGACTCTAAGGGCTTCTACCCTCTTTGATTTCCTATTCTTTGGATGAGATGCACACTACAATCTCTTTAGTAAAAATCCCTTAGAGAACTTTGCAACAACCCTTCAGTACAACACTCTGGCTCAAATCCATCTGCTATAATTATATTTCATTATCAATAGCCTCTCCTTCGCAGCCTTACTCTACCATTCTGTAACACAGTCTAATACCCAATGCCTAGGAGCTGCTGCATTATACCTTACAGAGGGCATCATTTCAATAACAAGGATATTACTCCTAATTTAAACTTTGCTTAAATTGATATTTTAGGGCAAAATATACCACATAGAATGATCATCACCTCTCTTCCAAGATTCTCTCTCCGTGGATGGGTTAACTGTTTGGTTCTGTCAGAGATTACCTACTCCCCACAACTCCCAAACTTGATACAAGTAGGGGTTCTTCACAGCCTGTGTGTTTACCTGTTGACATGGCATGATGCCTGGCTGCTCACAAGTTGGTCAGACACTTCCCCTAAGACATAAGTTTCCAGGGAATATGAAAGCTTAGACAGGAGGCCTAGATAACATTTAAGTGCCATCACTTTTACAGGAAATCCTTTCCACTGTGACAGCTCTGCCACACTGGTGTCACATCCCTCTTTACACTTCATCACGCCTGTTCACACTTTGGTGCATTGATGAATCAATTAAAGCATTTTCTTGGCTTTTTCTCTCTCCCTTTTGCATCAATATGGGACAGTTGGCTCAAAGCATGACAAACTTTCACATCTAGATTTTCAAACTTTTCCTGGAAGCTAACAGGAATACATGTTCCACATGTAAATTAACCAGTGCAGCAGGATGACAGTGGAGTATTTCTCTGGCTCTACTCTGTTTTCTTGCAAACTTTACAAAATGGTGGCTCTGATCTCCCAGAACTGGTAGACTGAAAAGGAGTTTTATAAGGAGTTTTTATAAGTATGGGTCTTGCAACTACTTCTACTATTCAAAGCTAGTATGTTTGGATTGTGTGTTAAAAGTACAATATTCCTGATGTCTGTTCCAAAATTTGGAAATCTTAATGAATACACATTAAATTCTGAACCAAATTTGAGTTTCTGATATAATTGACTTGAATTTCAGGAGTGATACATGCCCAGAAATCCCAATACAATTAGAGATACTTCAGGTACTTGACAGCTTGGGAAACAGCTTCTTCTACCTAGATGCTGAAGCATGGGACAGAATTTACATTTAGGCAACCATGTTCAAATATGTTTGCATTATTCAGGTTACCATGCACATACCAGTGTAAAACATGCACAGCCTTTTAATATCAAGTCTATGGAATGTCCAATTTTTGTAATTATCAAGACATAGTCATATCTCTGTGAAAATTAGAGTAAAAAAATTACCACCTTCTCAAGGTTTTCAAAACTTCTTGAAGAAGTAACCCCAGAGACTTCTCTGTCTAGCTGAAAACTTATCCATTTTTCAAATTGTGGGGTGGAATCTCCCCGACAGGGAACTGAATGAGTCTCAGATCTGCTGCTCCAGTCCTGGACAGTCACAGTCACAGCAGAACCAGCTCTAGAACAGTCAGGACACAGAAATGGGCTCCTCACCTGTTCTTACAGATCATACTTAAATACACACACACACACACATATGTGCTTTTATGTATGTACACACAAATCAGAAAAACAGCGTGGGAAAATTGAGATATTTTGCATAACAATAATTGAAGGAAATATATGTCCATTCAAGTTTGGTATTATGAGTGTCCACCCCAAGTTGTATCAGCCTTGCCCAAAGATTTATCAGTGCCTCAAAGCTCACAAAAACTGTACTGCTGAGACCATGACAGTACCTTTATAAAAATACACAAAGTAATTCACTAATTACAGTTTGAATGTGAAATCATTTACTAGGTAAGAAGAAAACTAAAATATGCTCTTTGAAGACAGCTACATTATCCTTTAAAGAAAAGGATTTTTAAGCTGTACTTCTCTTCATATGTGAAGTATTGGCCCTTCATAAAAGTGTTTAATGCTATGGTTTTTCTAATCAAAGTTGACCTTACTATCTACTAGTAAGTTTTCTAAAAAGTGTTTTCATGATGGGTCCAACCCATAACATACAGCTTTGCAAGATGGATTGAAAGATACAGATTTTATCCTAAGCATGAATAGAACTGTTACATTAAAACATTAAAATATTTCTTAACCTGTTGCAGCTACAAAGAGGCATTCTAAGCCTTTCCCACAACATCTTTTCAAGAACACAAGGTAAAAGAAATGTGTTAAGGCTTCTGTAACCTCTAATTCACAAAATTAGGTATTTCCCAATTAGACAAGAAAACACTTCCAGGAAAAGTGACATGTGAGTGTTTACTTTCTGTTTAAAGACTTTTTTGATTAAAAGATATTGAAACAGATAACACAACAAAATTAGTTTTTGCTGTGATGGTCAGGTTAAGGTTTATGCTGTTGCTAGGATATACTGCCCTATCACAGCCAATCTTGACGGTGAAAATTGGTGCCTTAATTTCCCAGTGGTCCATGCTACTTCTGACTTAGGCCTCAGTCTGGTTAATCATGCTGTCATTCTCACTGCAGATTGCCTTTTGACATCTTCATCTGCAAAAAGATTCTGTAGTCAAGTCTGACTATGGTGAGTCAATTCAGCATTTCACTGGTGGTCAAGACTGAACTAGTGGTAAAGTTTCTTGTGAAAAGAAGAGATTCATGAAGGGATGAGGAATGCAGTAATTGAAGTTATTTTGCTTGGCAGAGGTGGGCAGGGACCATGCTTGAGCAAAATTGAAGCAGTGATCATATTTGGGTCCTGGTACTGCTGTGTCAGGAGCCATTGACACTGTTAGAGGAATCAGGAGACAGAATCTGCCCCTGCTTGTGCTGGTTTAAATAACAAAGCAATGTTGTTTCTGATTTACACTTGAGAACACAAGTGAGCATTGCTTTTGGTATTTTCTTCTCTCAAATGACAGATCCTGTTCAAGATGTATGTTTAAACAGTTTAGACAGTTTAATTCCCTGAAAATGACTTTCTCAGATTTTGCTGTGATTTCTATTATGCTGTTCATAATGTGTGATCCATTGGTGTAATGGATCACCTGTATAAATTCCTGCACAAAGTTGCAATTGACTCCCTCAGCTACCTACACATTGCCCCCTGTAAGGGAGTTCCATGGTGTTGTGAGAGGCCCAACAGAGCATGCCCTGCAAAGACATGCCTGCTGTCAATGCTGTTCAAAAGCCTTTCTGAGGACGAGTGACAGGTGTTTTTGCCTGAAGAGAAACATAAAAAACTCTGCAAGATTCAAACAACGTGACTTCTAGCAGGCGGAAAAGCAGGCATCTGGCTGAGAAATAAAATAAACCTGTATGTTATGCAAGGTAAGAAATTAATTCAGTTAGAAAATCAAAACAGAGACTATAATTTACACATAATTATATCCAAACTACAGGTTCCTTGGTTTTGTTTTTTTCCATAAACATGTTATTGCTTTCACTGCCATATAAGTTTAATGCGTCCACAAATTACATTAGATCCCCATTTCCACCAGAGAATTCAAGTAGATGTCAAAATTATACCAGTGGAGAAATGCAACAAAACACTGCACACTTTGCTATAGGTAGGAATGAACAGGAAGCATTTTAGTATTTTGAATAATTTATTGATGCTTTTGAAAAGCAGATGTGCTCTCATTAACACTGTCTCTCTGCTCTCACCAGCAAGATTTCTTCTGGTGCCAGTATTCTACTACTTTTTCCCACAATTATAAAAGCAGACCACTTACTACAGAAAACAGCAAAGAAACAGTACAGTCAGCCTTGCAGAAGATTCTCAACAAGTACTATTATTTTATTAGACAAGAGCAGAAAGACCATCTGATGCTCCTAGCATCTTCCTTGATACCTGGCATGTACCCTAGCTGTGAAGATATCAATTACTGGTAGGGGAAAAAAATTCCTTCTTTGTAGTAAATCCAATGAGCCAAACTCCACCATGCTTTCTTACAGTGCTAATAGCTTCAGTAAAGGCATCTAAAATTAAAATGACCTTTCTTTCAGAAAGAGAAAATTACCCTCAACATAACCTATGTAAGAATTTGGAGTTTCTAGAAGACAGAATAGCCCAAATGAATCTGACTAATGAGGGAGCTAAAGGGAAGTACAGACAGTTACAGGACACTAGAAAAGGAAAGTGAGCAAGGGCTTGATTGGAAGTGTGGCTAATGAAAAAATTCAATTTGGAATACATAACCCAAATTCAGAATGAACCCCAAATCTCAGTGTAGAGATTCTGCTTTACAAATACACAGAGTGGCAAATAAAACCAGGCATTTTTAACAAAGCACAGGGATCTGCTTGGTCAAAGAGTTTCCAGAAAGGATTTCCAGTTAATATCATCATTACAATTGCTCTGCTAATTCATATCACCTCAGTAGTAAAGGCACTGTTCCTGTCTGAAGCAAGAGTAACCCCAGTATTGCCCCTCACATGTAATATTCACACACAGCACACACACAGCAGTGACATACATGCACTAAACTCCCAAACCAAGTGATAAATTGCATTTCTCCAGCACCTCTGATCGCCTCACCTGCACTCTGCCCACTAATCCATCTTTGCCAGGACTACCACTAACCTTCCAAACCTATCAGTTGCTTGCAGACAACCATCATTTTTTTCAGATAATAACCTGCTAAAAAAAAAATGTTTTCTTCCTTCCTACAAATGAGGAATTTGCCCCCAAAATGTATTGGTCTGAGGTTCAGGGCATTCTTGGAGCACTGACAAGTTTAAAGTCCAATATCTCAGAACACTTGAAGGTTAGAGCTGAGTACTTTATATAAATGGGGATGAGGCACAAGTTCACTCCGTTAATTGTTCAGTATAGGCTTGACCAGATGTAAAAGTTTTTATTTTAGCCATGGTTGATCATAAGATGTCAGTTTTTCAATTTGTATTGCTGTGAGGTACAGAAAGGCTCTCAGCTCATGTTTAAATGCTCTAAAGTTAATTATTCAAGTTCTCTGCCTTGAAAGGTCTGTAAGATTAAGTTCACAACACTGAAGATGGTCAGTACAAAGGAAGTGAAGAGAAGGGCATACACACACATAAGCCTTAAAAATTGCAAAATGCATCTACTGCTATGTGGCCCCATGCTTTACCAGCCTGAGTTTATTCACATCAAATCAACTTCAGGTACATCTGAAGTCTGTCACATGCTTGGATTTAATTTTTTTCCTTCTGTGGCATAAACAAAATACCAGGACACACTGCCAACATTTCTATTAACTCAGTGCATGCACAGAGAACTACTGAAATCTAGGTCTGTGCTCTGCCTCAGTGGAAGGCAGGCATTTTATATTGGGAACTTGGGCTAAGCAGCACATCCCTCCACTGCACAGATAACACTCAACCAAAACACCAATGAAACCACTGCCTCCCTTCCACCTCTGCGTAATGGAGGGATATAAGACACTGTACAACATCAAACTGCCCTTAAGCACCCCAAAGCTCCCACATTCCTAAGGAAAGCTTTGTCTGTCACCTCTCTGATCTACAGCTGGAGAGTTAGCAAGGTCCAGTCAGGTGTGAGGCTGGGGGAGAGCAGAGCTACACATGCAGACCTTCTGGCAGATCCTTAGACCACTGGGACAACAGTACAAGGGATGATGCAATTAACACTATTTATTTAAAGACTGGAACAAAAAAGAACCTTAAGTGCCAGAATCAAGTTTTCACATGACAGTATTTCAGATCATACATGGCCAGCATATTTTACCTATTTCTACAGAACCCTAGTGTGAGAGTTACATGCAGTTCAATACCCACTGGGACAATTCTATGCAGTTCTTTGGTTTTGCACAGAGTTAATTAAAACTAATGTAAATCTCAGAAATATGTGAAGGAAGGTCTTGGTTGATATGGTCCCCTTCAGAAGACCTATATGTAGACCTAAATTCTAACATCCTCAGTCTCTGTTTAATTTTAGTGAGAGTTATATTTTCATAGGACATACATTTCCACAAGATACTGCAAACAGACCTTATTTTATTTGTCATGTAGGAGTGAGCAGTTAACAGAGCTGGGATTCACACCTTGGGATCAAAGGAGCATAGATATTTGAAACCTGATGCCTACACCACTGAAATATCTGCTCTGGGACCTTCTCCGTATGTTTTCCCTCTCTCCTCTAACAAGTTATATTCTGTAATAAAACCTTTATATTCTCAAGATTTCTGAATATCATAAATTTAGCAGAGAACTCTGCTTTAAAACAAAAAAGCTAAAACAATGAACTCTGGATGACATTGATTGACTTTTAATAACCTTTCCTGGGCTTCCACATGGCAGCAGCATTAGGCTTAGTCATAGGGACAAAGATAGGTTTACATTCCAAAAAGCAGAGTAGGTACTTGTGGACAGACCTTTAGCCAAACAGAAGGAAGGGATAAGAAATCAGTGACAAATAAACATTTTATTTGCTAATTGTTTAAACAGGAGTTGCTTGCAATTACCTAAGTTTTAATGGTTTTCTAAAGGAAACAAAAATTTTTAGCTAACACTTTGCTTTATTAGAAATGAAGAGGGTTGTAAATGCACTGTTCTGTTATCCCTGCCTTCCTTTGCATGTTGTGATTATGTGTTCAGTAAATAGCACCCAGACTAAAAAGACCTTGTTGTGAAATCAAGCAACATTAACTCATTAAGTCAATAATTCATGGATTCTTTTATCTAAAGTGGCAACATCACACCATCAATTCACAAACCAGGCACTTCTCCGAAGTGTATGTGATGATAATAATGGATTTTCTAACAATACACTCTCAGAGCAAGGTCACTGTGCACAGATGCGCTGGACGCCATGATCTGACCTAGGTCAGCAAAACAAGCTTTATTATTGAACCTAATTATGAACTATCAAGATAATGGCCTAGACTAAACTGTTTCCTTAGGGATTATTTAGAAACTAGTCAGCCATTTTAGGTTCAAATCTACTGTACAGCACTACCTCCCAACACAGAGCAAGGTATATATAGGTACAGTATACATACAGACATACTACACACCCAATTCTGAATATCCCCACAGTTGCCAAAGACAGCTCAGGTGTGCAACGCACATATTTAAATCAAACTGAAATCAGTTTTTGGTGGGGGCAATCTAGTCAAATGAAAACACAAAGAAAAAAGCATGTGCACAAATCTTTGTGGACATGGACCCACAAAGGGATAACAATCCAAATTTTGCTTTTGGCTTTGCTTAAGTCTAGAATGAAAAGCCTTAAATACATTCTGATAATAATGCAATACCAGTAAGCAAATAGAAACAAAGCAAAAAACTGTTTGGAATACCATTAACTGTTTTCAGACCAAGCACAGTAACACTCATTATGTTATTAATCTATTTCAAATATATTCCGTAAAAGAGCTCGTGGAGGAAAAGTATTTAATGCATCTTACATTGCCCATAACTTAAAATAACACATGGGATCAGTGCTGCCTTGTGTCATTTTTGCTCAGCTGACGGTATTTTTACTTTTTTCCCCCAACTCCAGAAGATAAAACATTTCAGTTGAGCTCACTTCTCCAGCCAGAAAAGTCATTAAAATGTTTCCTCCCCCTGTGTGCCTCACACTGTAATTCTCCCAGGTATATAGAACTGACTCATTATTATTTTATATTTCAGTCCATGTAATTATATCCAAGTTTCAGAAAGGAATAGTTCCCTGAGATCAGAGATCTTTTTGTGTTAGAAGTAAAGCCAACCTCTGAGTATTCCTAGCAGGGGAAGATTGATTCCCTGTATGATTCCCTCAATTATTTAAAATTATCTTGTTTTTATTTAAGGTTTTGATTCATATGATAAGAAGAGACCTAGTTTAGAGATGTTTGTTTTTCTAAGATCAGAGTTATGTTGCTGTGATAAACTTCTCACCTTTTCAGCTTCCAGTCCCAGTGAACCAGTCAACCTGTATGAATTAACATGATGTGATTGACCCTGTACCTTGCCTGTGGGTTTGTAATGAGATCCAACCCATGGGAAAATGTGTAGGGAGAAGGGAGGGGGTGGCTCAGCCTGAAACCTTTCCTTTAACTGGTTGGCCTGTGAACCCATGTGAACTGGATCTCCCATAGAAGTCGTGGTTTGAAAGTAACCCTTTCAAATCACACTTGGAAAGGTTTGCATAGCCCTAGTGCTAATACACTGGGGCAATTTGCAGAAAATTTCATATTCCTTCACTCCACACTGACAAAGACTGAAGGTTCACAAGCTCTAGGCCAAAAGAAGCCATAAGGGAAAAGCAGTTTTTCACAAAAATCAAGATAAAAGAATGACTTTGTCACACATTGATGGAGTGAGTCTTTAGGAATAAATGTAAGATGGAAAGAGGGGAGAAAAAGACTACTTTTGCAAGGGCACTGCTGAAAAAGTATATTCTTTTTTAAGAAACAGGCTTTTCTCCATTTCATATCCTGAATTAGCCAGGCTATGTTTATTCTGTATTACACAGAGCTCTATAGCAAGGCTTCTGAGTTTTTGTATAATTATTTAATACAGTCTGGAGGAATTTGAGAGCTGGGTTAGCAATAGCTGCTTAGGAGAACATTCCTAACCATGTGACTTAAAGACTTTTTTAAAGTATCTTTTAAAGATTTGTGTAATAATTTATATGCTTTTTCTATCAACATCGTAAGAAGAAAGAGCAGAAATTCCCAACTAGAATTAGAGGCTCTGGTAGCAGCATTCTCACAAGAAGTACAGGTTAAACAGCAGAATTGGATGCCAGGTGTATAATGTACCAACTGGAGTACAGAAAAATATCAAGCATTTCTTTCAAGTCCTAAAGGAACCCAAGCCACTATTTTACAAGAAATTCAGAAGGAAAAGCAAACATCAGTTTAAAAAAATTAAATTTACAAATTTTTTACAAATAAAATTACAATTACTTACAAATAA
Source organism: Pyrgilauda ruficollis (assembly GCF_017590135.1). Lineage (NCBI taxonomy): Eukaryota > Metazoa > Chordata > Aves > Passeriformes > Passeridae > Pyrgilauda > Pyrgilauda ruficollis. The sequence goes on from NW_024522539.1 coordinate 11,726,255, forward strand.
AAAAAAAAAAAAAATTTTTAAAAAAAAAAAAAAAAAAAATAAAAAAAAAAAAAAAAAAAAAAAAAAAAAAAAGAAGAATCCTGAGCTACTGAAGTGCCAAGGCAGAAGTTGGAAACATCAGCAAAATGCTCACAACTGAGAACATGAAACAACGAAGGAAAAAGCGTATGGCTGCACAGGACTATAGTATTGTAAAGAAAACATGATTAAGTCAGTTATTTTGAAAGAAGTTTAAAAAAACTCCCTGATTTTAAAAGAAATATTTTGAACGCTTAAATCTCCAAAAGACCCCCTAAGTATACGGGCCAATTTCTCCTCAGTTGAAATAAACGTAACTATACCATCTTCCGACAGAAAGTTCTGGCTCTGAATTTAAACCATCTGTCAGTGACAGCTAATATTTGTATTTTAATAGCTCAATAAAGAGCCAGTCCTGTTGTGGTACAGTCCTATTTACTCATTCACAATAGCAGCTCAGATACCTTTCAATGAGACCTTGATCAACATCAATAAATTTGGGACTGAAGTCTGTCTAGGCATCCAAACAACAACATTATTTTTCTACATGCTGTACTTCTACAATTTTCATGGGTTTCATGAAAACATGGAGCTACCAGATAACATCCACATAGATATCAATATATAGTTTTAGGCATCTAGTGGTAGGTAAGCAATTTTTTTCTGCAATTCAATGTTCTGGAACAATCCTGCTAACTTTCCCACCCCTTATGCTCTTGCTTTTGTCCTTTTTGCTTTTCATCTTGCCATGGCTGCACCAGCTGCAGCAAACAGCTGGAAATGAAAACAGGTGAAAGCTGAGGAATGGCACAGCAGAGAAACAAAGAGACAGTGCTTAATAAAGTTTTTGGGCACAAAAAATTCTTTGCTTCTATAGGAAGGAGAATACCTCAGTTTTGCATCCTTGTTCCAGGAAGCCACTTCAATTATTTTTTTTAAGACAAGATGATGACACATTCTTTTGCAGTGTCCTACTTTCAGGAAGCTGTACATGGTTTCCCTGCCACAGGCTGCAGGGAGCATGGGCTGTGAGCAAAACATCAGAGACATTAACAAGAATCTTCTCATTTATTTAATTAGACTCTTTTTTTTTTTTTTTTTTTTTTTGTGGAGCAACATGAAAATGGAGGGTGTAGAAGGCACTTAAGTTACTGCCATGCTAATTAAAATTTTTAGAATCTTTCTACAAAGGTAATGTAAAGTTGTGATAACTCCAAAGAGAATTTCGTACAGTAAATTTCTAAGATACAAATGACAGTGGGAAGCACTGAGAAGTCCTGCATAAATTGTAAACATATTAGTCAATCTGTTTTTTTGTGTGCACCCCCACCTTTGGGAAGCAGACCAAGCCTTTTCCATAACCTCACAATACACATGTGCTGAATCAGGCCAATGCATTTCTTCATACATAAGTGCATGCAACAAAATCAATTGTCTGGAGCATTATCTGATGTAGCCAGCCAGTGGAAGGCACTTTACATTTTGTTTATGCCTATTCCTGTTCACTGTTTTAAAATAAAGCATCTCTAAATGGTGATAACTTTTCACTGTAATTCTGCTACATTTCTAGATTCCAGATAAGGAAGGAAATGCTGAATAGACACGACTACAAAATGTTAAGAGGCAGAATACTTGAAAACATTAAAAACACTGTGTCATTTAAATTAATTTCAAGGAGAATTTATATATTCTCTGTCTCCTACCTTGTCTTGATTGCAATATTGAAAATAGAGGTAAGATCGGAAAGCATCAGGCCAATCCTTTGACAACAGTAAAGAGAAACTTCTTGACAGACTGGATTATACTTCTAACACTGTTCTTCCCACCTTCCTTCAGTCCTCAGTTATTGCCAGATCCTTGCTGGAATCAACAGTTTTTATCTGATTGTGACTGTAGATAAGTATCAGGATAGTAGAGTTACCAGCTACAATAAGAGGATACACAGCTTTTGTGCTAATAAGCACTTCTGTTTAAATGTTAAGAGCAATTAGTCCTTTTGTGCCAACTATTGATTATGCAGACTGATAGACAAAAATCCCACACAGCCTCATTCTTCTTTCTCCTGTATTTCTAAAGAGCAAAACAGGCTTAAAGCAATTGTAAAGCAGAGTGATATTCCATCTTTGGAATCAAGAGCAGCTTAGCTGTTTGAAAGAGCAATGGTGATGGGTTTGACTACGAGTGAGAAAAGCGATTTCTGGTGTATTTCTTCTCCAGTGCTATTTCATGAAAATACCCAATTTTGAGACGAGCTTTCTGGAACAAGTATTTCATAAAAAGTTTTAACCATAAATAATTTTACTTGTTTCTAATTATAACTTTTTTTGTAATTGACTTTTGGAACAGTCTACATGCATTCAATTTAAAAGTTGCTTTCTGAAGAATAAACACGGTTCAAAGTTGGTGGATTTAGAATCATCTTCTGACTTAAGCAAGGGGTACCAGCATGACATTATGTTCAACCATAACTGCCACATTTATAGAGTATATATTTGTCAAACTGATTTACAAATCTTGTGGCACCAATAAAATTATTTTAGAGGGTGTTATATAAAAAACCACTTTAAATAAGTAACAACAAGCACATTTCAATAGTACAAATGCACATTCTTTCTAAAATGTAAAAATGCTCATTTAAAAAGAGGTAAAATAAAGATAAAAAGATAGATCAAAGTTGATAAAAATGTGCTGTTTCAAAATAGTATTTAGATTTTATTTGCTCAATCATTTCCAGGTTCTAAATAAATTTAAGCTAAATATCAAGAAACACTGAAAGAGCAATTGCCCAGCATAAGAGCCACAATTTTTATTGGTAGCAACAACAGAGTGAACAGTTACAGCAGGTGTTACAAGCCTATTATTGTATTAACTAAGTGCTTTCTATTCCTATGATTATTCCTTTAGGCATATTTTCATCAAAACATGGGAATCCTTGAAAACCCAGAGCAAGAAAAGTTGGAATTCAATATCTCCAAATTTTCAGCAATTTGTTGAAGATTTCTTTTCAAGACAGAAATAGAATGTAGATTAAAAGAAAAGCATAACCTCTTATAATTTCATGTGAAAAGCAGCACAGCATTTAATTTTGTATGTGACTGCTTTTTCATAGTTTTTATATTGCTGCACTGCTGCTTCACACAGAAGTGACTGTGAAGCTATTTCATGAACTACTCATTGATCTCTATGAATTTATTACAAGCACTCTGGACCTTATTATAACAGCATCCTTGAAAGACAAGCATTTTGAATGTCACAAGGAGATGTTGCTGTAATAAAGGAGAATGTAATAGGCCTTCATGCACAGTATTTGTGAGCCAGAACATTTTCAAAGAGAATAATGTAAGTTTGTGCCTTATAAGGAAGGTGGACCCTATACATATTGCAGTTTGAAGATTTCTTGATATAGTACATTAAATCTATAGAAGGATTCTGTTTTCAGACATACACAAGACCATATCAGCATGTATCATATTCACATTTTGAAGAGAATACACAAGAAAATTAATACACTCTTATCACTCTTTTACCTGCATGAAGATGAATACAGAGTATGAACATTTGGTGTACATCACCAAAACTGATGGGAGCATTAAATTCCTGTGAATGTGTAAACGATTTTTACAAATTGTAATTTAGACTTCTGGGGGTAATGTTTTGATACTTCTAATGCTATACCTGTTTGGAATCTCTCTAAATACAATATTAGGGGTCTAAAATCCTCATGTGCTCTGGCCAGCATCTGGGCCCATAACCCAAGTATTCACACAAAGGAAATACAAATATAAGAGCTAAACTTCTGCTCAGATAGCACATAAATGTCTTCAAGGTTATTGGTATTTGACACATGCAAAATCATTGCCATGTAGTTTGGCAAGTACCTATTAGCACAGTCACTTATGAAGTTTAAATGTTTGGTGTTGGGTTATTCACAGCTGCATTTTAAAAACAAGTAATCTAATTATATGACTCTGCCATATCTGATTAATGTTTTATTTTGCCAGGATTTCTTCAGCTTAAAAATACCTTCTCTGTTGTTTTGCTTTCCATGAGCACTGTTAATCCCATTACTGAAATCTCTACTCGACCATTAGGTTACTTTTTGTAAGTGCATGCATTGCTTTTGAAAGCTGTTGAACTTCCAGATTTATGACACTGAAAATCTAAGCCATTGATCCACCAGGCAAATACATTACAGAGAGCACTGGCAATGTACAGCAGCTGCTTTACTGAAGAGCTATTTCACCAGGCTTCAGCCCTGACCTGGGGCCTGTCTCTAGAAGGGAATAGAGTTGAGACTTCTTGAGTCAATGAACTTTGCAGTCTGAGCCAGAAAATGTACAAATACCATGTATTGCTACAGTAATGGCAAATCAGCAGTGGTGTACACAGCTCCTTATTCAGAAACCTGGTTAGATCTTTGTGTTCTCTGTAGCCAGTACACAGGACTGTATTTGCAAGATGTATCCTTTAAAAATAATGTAAATTTCCTAGAAATGTGGCAGGTCTTTTCATGAAGACACTTCACATAGTCAGAAGCTTGAGCAAGCTTTTAAATAACACACTATCGAGCCACAGCTCTGAAAATATACTGGGCTTAGAAACTGGTGCTGAGATGGGATTGTCCAGAATGAGTACTAATCCTTCAAGGGCAAAACCCAGATATGGCTTTCAAAAATCTTGATGTCAAGTAATGACAAAATATAGGACAATATAGATAAATCAGTCTTGACCCACTACCACTTTTCAGTCACATTTTTAGTGCTCAGATGGACAGTAATATCTGAAATGCAATAGCTAACTAAACAGCAAACATTCATTAACTGAAATAGAAAGGGTTCTGAACAGATCCTAAAAAAACACAGAAAAAGTTAGATACAAGCTGAGTTTTAATAGCTCTTCATAATTTATCTAATGCATAATGGTTCCTGGAAACTTTTATTCAGCTGTAACTCAGTGCTCAGAAATGTTCATGACACATTCATGTCTGAAGGAAAGATTCTGTCTCAAGAACAAGCAAAAGATATTGCAAACATATTGCATAACAAAAACCAATTATACCTAATAGAATATACCTTGGGTGTAGAAATGACAGCTGTAAAGCAGCTTGTTTGGAAGTTTGCATTGGGCTGTTCTGTTGGCAATATCAGCTACATTTGACACAGTGAAACAATTTCTGCTGGTGCAGGATTGTCCTGATGTTCCACAATAGATGTATTTGCTTGCATAAGCACATCCTGCATAAAGAGACTAGAGCCAAGAAATTACTCAAAGACAAAGAGAAAAGCAGAACCTTAACTCCTAAAATTTTCAGCTTCTCCAAACCACTACACAAATGAGAAAAATGCATGTACCTCCATTACCCTATTCTGGCAAATCAAGTCAGGAAGGACTTGGATAATGAATGAGACAGAGACATGATGCATAATTCTGATCATCTGGAAAAGGTACAATTTAACACAGTGGGAAAAAAAAAGCAGATGCTAGAAGGATATTTATAATAAATAAGGAAGAAAGAATATTAATATGGCATTTGGCAATGTTGGAAAAGAAACATAATGGGATATATATTTCTCAGGATGATGGTTCTTCAAGAAGAGAATTAAAAATTTCCCACCAAAAAAAAAAAAAATCCTCCTGATTCCTTATCAAACATGTAAAAAGGTGTTTAACAAAAAATTATTTGCAGTGAACTTTTGTATTATTTCTATGTTCTAACCGTTGGAAGGCAATCAGAAAGAGCTAAAATGTAACATTTAAATTTGCCACTTGAAAGAGATGTATATAAACATTTAGAAAGAAATACACGTATGTTATTAGACATTAGATAGGAATACAATAACAATTTACTGTAAAGTCAGCAATTACAATTAATAACTACTACTGAGGGAAGCAGATAAACATGCAGAGAATTAGACCATTTTTGGACTGGGGAATTTTTTCCCTTGTGAACTTCTTTAAATGCCTGGAATTAGTTCCTTTTTTCCCTTCATTTAATGTAAGTGTTCTCTTATGTTTTATGCAATTGTTTTACTAAAGAAAAATAGCAGCTTCTGTATAATGTAATTTAGGACAAATTAGAAACTTTGAAATATGTTTTTGGGTTGTAAAAATGATCTTAATCAAGGTTTAGCAATAATATATTGACAATAATGTCTGAAATGTTTTCCTGGAATCAAAAAGAAAAATTCTCATTTTCATAATGTATCATTTGAGAAAAAAAAATTAATTGCACTACCATTTCTGATTATTACAGTTGTAATTACTTCTGGAGAGTCATCTACATCCATCAGGTGTCTGCAGGTCCCAGTTCCTGATCTCAGTAATGATCAGAGTCCTGTTGCTGTGAGAAGGCTGATTAAGGAGCCCACCTGGAAGTGTTAGGATCTCTCTCCAGTCCTGCCAGCATGGGAAGATCCACTTGTAAGTTCTAAGGTTATCAGCATAAGCTTTCAAAAACCCCATTCAACTTTTCAAATGGGTACAATTCATGAAAATAAGTTTCTATTTAAGGGCAGAAGAAACTCTGAGCAGCTGTCTAGCAAGCAAGATCTAAGCCAAATTTTCAAGAGCAACTTTTTTTCATAAAGAATTAATTAAGTTAAAACATTGTTCCTGCAGCCAAAACTTGATACACTGATGCAGAAAGATTAATACAGCTAAGCATCAGAGAGATGAAGAATTTCCTTCTAATTAAAACTTTCTGGCAAGATAACTGAATTGCCCTTGTATTAAAGATTAATGCTTTTGATAGCTTTGATGGCTCAATATCCCCTGTAAATCATAAGAGTAAGATGCTTAAAAAATTGATTCAAGCTTATTAATTGCAAAAATAAAATATCACAGCATCTGCAGCAACTATAAAAAGTTGAGTAGCAATCACTGGCAAGTTTATTTTTATTTCTTTTTAACACGCTGCATTAGTGAAGTAACTAAAGCATTGCTGCCTCAGGGCTGCATTTTGCAGCTTCCCCACATGTATTAGACAAACATTCACTGACCCATGTGGTTTTATGGAAACTGCTGTGCTTACAAGAATAAACTTATTTTCCCTTCAGCACACCTGCAGCTGGGCATTAACCTGTCCTTAGCCAGAGAGGGTGTATGCCAGCTGGAAAATCAGCTTCCAGCAGGTGGAAACACAGAATCACGCCGAGCCCAAGCCCTGAGGATTTTTGTGTTCTCATACTAAACTTTACTCCTTAACCCTATTTATTTTGAATTTGTGGAGTTTTCCAATGGTTAGCCAATAAAAGCAAACTCTTTCTTCACATAAAGGTGTCTTCATTTGAGTGTGAGCAATATAACTTATTTCAACATGAATTCAGACATTGCAAGATTATATCCTGCTCTGCTAGAAGCCCTACTTTAGAAGTGAATTTGTGTTTGTGCTGAGCTTTCAACAATATCGACCTTGGAATATATGGAACTGTTTGTGGAAAATATTATACATTCTAGAGACTTTTGATTTTTTAGTTTACTCTTTAAGAGATTAATGACAAATCAGCTGGAGATCTTCATACAATAAAATTCAAGCTAGAACGTGTTTAAAACAGGATATTGCTCCTTCCTAATTTCCTGTCTTTTGACACATGTGGCTAAAGCAAAAATATAAGGTGTAGAGGTATCATCAACCTGGACATATTTCCAGTTCACAATAAATTGAGAAACTTCCTGGAACTCAAACTACTTCATTAAAATAAGTAGAAACTTTGTCCTAAGCAGGTGGTAAATAACACTTCCAGGCTTCTTTTGCAGGTGCCACTGGCTAACAGGTTTTAGAAATTGAAATTTAACAGGAATATTTTTTACATTCCTTCATACTGTTCTTATTTATCAACTCTGCTCATGGAAAGCTTACAGAAGCAATGCCAGGAATACAACAAAAGTGGTCCATTTTTCATCATGCAAATACACTACCTGGAGATAAAACTTTTTCACCAAGGTGCTTTCTGTTTATTCTGGTCTGTTTTAGTATTTTTTTTTTCTATTCCAGTGCGTTATATGTTCATAATATTTTATATTATTAGCCCTAGAGGTAAACAAGAACAAAATTTGATTACATATGCTAAAGAATAATACAGGAGACATTGTAAAGTTAGTTCTCTCCTGCAGGATTTGGACAAGAGAGAGCAGATTATGTGCATCAAGGCATATTCTGATTCCATGACTCACAAGGAAACTAAAGTTGATTGCATGCACAGGAATTAACCTAACATTTGTACTTATAGAAAACCTTGCTAGTTTTTGTCACTGCTTCTCCACTTAAAACAACACAAAATATTTGTCTGAAGAACTAGTTGCTGTATTTTGAAAATAACACATATTTTGAAAGCAATATAGAAGTTTTCTTGGAGTAAAGCTTCTGTTTTTAAGAGACCTGGAGGCCTGAGATAAAGGAAACCAATGAAAATCTTCAAACCCGAACCCAGTAACAGGCACTGATATTTATCTGTGCTCTTGTTTGAGCACTTCATGTTCACAACCATTTCCACATCAGCCATTATAAGGTTGAATTTGAAGGCTGTCTGTATTTAATTGCAGAAGGAACAATAACCTATAGCCTGATCCAATACAGGTGACATTTGCCCTGATCACTAGGGAGCATCTTTTTAGTGTTTGAAGGAACAACTGCCTACTGCACTAATTTAATGGCTGCTTTGGAATGAATCTGCAGATGCAGTTAGGTACACCCTGGTTTGGTGCAGGAAAGAAAAAAAAAATCAAAAGGGATTTGTTGACACTAAACACTGAGTACAGGGAATAACACAAGCATCTGGGTCTTTGTGAAGCTGTTGTGAATAGTTCTAGTTCCCTAAAACTGTGCTATAATGTTTTCTTTGCAAAAGCCTCAACATCTTAAATATGTAAGCACAAAAAAATTGCCTTCAAATTTCATTTCTAATTTGAAAAGGTGACTCCAAATAGCTTAGAGTGAATATTTTCTTTTTTTTTTTTGGTCTCAAATACAAATGTAATTTAGCATAGCCCACTTTGACAACTAATACCAGCCCAATCTTGTTTTTCTGTTTTTTTTAACATTTCAATACTTGCTTACACATACAGGCATCCCCATACACTTCAAAGATACTGGAGCAACAGGTTACATATTTTAACTTAAAGAAAGTTAAAAAGAGTTGAAAGAATCCGTAGTACTGCCTTCCCTTCTGAAGTTCAAGAATACTTTCTTTAGCTTTTTATATTTATAGTTGGCCTATCCCAGCCTTTAGGGATTCAGATTCTGCACTCACTGGATTGATTGAATAAGACTTTTTCCTCAGTGGGGCATGTACACTTAAAATTGTGGCAAACACTACCACAAGAGTCCTCCTTGCAGGATAGATCTTATTCTAATCAGAATTTTATCATCCTATTGCATATTTTTAAAATTAGGGTTTTTTCCTATTTCAGGTGTGGTCATGCCACTGTTACAGAGCACACCTGAGAGCACATTAAAAGTTAATGGAGTAACTCCTACTAAATTCACTGGGCTTTGAAATCAATTTCTTCACATTGATTTCAAATGGAGCTGAAAGAGGAGTTGTGTGGGCTTATGAAGTTGGAATGGAGGAAAAAGCTACTGCATTTGCCCTTATTATGATAAATAAGGTCAACAAAATAAAAACTGCATCATTTTTACAGCCAATAGCTCAGGCTGGATAGTGTCAGCAAGATTTCCTTATTTGAAATTGAGGTCAACAACAAACACATTAGATGCCTGAAATTCAATGTCCCAAAAAATACACGCAAAGAAGGAATGGAGATGAACTTCACTGTTCAGCTTTTCCTCAGACCAATATCTGAAGGCATTGCAAAAGGTGATCAGGAAGAATTTTGCCCGAGAAACTTGGTAGAGACCTGCAGTGGGAGTGAGGTTATGCTCCTTGTAAAATTCTTTCTTCTGGGAGGTGTGATGTGGATACACAGCATCCACTGAGGAGCAGGGAGGTCACTGGGTCAGTGACACACAAAGTCCAAGGTCTGTCCATGCACCTGTCTAAAATTTTGCTTGCCTTAAGCAGTAGCAGCACCACAAGATCTCTTAATTGAATGTTCCAAAGTTCTTCTCCTTGGGCTCAGGCACCTCCCTGTTTTCTTGGCATTGCCACCCTTGGCTCACTACAAGCCCTCCTTTCCAATGGGGTGGCACTGCTCAAAACTACCATATTGTATAAGGGGCTGTGTAACCACTGCATTTCCTGACTGTGAGGAGTTCACCACTGTCAAGGAGAAGCCAATGAAAGAGCCATACCCTGGAAAATGAAGACAGTTAAAATATCTGTCTTGCAGTAATGTGATCATGAAAGAGGGAAAATACTTCTTGCTTATTGCTTTGAACCATGCAGAAGATATCCCATGTCAACCCCCTTCCAACTTATGAAGGAAGATAGGAGACTGTGAGCTCAAACAACAAACATTGAGGAAGGCAACATTCCCCATTATGCTGGCTTTCTAGGGATAGAAAGGTTTTTGGAGAAGTGACCCAGATATCAAACAAGGCATGTTTCTCAAGAAAAGACAGAAGAGCATGTTTATTTTAAAAAGGTGACACAACCAAGGAATCTCACATTTTCTATAATTTACAGTTAGGAAATTAAGTGAAAAATATTTACAACAAATATTCTCAAATTGGTGTAGAAATAGCACCAGACTCTAAGAACTGAAACGTCAGTAAATTTAGCAATTTTACCTTTTCTCAAAATGTCATGGAATGGCAAAGATTCAAGTGAAGCTAATACAGTGGTCTGACAGCCTGTTTTCTTTTAAAAAATAGCCTGTTCTGTCTGCAAGAATAGTCCCCAAAACTATATTCTTTTGTGACAGAAAGATTATTATTGTTTCATCTTTATTTCTCTCCGGGCAATTCATCTACAGCCAAAATTAGAGTAGTGAGGAAAACCAATCTGTGTTTAAAGTATTAGGCCAAGTAAAACAAACAGTGATCCTTAACAATAAAAGTGAACTTCTGCAGAGTGTAGAACTTCAATGTCTTCAGTCAGACAGAACCCTAAAGACAAGTGGCTGTAATCCCGTGGGGAAGCTGGAGAGCCCTGGGGAAGCAACCAGATTTGTAGACCAACAGAAGTGCTCTCTTTCCTCAGACAAGGAACTGGACCTGGGGGAATCAGCAAGATTCTCCAAAGGCAGGAACTTCCACAGGCAGCTATCAAAATCATTGTGTGTACAATGAGGACACATCAACAAAAACCTGTAAAAAGGACTCACTAAAAAATTGTATTAGTCAAAATCCTTGAAATACGACCTTGGATGCTTAAAAATCTTTCCCTTGAATTCTCTTTTCTCTGTTTTCCTTGGAAGCATGTTTTTCCTCAGAAACAATTAATTCAAGATGACTTTCTCTAATTTTTGAAATATTATACCAAAGTTTCCTCAAAATAAAGAACACAGATTTAAAAAGTACCACATCTTCTAATTATGTTGCCCCCCACTCCTTGCTTACTATGCTGTGCTAGTATTCAACTGCACACAGAAATATAAATAAATATATTTAAAAATTGTCCAGCTATTATGCATGCATACCAGTCTCCCCAGTGCTGGAGAACAATTCAGATGCATCAGAGTTCAACCAATCTTCCTGGGACTTCTGCCTAAATATTTTTAGGAGGGTAAAGTTCAGTTGTTAAAAAAACCCCACAAAAGAAAAACAAAAACCCAAAACCCCTATATTTAGGCAGACTCATTGTAATGATTACAATGCAGATTTCAACTGGACTGAACACAGACTAAGAAATTATGATTATTAGCTACACACAGAGTCAAAGTGCAACAAGGCAAATTCATGGAAGGAAAATGCATTGAGAGCTACTGAATGGAAAAGGTACCACTCTAAGCTACACACCACAGCAGAATAGATCCATTTAGTGAAGTATCACTATATGCTTACCCTGTTCTCGTTCTTTTTCTCAGTTATCTACTTCAGGTTCCACTCAGAGGCCAGATAATAGGCTCAGAATCACCTCAAGGCCATCCTGGTTTGGCCATTTTCACATTTCACCATTTCTAATTTAATCTAAATTAAATACACAAGAAAACTGCATGTTCTTTGGCTTCACATTGAAAAGAACCACTTCATCAGCACATAGCTGTGTAAATTAACAGGTTCTGCTGGTAAAGCACTAACAGGCTCTTGGATATTATGCCCAACTACCATCTAAGGTGAATAATTGTGGAATCAGGCCATCTGCCAGCTGAGAAATTCTGTCACTTCTACTTTAACAGAGTATTACTTTACTTTGCAAGTTGACCTGTAATGAGATTCTGATGGGGATAGATAGAAGCTTTTCAGCCAGCCTAACCCAATGATGAAAAATGATGGGTATGAAATTACACTTTTTTCATATCATTCCCCTGCTTCTTCTACTGCAACCCTGTAGCTTAATTTTTTAAGCTATAGGTAAGAATTTTATTACAAATACCCTTATGATAAGGGTAATAAGAAAAAATATCACCATCTGAACAGTATGGCTTGCAGCACACAATGACATGGGAAGATTCCCCTCCAAGGTTTCCCCTAAATGTTTTCTCAAAGGGAGTTGTGCTTCTTTACCCACAGTTTCCTACAACTCCCTCAACACACCCCAAGTCTACAACACCATCACTGCCCAGTGCACAGAGTAAAAGCACACACAGCACACTCAGGGACTTTTCACAGAAGATCATCTGTTGGTTGCTGATGTTCTTGATGCTCCCAGGATGAGCAATGCCAGCTCAGCACATGGTCCTTGCTAGCAAGGAGGCATCTGAAGAGCTGCCTGACACCACATCACACTTGCTTTGCTATGGCACAGCTGATCCAAAGGCCAGCTTCATTTTTATTGTCAAGGTGGTTTCAAAGTGGGGAAGGACAGATTTCAGTCCTACCACAATATTAAATAATGTAGAGGAGAAACATGATTACCAGCAAGAGGCCAAATTCCATTTCTTCTAACCCTTGCTAAGCTACAGAGGAAGCTGGCTTTGAGATGAACTGAGGTGAAAATGTTAGATAGGTAATTTATTTCCACTTCTCTTACAAAACCTAAAATACATACAAATCAGAATATTTCATTTCCATAGGTCTAAAACACACAAATTCTACACTTTTTCTCCTTGTATAAGAAATGGTCCACAGACCCTAATATAGAGAAGGAGATGAGCCATCACTTCAAAAAGTTCCTGCCTCAACTGGGGGCTTTTGTAGCTTTGCAGGGATAGTGGCCTGGGTACTGTTTCTCCTGGGCAGTGTTCTCACTGCCAGAAGTTGAATAGCATAAGGAGTTATATACACCTTTCTCCTGAGAAATTAGATTCTAAAAAGCACAATAGAAACAAGTGCAAGAAATTAGCATAGCTGGTAAGAGGAACGAGGCAAGATACTATGGAAAAGAGTTTATTCAGGTACAATTTTCTGGAACTATAAATACAGGCAATAGATCCATGAAGGTGTAAAAATATTTCCATTAATAATTGTGTAAACAGACCTGCAAGTGCCTGTGTGTCAACTGGGTCATTATTATCTTCTTGCTTCTGAGCAAAGAGAGGTCTCCAGAAAGAACAGTGTATCACAAAAGTGTGGCCTTTTGTAGGAGGGGAAAAACAAATTTTTTAAAGACCAAGTTTTTTGTTTATTTTAAACACAGATCATCATGGGTCCCTTGGTTACTTCAGGGTAGTTCTCATATTTCATTCTTTGTTCAAAAGGAAAGTTTGGGCTGGCTGCCTTTACGTCTGTTCATCCTCAGCTCTGCCAAAAGTTAGTTTTGAGCTGCAAGCAATTGACCACAGAGGAATAGGCTATCAAATAATTGATTTCTCAGAGCTTGTATGGTCTCAAACAGGTTTAGAGAGTGCTGAAGCAAGACAGAGTTAAAGGCTGTCTCTAATTCTGCAGCTCGTCAAGATGAGAGACAGCTTTATGGGCATTTCCAAAGGAATGGCTCTGCAAGCAGCCAAACGTGTGGGGACTCATAGCTGAGCCCTGCCAGATAATACTCAGAGCAGTCGTTCTCCACCTTTGCTGGACACAGTTTGCAGCACAGCTTTTGTTGTCTGGGCATTTTCTATTTCCTTTCAAAACAGAATAAGCAGCAGGATTTTCCTACAACCTCAATGCTTTAAAAACAAAAGTCTGGGTTTATTTAAACACTAATACAAAACACATTATCATTAATGCCTCCAAGACCAATAACTCCTGTGACCAATTTCCATTGTCTGCAGGAAAACGTGACAGAACAGTTCTAAAAATTTCTCAGTGGAGGGAAAAATGATAGATTTCCTGACCAAGTAACTATTTCAAAATGTTACCAGTTGACTCAGCAAAGACCTTCAAGTTGTTCAAAGTTCTGTGGCTTAGTTTTCTCAAAAAAAAAAAAAAATCACCCTACTAACTAAATGTTGTGTTATCACACTTGCTAGCAACACCATTAGGGGATGCTCTGACAGTTCTGGCACCATGACTGAAAGGTACCTGAGCTCTTAAGTTGTTTTTTGCAATGCTGAACAGTGAAGAATGCTACAGATTCACCTAAAGAAGCATTTCTTTGTCTATTGCTCAGGGGTATTTCTGAGTACCTATCTCAGTGCCTCTAGGCTCTTTTTCAGCTATTAATTACTACAGTGAAATGTGAAAAACTCTGCAAAAACTCAAGGCTCCTATGATAGATAGAAATTTTGTTAATGTATGAATTAACTATACATGTGGTTGTTAAATTCAATTTAAGCCTGAAAATCTAACCTTGGGGGTTTGAAGTAATGGGACATTAACTTCACTGCCTTTTACAAACTACCATGAAACATAAGTAAATGACAAAGATGAATAAAATCAGAATGATAAATGTTTTATAGTTGGTATTTTTTAAAAATAATGTTATTGCCATTGAAAACCTAAGTGAAATGAATTTGGTCATTCCAGCTTAGTCCCTTGTGGACAATAGTCCACATTTCAAAAGCATCACACATAATTTGGCAAAATTGGCAGCTTTGGCTCAGATGTGGCTTAGGGCTGAGTAAGCATGCAATTCCCCTACTGAGAGTGCCCCTTTCCTTGAGGGTTAAGGTCAATGGCTAGTCACTGTGAGGTAGGAAGGTTGATATTGTCTGCTTGTATTCATCTCAACTGCAGCCCTGGAATTCCAGCTGCTGGTGATGCACAGCCTCCCCGCGCCAGGAAATATATTATACTCTTCCCTTAAATATACATGCACCTTCCCTCTCTCCCATTCTCCCAGATAAAACACATCCTTTCCCTTTCCAGGACAGACAGCCCTTCAGTCAGTTTTATAATCCTTGTCCTCCCCCTCCTCCCCTTCCCATCCCACAGTAATATTTCACCTTATACTAGATTTAAAAGATTGCCCATTCTTGACCCAGAATACAGCTGGGCAATATACTAGTTTAATGGCAGGAAAACAGGGGCATCAATGGAAATTATAGAAAATCAAATTGAACAGATGTCAGGAAGCACATCAGGCATTGTAAATGTGAGGGATGCCCATCAGACAAGGTTATGGAGGTGAAAAAACAGAACACGTGAAAAAAGCAGAGCAAGAACAAGAAACCCAGCCCCCCCCAGCTGCCAGTGACATGCTTTAACTGATGCATTGGGAAGGTTATTCTGTGCCAGCCTTCAAAGTGACACTGGAATCTACTTGCTTGTGTGATTATAAAATATGACAAACAAGTGTTACGGTAACAATGTTACAAATAATAATAATAAATCCTTAGACTCATTAAAAGTTAGTGGGGATTTAAATCCAACAATGAAAGTATTGAGACATCTCTGATTTGTCAGGAATTTTCCACTGATTTTAACCTACAGAGGGACAAATGTTTTTTCCAAAGGTATCCAGACATTTAACACAGTAAATTGTGCCCACTGGGATTTTAAAAGAGCCTAGACATGTAATTCTTATTAGTTAAAGTTTTGAAATGCCCACTGTCATCTCATCAGCATGCTTGGCATTTAAATCACTTTACAGAATTGGTTTAAGTTGAAGATTTTTTGCCTTTATTATGGCATCTAAGGAAAACTGTAGTATCAGATTCAAATACTAGTTCTGTACACGAGTTCCTTCCCTTCCAGTCAGGTAACTCCACTCATTGTAATGATGTAACACTAGCACAAGTTTTGCTTTCTTTCTTACTAAGTCAAATTTAACCAGAACAGTAGTTGGCTCAGGTTTTCAAAAAGAACAAATAGACCTTGCTCCATATGTTGAGACAATGAATGTCTCCCTGACAGTAGTGTTTAAGCCACAAGGTATCTTTTTTCATAATGTTGACAAATCACAAAATACTGCATAGAATTTTTTGTCAATACCTACCTATGCTTTGTAAAAGACTATGTAATGCACATGAGAACAATTTGTTCAGTCTCTGTGAAGAACTGTATTAATACACATATATGACAGAAAAATTACTTAATTTGCTTTAACAAGAAATACTATCTTGCCCAAGTAGCTTTTAAAAAACCTTCCATTAATTTAGATATTTATTTTAAATAAGTGAAGAAATAATTACCATGCAGTTTTCCTACTTTGTGCTATTAAAACTTGATGAAATTGTTCCCCTAACAGAAGGTCATTAGGGAATGTCATTCCACCCCCAAGCCAAGCCTGACACCGAGTGCTCAGTTGGAAGGCAGGTAGACACAGGTAGGCACTGAGGACTGATGGCCCAGACAAACTGAGGGCAAACAGGGCCAGGGTGAATCTCTGCCTACACAGGTCAGGGATTTCTAAATAGATCAGAAAAATTTATGTTCATTTTAGACTACAAATTTGCTGCTGGAGGCCCTGGCATACAACTGAGTGTTGCTTGCAATGAAGTTAAGGCACAGGAGTTTATAAAGGTCCTGTGGGACCAGGCAGGAATCAAATGATGTTTGAAAACAGCACTACTTATCTATATGCACTTAAAAATACCTAAATTATATTTCTGTGTGAAAAGCTATCACCAGTCACCAACCAGATACTCTTGTTGAAAAGGCTTTTAGTTTCACCACATATTGAGTAGCACTGTCTGTGCTAGTCATTCTCACTGCATATAGTCAAGTGCCCTTGACTGTGACTTGGCCAGTCTTAGCTGACAACAGGTCCACAAAATATGCACTTCACTAGTTTTGGGTATCTCAGAGTAATGAGACAAAGAAAATTGAAGGTAAAGACAAAACAGCACAAGAAAATTTGGCCAGAAAGTTCCAAATACAACAGTTTCAAACTTTTCTTTAAAGCCAAAATGCTTTTAAATTACTATCAGAAGTTTCCCTTAATTGAAGTAATGTGCAACTCAGATCTCAGTAGGAAGTTATGGTATAGAGAGATTATTAAGGTTTAAGTGCACTAAATCATCCCAGAGCATTTCCCTTTCCACCAACCAAATCTACCTCCTTGCTAGAAATGAGACTTGCCAAAATTGGGATGTCTGTCAAATGACATCTAAGATCAACATGAGGCAGTGTTCTCAAGAACATAACTTTTGTCCCCACCAAGTTCAAAAATTTGCAAAAAGATCTGTTTACTATCTGAAGGTTGAAGGTTGCTATCCACCTTGCTCGTCATTTTGCTCATTACTTCCAGTTCTTAATTGTTTGGACCAAGTCAGGCCAGCTCATCTTTAATTGGAATAAAGAGTTAATCTTTTATACAAAGGGCCCAGCTGAGTCTTTGTATGTGTTTGAATGTGTAAAGGGCTTTTGGCAGTTTAGAGTGTGTGTGGTGTTAGCAGGATTTAGCTCATTAGCAAACCACAAAGGCTCTGCTGACACTGTACTCTGGGTAAAATACATGAGGCCAACCTACACCCTGTGGACATGTACAGCATAACTACATAATAAACAGGCATTTATTAATAATTTTATCTGTCACACATGTAGAAGGAGAGGGTGAGAAGTCAAAAGCTGTCATATGCTGCAACTAAAGAGGCATAATTAAAATGATAAGTGTCATGTGATTATAACCCTTGAAGAATTAATCTAGCATGAAACAACAATGGTATAAATACAACAGCATATGTTCCAAAAATTAATTTCACATAAGAGGTAGCTGATGTAAGCATTTAGACCCAATTATGTATGGTCATACAATAGCAGCTGATGCATGGAAAATCCCTTCTATAGTATATACTAGAATAATCCCATTATAAATAAATGAATGGAAAGACTCCTTTAGAGTTTTTGCACTAGTGTGTACTTAAAGACAAACAAGAATTTATGGAAGTATTATGTAGCTTTAACTTCACCAATAATTTGTTTTCATGGTTTAATTTTCAAACCAGATATTCCTTCCTCAGTATCTCAGACCTTTTGCTGTGATGCAGAAGGAGGATTTGTGGTGACAGCAGTTACAACCTACACATTAGTGTAGCCTCAATTTAAAATAATTTAAGCAAATTAATTTCTTAATTTCTACTTTACACAAATTAGACTTCATTTCTAGTATTATTTTAACCAATTCTCCCTATGAAGCTGAATCAAACAGAATGCTGCAAATTGCAGAAGTCAGAATTGAAGGGACTAACAACCAATGAATGTTGTAGGATAAATATTGAATATGTTGGCTGCACTTAAATTAACATTTGCTTTAATGCTATGATTAAGATTTTTCCTCATAGGGAAAGTGTGAACAGTTTGTACACAAATCAAGCATGTTTGTGTTTCAATTTACACTGGTCGTGTGCGCATGGGCTTTGCTGTTTCTCTGTTGACCTCAGCTCTGCTTGCGTGCAATGCAATGTCGCATCCCAAGTTTCAGCTTGAGAGCACAATGTGCATCCAAAGTTTTAAACCTGGAAGCACTAATAAGAATTCAGATGCACACAGATTACCTCCTGACAATGACAGAAATAAACTTATTCTAGAGAGAAACTGACTTTATTGATTAAGTTTCGGCCCTGAAATCACTTTGGATGCTTGTAAGGTCAATCACAATGACCTACCATATGTTTCAATAGCCTTCTGTTCTCTTTCAAATTACACAACTTTTAGTTATGAAGCTGTGAACATTTCTACTACTACCACTGACCAATGACACTTCATATGTTTCTGCTTAGAAAAGCTAGAAGCAAATTACATTCACTGTCTCTCTAGAGTAATATATTAAACAAGAGAAGAAACAATGGAAGTATTATAGCACTGTGACAAGTAAACAATGTTATCTGCTCCCTGGAATTAATGTTGAACTATAAAGCAACAGTAGTCTGGGTGCCGTGCTAGGCAAAAAAAAATTCAGACGTAGAAACAGACATGGAATTATCCATTCAGCTGACCACATAAAAGTGTATCTGACAAATAAAGAAAAAAACAACACTTAGTGAATGAAGTCTTCAGTAAAGAGGAAAAGATTTACAACTTGTCTCCAAGAATTCATTTGCAATGTATGCTAATAGTCGTTTTCACTTGGGTACATATTTTGTTCTTTCAGTGTGCTGAAGAATGAATACATGCAGCTCATTAAGCTGATTATTAACTCAGTTCTTAGGGACTAAAAACACATCTGGACTTTAAATGGAAGCAGCAAGAGATGGCCAAGATAAACAGCAAACTATATTTTTTTTAGTAGACAAACTCAATGACAGAACCGCAAGTCCTTTTTGGGAAAGTAAATAAAGTGTTAAATCTCTGGGGAAAGCAACATTTTGTTGGCATCGGAGAATTTCCAGGTGGAAGCTGCAGCCAGGACCCAGGTGTGCTCTCATCTGTTACCTAAGTAGAGCTAACCTTAAAAGTTTCACAATGAGGAAGCAATGGACTTACACTCGGGGGGTGCACTGGACCATGGGGGAGTGACTTACTACTTTGAGGACTGGTGTTATGAGAGTGAAATGAGTAAAATGAAATAAACCACAAAAGTATACCACAGCTTTAAAAAAACCCAAAAACCAAACCAACAAAAACCACAAAAAAATTCACTATGATACATTTCCTATCAGTCAGAAAAGGAAAAAAAAAACAAAAAAAACCCGAAAACCATTAGGGGGAAATAAAAACACTTGAGAGAAAAACAAAATCAGAGAAGGCCAGCCACTAATTGTTTACCTGGAATAGGAAAGGAGAGCTTCTGTTTAAAGTTAATGCATTTACCCAGATTTTGAAATTTCACTTGACATTTAATTCCAGCCATTTTTAAACTATTGATTAAATTAAGGTTTTAAAAACATTGATGAAGGCAAATGACACAATACTACTTTTAAGAGACTACTAGTCACAAAGCCAGCCTTGCTTCCTGAAGGCAACTGTTAGCACTACCTTTTCGTGGGAGAACACCCCAAAAATGACACTTGTCTCCAATATAAAAGCGTTTCAACACACTGCTTCTGGCAAACTGTGCAAGCTGTGCTGAAGCAAAAAGCCACAGACAGGCACACAGGGTCTGTACCTCAAGACAAGGGGTTCACAAGAGCAGATCTCTAAGATATCATCTCTGTGCAGAACAGATGAGGCAGCCCCCAACACACACCCACCAGGCTGCTGGGTTCTGCAACTGCATAAACCACCAGATGAACCAGGGAATTGGTCCAAATACAACTGGACTGGCCCTGTGGGGACCCATCCTGCCAGGAAGGGATAATTGGACTTTGCTTATATCCATTCTACTCCTGGACATTTAAAGAGAAAACCTCTACAAGGGCTCATGTACTAATACAGACATGGATCCTATTCCTGTGTAGAGAGAAGTTCATGGAAGTCCCCATGAATGGGATGAGAAAATTCCCTTCAGCCAAGAATCCATTTTAACTCTTTCAATTTTCAGCTATTTTTTTTTTCAATAGACATAAAATAGCTCATTACCAAAGGGTAAAGGGAGTTTTTCCTATTCTACCCTGCCCCGCTCAGGATTTGATGCATGTGATGGTGCACTAGGGGCTGTGTGTGAATGGCAAGTACAACTGACCTGGCAAAGGATTTGATCATTTATGTGCTTCAGCCTCAAAGTTAAGGAGACAATGCACATAGGTATTCCTGAATGAAATCTTTATCAAAGAAGGCCACACATTTGGACCTGGAACTAGTAACAGCTGTACCTAAGCGAGTGTTATTAAGAAAGGAAATAACGAATTGGGAAGTATTTGAAGTTCTGACCTTTCACCCCCAGCTCTATGATTCAAGCTAACCCTGCAGACCTGACTATGATCTATCAATGATTTCTGGTTTAGATCCCCAATAGTTAATTTGTTTCATGCTGGGAGAAGGGGCTTGATATGGTTTAAAAACTGGACTATTAGTAACGGCACATTACCTATTTGTGCAAAATCATGCACACGATCTTGCATTAAGCCCTGAATAAAACAGCAATATGTACAAGACTGTGGAAATACCAAATTGAAAAACAGATGTGAATTGTGAGAATATGAGTTAGATTATAATAATTTTTTTTTTCAGTAGAAAAGTATTCAGGAAATTAGCAACAAAGTATGACTGGACTTCATGCCATTAAAATTAAAGTAATATCTAACGAATTTACAAGTAGTGGACACTTCAAAGGCCACTTTATTACATCTTTCAAAAATATTGCTCCATTAGAGATTGATTTTATCAGTTAGAAGGGTGGCATTACTCAGTATTAATGAAATATAGCAGAACATTTGAGGATGTACATATTTAATTTTAAATGAAATAATTTTTTATGTTTTCATGGATAATAAAGAACATTCCTTCTGAGTGGGGAAAACTGCTAAGGAGCCAGAGGTTATGGGAGAATCATTTAGTGGTGTTGTAAAATCCTGGCAGCACCAAAGTGGTAATAAGTATTACATGTTCCCTTCTTAATAATTGTAGAAAGACTACACACAAGAGCTTTATTCATGCAGTTCACTTGATCTCCATTTAAACTGAACAGATTTTTTTCCTTGCTTCTCCTCAAATTTCGATGTTAACTAAATACTCAAATTTTTCTTTGTCTACATCATATAAACTTCACAAGTTATCTAAATAAGTAGCCAAGATGAAGGGATAATGTTTTATCAGCAGCTTTCACCCTCTTAACTGTTGCTTAAGAAGAATTCAGAGATAAAAAGGAAAGGTTATTACACTTGGACAACCTTAATTCTTTAGGGAAAGATGCAGAGTTTAATAACAGCAGTCAGCCATCTGCTACTCCCAAGGTTTGCATGCAGATGGAGCAGCCTTGCAATTGTGTCAGCTCAGAGGCAGCAGATCTCCCTTCCAGGACTGTGAAAAAGCCCTGCCAGGACATAATCCCCTCTCACCAGCAGTCCAGACTCAGGGAGCACTGGGACACTGAGTGCCACTGCTGAGAACCCCTAATCTTCCCTTCACTAATATGGCTGCATCAAGGCTGTAATCTCACATTCTAAAGGACGGAATAAGTTGGATTCTCACTTTAATGCTATGAGTTTAAAGAAAATTTAACAGATTAAAGGTTCTTATTAGTTTCTTAGTGTAGCAAGTAACTGTCCACCATAGCACAGAGCATGACATTTCGGAATGGGATGTTGTAGGAGACACATGGACCAGCTTTCCTACAATTTTATTGGTTGCTATAAGGAAAGGAGGAGGCAGGCTGGAAGCCCAGACTTGGGGTGTAGGCACAGATCTTGGCCAAGGGTCCAGGAATTGACAAGTTTACACTGCAAAGAGACATGGATACATTTGAGATAGTCCAACAAAGGGTCTTGAAGGAAATTGAAGGATAGAGAGGCCAAGACCTCTTCTCTAAGTAAAGGCTGAGAGATCTGGGGCTGTTTAACCTAGAAAAGAGGAGGGCTGGGGCGATGTTTTCAATGGATACAATACCAGAAGGAACTGTGCAAGCAGGACTGAGCCAGGCTCTTTCCAATGGTGCCCAGCGACAGGACATGAGGCAGTGGACAAAAACAGAAACACAGGAGGTTCTGTATGAACATCAGAAAATACTTCTTCACTGTGAGGGTGACCAAACACTGGCACAGATTGCTCAAGGGATTATGGGATAGCCATTCATGGAGATATTTCAAAGCCACCTGGACACTGTCCTGGGAAGCTGGCTCTAGATGGCTGTGCCTGAGCAGGGTGATTGGACAAGAATATCTCCAGAGGCCCCTTTCAACCTGAACCATTTTATAATTCTAAGATTAATAAAGCTTGCTTAAAAATTTGATATAAATTTATATTCACTGGGAATTCAGTTCTCAGTCCTACACACTGGATGACCATTTCAGAAAGTGCTTTACCCAAGGAGGCATTGCACTTTTACTCATACAGAGCTTTTTGATACCAATATTTCCAGCAAAGAAATCTCTGTAGACCATGAATAGAAAGAGGTGGAAATGTTTTTTTCCTGAAAGTTCTCTGCTGGAGTCAGTATGTATTTCTGAGAACATTAAGCTGAAGGTCACAGTGCCAGTCTATTTCCCTTTCCCACAGGTTTCCCACAGAAATACTGTAAACATTTTTTTCTTCAGGTTTACACATAGTGTGAACTCTGTCAGAGCATCAGCTAAAATGACCAATGCAGTGTGAGAAACTGCAGCAAAGTCTATCTCTATTCTTATGGAGCTGCCACAGCAACTGTTTTTTTCATCAGCAACAACACTATTGGGGATACTAAGGGAGCAATAAGGAACTTTCTGGTTTTTTACACCTTTGCATCAGTACAAATAACCCTCTGTACTCTATAATGCAAAGGCAAAGAAACTCAGGAATGCCATACTTCCAAGGACAACTCATAGGAAAGAGGGGAAAAAAAAGTTATTCTCATCCTTTAATTTTTTACTAGCTAACATCAAATAAAGATTACCATAGCAATGCAGAATTTGAATAGGAATTGACCAAGGTAACAATAAGAACTTATGATATTTGAATTTGAGTTTTTCTAAGGTTTGCTCTAAGCCACACTGGTGTTCTGTAAAGAGGATTTGGAACATCCTTCTGCATTTTCACTTGCTGCTTGAAATAAAAAGGCATAAGTGAATGTCCCTTTTCAAGTGTGGATGCCAACACAAAAACTCACACTGCAACAGATTAAAAACCAATTACTGTATGCAACACTGAAAAGATTTATTTTTCAATACTGAGACAGAAATTATGATCCTAGACACTTAGGGAACAGCAAGCACAGGGTTCCAGGACTAACAGAAGCTAGTGAAAGAGTTGCAATTAAGTATTTCCCCAAACCCTTGACAAAGCACTGAAGCAGCACCCTCCTGTAGATTTGGGAAAGGAGTAAATAAAATCTCTATTAATTTTGTGCTGTTGGCCTATGAAGTGCAGATGATTACCATTGCCTTCTGTAAGCCAGAGAGATATGAAGTTCATCTGACATTCTGAGATAGTTTAAGTCAATATTATCATTGAATGAGACCCATTGATCAACCAAGTGAAGCAGCAAAAAAAATGGATTCCAGCTTTAGGAAAAATTTGCTTGGGAATCTGCAAGCCTGGCTTGACTTGGCAAAACTGAATTTTTTGTGCATTGACTGAGTTATAACTGCAGCCTGCACAGCCAAATGCAGACAACTATAGCCTAGATTTAGAAGCATGCTGCAGTTAAAATAGCTTCCTGACCAAGATTTCACTTAGTGAGGTCAGTAGTTGAAGCTTGACCTGGCTTGAGTGGACTGAGCCAATAATAAGGTTTGATATAGTTATGTGGTCAGACAAAACACTAATTAATTACAGCCCTGCCAGAAGCTTGACTTTCTAATGAGAGGTTGGTTGCAGCATTACTGTTTCCCTAATCTCTCTTGCTTTTTGGTTTATCACACTTTAATGGAGAAGAAAAATAGATTAGAAGTAAGGAGAGGAAAGCAAATGAAGCAAAGGATGGAACTGAATCCCAGCTGGTCCAGAGAGCTCACAGTGGTAGAAGTACCTTCTAAAACAAGAACTGCTCTTTGTACTGACTGCCCAGATCTGCCTCACAGACAACACTGTAAAGCTTTTTATAATACCTTTATGGTACACAGATGGCTTATTCCTTGAAGCAGCAGGGAAAAAGGCCTATCATAAATCATCACACAAGGCTCCTTTAAGGTATGTGATAAGTATGGTGAGCTAGGACTGAATTCTGGATAATAGTAGTGAGCCAGGAAACAAAAATAATGGTTACATATCTCAAATTAATGCATCCTTTTCTGTAACCAAGAGTGCACTATGATAATTCATTAGAAACATGGATATTTCTTTTAATTTCTTTCCTTCTGCACCTATGAAGATGACTACTATTGATCAAGGGCTGTCCTCAAGTAAAGCTATTTATTCATGTCCCACTAAAAAAATATTGTAAGCCATTTATTACCAGTTAATCAAATTTTGTAACTTTCATAAACTTCCAGTAATTTTATCCCCACCTAAAATAAGTGATCTATTTTCAGCTTTCACTTGACTTTGTTGAACAGCAGAGGGAGATTTCAAGCATTATCAATAGTGTAGGTCCCTAGCTGTAACAAATAACTACCACCAAAAAAGCTATTTTTATACAACGGGCACTGGACTAGAGGTGGTTTTTTCCATTTGGTACAGGTTATGTATTTCCTTCATTACCACAGCATCCAGGCAGCTTTTATTAAAACATGAACTAACACTACTAACTTGCTGCATGCAGTTGGCTCCTCTGAGCATCTCCCAGGAGAAAATCGTGTATTCAACATGTGCATGCAACATGAGTTTTTCTTTGTTCATTATTGACTCTCTTTACCAAGATTGTAACCATAATCTATCAGCCCGCAATCTTAAATATTCATAATCAAATGTTTTACCACTATTGTATCCCATTACAATTCTAGCTTTAGAAACAGAAAGAAAACTCAATCACATATTCTAATCATGCCCACTGTTTAAAGAAATTCCCCAAAAATTTAATTTGCTCCTCAGAGTCAGCTGACATGTCCTAGACTCATCTTCAGATATTCCTTGTAGTGCAATAATTGCAGCAACAACCTCTACAGAGAAGAGAGCCCATTATTCACATTTACAGGCTATTTAAACATTGTCAGCATTAGAGAAATGACAGCATGTTCTCGCTGCTGTGCATGAGCTCCAGTCCTGCATCAGGGGCCCAAGTCTCACTCTCTGACTCTGCTTCAAGTCAAAGCACTGACTTAATCCAGAAAAATATTTAAAACGTTCATTTCAATTTTGGGCACTTTATTCAAATCTGAAGGCAACTAGTGACAGAAACACCCTAGAAGATTGATACGGTTTGAAGCATGTTATGTATGGCTTTGCTCTTCAACTTGCAAGTAATTTGTAAAGCGGGTCTGTCCTGACTATGAAACATTGTATCAGTGTGATTGGAATCAATAGTTCCTGCACTGTCATTTGTCACATATTTACAAGCCTGAAAAATAGTTCATTTTGTCCTGATCCTATAACTCAAAAGATTGAATCAGAGCCCTGGAGGGATCTTGAGTACGACACATTCATTACTGGTCACTAGTCTTTGGCGACGCTGCGATCACCGCCGCACCAGAGAGGGAGCACGACTTAAAACAGAAACAGGGACACGCCTGTATGTGTTATCTCTTCTAACACACTAAAAACCTGTTGTTAGGTTGTATCTCTACTGTTCTGATGTGGTAAACTTAAAAAACAAACTTATTTGTACTGCACATTGCTTTTTAACTTTTAATTGCCCCTTTGAGAAGAGCTTTCAGAATTTTTTCTTCAGCTTTTTACCATATTCCAGCTCCTGCAATAGTTTCAGGAACAAGCCCAAGCCATGACACAGTCAAACTCATTTACGATTTCTCTTTAAGCTTACTTTGCATTCTTCAACACAGTTTTTATGGAAAAATTTTTGTTTGAAGATTTCTCTCTTGAAAGGTTTTTACTACTCACTGTATGTCTCCCCCTAATGCTGTACTTTGAAAGCTTGGCCCAGCAGCTGAACTCCCCCTTCAATCTCAAAGGCTAAAAATGTAATTCATAGACCTTAAGACAGTGTGGTGCAAGTTAGCAGTTCACTGCCACAAGGTAACACTCACATTGCCACAGGAACAACCTCAGACTCACTGTCACATATCATCTTCATGTTCTGAGAGCTGCCAGGATCTCTGTGCTCTAACTCCGAATAAGAGGCAGAGTGATTCTGTACCAACCTCATGTTAAAATGTGACCCCAGTTCCCCTTTGGAATAGATACCTCATCCACCTCCTGCTGCTCAGCCTGGAAGCCACCCTCTGCCCTGTTCTAGCCACAGAACAGGAGGGATCACTAAGTGGTGCTCCTTGCAGATGGGGAAAGCTTCTCATATTTATACAGCTAAACCAGCATCCAGGGAGCACAATTGCATCTCCCCAGTCCTCTCTCACTCTGCATATTTGGCAAATTATTGCTTATTTGGGAAGAAAAGCCCTTAGCCCTTAGTCAAAAATGTGAATATCAAGGTTATCAACGTATGAAAGGCAATACTGAGAGCCTGTGCTCAATCATTGGATGCACATATGGTCTGCAAATACACATGTGGCCTAGGGTGATAACACCTCACTGTTGTGTAGTTTTCTGGTAAACCACATTTTCTGATAAAATGGTAATTTTAAAATATTCCATCAAATCTAGTAACTTAAGTGTAATGTAGTAAGACAAAGTGCTACCTACACCTAGGGAAAAAAATGCAGAGTATTTCAGATGTAAAAAAGAGAGTCCAGCTCTGTATCAACAAAGAATTCAGTCACCATTTCAGCAAAAACTTCTCTTGAAGTTATTATCTCTGCAAATAAACAAAACCATCAGAGTAATTTTTCAGAGTATGCAGTATAAGACTGTAAGAACCTCAGGTACAGTAATTCTGCTTCCCAGTTAATGCATCACAAAGACATGAGAAGAGGCAATATCTGGAGAGGCTGGATTAATAGAACCTAAAATACAATTTCAGTAGAAAGAGAAAAATTTACCAAAAATACAGTTTCAGAAAAGCATCGCTTCACTTCTGACACATATCAGACCATCTTCAAAAGTGAAGCAACCATACCAATGGTTTCTCAGGAAAAAAAACCCTCTAATTAGAACTGTGAGCCAGGATTCCCTGTACAGATTTTGCTGTTGCCCTCTCAAGTTAGGATATACCAGAAGGAAAAGAGCCCTTTATTTCTCCACCTCTAACTGTTAAAATATGTTGATAACAGCAGTACTTAACATTGCCTCAAAAATTGTCTCAAAAGTTTGAGAATTCAGTAGTAACAACCACTTCAGATTTCAACTTTCGTTTGTTGTAATCAAACAACAAGGGTGCATAAGGCTGTACAACATATTTTTACAGTATTCTATAGCCCTGTAGTAGTATTTTGAGTACAAAAAGAAGAGCAAGCAGACGTTGCCACATGAAAGCTACAAGAGGACAACACCTTTGATGGCTCACACAAATTTGATTCACTTTGCATTTCACAGATACAAAAAGACTAGTCAGGGATGTTGGGGGCACTAAGCAAAAACAAAGAAGTCAAAATAAACACACTTACAACTAAGAACAGAAAGAAGTCAATGCAATCCCTGGTCCCTTACCAAGTAAGGCAGACTATCCAGACTTGAAATGAAGTGGAAAAAGAAACAATCATGAAAACCAGGTTTACTATTTTACTCCATTTTCCCCTCCCATAAGGAGAGGGGAGAGTGGCAACAACCTCTCCTCTTCCCTCAGCATTTCACCTTGCCTTGGTGGTGTTCATTCTTTCACCACAATAGCATTCAGCAATCCAGAATTTACTGCATCTCCAGCCCTTCCATGGGGCTTCCCCCTTTCCCTCTTCTCAACAAGGCTTCCCAACCAGTGCCAGCCAGCTCTACACTGGCACCAACTCCTTCCCACTTCCCTCATAATACTTCCCAGCTCCCAACTTGCTGTTGCCTCTCTTACCTTTACAGTCTTTTAACTCCAGGCTTGGTGAGGAGTAGATGAAATTCCTCTTGCCACATACTTTCTGTTTCTCTCCTCTCCTTTATTTCAGCCTTTTTATCTCCAAGCACATGGGCTTACCCTTCTTCCTCGCCCAAAACTTCCAAAAACCTTTTTTCTTTCAGCCCTTCTATTTTCTGTTAGGTTTCAAACACAGTCCTCTTAGCATCTCCCCCACCCTTGAGGCCATCTGTATGGGTCAGCCTGCTCCTTTTGTTTTTTTCCCAGAAGTGATAGAGCAGGTCCCAGAAAAATACAAGGTGGCTTTTACCAAATATTAATTGTAAAACTTCTCAGGTACTAAGACACCTTTAGCTCAAGAGGTAAAATTATGAGTTTCAAACACAAAAATTTTCGTTTTTCTGCTAATTCTGTAAAACTTCCGCCATAGTTTCATATTTTACACTGACAGTAACCATTTCCTCAAAAGCCCATATGTCCACAACAAAGGACCTTTTTCTTGCAGCTGAAGTAATAACAGAGTGCATGGATAAGCTCTATTTGTTATGTATAAACCAAATGACCCAGGTTTGCCTTTCAAGTCTGATTTGTGCAGTTTAGTCAAACAGGTAACAACGTGCAGGCCACACAGTGCTTCTAAATACCATGCAGCCAGTGCTAGATATGTACCAAACAAATTCAGAGCCAATAGGTCACAGAAAGAGGATAAATTAGAGGTATGTAAAGAGTTGGGACTTTGTCAAAGTTAACTTTATCCTTGCAATGACGTTCAGAGCCCAAAATCAAACCAAGCCTTGATCTACCTGTTTCCAGAGGCAGAGTTTCACCTGTTTCCAAGGTCTTCCTCACCTCTTCAAACCACATTTATGCATATACTTCTTGTATCCCTTGTCATTTGTCAAAAACATTAATAGGATTTAGAGCCTGTAAGCTTTTCTTAATCATCACTCGTGTTAATCTGCACACTTCCTAATTCTTCATCTGTTAGCTTTAAACATCTGATGCAGTCTAAGTAAATCTCTACCATCTTCATTTGTAAAACCAGATGAAAAACAGTTAATAACTCTGCTGTTTAATATCTTATCCCTTAATCTGTGCTATAGCATCAACCCCTAAGAAGATCAGGTTTTTTAATATTTGTCTCCTGACTTTACAGCAAACAAGAACTCTAGCAACAGGTGAAACGCCTTGCTTTAATTACACTCCATTGCATCTGAATTCCTGAGCCTTTACTTTTCATAAGAAACATCCAAGAATATAAAATGAAGAAACCAAAGCAGAAGGGTACTGCAGCCAGGGATGTGGCAACACAATCCTGTTCCCTATATTTCCCCTACATTCTCTGTATTCTTAAATATTTTCTGTCATCAATTGCCTCACTCTTTTTCATCATGGAGCTGCACACTCCTTCAGTCCAGGAGGATTCAATTATATGAACCAAATCAGGGGTGAGCACCCACAGCACCCAACAGATCTCTTACCTGTGTCTCAGCCACTCTCCTCAGACAGCCCAGCAGGCACCGCACACCACTCTGGCTTTCAAGTGTCCTTATGCAGTCCGCCATGGAAAGGCATATGATGCCTTTTATCCATCCTCCTTTGTCAGTACAGCTCCTTGAAGTACTTCTTTTTCTGTCCCAGAGTCATTATGGCCACTAAGCTCATAAGCTACACAGAGAGAGCTCTGCCTGGAGAATGGAGGAGACGAGAGGCTGCTGCTCACTTCAGTCATGATGGCCTCAGAGTCAGATGAAGAACCTCAGCTGTGGTGCAGCCCCATGGCCTGACAGAAACAGCCAGGAAAAGCTGGGCTTGCACAGCCCTCCTTAGCAAAATCTTTCTCTTCTTCATGCCAGGACACAGCGGCCATCCCTCAGTCTGGAACCCGCCAAGGCCAGCCCCACACAGCTGCAGCAGCCCTGTTGTGTGAGGTGGCTGCATGCTGCACACACAAACCATTCCCCCAGAGCACAAGCGTGGCAGCAGCTCTCTGGCCACAGAAAGCTATGCACAACTTTCCCAGGCATTGTCCTGAGGAAGGCTGTGAGAAGATCAGAGAAAAGAATGAGAAACAATTCTTAGTCACTTGCTGCACCTGTTGTTGTGAACATGTGGAATGTGATACGGAAATTTGTTTACCAAAGGATGGTTTCTTAATTGACCAGTGGTGATGGTGTTTAGATCGAAGGACCAACTGGGTCCACCTGTGTCCAATTGGGTCCACCTGTGTCCAATTGGGCCTTCAATCTAAACAGCATCACCAGTGGCCAGTTAAGAAATCATCCTTTGGTAAACAAATTTCCGTATCACATTCCACATGTTCACAACAACAGGTGCAGCAAGTGAAGATAAGAATTGTGTATCAATTCTCATTGACTGTCTCTAAGGGTGATGGGTTTCTTAATAAGTATAGTATAATAAAGTGATTGATCAGCCTTCTGAGAATCATGGAGTCAATGCTAATTAATATCTGGCTGGGGGCCTGCAGCGACACACAAGCTCTAAGTAGAAAAGAATGTTAGTATTGTCTGAAATTGTCAAGCAATATGAAGATTCTTGACATGAGAAGTAGTCTAATAGAGATATACACACATATCCCCACAAAAAATGTCATTGATTCCTGACACAGGAAAGGAAATATTAATACCTTTAGTAAAAAAAATAGCTTCTCAGAGTTATTACAGACGTAGAAGTGACCTAGTAACTTTTTTCCCAATTGAAAAGTGTTTTCAGTCTGATCTCATATTTTGGACAGAAGATGCTTGCACTGGGGAAAAAACCTAGCAATGATGTCCGATGGCACTGGTGTATCTGCATAAAACCTCATTTCATGGAGAAATAGAGCACTCAATTAATCAAATCACAAACAGTTGACCAGTCTTAACAATGGAAATCATACAGCCAAACAGCCAGAAATTCAACACCCCCCAAGCAAGCTGACACCAACCCATGAGTAAGATGTATTTCTCTCAGTGTGAACTTTTTCTTTTACTAGCTTTAGCCACGATTTCCTGTTTTTCACATCTGTGGAAGATTTTATAGAGTATTTCATGAAACCAGAAGCAGTGGAACTGCTGCCCCATGTCCACACTTATTCTGGGTGGGGAGGGAGGTTTTGATGAACCTGGAATGATGGGAGGAGGCTGTGACCACTCCTTTACAGCAGTCCTTCCTGACTTTAGATTCTGGTCACAAGCAGCCCCTCAAAGGTGCCAGCAAGGGGTATTTTGCTTGCACTTACTGAACCTCCATTATTTTCTTGTGACCACAGTGATAAAGCTGTGATCACTGTCATCATGGTATAATTACAAATGACATGATACTTGCTATGGGATGCCTAGTATTTGCAGAAGTAAAAAAAAAAGGGGTTTTTTTGAGATGACCAGATAGGCTAAAACCGGTTAGGTATTTTTTTTCTTTCCTTGCAACTTCAATAAAAACAGAGCCAATGGGATTTAAAAAATGAATTTTGTAATGTGTCCCAACTGAATGAGTAAAAGTTATTTTCAGTAACAAAGGTCAATGTGATGGAGTGGCCTATGGCCACCTGGGTAGGTAAGGAGCTGTGGTCAAGGACCACGGCCACTGTGCAAAAGTGAGCGTAAACCTTGAGGTTTGGGAAAATGGCTGGGCAGTTTCAAGACTGTGCCTATCCATGGTCAGAAAATGCCATAACCTGCTAAGTTGAGCAAGCCTACAGAGGAGTAGTACCTGCTGAGATATGAGGAGCATCTTTTACATGTATCTGACTTCCAAAGCCAAGTGTCATGGCAAAGCCTCACACTAGATGTTGCACCTAACAAATTCTCGGTCACAGTTTCCCAATTATGGATTTAGATAGAAAATTTAACAAGTCAGTGGAGGGAGAGGCCATTCTCTCTCAGGTTTTGGTAGCAGGATGGGAGGTGACTGGATGTATGAATGTCAGGACTCAGAAAGCAATTTTTTTTCATATGCAGTAAACCAGATCAGAAAACCCCCCAGGGGACAAAGCAAGCAGGAGCGTACTCCCCACATTGAGTGATGTCTACAACACCTTGGAAAGCAAAACAGGTATGCCACCTCCGGATCATCACTCAGTCTCACAAACACACTGCATCAGACAGGCAAGAGACTCGAGCCACAGCACAATGGTCACCAACAGAGAAAGGGACAGAAGAGCTTATCACAGCGAGGGCACAGCAAAGAACTTCGCGGGTTGTGGTTGAAACCAGTGTGTCTATAACCCCACCCAGCTTCCATTCAGCTATTTGTGAAACAGAGACTTTCTTAGCTTAAACAGCTATTTCTCAGAAAGTTTTTGATACGGCAAGCTCTCCAAAAGGAGTAAACAGAAAAGAGGAGATAGGAAGAAGCAAGGATTCATGCCAAATTCTATTAAAGGAGCTGAATGAAAGCTGGACAAAGCTTTGTCAAGTAAAACAATAATTCCTAGCCTTCATTACTCCTGTATTATCTAAGCATTGCTACATTGTAACTTGAAGTAGGAAAACAGAAACTCCCTGCGCTGTATAGATTTATATTAACTCCCAGTCCTCAGGAGTAAGTTAGTAAGACAGAGCCAGCATTCACATCAAGGCTTGCTTAGCTCCCAGGAAAAGGCTTCTTCTCAAGATTGTGTTTCTAGTGCCAGTGAAGGAAGCAAACCTGATACTTATCTTCCTGTCTCCCTCTGCTTTGCAGCCTTCTTTGGGAGCTTGCATTTCTCATGTAATCACATCAGTTGCACAGTAGCTTGCATTTTGTACAGCAGGGAGAGATTCAAACTTTTCACAGTGCTGGCCATCTGTTAGTGAAACTGCCTCTCTGAGTCAGAACCGCTGACCATGGGATGTTTGCTGCTGCTGCTGAGATGCTGTTCACCTCATTAGTAGATCCATGACAAAGGTGAGAGAGATCCTTGGGTTGTATAGTCAGTAATGTGAACGAAGCCTTAGATGCAGGAGTTCATGGATTAGTTTTTATGTAGTGCTCATGCATCTGCAATACCAGGGCATTTAATAATAACATGTTATTATGTTTCTCCTGAGTAAATAACATAGGCAAGAGATGAGGTGTACCTTGCCCTCCATGAGGTATATCTTCCACCTACACTCCATTTAACATTTTCCAAACACATTCAAAGGAGCCTAGTACTCCTGTTTATACATGGTTCCCCACTTTAATATTTGTCACTTGACTATTCACAGTGGGGATTTTGATACAAATAGCAATACTAAACAACACATGTGTTTTAAATAGAGACGTGCTCCCAACAGAGTTGCAGCTAGGAAACTGCAGAGAGCATGTTAACTGAATTTTTATAAGCACATATCTCAGCTCAACAAAAACACAAGGTCAGTTATCTACTGTTTCTGAATGTCCTCAGTCTTCAAGTTAGCCACTTACTGTTCAGATCACAAATGCAGTGGCAGCATCTGTATGCACCAGCGCTCTCTCTCTCTTTGTGGATCAGACTTCAGCACACTGTTTTTCAGCCAACTATATTTTTTCACATGAAAGCAGACCAAACATTCTAATAAAAATATTCTTTCTCCCAAATATATGTGAAGAATTTAAAGAATTTATAATAATTATGGAAAATGAATTGGAAAAAAAATTGTTTTTGTAAAAATTAAATGCTAAAACTCCTTAAAGTCAATTGCTTCAGTTTAGACCAAAAGAGCAATCTTCACCATGCAGAAAAGTGTCAAAAGCCTCTAAATGTCTTGAATAAAATCTGCTTCCTCATTTTGACGAAAAAATGCCATGTCCAAACCGGTATAACTTTTTCATCCCAACCTTTGTTTTGTTGTCTCCAATCTGCAGTGATATATGCTTCAGTGTCCCAGCTCAGGCCTGAGCCTCACCTAATAGGAACTGCCAAATATGCCAAATAGTGGCAATTACCTGATGGCTTTGTGATGTGGACCATTGCCCATTAGGGACTCATCTTTGACAACCAAACTGATTTAATTTAAAATCTGAGGATGGATTATACAGAGCTTCCAAACACAAAGGTCTCTGCTGTTAACACAGTTTAATTGCTGTCATAAACATAAATACAAGCTTAAAATTATATTTTCTTATGGTTGATTTACAGGATGCAAAATACCTTGAATATCATGTCTATTTGCTTAAACTTGCAAAACCCCCCAAATGATATTTAATGTTAACATTTTTTTATATTTACTATCTAATGGAAAGAATATTAATTGGGTAAGATATTTACTACTTGTCCTCTTTATTCAGTGTGTTATTTAGCTAAAGACGTATTATCTCCTCACTTGCAGAACCCCTGAACATGCCAGCACTCAGCCATGGACTGCAAGGATGATGTTCCTCACAGAATGCACACTGGGTTTTCTAGTTGTCGCATATGTTTAATTTAATTACAATTAATGAGTTGCAATTTACCCTAAGGGAAAACGAGCTTTTGTTGACAAAGAGGTGTTTAGTAAATGGCATTCAAATTCTTGACCTAGACCTCAAATTAACAGGCTGTCCATTAAGAATGCATGAGTAGCTTTAAAGACTGCATTTATCTGTCATAGTCCTTTAAGTTCTCTGTGATGTCTTAAAAAAAAGACAATTGTAACTGTGCAGTACTATTAAAAAAGATTAAAACTTCACTTTTGATGGTACTTTTTTCACTGCAGAACATTATTGAGTTCTACTGGATTACAGTCCATAAAGACACCACGATGAATTAAGTTCTTACTTTTAAATACTGTTCTGTTTCTATTGCTGCACATCTAAATACTGATGCCACTTTCCTTCATGCAAAAAATAAAATACAAGGACTCCAGTGAAGCAAATTATCAGCCACACTCTTGTCTATTACCTAAGCAGTGGGGAGCTGCACTGATGTGTTTTGAAGAGGAAGTGTGGGCTCACGTGCAATAAAAAGGTGGGTCAAATTTCACAGCTAAGTTAAGCAAACAGTTAAAATTACATATCCTCAGAGATTCTCATTCTAACTAATGTACCACAAAACTATTTTCAAATCTATTTTCAAGATGTTAACTGGGTATAAAAGTTAAGAATACCAATTCCACATGAAAGGGGATTTTTTAAAATGGCATTTCAGAAATCTATGTGGTCAAATAACAATGTTCAAGAGTCTTTATGTGATGCAGTAAAAGATCCAGTCTAGTTCAGCTTACATTTAGCTAAACAATGTCTGTTTATACATGTTTCATTCATGTATTATTTTCTTCTTTCAGGGTGAAACAACATATAGGATCACATTCAGTCTAAGGAAAGCGCACATAGATGAAGGTACCCTAAAACTGTATAGATAACTTTGCAAAATCTTTTGGATTAAGGTGTAGGAAACACTAGATTCAGGCATTAAAATGTAGATTTATGAGATTTAACAGTGACTGCAGAATCAGTGCAAAATGGCTGCCTATGCACCACTGGTGTTTTTGTCTCCCAAGACTGTCTAGGGCTGCCATATAACATTAAGTTTCTCAGAAGCAAGTGTTCCTCATTTTTTTTAAAAAAAATTGTTTATTAGGTCATGCTATTAAGTGGATTCTCAGAGCCATAACTTCTGACACATTTCTCCTTCATTTTGTCTCTTTCTGCTCATTCAAACACACTAAATCATTGACACAACACAAACATGTATGTAGATTCAAGCTGCTAATGTGCTATGACAAATTAATATTTCAGAGTGGCTGAATTTCACAAAATTTGCCTGAATTTCACTGAAATAATATCCTGCACCCTGCTGGTGTGGTTATTTGATTATTAGGAAACTAGAAAGTTAAATATTGTCATGAGTAAGGTTTCCAGGGAAGAGCCACGGAGCATTATCAGCACAATTGGGAAGTGCCCCTTTGTTAGAATGCTACAGAACTGCCATGAGAACAGTTCCTACCTGGACAAACTGAGAAAGGCTTTGCTTTTTGTTTCAGCTCTTTCAGAGGATTCAGGTCTAGCTGATGCTGGTACTTGTGTGGGAGCTGGCAAGGACAGGTGTGTGCACAGGTGAGGGCAGGAGGAATTATCAGGAGGGAACAAAATTCCATCAGTTCACCCCTATTTCCTATATAGTCTTACTTAGAGCACTACAGGTTTAAAAGGAAGTTCAGGAATTGTTCAGTGTGAATTTACCAATCTGTGAGAGTGCATTGTGTTTTAAGCTTAGACACGTACAAAGCTGCTGTCTATATTGGGGAGCCATTCTGAGAAAGCTCAGGTTAACTGTTCTCTCAGGATATCCACCAAGAATCTCTAAGTGTCTGAATGGGAGCCCTTTGCTATTTAGATAGAGAGAGATAAGATTTCTTCTTTAAATATTAGCTGTCAAACTGTGTTATGTCTTATTATGTTTCATCAGATTGGCATTCAGCGTGATGAGGTTTAACAGCACATGCTGATAACGCACAAATAGTGTAACATAACTTAGGAATAAAATTAAAGGGCAGAAGAGTATTTTCAGCTCAGACACCTGCTTATCCATGCTTCAAGAGAGAACACCATTCAACCACAATAGGAAATTTAATTCATGTTCACAAAATTGGCAAGTTCTACTTTCTCTCCAGCCAACTAATTTTGAACGGCACCCATAAAGACTATACTGGGATTTGTGAATATTTTCAATCACCACAGTATTTGCACAGTATTGTCAAGTGTGTATGTTCCGTAATTCCCAGAAGAAAATACTGCCACCTGATGTGGATTCTTTAGGTCACATGTTTTGGGTGAGTACCTAAGGGATGTGTTCTGTGTCCAGTACAAATAACCACAGTTTGAGAAGAAGTCAAGAGAAGTTTCTAAACAGTTCAAACAGCCTACACAGTCTCTCTTTTATTCTCCATTCTATGTACCACAGATCATACAGCTATAAACCCTTTTCATCAAGAAGGAAGGTTAGCAGTCCACAGACATAACCTTTGAAAGTGAAAGAGACAGACTTCTGATTTTAATAGGTTACTCAAGTCTGTAGTCAAATTCTTCTCCTAAACCTTGTTCCAGAGTTGTAAGAACTCAGTTGGGTAAGAAATTGTAAGAACTCAGTTTTTACTACGCTACTTCCATGCTAAATTTTATTTTCTTCTAGTTTTGACTGCTAATTTATTAATGTCAGATTTTTTTATCACCCTCCCTTTCTCCCCTAAACCTCAATTACAGGTTGCATTCCAAAAGATGAATATTTGTGCATGGTTGGGAATTAAAACGCTGACCTTCGGTATACTTTTTTTCCCTCAGTGTTTTTCCGAGTATCTGCTCTGTACCTGACAAATGAGGCAGTGAGGACCCTCCATATTCTGTTTGGGGTCTATTGGCTGAGGAACTCTTGGTCATCCTACCTGCCTGACGTCTAGGATCATGATGAATTGTCTCCAACTCCAGCCTCAGATTGTTTTTTAACATTTAATTTAGTTTCTTCCTGTGCTTGGATGAACATGGCCATGTTATGGATTTCTGCTCTAATGTACACCAGCAGGTTGGAAGAACAAGCCTCAGCAAGCTGTGGAAATAAGAGAGGCTGGATCAATAGTCAAGGTCACGACCCTGGCTCTGATTCTGTACACTGTCCTGAGATTTTCTCCCCTTAAAAGCCTCTGACTGCTTCTAATGTGGATCCAAGTGCATATTGAAAGAGAAATTCTTAAAAATCAACCCCCCAAAAAGGTAGGTGTAGCAGGATCCTCTTGCCTTCTGTATCTTAGACACAGAGCTGACAAGGAGTGTGTCTCTGAATTTGGTCTAAAAATAATGCCTCATTTTAAATATCTTATACAATCATTTTGATAAAGAGATTTGCAAATTTTGTCATCTGGTGCTGTAAAAACATTCATTCATTCATGGAGTGATTCTGATCCTACTAGAAACAATTTCAGATGGATATTAATGATAATATGACCATTTCAATGCAGATGCATAAATATTATATAAAATAAAGAGCAAAAAATACTAATTTCACAAGCGTACATATGTACAAGGTACAAATGTATCTTGACTCCTACCAAGTAGAAAATGCTGGCATAAAGTGTTGTGATAAAGGACCAAAGATGCTAAGTCATTTGTTGAGCCTGCCTTTGTACTGCAGATAGAGCTTTGAGTCTTCAAATATACAACCGTAATGCAGCAAGGCACATTTCTGAATGGTAGTAATTTTCCACTGCAGGATATAGTCATGCTGAGATTTAGTGCTTAAGAAAAAAAGAGAGAAAGAAAAAAAAAGATTGCAAAGGTATTTAATGTATCACAACAGCACCCCACCCCCCATCCTTGATACAGATAAATTGTCATATCTGTTAAAACCCAGCCCACAATGATGGGCAGTCAATACAATAAACAATTCAGTCTCCAGTAGAGATGAGCAAGAGAATTTCTCATCTACAGAAGCAACCTTTTTGTTGCTTCTGCAAAAGAGTGAAAAGAATTACATTTCAGTTGGCCCCTGTTGCTGACTTTCATTTAGAACAGAAAGCTGTATATCTCCACGGAGGGGGAAGGCTGAAGGTCAGTCAAGAAATTCAGCTTGTTGCATCACACTGCCCTGGTCTGAATCTGATCTGCATGCTCAGCAGCAGGGTGACTGCAGAGAACTGCAACCAATATTCCAAAAATACACAAAAAACAAAGAAGAAAACATTGCTTACAAAGGTTTCCCATAATAGCGGGAAATTGTTTACATATAAACTTGCCACCCTAATCAAGGGAACAGGAATTCATTATGAGTCATATAGTAAAAATCAGGAGTTTGCTTAATATGAGAAATAGGAAGATAAGTGATTTATGAATTGGCACAGTAAGGTTGTCCAGAGGTATTTAGATGTCTCATGGGATTTTCAGTCAATGTAAATTAGATGTGTAATGGTTTTGAAAAATCTCACCCTATGCCTATTGCATGTTGAAGTGCCAAATCACTTCTAATATTAGTCAGTGAGGCCTGTTACCCATTAAAAAGGAAAGGTAGAGAACTCTGCTTGAGCTTTGGAATTGTCTCTTGGTTCCAACTTCCAACTGTAAATTTAGGACTTTCTCTTCTAATATGTTGCAGAGTAAGTAATCAGACTTGTCTCTTGAGTGAGACTTTGTACCTACATTCCTGGTGGTGGGACCACCAGTCTGTGCTCCTTAAGCAATAATTTAACATTTTACTTGCCCCAATTGCTTCATCTCTATCTGCAGTCTATAGTACAAGTATGAAGTAATATTTCATCAAATCTCATGTTACAAGGTTATGAGATATATCTGGATGAGGTGACTGAGGAGAAGCCTGGATAAATCTATTAAAAATCATGAAAGAAATGAAGCCTTATTCTTATAAAAGGCACTAAATTCTGCACTATTTAAAATAGATAAACAAGAAAGAGTATAGAGTCTGCAATATTCTAGTGGGATACAAAGACAGCTATCACATTGTTACTGCTATGGAGTTCAAGTGTCTCCTCCACTGTGTCCCAATTACACTGCTCCATCAGCAGACAGGGTTTAGTAACCTCACAGATATGGTAAGAACTCATTTACATGGATTTTATATGGGTGAGCAATGCAAGTTCTGCACTGGACCTGTGTCACAGATGGAGCACCCTGCTGCAGCAAAGGATATCCCTGGAAGAGATCTAAATAAACTTTGTTCCAGTCATTCAAATGTTTTCTGAGGTGTCCCTTGATTCTTACCTTGGCTGTGCCAACCACCTCCACACCATTGCTCAGGGCAGCTCTTGCTCTTTTCTGCCTCGTGACTTGTTTCTCATTTGCCAATGTATCTTGTTTCCCTGATTCACTTGGCTGCTAAGAGAAATATGTTTTGGTAAAATTGTCCTGTACGGGCAAACTGCCCACTAGGAAATACATCTGGAAGAGCTGAGCATCAAATAGGACCAGTTTTGTTCCTTGATTCTGGCTGGGATGATCTATATTTTAGTCAGACTCAAATTTTCATAATCAACCCTGTTGGGTGGGTCTTAGTTTTGCATATTCTGTGTTTGATTTCCAGGAGCTGATTTTCTACCATTCTTGAAAACCTGAAAATATCTGCAGATGTTTGTAAGGCAGCATCATCCGTGTCTCCTCATGGGATTCTCAAATTATCACCATGTAGGTGTGGATTAAATCCTTAAGAAATAGCATTTTTGATGATGGAAAAAGTATCTGAGAGAAAAAAGTAGGATCTAATAAATTCTAAATCTGTAGAGATCCAGGGAAATACAAAGGAAAGGAAAAGGAAGGACAAATAACCCTAGTCTAATAGAAACAATCGATAATTAGAGAATGCAGATTCCCTAAGGAAAATAACAGGCAAATGTTAAGGCTGACAATGGCAAATATTTTTACCTTCCTTTACAGACATAGTATAGAATGTGCACTCAAGTATAGTAAAGCAGCACTTTCACAAGCATTTTTTGCATGAGCATTTATCAAAATGGTTTTTACCTTTCCAGAATGTCAGTTTATTAACCTTTCAATTCAGACTTTCTTTTCAATGCATTTTGTCCCACTTTGACTATGAATACCAGTTATTTATATCTCAGTTTTAGTCAAAGAAATAATGCCTTTTGAAAAACATTTGCTACTTGAAATTTTCCTTCTGTAAGAGCTGTTGGAATTTGGTCATACAAACCTGGAATCCAGGTGATTTAAGGTGATAAATTTGAGAATTAGTAATATGCATTAGTAGTGTTATTGTTTAATAAGATACATATTCATCAGGTACATTAAAATCTGGTACATTACATAAGGTACATTAAAATCTGCCTGCTGGGTGAAGCTGAGTAGTCTCCAGTGCTCCAAGCAACCCTGAAGAGTTGCACTTTAACAACTGCGTTTCCTGTCTTTTTGAAAAATCTTGAAGAAATTGTTTCATGTGGAAATATTCTGTTAAAGAGCCAGAGGCCAAGTGGATCACAAACATGTTTATTGATTTGCATACTCGAGATGGTGCAGGTTCCTTTCTCAGTTACTGGTGGGTGAGCTCTCTGAACAGAATTGCTCAGATGCAGCTCCTGGTAGAACCTGCCCTACTCAGTCCTGAGAACAACTGCACAATACTACATATTGCCCCAAAATGGTTTTGCATTTACACAGCAATACAAGATGCTGAGAAGCTCCCTTGAGAAGGTCAGGGAATAGGAGCACAGGGAGTGTGTATGATGCACAACCACCTACCCTAAGATTTCCAAGCACATCTAGCTCCCATGTGCTTTTTTTCTTGTAATTTCAGCATCCCAGCAGACACAGCTCCTCTTTGCTATCCCATTTCCCATCATCCACTCTCAGCTGTAGTGAATGATGGTCCCCGGTGTTCCATAAACCCCAATTCCCAATTCCAAACACTTTACAAAGGTTTGCAAAATACAGTGCATGTAAAACATGGTTGGTTGTCAGTCTTCAAGATGAAACCAGGTATTGGCTGGACAGGAATTTCAGTGTGTTTGAGTTCCTCCTTTCGCTGAGAGAGGACAGCAAAAGGCACCAATAATGTCACTCCAAGTATCAATGTCACCTCAGAGCCAAACTCTTTCATTCTTATACTATTTTATAAATTAATATTAAAGATGAGAGCACAAAAGTGTGTCTATTCTAGGAGGAAAAAGAAAAGCCCCATTCTATCATCTGCTTCTGTCTCTCAAGTTCTTTTTATGTTACAGAGCTGGTTCTATCTGATGAGACATAATGTCATAATAAATCTGTCTGCCTCTCACTCACTCCACCAGAAAGTAGATCTTGCTTTTTATTGTGTGTGTTCTTTCCACTTTTGTGTGTGCCTTTTTTCCAACACTTCTAAGCAAAGTGCAGAAGTCCTTTTGTTCTCAAGATGTACTTCCTTTGACATTAGTTCTGCCTGTGAATATCATGCACAGGGGAACTTGTGTGCTGCACCTCAATTAAAAAAAACCCAGAATCAGCAGCAACCTCAGAAAATTTGTCCAATCTATTCTCTCATATACCATGCAGAGAACACAAAATACAAAATTCCTCTTATAACTAAGCCCTTCCAACATCAGTTGTGCAAAAGGCATGGCCTTCTTTTTGCTGCAATCTAATACTCTGAAGTGAAAAATAAATATTAGAATAATGGTTTTATAATTATGGTACTAATAAAAAAATACCTTCCAAGTAAAAAGGGAAGAATTACCTTTCTTGGCTTTGGGAAAATTACTGTTTCAGAAAAAGCTTTTGTGATTTTTTTTTTTTCAACATTA
This sequence comes from Pyrgilauda ruficollis, assembly GCF_017590135.1. Lineage (NCBI taxonomy): Eukaryota > Metazoa > Chordata > Aves > Passeriformes > Passeridae > Pyrgilauda > Pyrgilauda ruficollis. The sequence goes on from NW_024522539.1 coordinate 11,769,207, forward strand.
TCCTTGTTTCATGACTTTCTGCCTCCTGTTTATGTCCCTGGTGAAACAATCAGAACCCAGGCATCTGAACTGACCTCCATCTCTCTCCTCTCTTGAGTACAGATGAAATAAGCAAAGAGATCATAAGATTATCTCTTCTGTCAAATGCACATCTTCTGGATGTTGTGAACAATATATACATAACATGCAAGGCACTTCTAAATCACTACTCTCTTTTGCTGTTAACATCATCTCAGCATCTTAATTAAACTTTACACTCCCATATTCCTTAAATTCTGAGTTCCTGCAACATTTCCCTATTTATAAGTAAAGAAAAGTCAGGAAAAAAGCCATGTATGAAGAAGTGCAGCCAAGGAAAAACCATCAAGCCATCAAACTGAGTAAACTCTGTCTCACTTCTATAAAAGTAAGAGAAAACTTCTTTTTTACCTGACACTGTATTTCTGTCAAAATAACAGCCATTCTTTATGTCTGTCTTCAGGTACCAGACTTAGATCAGACTCTTAGGGAAAAAACTGTTCATGCTTTGTCTCTAGCTCCTTGCCTCTTTCACTGTAAATTCTGGAAACACAACTTTGATTGGGCACAATTCCCTGGCCACTCCACAAACCAAACTGAGATGAGGCCAATTATGGGAGTCTTTCATCTTGTAGAAGTGAGATATCAAAGAGTGTAGTTTGATAGAGGCAAAAACTTCTAGTGAGATATTATCACATGCATTACACTCACACATGGGACTGTGGACATAAAAGATCAATGCAGAAAAGTACCAAAAGGTCAGTTTTCAAGATTTCCTGAATATTCAAGGATTCAGCATAGATTTCTTTCTGACTATTGAACAAAAGCAATTTAAATGAAAAACTCTGCTTGTGGATTGCCTGGTCAACCTTCCAGACCTTCCATACTTGCTATTGTAGAGAGTCAAAACAAAACAAACATTTTAAAAATGTCAATTATATATTTAAATAATTTTCAAACAAAGGAATAAGCCTTAAGTAGATTTTCTAATTGCCAATAGTTTTTGCATTTTCCCTGAAGTGGTAATTCAATAAACATAACTACAGGATTGTTTAAGGGTAAAAGAGATCCTCTTTCAAAAAAACCAACAAAACAAAACAACAAAAACAATATCCCAACAGAACAACAAACAAAAAAAAAAAAACAAAAACAAAACCCTCCAAAAAACCCAACCCAACCAAACCAAAAAAACCCCCCAAAAAATCCACAGAAAAAAGTACCAAAAAAACCAAACAATAGAAGAGATCCTTCTTTAAGGGAGAAAAAAAAAGCTTATTTACTTTTTTTTTTTTTTTTTTGGGGGGGTGGGGTCCACTGTGATTGTAGTCTCTTAAGAAATATAAATTTTTGCAAGTTTAGTTATATAAACAATTCCCAAACCTATTTTTCAAACTCACACAAGAAAATTAGGCAGTCATACATAGAAACAGGTGATTGTGAAGTGTGGCTTTACCTACAGTAATTTTTGGAAAAGGAGAAGCCTGATTGAAAGCTAGAAATAGAATCCTAAATTTTCCCAGAGCAAACAAACAGTTATGTCCAGGAAAAATTTGCAGATTTGCAGAACTTCTTAAAACAACTTCAGTCTTTCCAAAAGCTGTTTTTTGCCTCCTTTCTCTCTCCTTTTCTCACCCAGAAACACATATACACACAGAGCAGACAGGCAGATGTTTGTGAAAACTGCAGTTTCCGCAATCAAAAGTACAACATTTACTATGGCTTTTATCAAAGATTTCAATTCCCTCATCTTAAGGAAAATGACCCTTTTATTTTGTTGTGGACATAAAATTATGGCTCAGGGAAAATTGGAAGCATTTCTGTTGAGGGAAATCAATTTTCTCACTGCCATATATGATCAACATGTCACAGCCATCACCTAGATAATAATAGTAAAGTACAAGTAAAATGGCTGGTAATACTGGCTTCGGGGGGAAAAAAAAAAAAAGAGCAAGATAACACCTTTTTTTCCCCCAACATGTTTTCAATAAAAAAAAATATAAGAAAGAACGCAAAGGTTTCTCCAGTGATCATAGCCTTTCAGAACGAGAATGGGGGTTTTTTTTGTTTATTGATAGTCTGAAGTGTTGATGAATCTGATGAGAAATTTGGTCTTCCTGGAAAAGAGTCAGCGCTTTGTGTAAGCTGTGCTGGGCTCTTTTCAATCAGCTTGTTAATGGGTGGCTAATGGTGAGGAGAAGTGACCAGCCTGAGATTACCCAGGAGTATGTTTATGTAGAGGCAACACTCAGAGCAGAGAAGCATCTTCTTAATTTGGATACTACAAACAAAGGAAACATCAAATTTGACCTTGCTGGGGAAATGTTAATGGCTTTTGCTCATCCTCCTTCTGCCACTTAGCATCTCTTGTGCCCCACCTTGGGAAGCTTCCCGGCAGAAGTGTGCATTAGCAGAACTCTACCCTTACAAAACACTGGCCCAGGCAAGGAAAAAAACATTACAAGTGATTAAATGGTCTTTTGATGTTCACTTCAACAGATGTAACAGGTCACCACAGTTAAGCACATCTCCAGTGATACCATAATAGTATATACAAGGTAAATCAGAACTCTATAAACAAAAGGAAATAATTTCATGTTTCAGGTTAAATTTTCAATGTTGTCAAGTAAAAATCAAGAAACTACAGCTGGAAAAGTTAAGGGCTGCAGGACTGGAAATGAGAATACATACCAACACTAATTTTAATTCATTGAAGAAATGTGACAGAATCCTTCAAACCCTGTTGTAACTGAGAGTAAATAATTTCTAGGACATGAAATAATAATCATCTCTGCTCTTCCATCTCTGTTGTACTTTGAGCTTCACAAAATTTAAAGAGAGATGATGTCATTCATATCATGCTTCACAAATGGCAGTGGGCTTACAGAACAAGCTGAAAAATTAGTGCAATAAGGTTTGTCTTAAGATAGAAAGGGAACAAAGAAGAAAATTAGGGCTAATCCATCTCCCACAGTTTTTGTTGATGATTCTGGACTTTGCTCCTGTTCCTACTGCTAAATCCTGAAAGAACATTCCTATTAACCAGTTGCCGTAACATCTGCAGCTGGATGTAACTGGTTTTTACCTTTGAAAATGGAGTAGGTTATGCATTCCTAGGAAGATATATGGGATCCAAGAGCAAAATCAGTGACATCAGATCATCAAATGAGTTGGGGTCCTTGAAGAAAGGTATCACCTGGCCTCTAGGTGTTTAGCACCAGTTAAGCACTGTTTGGTAGAGTGTACAGATGAATAATAAGAAGTGATTTTCCTTGGTTGTGCTCAACCCATGCCCTCAAACTACCCCCTGCAAATAAGTCTGAAGTAGTATCATTATGTAGGGTGGTGTAAACGGGGATGATTGTGTATCACGATATGAAAAAGAAATGACAGCAGCAGACTGTGGTCACTTTAAAATATAGCTTTTCCTGTCATACCTTTGCCAATAGTTTCTTTTAGAGAAGCCCCTGCTTCCACTCAACACAAGTGAAACTTGTGCTTTGTCTGCCAGATTCCCATGAGAATTCTTGTGAGAGGTAGTCAGAGAAATGACCTAACTTATGTTCTTATTAATAACAAAAGTGAAGGAAGAGACTTTCTACTTGGGTTTTCAGAAAGCAAAAACATCTAATTTTAACACTCTGGTAGTTACTTTCTTGACCAAACTGCATAAAACAAAGCATGTATTTATATTTTCTGATGGACTTATTGTGAATTGCATGAAAGTCCACTATGTCCTTGATCTGACAAAATGTTTAAGAATAAAACTAGTATGACTCCTAAATACTTCAAATCAAGCATCTGCTTACTTAGGTGAGGAGCTATGTGTAATAATTGATGAAGGTTAAACATTAAACCTTCCAAGTCTATCTGATCATTCTAAGAATGTGCAATGTCATGACATGATTCAAATTTAAATACAGTCTGGAAGTGTGTGTCTAAGGAATAAAAAGTATAACTGAAATGTGCTAAAAATACGGTGAAGACCTTTCAAATCCTTTTTTAGCCTTTAATCCATTATTTAGCACTCCATTCTTTAAAAGAAACCTGCAGAGCTATATCCTCAGAAGCACAACCTTGAAACAAAGTGTTTTTAGACATGCACAGAAAGCATTAGCAGCTTTCATTGCAAAATGACACCTGTGTGCCCGTATGTCCTGATCCCTGAAGTCATACTTCACAGTATAGACTTATTCATTCAAAAACACTTCATCTGATTTATATCAAAGTACCTGCTCCTGTCTACATGGACTAAGTAAATGTCCAGCTCAGACAGCAAACATTATTGTCTTGAAATCTTTCATTCTGGTGTATTATCATACATTTATCATTATGGTGTTTCATACCCACATACCCATAAATATTTGGTTTTGGTTGTAGGCAGACCTGAGTGTCATGGTAAGCTGACCTGCAAGTAAGTAAGAGAAAAATCTTATCTGTGGCCTTGGAGAAAGAGAGATAAAAATGAAGGGAAAGTTTGAGTAGTGTGAGCAAAACTTTTTTTTAAGGTAAATTAAGTAAATGTCCCGTAGTCAGTTATTAACTTCACACGGTTAATGCTGTTGTTTGGTCTAGGAAGGTTATCTGCTGTAACATTTCTTAACATTTTCATAATGTTATCAAGAATTAAAAAGGTAACATTTATCAAACATTCACAGTGTCTGTGAGCTAGAACAAAGAGCAGCCACACATTTGTGATAACGTCCGGCTGTCAGTTAGAAGGGAGTCCAAATACCTTGGAGATATTTGCTTTTGGATGATGCATTCTCTGTCATGTAAAAATGTAACTTTTCAAAGTACACATGTTACTGATTAAGTTAAAGTCAGAAAATCTTATTTCCTTCTAATTACTTCTAAAGCCATATGCAAAAGGCATATGGAGAAGGAGAAGGATAATCAACGGGATGATCCAGATAAAGGAGCCTTAACATGAAGAGAAATCAAAGGGCCCAATCCTCCAAATCCTTCTATGATTAGTCTTTAATCTGCAGTGAGATTGCTCATGTGAAACAGAAGTTACAGGACCAGATCTTAAGTCTCCCAACTGCATCTTCCTAAGAAAAGAGGTGGATTAAAATCCAGACCTAATGTCTCATTGTGTCTGGCAGAATCAGAGAAACAATGGCAGCAGCCGTTGAGTCTAAAAAGACTTGTACCATTCCAGCAGGATTTGACTTGGACAGCTAGGACAAATCCTCAATGCTGAGAAGGGAAAATTTTGATTACAGCACTTTGTGTTAAAATGCTTGCCAACAAAGCAATTGAACCCATGCAAGTGATCATGCCAAAGGCATCCAAAAAGCTAGGACTCACAAACCTTTTCACTACAGCAGAGCATAATGTCTGATTGAAAAGCTTACTACCATTTCAAAAGAAGTGAAAGAAAATAAAAAAGCTAGTTGCTCTGCCTCCTTTTTCTAACATTTCCCTCAATGGCTATCATTGCTGCCAGAGTGCTGGAAGTGTCTTGGGACTTAGGCTAAGACATTGTGTGCTGATTTACATTTTACATTAACAATTATAGATGTGGAGGCTATTTCAACAGACAGCAGCGTGCAAATTAGGGAATGGAGAGGCTTGAAAACATGGAACTGAACAGCTTTGAGTACAACCCAGATCTGTTTTAGGTTCACCTCCAACCATTCATTCGCCTGTTCAGGTCTGGGCAGATCCTGGCTCTTCTGTATTAACAGCTTTCATCCAGACCTATTTCTGGTCAATAATAAATAACTTGGGAAGAGTAAATAGGTGAACAGGATTGCTAGTTACAATCTCTAACAAATTAAAAGGCATCAAATCAATATCATGTTTCAGCGTAACTCCACACTTTCCAATTCACTATATACTTCCTAAAATTATAATTTCACTAGTTAATCAGGGATTATTTAAATTATGTGTTAACAGTGGCTTTTCTGTCAGCGTGTCTCCCAATATGCCCAGTAAATCTTGTATCAGGAAGTGGGACTAGAAGAGGCACCTGCTGGTGTTCCTCAGTGTGTAGGTACACACAAAGGCTGGATTCTTCACATCTCTCCTTGGCTGGCAGCCCCTCTTATGGCAGGAGCCAGCAAACAGGTTGGCTCTGCTTCTGCCTCAGTAGGACAGGGGACATGGACAAAGGGAGCAGCACAGGACAGCTCCTACTACTTCTAGCTGTAGAGCTCCCTAGGACCCACAAATGCCTCCACTTCTTGGGAAGAATGTACTTCTGCTCTACATTTTTATTATTTCCCAGATTTGATAAAATTTTAATGTAAAATACATCAAAATTATAGATGACTCAGTGTCTTCTTTCAAGATATTACCAAGGCTTCCTGATATTCTGACCCTCTGTGGAATATAACCCTCTTAGAATAAACCTATTACTCAGATCTGTAGGTATCACCAATTCTGGTTCCATTTCTGATAGGCATGACACAAAATCCCTGTTCAAAATAAATTGTGGGTTTTGTAGCAAAATGCAAAAGTAGTAGAACAACCTTGTGAATTTATTGGGTTTTCTAACTATGGAATTGAAAATATTTGCTATTTTATTTAATATTTGGTATTAATTACAACCATCTATATTCTCCTTTGAGAGGTGCTAGTCCAGGATGAACTATCAATTCCAGGCCAAATTCTGACCCAGGTTATAATCAGCAAGTACAGGATGGTATTTTGATTTCAGTGACACTGCTCTAGATTTACTGTAATCTAACCAAGATCATTACCAGGTTTTCTTTAAAGACATTGTTCTCTCAGATGTCTTTCCAGATTAATTGGCACAATTACATCCTTCTTTCTCTCTTCCCCCTCAGGTCGATCTGTATGTCAGAGGGCTACAAGCTCTGTTGATTCAGAGCTGAATGAGTCCTGTAGGGAAACGAGTTACAATGATCCTCCCCATCTCTAAAGGCCCAAACTCTTTTGGTTTTGATGGAGCAGTCACAAAAATACAGTAATCTTTCATTCACCCAAACTTCCTTTTATTCATTTGAAGGGTAAGAGACACTTCCAGGATGCAATGGGCTGTCTGTTCACATGTGAAGCACTTCATGAAACTCTTACATGCTCTTACTACTTCAGCTTCCAGAGTAAAAAGGCTATTGGCATTTACAGTCAGAAAGTAATTTTTCAACGGGAGAATTGCTAGGCCAGAGGGGATAGCTTAGTGATCTGAACATCGAGGATCAAATTAAGCCTTGGTGCAAAAGAAAGCAACTTCAATGGAACTGAGCACATTTACATCAGAGGTGAATTTTGTCCTGAGAGTCTGCATGGGAGCAGAGACTCAAATCCCAGCAGCCACAGATAAGGGAGGAGTGGATTGTCAACTCAGCAATATGAGAGATTTCTTACGAATGCCAGCTGAAGAATGGCTCCTGTGAGTAGAAGGGGCATCTTTTTGTGAAAGATATGGCACACACAGCTATGAAGAAGGCTTGGCTTGGAAATGTTTACAAATACATGGCATATCATACAGGAAAAGAAATCCCTCCCCCTTTCCTTTCAAAATTTCTCACTTTATTTCCTCACAAAATTTTTACTTTATTTCCTTCAAATATTAATTGAAGATATCAAGATATTTTTCAAATGTTTATCAAGACATCTTACCAAAATGTATTTCAGCAGGGGTTTCCCTTATATAAAAAGTTTTTTTATCTAGTAAAAAGTCACAACAACAAAGCAACATGATATAAAGAGACATTTACAGTTTGCCATGTGTTTACCTAAGTCTAAATAACAGCAACCAGAAGAAAGAACTTCTGTTAACTTTTCCTGAACTTTGTGATAATAGTTTTTCCTCTTCTATTTTATCATTCAAACTCATTGGCTAAATAGCTGACAAATTTTCATCAGAAGAGAATACTGCGAGATGTATTTTAATTGACCATCCCAGGTGGACTGTGGATAATGTAAATTAAAAATCCATTAAATAAACATTTCTGAATGTCCCCCACTTTTATGCACAATTTTCCTGCTGTTGTTTCCATTATGTTAAAATATTAAATAAAATCATCTTTTATACCACAAGGGATGAATTAACACTGTTTTTTCTTTTTTTCCTTTTTTTTTTTTTTTACTGCCCTTTGACTATATTCATTATTTCATCAAGGCTAAGTAATCAATATTTTCATTTAAAAATAAAGAGAAAAATCTTTTTATTAAGAGCATAAATGCCATTTTCAGACCTGCTGTATCAGATATTCTTAGGGAAAGCAGAGAAATCAACGACAGCTCCTATTCTCTCCTCTGCTGTTTAAATTTTCAGGGGAAAAGGCTGTGGGTTAGTAGCATTCAAAGACAATGTTCCAATATTAGAAATCTCCCAACCAGAAAGTTGTATTTTGGGCTTGTGTTTCCCAGACCTCTGCAGCAGCAAAATCCCTCATTGCTCTTGGATGGCAATTACACTTTAAGCAAAAAGATATTGCAGATCATTGATTCCTGCAAATCTCTTCCCCTCTGAAGTAGCAGCACTTGCTTATGAATGAAGATACACACACTTTCACCTTGAAATCACATCAGCCTATTTTCTCCATTTAGTCCTGGAAGCACATGAATTAGATGTGCCAAATTGGATACATCTCATCAGAAGAAAAGAGGTTTGGTCCTGAGAGGCTCCCTTTAAGAAGGTAAGATACTTGCCTGAGGAGTCCTAGCAGTATGACCGACACTATTTGTGGGTGCAAGAATTACCAACAGGAAGCTTGTCTTGGACCTGAACACTCCCAGCTCCATTCAGGTGAGGAAGATCCAAGTCCTGCTGAAGCTTCGTGTCTGAATGTTTGTGTGTGCAAGGATTCCTTGCAGGAGGAAGGCTTGCACAACTCCACTGGGTGAAACTACGCAGTTGACTGACAGAGAAAAAATAGTTGAATTAAGCTCTTCTTTGATTTTACGGAACATTGACTTCTGCAAATGTGACCTTAAATTCAAATTGAATTGATCTTAAATGCAGGAGATTTCATCTACCTTCCAGGCAAATATGCTCCATATGTTAAATACCAGTAAATATAGTTAAGTTCTCCATTGTCTATAAATGGAATACAGAACAGATTTCTGTAAAGACCAGATTCTCCCTTAGCAGCAGAAGATTTAAAAGGTCAGAACTGGTAATGATCAGCTGAAAACAAGGGCTTGCCTGAAAGCTGTTAGAGTCTGCATCATTTCCAGTAGGCCCTAAAGCCCAGTGCTTGACAGTCCTTATAGAAAAATTCAGGTGAAATGGCACCTTGTGGATTTTTTTTTTTTTTTTTTTTTTTTTTTTTTTTTTTTTTTTTTTTTTTTGTCTGGGTGATGACTCTTTCTTCTTTACCTTCTGATGGTGAACAAGAAAACTTAAATGCTATTTTTAGGGCATATCATCAAAATTCAGGTATTTCCTCTCAGAAACTGCCAGAGGTTCAGTATTTAAACTGACCACTACTGCAAGGGGTAAGAAAATAACTTTTAATTAGTTATCTCCTAATTGCTTCCTGTAAGGTTTTGTGATTTTTCTTAAGGGTATTGTACTTCTTGACACCCCAAGAAGATTTTTTTCAACAATTCGGGCTACTTATTTGATATGCAGCCCTCTCATATAGTTCTGGATAGCCTCTATTTTTAGCTCTTGGATCATACATCCTGGGGAAGGAGAGTGATTCTATTCTCTATCCCAAAGATAGATTGCCCCTGAGTGCCAAAAGATGGCAATGGAAAAAAACAAAAACAGCAGCAAAGTGCTCATGGCAGAAGGCTTGATGGAAGCTTTAGGGGACTAATTCTGATATGTTTACTTTATTTTCTTTTTAATGGGTTGTCAGCTGAGGAGAACAAACAGCTCTTCCTGCATCCAGAAGCATAAGCATTTATTGGTCCAGATAAAGCACAGAGAAGAAAAATTGCTCAGGGTGTACTATAAGTCATCACCATGTCTCTTCAGGTAAAAAGCCAAAGTATTTCTGCTGTACAGTTTTCACTGAGCTGCTCTGTGCAGCACAGATTGGAACCAGAATGTACAATGGCCACTGGAACAATGCAGAGTTGAATATTGAATACAACCTCTGAATCTTACCCTGCAACAGCCACTCAGGTGAAAGCATTGCTGATATCATTAACAGAAAAAGCAGTTCCCTTGGGAATGATATGTGTGTACTTTCAGGAGAAGGGTACACACTCCTATGCACATTCAGGGCCCTCCTGAAGCTGGGAGGGATTTGGGAAGGTTTGAAGAGTCAAGGATTGCAGTCTCGCAACTCTGACAGACTTATACTGGGAAGCCCTGCTGTCTTCATGCTGTTAAAATAGTCCTTTCTGTGCAAAAGGAACTTGCTATATTTTCCTCTTCACAATCCATGTCACCAGTAAAACCTTGATTTTTTTTTACACTGGCACTGGATCAAGCAAAGGGTACACATGGAAATCACTTTCCTAACTTTTCAGGATAACGACCTTAGTAAAAACTTAGGGAATTGTTTTCAAAATGCCTGTGAAAGAAAATCACATTGATACTGTTTAGCTGTGTTTCAGAATGTTGTCAGTAAAAGTGCAAAATTACATTTCCCCATGCCCACACTGGAAGTGTCTGGTAAATGTACTGCTGAGCTGACATTCAGTGTCCTTGTAATGAATCAAGTCTATGTCTTTACAGAACCTGGGGTTTACAGCAGCGCTCTGAGTTTATAGCTGAGAGTAGTCTTAAAGATCCATGTTTCCTTTATGTATTTCAAATTGATTTGAACCATAAGCCTTTCTTTGCAAAGAATTCTCTAGAATGTAACCCTTCTAATCACCTTGTATATTCTGGACAAGGACCTCAGCTCCCTCAATAGATTACATTACAACTGCACCTGTGTTGCTGTGTAAAACTGCCCAGAGGGAGACCAGAATGGTGAATAAATCTCATTTCCCAAATGACTGTTCTTCTGGTTAGCTTTGGTGTGGTTCTCTTGAACTGGCCAATCTTGAAAATTGTGGACACTGGTTCTCTTTATGACCACCAGTATTGTCCATGTCAACAAGTCCAACACTCCGAGCAGCCTTTAGCAGTCTGATATGTCTTTGTGGTGACAATGACATTACCCTCAAAGGCAACCCAAGGACATTCCCTGACTCAGCAAAGAGGTTTTGGTGGTAGCCTAAACACATGATGGTGCCAGGCTCTCAGAAGGAGCAATGGAGATGCATACAGGGAATCCAGGGAATTGTCAGACACAGGGAGAATAAGGCCAACAGGGATCAGCAAAACCAAGAACTGGCTGGGTGGCTCTTAAATTCCACTGTTTTAGGGATATGAGAAAGGTGTGGTTGCCATTTTATCAACAGCATGTCCAATAATTCCAGTCCCAACTTCTGCTCAGGCATAATCATTCATCTATATCTGTTAATGACAATTTAATTGCATGTCCTTATCTCATAAATACAGAAATATTTGTGTATAGTAATATGTGCTAAAGAACACATTGAACTTCAGTTTGCCATCAATTTCAGTTTGCTATTTATATACAGCATATGGATTTCAAGTTTTCCCTTGACACTGGCATTGTTGAAACAACCACTTGATCTATTAAATTTTTTGAGTAGCTCTTTAAATTATAAATAGTGCCCAGTTGTTTATTTCAAGTGCTTTCAATACTCCAAATGTGGTTTAATTGTATTTGAAAACTGCCAAATATCAATGGAGATCAATCCCGTCCCATTGATCTGTTTATGCAGTTAAACATGTAGAATATCAGATTCAGGCTCTAACATATTTAAATACTCTTCTATTGATCAGATGCTGCCATGATCCAGCACAGATGATGGCATAGATGATTACAGGAAACTGCCTGCTCTGGTTTACTCAACTGATACCTCCATCTTTCAAAAGGCATCATGGAAAAACTGACCCACAGCTCAAAAGCAGAGGGCGAGTCAGATGGACACATGAGCTTACCATATAAAAATGTTTAATATCCATGGAAAGACTTTAGCAACTCATGTGGGAAAAAAACCACATACTGAAAAGTAGAGTACATTAAAATCCTGCACCTTTCTGCCTTAATGGGACAAGAGATGAGTTAGGGACATCAAATTATCTTTGTTCCTTCCCAAAAGCAAACTAATATCCTCCAGGGCTGCTTGTCCAGCTACAGGACAAAGGTCTAAACTTATGATGCGGAACTGTCTTCTTTAGAACATACAGCAGAAAAATGCAGTAATGCCAGATCTGGCAATGATGGTACTTCAGTGATTTGGATGAGTATGTGATCCTGATTAGAGAGCTGTACAAGCAAGGGAAGAGACTTTGCTTCAACTCAAAACACTTATGAAAAGATTTTCTAGAGCTAAGTAAAGGTCCCTTTTATTTGTTAGCTATTTTAATTATCCATGAAAGGGCTGACCAGGAAACACTGACCTTTGTATTTGTAACGGCACAGAGAGTGAATGCGTGTTAGTTCCCAATGCCATGTACTGATCAGGGCCAGGTATCAGGAAAATCACTCTCTGGCCAGTGGTGAGGCTTCAATGGAGCAGTCAGTTCTGTGTTGCTGTCTCTCAGTCAGCAGAGGGGAAAGAGCCTCACATATCCCTCAGACATCCACAGAGCTAAATGAAAGCTGCAAAAGGCAGAGGAAGACAAGGATTTAGATCTTGGGAAAAGAGGAGGAGTGGGATGAATTAAAGAGCAAAATTGCTCTAAGGGATTTGCAGAGCCTTTCTAGGTAAGAAGAAGAAAGGAATGTCATTTATAGTTCCATAAAATGCTCCACGTATGTGACAATATTTGAGAGAGTGATGAGACAGGAGTGTGGTCCTCCCATTCCTAAGCAAAGGGCTTCAGAAGAAAACCAGCATTGCTGTGGATGAATGAGCAGAGTTCAGGCAGTTCAATAGCTCTTCTGAGACCTGAATGCTTTATTTCTTGGGTTTCTTTTGAAATTTCAGCTAGCTGTGTAATACTATGATGAGAGCAAAAAACAAGTATGTATAAATTGCTCTGTGGTGTTTCAGGTGAGTGAAATGCTTGGAATGCAACCACCCATCATTATTAATATTGTGCTCTATCTGGGAGTTAAGGTAAGTAAGAAATCATCCTTGTCAAGTTTTCTTCAAACTGACCCTTGCTTCAGGCCTTAAGTAAACAACAGCCTTCTCTGGGAAAACTGCATGTGGTACTGTCGTTATCCGATAGGTACTTTTTCCTGATTTATACACCAGACAGTGTTTGAACAAAGTCTAAATGTTTTCCAACTTCTCTTCATAGCATAAAATAAGACTAAATCTAGTTTAAGGTAACTTATATACCCATTGTGACATCCTATTAACTGGTCCTGAAGCTAATTCATATGGTCTCAGATATGAATTAAAATACTTTTCCATTATTAGAGAGAATTATTGCTTTGTTTACAACAAGTTTTGAAGACACTACTGCATCTGCTTTAGACACAGGACTCTACAGCTGATGACTGTCTTTGGCAGGATTTAAATATTTCAGCACCTACTGAAAATAAATTTATTAGAGATACAACACCAAAAGTATTTTTCACATTAAAATATGGAAAAAGGAAAAGCAAGATTGTGTTGAGTTCAGAAGACTTCCTTCTTATCAGGAGTCAAGCATTGCAGACAATACACTGCTGGTAGCAACGACTTGAACCAGCACTCATCAATATTTCTAAATTACTAAGAAGAATTCAGTTAATCATTTGTTTCTTTACACCTTCTGGCAACTTGCAAAGATTGCTATGAGTTAATATAAATCCCATAAAGTTCAAAAATGTCCTCTGAGTACTGGAACTTTGTGGGAAACACTAATAACCAACCCAGGGATTACACTACAGAACGTTTGTTGAAGGCACCTTGGTATCTGCTGTGACTGACAGCGTGATGAATGATGATTGCTGGGCTGGCTTTGAACAAGTGTTCTTCCTCCAGCAAAGTCAAACAGACCTTGCAGAGGAAGTTATGGAATTTGCTTTCTGTTAAGGCAACTCAGAGATTAAAATCCATATGCCAAAACTTGAAAATTTGGAATCCAGCTCAGGAGTGGATGATTCTTCTCAAAAGAATCTCCCTGGAGCTCTTTTGTCACTGCTATAATAGCTAAAGACTCTGATCCCCTGCGCTCACCAGCAGAGCCCAGCACAGCATTCAGAGGAGAGATGCTGCCCTATCCTATCTGCCAGGCAAATGCAAAATACCTGCCCAGGATTGATAGAAATAATATTTGACTCTGTGTGCTCAGCAGATTCTTTGCTGGGAGCTTGTGGGCAGAGGGAACAGTAATTGTTGCCTTTATATTTGTGAATTTGAAAGCCTCAGTTAAAATTCACCATTTATGTTTAAAGGCTTAACATTCACGTGATCCCTCTTCTGAACACAGCCAATACACACCATAGCATTCATTCATAAATACAAGCAAACAGTCACAGAAACTGAAAAAATAAGGATGGAAGAGGGTAAAATATGCAGGAAGCTATCCTATCCCCCTATGGCCTGAAATTTGCTCAGGGTATTATACATGAGATTAGCAACTGTCTGTCAACGAAAGGAAAAAAACTTGGGAAATTTAAGGAGGATATGGCTCTTACTGAAGATGCAGAAGTAAAATAATAATGAAATATAAAAGCCAGCATTGTAAATTTCAGCCTGAAAGGTGAAGTCTTTGAAGACAGAGAAAATAAGCGGTAAGATTCTTCTATCTTTTGTTTGTTGGCATGTTTGCCTCATAATAGGTTAACATTTCAAATGTGAAGCCAAGTCTATCATTTGTATTGTTGTAGTCTGATTGCCAGGACCAAAATGAGACACATTTATCTTTAAAATACCTCTAAGAGTACCTCTAAAATACCTCTAAACATATGTGTGCACATAAAAGTATAGAAGAGTTTGATGAGGCAATAGCATTGATTATGAATGGACATGGGCTAATACACATAAAGATTGGTGTGCAATACATATGTGCAGAGGGAAGAGTTAAGCATTGCCACAACCATTCTTTCTGCAGTCCTAGAGCTGACATTTCCTGATATAATTCCAATCTCCATGTTCATTATTAAAATAGGACTAAATACAGAATATACAGCAGTGGATACAAATAAATACCTACACATACACATGCTGTACATTGAGTGAAACGCTTGACTGAAAATACTTTGGAATCAGTACATCTGTTTTAGTGGGGCAACAGCAGATAAATGTGATAGTCTTAATATAAATTTGCACTTTGAATTTTAATGCATTTTAAAAACCTAGTAAACATTTTAATTTAGCATCTCTAATAGGAGATATTTTACACCTTCACATATAAGTTTCTTAAACCAGACATTCATCATAAGCATGTATAATTTTGTCTCTCTGTCCACAGGACTTTCTGGATTTATGATAGGATAAACTCTGATAGTCTATTCACACCCTGCATTCTTAAGATGCCACTCAGAATATCTCATAGTGGATTCACAGTTACTGCTGTTTCTTTAGGCTTCACTCCACAGTTTATTTCAAAAGTACTGTGAAACTTCTTGGGAGAGGGAAAAATTACATTTAATCTCTTAATATCATGACCAGGTATATGAATCCATATACCTGAATTTGTTCCATTAAAGAAATATAACAGCTTCGTTTCAAAGGTCAGTGACTTCTGCAACATTCTTGTTTCTCTTTCTTGTCTGTAGCCGAGAAGGAGCAGAGACCACTCAATTCTCAGCAGTAAAGTGGTTCTGTCTGCTTAGCTAATTTCCCCACACACTTTGTAGTTCACTGGTGACATATGTTCAATGCTTCCACAGGTCTTAAAGAAAAGGAACTCACATTTTGCCAAAGAAAAGCCAAGACCACAAAGGAGATGAAATATAAGATAAAGTAGTAACACTGCAGTGGAGTGAACCCAAATGGGACCTGGATTTTTTTAAAGTGACATATTACAGACATAAACCCGAGTTGGAGAGATCAAATCTATATCAACAGCAAGAGCTAAGCCCTCCAAAATTCAGCAGGGCTCAGATCTCCTGGCTGGGCTTGCTCCCATCCTTCTGTGAGATGAAAATGTAATAGGAAACTCTAGCAAGAACATGTATTTTCAGCTCCATGATTTGATTAATATTGGTAGAGCACTTTCAAGATTACTCATATTGCATATCATGTATATCTCTTGAAGAGGATCCAATGCACTTTTATCACATTCAGGAATGCACAAATACTATGCTTTACATACATTCCATCATCCTGTGCATACCCTTTGTATATATATCTGTAATAGCAATGTGCCTCAGTTAGTTTTCTGGCAATAAAGCCAACTGCTGGGAGAACTGAAAGTAAGTTTGAGTGAAAAATTATTATACTCCCCAGAAAAGCCGGAGCATGTTCAAACACTTCCTATCAGGCATGCTCATCAGGAGTTGGTGTAGGTCAAGAGCATGGATATTATTCCATCATTTTATAAATTTTTGTAATTTTCCATACCTGAGAATGTTACCTCACTCTAATTTACTAGCACAGATACAGCATCTGTTTCTACAGACAACTTACAGTGAGTCATACCAGCTCGTAAAAATGCATAGCTATAGTACTAAAACCATGGAAAAGAACATAAATACCTCATAAGGAAAAATAGATTAGTACTTAATTTCACAGTGTTGGGCTCAATAGACCAAGGCTGTCAGAGAAGCACAGTTATGGATTAGTTACGCCCATTTTCATCCTATAACATTTTAAGCATTTTATTTTCATTATTACTTTCTTTCTAAGATAACTCCAGACACCCAGGTTTACTAGTGTGATTTCATTAGTAGCATTTCAACTGATAGGTCTGAGAACAGAGAGAGAATAGAAGTGCTCTTGCTGGGAAGGAAGTGTCTGAGGGCAGAGGAGGATCTGCTTTTTTGTTCTCTGGATACCACTGCAAAGTTTTAGCCATGAACTGCCACAGAGGACCTTATGATAGCTTTCACAAGAACAGTTCAATGCATTTCACTTAGTTGTCACTTTTTTAAAAAACACCGTTGTGCAATGGCAATGGTGTGGAATAGAAGTTGAATTTCATTGTAGAGATAGCTACATTTCAGTGGTGGGTGAAGTGATCCCAGCAGACTTTGTAAAGCACTTTGGGATTCTTACAGATGAAAGGTGCTATATAAATGTCAGGTATTGTTATACACCACTTAGGAAAAATGTTCCCATTTATTCCTCTGGATTTACTGTTGAGCATTTAGAGATAATAGTCATTGCTGATAATAACAGCAAGAATAGTATCTTGAACACTGCAGACTGTGCAGATTGTTCTGTATTCTGCGTCTCTGTAGCAGGAGGTCGCATACTGATAAGGAGGAATTTTTTGACAATGTGATTATAGAGAACAAGCTATTTTTCGTATTATATGGTCAAAGTGCAACTGTCAGAGTTATTTACATGGCTGCATCATTTACAACCCAGGATTATTGAAAAGATTCAGCTGAAAGGTAAGCTGCTTTCATGACGATATTCAAAACAGCATAGTACAACAGCTCCCTGTAGTAGGGCTATTTGTTTTACTGTATTACCTCTCTATACTTGTCTAAGTTCTACTCATTCATTTTGTTAACAGAATTTATTTAAATGCATGACAGATGTTTCTAACAATGCTTACCCAAGCACTGATTAGAATTTGTTAGTAGGATTCCAGTGTTTATCCTAACATGAGCACCTTTGAATTTTGGTGTTTTGTTTAGGGTTGGGGCGGGGAGGGGCGGGGGCACTTCTTTTTAGCATAACAGAGTTTCAAATGGAGTTCGGTATTGATTTTAACAGGAGTGTAAAAGGCAGACGGCTTTTGCCAGGTAGATGAGTAATTTCAGCAGTGCACTAACAGATCAAATGGTCTTTATAGTACTGGAAAACAATCCTGCCCCAGCAATTCTCTCAAGTGAGTAACACCTGAATATAAAGAAACTCACATTTCCCCTTCCTCTTCTGCTTCCCTTTCTCTCCTCTCAGATTTCTGTCTTCCAGTTGGGTATCTCATTAACCTGCAGGCTCTATCCCTGCCTCATTATCTTCTCCTGAACATCTGAGAAAGGCAGAAGTGAGGCTGTATTAACCCACTGATTGCTGCTGACCAAGTGATGCCCCTGAGCCCTTTTGGAAGCAGCTTTGGCTGAATAAAAGCTGCTGGAGCATGTGGTCCAGGAGTGACTACTGGATAAGTATAGGAGTAATCTACAGCGGGGATTCCTTTTATTAAAACCTTGGCAAAACCTTTGTGTGGAAGGGAGCTGAGTCTATCTCTGAGGAAGATGTGCAAGCTTCCCTGCTATTCCCAATATCTTTTAGTACAGAAGCTGTAAAAGCATTAAAATGTACAGAACAACCTCCTCTCCTTCCTGCTAGCAGCAAGGGCACTTTCCCAGCTAATCCAGAAAAATTACCCCCTGGAGAAAGACTAAATGCTAAAGAAAACTTAATGTTGCTGAGATTTCTTTTACAGTCCCATACCCCTATCAAAAATGCCACATGAGAGCTCAGTGTCCCCATCAGCATGGGTACTGAACCCAGTACCTGCAAGATTGTATCCCACACAAATTCACAGAAATTTAAGTCTTCCTAGAGTATTGACATTTACACCCACCTTCAGAGCACTGTTCAGAATTATAAAAGATCAGAGTGCAGCTTGGAGGCCAGTGTAATCATAATTTCACCATGCTGGTATATTTACTCTAGATAATAGAGTTTATTTCCTCTTATTTTTCCTTTTTGCTGCTTTTACCTTAATCTCTCCCTGTGGAAGTTTAACCACTGACTATCACGGGAGGAAGAAAAAACCTCAAAATTCTGGAAAAAGTGTGATAGATTTTTCCCACACACAAAGGAAAACCAGCTAAATAGCAGGAACAGAGATTAGCATTTATAGATTAAGGGGGATAGCACAGGATGCTACATGTTCCATGGGCTAAGCAAAAATTTAACACCAATTATATGTGCTTAAAGGACTTACATAAGAGAAGGCATTTTAAAATGAAAAATCTAGAATGAAACCTGTGAAGTACTTACGCAGTTAGTCAGACGTGATTCAAGATATGAGGAAAGACATTTCTAAAATCTCATATTAAAAAAACCCACACAAAGCTTAAGGTTTACTCCAACAGTATCATAAATTCTCCTCACACACAGGGTTAGTACAGGAGAAACCAAAAGGATGGACTGTCTTTCAAATATTGACTCTTTTCAAGTGAAGCAATATTCTTAAGTATTTTGTCAAATAAACATGTACACAGGACATATGTACTAGGACATATGCTCGTCATGTGGTAGGTGGTAGATCCATCTAACTCTTCCCAGAAATTTTTTTATGGAAACCACCAAAGAACCTCTGTAATTTAATCCCTGGCTGCTGCAACTGGCTGCCTGCCTGTTAATTGCTTGGACAATACCCAAATTGTCAGACCAAAAGACCATCCAGTGATTCATTAGGCTGTCACTTCATATAGCCAACGCAACAAATATAAGAAAGAGTGCCTGAAATGAGTCTTTGCTTGTGATGTTTTCTCTGATACTTTCTCAGTATCCAATCCATTACAATTGTTCATCACCTTCTTTAAAAAGCTTGAAATGTTATTGCTGCAAATCTCAAGTTCCTAAGGAGCAGTTATACTACAATGTGATTCTGCAAAAATATCTCTAAGGAAAGCCTGTTTGGTAGTTCTAAGAGTTTCTATATTGTATTACTCTTGTGATTTTGCTGCTTAAGCCTAGTAAGTTTGGGCAGGCTAACAAAAATCTACCAAAATTTTTATTATGGAATTTTGCTTTTGTATTGACTTGCAAAATACCATGACCATCTTTTATATATCCTTACAAAACTGTTCCAATGTGCTACACAGAGATAACACTAACATGGTGACAGTTATTTCAAGTTGCTAGGAGCTTTTAAAATATATTTTCATTATAGGTCATGAATAATCAGCACTAATATGAATTCTAAATCTATGCTTGGTTGCAATGCATAAAACACTCCCATAACTACACTGAGTTATATTACCAGTGAGGTAGAGGGAAGGTGAAAAGATATTTTTTATTACTTAAGCAGTGGCATAATTTTGAAAGTATAGGAGAAAAAAGTGGATTTGGGAGACCTTGAAGCAGCTTTTTGACAAATATCTGCTCAATGAAATGAAATCTAAGATTGATTTAATGGATGCTATGAAGTGAGAAGCAAAACCCATCAAATCTTCAAACTATATCCTAAAAGCAGCAAAAATATATTTGCTCTCAGCATGCATTAGTCTGGAAGACGTTTAAGAAGAGAAGTGCTTTTCCCATTACCGATGTCCAAGGCACTGTACTCAACAAGTGTAGGACAGACAAAAGCTGTCTACCCCAGTGCTTTGATGCAACATGTGTCCAGTTGCTGCTCTTTTCTCATCACTCATCTACTTTTACTCTTGTCACACATTTTATCAGCCAAGAATTTCTGCTTTCCCTTTGTAAATCCTTTGCCTGAAGCAGTAGTTAAGGAGTGCTGTCACTCCAGGATATGTGTCATGACATCTATACCATGTTTTTGGTCACAGACGTTAGAGGATTGTTTGGTCAGAGCCCATCCACTGAGTGCAGTGTGAAGCTGTGACAGACCCTCCCATGTGGAATCCTGGCCTCTGCAGACTGCCTGACAAACAGTTGGTTTTCCTGACAAACAGCTGGATGATCCCCTGTGCCAAGGGTTTCTATTTCACACCACACAGTGAAGGCATAGAGGGATACCCGTTCCCATTTCTCTCCCAGCTTCCGCAGGGGGTTAGAACAGACCTGCCCACATCTGCAGCTGTGGCAGTAGGATGAGGATGGCTCAGTGCTAATTTGCCCACTTTCCCAGTTACTTCAGCGGATCCCAGAGTCAGTGTGGCTTAAACCTCCACCCAATGCATCCTCAGACAGGATCCTGTGGAATGAGATATGCTGTCCATTGGCTATTTCATCTCCCTCTTTAGCTGCCACTGGTTTAGAAGTATTGAGGGAGCTAGTGCTGATCTGCTTGGTATGACAGCTCACTGTAACACTGCTGTTTGCCCCCAGCATTTAAACCGTATTTTCTAGTTCAAGGCACTAACATCATTATACTTTCTTGTGCTAGATTTCCCTCTGTGCACAGTTACACATATAACACCTGCTTTTATCTCTGAGGGCCTGGAGATGGTCCCACAAAATCTCCCTGAGGTTTCAGCTGACACTGCAGAGACTAAGACTACTAGACAGCTTTGATTCTGAGTCTCAGTTTTGTTGCTTCTCTTTCAAAATCTCTCTACTTAGCCAAAGTAAATGTCAGTGCAGACAGTTCTACACTAGGCAAAGATAAAGATATTTGGACCTTCAAAAAAATTTTTTTTACCAGATAATTAATATTTTCTATAAAGCACTGCAATTAGTAGAACCCCTAGCACAAAATCCTACACTGTGTATCCCACTACCTTTATCTGTCCTTCCTCTTTGTTTCTTTGACAAGGATGTCCACAGTCAACAGCTTTCCTGCTAGGGCTGCTGCTCATTCTGCAAGGAAATAAAATTTTGAACTTTCAAAAACATCCTGTGTGTCTTGCAACCTAGTGCAGTAGGAAAAATTCTAGAAATTTAATACACAGGTTAAAAAAAAATAGTGGCAATTATGTTAATACAGACAGATGTGACTTACTGTCTTTTAAACACTCATATTACAAAGTTAAAAGCTTCTTTACAGGCACATGTTACTAAACTAATATCCATATTTAAAGTAATCAGGCTTTCAGTTCAATCTCAGCAATAATATTCCCAAACATGTTTTTTCAAACAAACTCAAGAAAAAGGTGGAGTGAATTTCAAGGCTTGAGTGCTGCTGCCATCTACATGGCAGGAAGACTATAAACCAAAACAAACAAAAATCTGTATGTTACATTTACTGGTCAGAGCTGTAAGTCTGCAGATCAGTGTGATGATAGAAAATACAATTCTGAAACTGAACAGAATCTTTTACTGCCCTGAGTTTCTGTGTGGAAAATTCATTGTGATTTAGGGTAGGATGTATGATTTCCCTACATCCTTATTATCAAAAAGATCATACATTATTTAGATAAATTTAAGAATAAATAAGGAAAATAATCACTATTTTACTATTTTTGAATACTGTTAATATTTTTCTGATGAGTATTATGTTTTCAAATTCGGCCCCCCCTCCCCCCCCCCTAAAATGAAAGAAAATCTGCAGTTGATGTAAAACTGGAGGCTAATGTACTTAATGAAGCAACATATACTTACTATATTACTTTCTCCAGTAAGGCTATTTTTCACAACTGTCTTATTGAGAGTACTGCAGAGGAAGAAAACCAGGTTTTATTGCTATATTTGCATGGCACAATGTAAATTCAGTCAGCATAACTGTATTCTGAAGCTAAATCTTCTTGAATTACATGAAATAAAAAGAAAAATGTAATTGAACTTGTACCACTAAGAAATTTTGTCAAATGCACAGTTTGCTCTAAAAAAACATTGCAGACATTTGCTTGGTTTCATAATCTTTGACATTGTTTAGGAACTCACACTGCTTCACCTTGGCAGCTCTGTTTGTACTCACCCATCACAGCCACATCCATCAGAAGACAGGGAAAGTGTTCTTGCTGTGAAGTGCCTCTGTCCCACAGCACAGCTCTCAGACAAACTTTAGACCTTCCAGCAGGTGTCATTCGAAAAACAAACTTCCCATGGGCCCCAAGAAGACAATTGGGTTATTGTATGAATTTTATGTTGCATCTCAGTTCTGAACTACTTCTCCAAAAGTAAAATTGATGAATTTTCAGTTTGGGGATCTATGAATTCAAACGATACCCCAACTCAAATGCTAACAGTAATGCTAACATCTTTGTCTAGCAGTTCAGACTACATATTCAATGAGGAAGAAAGATGGGGAAGACTGGTCCTTGAACTTCCTTTGCATCCTTTTCTCTTCCAAGAAGTGTGGCCTGCAAAATCCAGCCGAAATCTCCAATAGAAGAAGGGTTCTTTGTCTTCACAGATGCCCCATCATGGATGTGGGTGCAATGTTATTCAGCACTGGGGCAATGACTCTGGGATTTGTGCTGGAGCTCACTGTCCCATCTGCCTTCAGAGAACTTGTTCTTTCAAAAGGAGCAAAATCCTGGGCAGAGGTAATGCTGCTCACTGAACTCTCTCCTTCTTTTCTGAATTTTCAACACTTCAGCTCAATCAGACTTGCAAAATCATTTCCCTTGCTAATCTGCTACTGTTTGGAGCTTGTAGTCCCATTGCATAGTGGTTTTGTTAAAGCATCTCTATATTTCAAACACTGAATCTCATCAAGTCCCATGCCAATGTGTTTTGAAAACATCTTTCACTGGATTAGGGAAGTGCATTACTCCACAAAATACAACCCCAAAATGGAAGCAGTTTATTACAATTATTAATTTCAAAGTATGTAAATGGCACAAGAGATTTCAAAATATAATGTTTGGATTTGAAGACAAATGAACAGTTCAAACTTTAGGGAGGTTTCCATACAGGAATCTAAGTCAGTGACCATTCAGTATGATCAGTCAGACCAAGTATGAATCATTTGGAATACTCAAAATCCCTCAAATAAAAAAGATGCTGAAAAGTTTTGATTTTGTCTTATACTAAAAGCAATAAATGCCTTTTATTTTTTTTAATAATATAATGAATTATATATGTAATGTAAAAAATGCTTACAGAATTTGAAAGCCAAAAAGCTATGTTTAACTAAGACTTTGCACATAGCACTCTGAACTTCAATTTCATGCTAATTTTTGTATGAACTGTCCCACATTTCCACTCTGGATTGCTTGGTCCTCCTCTGGCCTTTGCGCTGAGGCCAGTTCTTGCCTTGGCACAGCCTGGGCACACAAGCAGTAGTGCAAACCTAAGTGAGAAGACAGAAGCCTGAGGCTGGAGTGGGGAGAAATCCCCTTGACTGCAAAACCACACCTTGAGCTGTACAGATCACTGGATCCTGTGACTTCTGTATGAAAAACAATCCAAGCTAAACCAAAGCGCCAAATTCCTCAAGGAGTTTAGGTATTCATGAATTTTCCACCATATATATAAAATTTAAACAACTACTCAAAAATATTAGCATACTATTCCTTTTGACAGGATTCCTTCAGAGTAACACAATAGAAAAATATATTCTTAATTGCCTTGGGACTTTGTTGTAAACTCCATCTCCACAAGCATGAATGCAGTGGTACATCAGACCACACTCATAGAAAATGCTTCTTTAGTTTGACTTTTAAGAAATTATTGCAGGAAGTTCATCTGTGTTTGTGTATTCAGCTCTGAAATTGCCACTTTGTTGCAAAAAGATTTTTCTGAGTGAGTTCACTGTGAGTACATATTATAAAGTTGGTTGTTTGAAAGACATCCAGAAGCCAAGGGGAATATATTTGCTTTACTGGAAAATAAATGTACCTAATAAAAAAGTTCCTGCCTTACCTTACTGATCCTGTAATGATAATTAGCAGAAAGCACGCAAAAGCATGTGCCAAACACCGATCACCACTGCATAAACCATTCCAGAGGGCTGGCTCTATCGGCAGGCTGCTGATGTGCACTGCTTTGCAGAATTAAAGACAAGCAATCAAATATCATGTTGCACAAATGTAATTGCTACTACAGCAGTAGTGGGTGTTATGGGCAATGCCAATTCCTTGAGTTATGAGACCTCCTTGAACACATGCATTTTTGAAATATCTAGATGAAAGAGTTTTCAAAAGATTTGTAATCCTGCCCCAAGTGAGCAGATGCTGATGCAAAGCAGTGATGCTTGTTGTGAACAGACTTTTTAATGTCCATGGAAGAGACTGCTGCAACAACTGGATGTGGTTGTTCTTATGGAAGAGGAGCAAAGGAGGGAGATGGGTCCATCCTTTGTTTGCAATTTGTTCTACTGTCCCCAAGGTTCCTGTAGGGCTACTAAGTTCTGTAGGTATATTTACAATTTTATTTTTACCTCCTTGATGTTTGCAACTCTCATTCAGCCACAAAAGTTAAGAGGAGGATATATGTTAGCTAAAGACATGTTCTGCTCTCAGTTGTGTTGTGCAAGTATAAATGCATCAATGATATTATTCCACACATCCAGCACAAGAAATGCAAAAATGAACCCATAGCACTCAAGTAAAAAATGTATAGCTGCTTTTCCCAATGAGCACAAATTGGTATTCAATGAAGTATATAATTTCAGAAGAGGACCCCAATGGGTTTCTCCAGTCCATACTGGTACTACATTTCTACAGATGATGGTAATGGCAGTTTTTAGAGAAAAGGAAAATTTGCATCCTAGACATGGCCAGATTTGTTATCAATTTCCCATTCTCTCAGAATGGGAAATTGATAACAAATGCACAGAATAATATCAATTGAAATTGATAACCAGTGCACAGAATACTTTTTGTTTTTTAGTTCTAAATATTCCATGTTTAATTCAAACTGTGAATTTCTATTTTCAGTAAAAATAAATTTTCTAATTATTTGAAATGCATTTGGCTTCGCTCAGTGTTAAAATGCTATTGATAAGAAAAATCATCAGGAAAAAGGGAGAAAAATTTAAATTTTATGTATGTAAAACAATACTAAAATTGATATAATTGTTTAATGGCAATCAAAGTTCTAAAGATCACTACATAAACAAGTGAATGATATCCAAAGATGAAGAGTTGATATTTTCTATATTAAAACTACTCAAATTTATGTAAATATATATGTAAATCTATTAGTGATGGGAGTGTGAATTGAAGCCAATAAACCAGCCAAAAGAAGCTGATCTCATGGAAGTTATTTTTTCTGAAAATGAATTGTTAAAGATATCATAATAAATACAAAAAGCCATTTCATATCCACCACACCATATATGTCCTATTTCTTGGCAGTCCTTCTACATCTTCTAATTCTTTCATCTCAGTGGTTTTTTCTAACACACCTTACAGGAGCACACCTTAGATATCCAGGGATGTTGCTTCATGTCATCTGGAAAAGAAATGCATGATTTCTTAATGATTTACAATTTGAGGTTTAATGATTTTACAATATGAGGTAATAGCTGAAACTTTGTTACTAAAATATATGTTATTTTACAGTGTTTTTATAGAGTAACAAAGTCTATAATTTTTGTAATGGAATAAAATTTTAGTGTTAAAAGTTAAAAGTTAGTGTTAAAAGTGCAGAAATCTACTTTCAGAAGACTGTTCACATTATATTTCATATACCACAGGAAGCAATATGGAACCTGAAACAGCTCAATAAAATGTATGGCATTCCTCAAAACTCTTCTCCTGCACAGACTTCTGCTTCTTCCTTTCATTTTAAAGGAAAGTGCTCCAGTGGATCAGCAGAAAGATAATTTCTATTTTGAATTAATAGGGTTTAATGTTTCCTCTGCAAAAATAATTGTCAAATTATATACATTTTCTCTTAGCAGAAATAATCCTACAATAGCTGTAAACAGAAGTAATGTTATATTTTATTTTAATCCTGTGAAGGTATTTTAGAATTTCACAGAAAAGCTTTCAATCACCAATTTTTATATTTATAATTTCTTTTAATTTGAGGCACGGTAACATTTGCAACCTGAATTTTAAATATTATTTGCATTAGAAACACTGCTCAAACAGGTACCACCACACCTCTCATGACTATATGAACACTGAGAAAGCAGCACACATTCTTTTATTCCCATCTAATGAATATCTTGTAAATTTATCGTATTATCTGTGACTTTTCTGTCTATCTGTATCATAGACACAGAGAGGCATTTTCTTGATGACTATTAGGCAGTCTTCTGAGTCTACAGTTTAATTTGCTATTAAAAAAACAAAACCAAAAACAAACAAAAAAATCACAAATCAAACCAAAACATATGAGTCATGATTCTAGTAACACAGAACACTGATAGGATATGACACTACACCTACTGCAGTGAAATGATGATAAATTCAGCCATTCCTATGCTGGAAATTCCAGAACTTCTTTCTGGAATAATTCCTGGGCACTGACATTTTATACACAGTCCCTTAGCCAGGAGTGCCTGTGACCAGTGGGCTGCCCCTGCATTGCATCTTCTTCTTGCTCCAGCATCCTCACCAGCAACAGCCTCCAGCACCCCATTCCCAGGTCAGTCCTCATTTACTGCCTCCTGCTTTTCATGAGCATGCAAACACAGAAAATCATTACTTTCTAGGGTGCTTTGTACCTGGAAATGTACTGAATATTTACTTTTTCATTCTGCCTGTGTTCATAGATAAAATCAGCAACAATGCTGATTTTAAAAACACTCTTCAGTGGATGGAACTTGGAGCTGGTAAGTGAATATTTGATGCAGTAATTATAACTTGCCTGATAACAAGATAGTCACATATTTTAGTGCTATATTTTCAAGGACAGTGTGACTAATAATACATTTTTATTTCTATTTGTTGCAGTTCTGCCTCTCACACACTATTTCAGGGACAGTCAGAGACCTTTCCCATTTCTGTGTCAAGGTCTCTAAATAGGACAAGCAATTAAGCAAGACTGAGAAAACTGCTTGGATTTTCCTTATTATCTGTTATGCACCCAGAATTACATTCTGTCCTGAAAAGTGAAAGATTGAAGAGAGAAAATTTATTATGTGCAATGGTTTTGGAATGAAGGGATGGGAGAGATCATGAGCTGCAGAAGGGACCAGGCAGAGACTGTTTGACACTACAGGCCATAAGCATACACAGGTTTTACCATTTACATGGTTTCTATCCAAAAGATGGAAAACGCTATACTTTCCATTTACAGCTTCCAATTCAATCTTCCATTAGTGAGGCTCATTTTCCCTCTATTACCAAGTGAAGTAATAGTCTATTTCCTACTCTACTTCAATGAGTCTTTTGGGGAAAATAAGAGGGAAGAGGCATCTGTGTCTACATGGTTTCTTGTGACTTCAGCTCAAATCTATTCCTTTTTCCCACAGGAGCTGCACTTGCAGAACTGTCCTTAGTGGGACTGCCCCACTCATGAAAGCTATGACACCTCAAGCTGTGTTTAGTCCTGCTACAGTCCTCGTAGGAAAAATCCTCTAACAAAATTCAGAGCATTTTCAACCCCCTCAGGAACCATTTCAAGCAACTCCCTTTGGACAAGATGATCTGCATCTAGGGTGTAAATTTTCCACCACTGTTTGTACACGAAAGTTCAGGTGAATAGCTCAGACATAGAAGTCTAACTAACACAGCCATGGACACCCACTTTCAGCTTCTTTTTCAGTTCCCTTAAATGTGGAAAATTCTTATAGTAAAATGGAAAACTGCTGGGAATATTTATTTGAAGAAAGAAGCACTTTATGGGATAGTGAATTCTTTAGGGGAGATTGATATGACTAAAAGTCAAGTTCTACAGAAAACTGTTGGAATTCTTATCTGATTATTATGTTCAAGGCCAGAGCAGAGACAAACTTGAAAAGCCAAGGCTTTGCATGTCAAACAGGAGTAGTCCTCAGCATGTGGGGAAAAAATGGCAGTGATAAACCTACTATTAGGCATCTGGGAGAGAAGCCCAGCATCTCCTCTGTGTGGGGCCTAAAATAGACAGGAACCACTATCACAGATAATGGCAGCCTGTAGCCACATGAAGGGAGAAACTAAAATCCATTTCATTTAGACAAGAAACCACAGTCTGACATTTACCTGTGTCCATCACTTGTGAAAAGTGTTTACTGTGAATTATCCAAGAGAAAAGTGCAGGTTGAGGGGTTTCATTACCTATCTGAGAGTAGTTCAGATCACACATTAAACATAAGAAATCACAGGTAAATCTTGGATTGGTGTCTTGGGTAGTCAAATGGATTCCTGCTATTCATTTGAGTATCTGCCTCCCACAATTTCTGGAAGCCAATGCGCAGAGCAGTGAGAACATGTGCAGACAAAGAAAATGGGAAAATAAAACAAACAGAGCAAGCTTCATGTGATTTTTGAAAACAAAGATCACTTTGGAAATAAAGCTCCTTCTAATGTCAGTGAAAGAGACTGCACCGTTCACCACCAAAAACCACAGTGTACAGATAGGTGTGTTAATGGCTGCTCTACAGCCTTCCTGAATCTAGTAGAAGTAGTAATAAAGAACTCTTTCTAGCAATTGTTGGAATTCCTTCCAGGTATATTGTTATATTTTCACCTTTTCCTCATCAGAAGACATAATAAAAAAAATATATTTCTTAACATCACTCTTGCACCTATGACAACATCTTTTAAGTGAAGCACAAGAGACTATAGATTTATTAATAAAAACTTATAAGTTTGTAAGTTTGCCCAGACTTTGCATATGTGTGAGAAAGATTCTTAAGTCACAGATTTCACCAAAGGAAATGCTGACCTCCCAAGCACTCTCAGGTTCCATGATTCAAAGGTAAAGCACCTGAGAAAATCATAGTCAACTGAATGTCATATTATTGTTTCAATGTTTGCTACTAAAAGTAAATGGTAAGCTTTAAGTAAATGTATTGTGTTACCAAATCTTTCCTTTCAAACAAGCACTTCTGTCAGAAGTGTCTTAATTTCTTATCACAGAATTTCATCCGCACAAGGAGCAATAAATAATTCATGTTCCTAGCTCTTTGTTGTGTGTCCCTGAACTGCACAGAGCTGGAAGGCTGACAGCTGTGTCAGGACAAGCACCAAAGATCTGACATGACAAGTGACTAACAAGTTTCTTTCAGTCTATAGTGAAAGAAGACAATGGCATAAAGTGCAAAAACGAAATCCTGAAACAAAATGAAACTGTTTCTTTCTCTTTACCTAAGTGTTTGCTATGAGCTTATTTCCGACCCATAACCTCTGGTCATTTTATAGTACTGCCCAACCCCCTTTACTCCTCACATTCGCCTGGCCATTTACGCCTGTCCACGGATCAATATGAGCAATTCTTGGAGAAATACGATGTCTCCATGACAACCAAGCCACAAATTCTCAGTGGAAAGCAGTGAGACCAGTAGTGAAATCTCCTGAGGTTTTCAGACCTATAAGACAAGATGTCTTAAAATGCAGGAATGGACAGAAACAAAAGCCAGAGTAATTCATTGTTTATTACTAGTTTAATGATGTCAGATGGACCGACTGGAACTCAGTTTTTAAGTTTGGATGCTTTATCAACATGAATTTTTGCCAGTCAATATTCACCTCCTGAAAGGCTTTTATTCTTTCCATTGCTTCATACAGATATGCAGAGTGAGGAATTGGCTATGTAAGTTCCCCTCCAAACAGGCACACTTTGCCAGAGAGAATTAATTTAACGTTAAAATTAGTTATTTTTAAGGTACATTAATTCTCCCCTGAACACTGTAGTGCCGCCTTGCTTTAATCCTTTCTCACTTCAAAACTGATCAAATCTTGGACAATCCATAATTCAGCCCATAACTGTTGTTGAAGTTACTTCAGATGGTTTCTTAAGGAGATACTAAACACCACAGATAGTCAAACCTGTCTCCTTTCTGAGTAGATTACCTATTTCTTTCTAAATCTCATGGTGGTTTCTGCTGGACAACATTGAGTCCAAGTCTATGTGGTTTTAAAATGAATAGAGATTTACAATTCATTGGTTTCAATTATTGTAACATATACTGGTGTTCATTTCTCTGGAAAAGATGAAAAGAGAATGTAGTTCAAATCAGGTATATGACAGTAGTTGAACTCCCAAGGAATCTTGGAAGAGTGGAGCGTGCTGAAATATAATCCCCCAGACATGGGTCCTATCCGGGTTCTGAGATGACTTAGGGGACCTGACATGGATTTCAGACTGCACCCTTTGACTGAAAATTAAATCTCAGCAGTGTTCCTTGGGGAAGGATCAGGGGACTGTTGGCAGCTGCCCCCTGTCAGCACAGGCTGCAAGACTTGGAAATCTCTTAACTAAGCTGACAGGCCACAGAGACGATGAATCAAAAATATGATACACGGATCAGCACACAAAGATGCAGGAGGGTACAGAGAAACCAGATAAAACAGGAAGGAAAATACCAAGTGAAGAAAGATGTTTAACTCTTTCACTAATGAGGACTGTGTGCAGGTTATGTGTGTGGTGTATATGGGTCAAGCTCACAGTTTGCTTAAAAGATCTTGGTATTTAGTCGCACAGAATGTTTTTAATCAGCTGTGACTCGATACAATTTATATTTAATTGTTTCCTTTTGGGATTCATTTAATAAATTTCATAGATGTTCCATAACGAGAAAGATAATGAAACTACATGAAGATAAATCTTTCGGTTACCAAAAAGGATGCACTTTATGGATGTTCCTGTATTTAGCTGAATCAATGTTAAGAGTCATTAAAATGAAATAATGATTGTGAGCTGATTTAAAGGAAAGAATCAAGCTATTTAATGCCACCAATTTGCTTTCCTCCAGAGATACGGTGTTTGAGTGTCCACTGCTGCATTCAGCTGCAGTATATACAGTACTTCTAATTTTTCATAATCTCACGCTACCTTCAAAGGGTCAGACATTGTACATATATTAAGTAAGCAGTATAGTCCAAAAGTAATTATAATGAACTAGTAGTGTCAGCTTTCTTTTTGGTCATAAAGCCTTTATCCTTTTTCAGACCTGAACTCCTGATGAAAGAGGAAAGGATAACAGCTCCACACTGTGACCCCTGGAGGTGACCATTAATTTGACATTGCAGCTGCTAAAAAGGAAACAGCATTACAATCTGCTTTTTTTACAGACCCAAAAGCTGTGTCAGATTTATCACTTGATACTTGGTAGTTGTCTTTAAATGCCTCTCACCTGGACTCTCAGACTCTTCCAAGACACATCTGTCAGACGTATCCTCCACATCTTGGAAGTTTGCTGACTTGGAGCTCTTGTCATGCTTCAGCACACTGACTGGAGCAATAAGAATAAAACACAGGGAGGGAGAAATGTAATGTATGCCAAAATCAACACTTCCTGGCTTTCTGCAGAGCCTTCAATGCTGAAGACATAATTTGTAAACACAAATAACAGATTGAAAAAAAAACCCAGAAACACAAACTACTTATATGCAACCACAGGACAGTTGAAAAATCTAGAGACAGGAATGTATGCAGGGTGCAGTTTGAGGCATCAGCTTAAATGAGGTCCCTCTGAAGTAGTAAACCAGCTTTTTCTTACAGAATCCTAAAATAATAAAATAATTTAGAAGTCATAAAAAATGCTTGTCTGTTTCACCAAAGAAGCCAGTAAACAACATAAAAGATCAATCAGATGGTTTTGTAATTACTGGAGTCATTCAGCAGGGAGAGAAATGGTGTATGTTTTAAGATGAAAATATGTTGTATACAACAAGCTGAAATGTGTAAGAAAGCTACTCATAATTCCAATATACACTGAAACCCAGACTGAATAGCAGTTTAAGGATTACCAAATTTGGTTACATGTTTTACTTAACTGCTAAAAACATTTCCATTTCTGAGCATACAAATATTTTCAGGGAAACAATTACCAGTCTATATATGACTTTTTAATTCACTTGGCTTTTGAACAAATCCCAAGAAACTTTTCTTGAGGAGAAGAGAGATGCTTCCCTTGTCAAAGTCCATTTCCCTCTCTTCTGCTTCATATCTCTACAAGGAGCCACAAATACAGCTTGAAGATGAAGTACAATTATAAGTGGTACATTATAGAATAATAGCACAGTAAAAACTAGTTCTTGATTTTTCTATCCTGTTAAAACTCTTAGCTGATCCTATTTCCTAAGATAATAGCAGTGGTTAGAAAACACTTCTTTTCTTTGTAATGTCTAGAAAACTAAGCAAAGTTCCAAATTTCTGGGGGCGGGGATACCAATGGCTATGCACAAACTCCATGTTCTTCAGTTTTCTTTTCAAAAGAGAAATTCCTTCTCTTATAAATTTTGATAATTTACTTTTTTTTTAGACCAAATGAATATTTGCTAAAGGATTATGTAATTCTAACACCTATTTAAATTTTCCAGGATTATGAGTGAATCAAGAAGGCCTCAGGGCAGTATGCAGACATGAGGAACTCAAAAGACACATATTCCACTTCAGTGCTCTGTGCTTTCCATGGGTTTGCAGCTATTGATCCCAGGTCACCAAAAGGTTCCATTATTCTTGACTCTCGCAGCTACACAGAGTCTGTTTGAAGCAATCAGGGCTTCAATACTATTGTGGAATTAGAACCTTGAAAATGTAATATTAAAACCTAATATATAATAAAATCTATGATAGTGACACCATGCATTTCACCTGAAAAAACAAAAAACCAGTAAATTTTGCTTAAAGGGTTTGCCTTGAATAGCAACAAATCAGTATTTAAAACCCTGCCCAGGTAAAGCAGGAAGTGTTGACATGATAATCTGCATGGGGTGAGTTGACACTGAAGAACAATTACAGTAACAAATAACAAATGTTCTTTTTCACACATAAAAAACCTATTATATGTAAAGGAAGAAATATCTTCAAAGATATCTGTGCTTTTCTCTTTTTACAAAATGTAAATAATTTTCAAATACACTAAGTGAATATTTCCCCTTCAAAAGAAAATTAGAATATACAAGTATTCATGTCATATTTAAAAATAAATATAATTTTATGCCAAATTTTTAGAACACTTTTTTTTAAAATAGTTCTTCATACAGTGGAGTCAGCTGCACTGTGCTGACACATTGAGTCATTACAGCAGCATGAATTTAAAAGTCAGAACTACTCTGAAGTAGAACAATAGGAAAATTTCCTGTGATGAGAGAGAGAAAACAAAAAGTACAGCTATGCCTTTGGAGAGAAAGCAAAAAAATCACAAGACCTGTCTGTTTTGGTCTAATAGTAGTCACCAAAAATTCAGAATCAGCATTTCAAAATGAATTGTGTATTTTTCCCCAGTCAAGAAGTCTCACAGTGATCCAAAGAGGGAAGATAGTTCCGCAGTCCCAGGCAGGAGCTGGCAGAGACTTCCCTTACTGGAAGGCTGTGCTCCAACTGCCTTGTATGGGACTAAAACAAACCTGCTCAAGTGCTCTGCTCCTTCCCAGGCCATGTCAGCACAAGCCAGATAATTTCAATTGACCAGATGGATTTTACAACACAGTACTGAACAGTATTCTCAGTGAAGATACCAGATTTAGCTGAGAGATAACTCAGAGCATAACAAATAAATCCCAACTAGAAGCAGATCCATACACAGATGAGGTACCTCACAAGGAAGGTGTGAAATGAACAAGAAAGAAACCAAGACAGGACAGCAAGATGCTTGGACAAAACAGGAGGATTTCCAGTTGGTGTATCTGAGTTGGTACTGCAGAGATTTGGGGAAATCTGGGAGAGTATGGAGTCATTAAAAGCCAAGAAATACAAAAATAAGAAAAGGAATGACAGGCAGAGCTCAGAGAGCTGAAAAATGCCAAAAAGCATGAAACACTTGCAGAAATAGCTGGTCATTAGAAACAGTTTAAAGGGAGTGGAAAGCAGGGGTGGAAAGGGTTTTCATGGGGACAGAAAGACAGAATTCTGGACAACTTGTGCAAAAACGGCTGCCAAAGAAGGCAGTCCAGCAAGTGTGAGTGAAAGGAGGGAAGTGCTTGTTTCAGAAAACCAGGAGACAGGCTGGGATTGGGTCCCTGGTGCAAGGAAGGGAAGTGTCCCTCAGCCCTGTCACCTGCTCAGAAGTGCACACACCTTCCTAGGCAAAACCAGGCAAATAAACTTCACAAGACCCTGGCTTATGAAGTTACATAATAAGTGCATGCAGTGAGCAAGAAAGGAACCAAGGCAGAGACCTTCAGATCTTTTCTGAAACACCACATTATATGCTCAACTGGAAAAAAATAAAAAAAAGGTTTCTTAAAAATATCATAGAAGAACAAAGGGAATTGAAAGTTAAAAATAAGGAAAGTACAGTCTGGCCCAAATAAAGAGTGAAAGTAAAAATGGCATTATATAATCAAGGAAAAATATATAAAAAAAATCTCAGCACTAACACCTACTTTACTGCAAGTTCTCTTAGGGGAATAGGATTTTATGTACAAATATCAATAGGAGAAAGAGAGTTCTGAATTGCTTATACTGAGGATGCTGATGGAATTTAAGTTATTTAAACATAAACAGTGTCATCTTTATTCAGAAGACACTCTGTCCTACTTTGGGTTTAAATGGACCTTAAAATTACTTTTGCTTCCCTCTGAAAGGTAATCTCTGTCGTCAAAGCGACATAAATAGAGTATAAATGAGCCCCAAATCTACGAGTCCTAAGCAAGTTAAAACTATTTCTGATATTATAACTCCAATAACATTTTCTTTCTATTCAGTGCAGTGTCATTTCCATTGTTACATGGACAGTAGAGATTACCTTTGTTAGCATGGAAATAAGGTAAAAGCACATATTTCATAGAAGCAAATGACCTTGAACTTAGCATATAAAGATGACATAAATCTTCATTGCACAGGATCAATCTTGAGAATTGTAGAATTTTTTTCTGATGCTTCTTATTGAGCTCTTAGGATTTGTTTACTAAACTTGATACCCATTTTCTTACATTATTGAAACAGAAAAAGTCATTAATATAGATATGGGATTTAGAATAGTAAAGCAATGTCATAAAATAGTAGCATTTAATGAAACATTTATGTATCTAGTTTCAAAACATTTAAAACAATTCCACACAATAAAAGCAAATAATTTCCAAAAATATACTGGTGATCAGTCTCTAAAGAACAGTCTTTGATCAAACTGTTGAAGCTGTTCTTTGTGAACACAGCTTAATCACGAAATACACAACAATTCACCATAATCATTTATTTCTACACGTTTGGTTGAAACTCCGTAAATATCCTACACTGAAGTTTAAAAAACATGCTCTGCATACCAATTTTTAGACAGCAGACACACCAGAGAAAGAAGTTTGCATAACTCAGACAACTAAAACATTTAGCATTTTCTGATAAGACGCCTGTGTTATTGATAAGGTGGATTAGTGACTTAAAGACAGTCTGTCTGCAGGGAAAACAAGAACTTATTTGTCATTCAAAATGACTGGATAGGGGAACAAAAATTATTTTTCATTCGAAGATGTTAGAGGGGATACAGGTGATAAATATATTTAAGGTTCAATATGGAATACAAAGCAACCTGAAT
The DNA here is from genome assembly GCF_017590135.1 of Pyrgilauda ruficollis. Classification (NCBI taxonomy): domain Eukaryota; kingdom Metazoa; phylum Chordata; class Aves; order Passeriformes; family Passeridae; genus Pyrgilauda; species Pyrgilauda ruficollis. The sequence continues at coordinate 11,805,286 of NW_024522539.1, forward strand.
CTAAATAAAACTGCATGGGGAAAAAAAAAAAGTTGTAAAGGGAAACAAAATGGTGGCATTTTTTAATTTTTGTAAATGGATAAAACAATTGTGCTGCAATGTCACTTCTCAGCTGTTTGGCTTCTAAAGGCAGTTACTGTATTATACCTAAGAAGTTTGATGGAGCAATAAATGCTTTGAGTACTATTTTAAAAGCACATTTCATAGATATCATAAAAATATAATGAAAAGTTTAAGAACATCCATATTTGCTGAAACTAAAAATTATCAGTTTAAGAGTCCAACAACCATAAAATAATACTTTATCAGAAATTTCTCCTAAAGTCTAATCTGAAACTCAAGGAATTACAAAGAATTTTCTTTCCGTCCTGTAATAACTCACAGTAGATATCTGTTTCACAAATTTCTTCAGTTTTTCCTTAAATGTGTAAAGGATGTTTTGCATCCTTTACATCCTACACCCTAACTCACTTTGACATGGCAAACTCCATAGTCTTCTCACACAGGGAGGCACCTCATTTTGTCTGTCTGCCTATTCCCTCTTGGCTTAATATGCAACTTCTTGTTTGAGAAAAGGTTTGCCAGGTAACACTCCCTGGTACGGTGCTTGCCTTTGTTGCCACAGCAGGAATGCTGTTGACTCATGCTCAGCTTGTGATCCAGATTCTTTCCTGAGAAATTGTTATCTTGCTTTTTCTTCCCCATCCTGTCTCTTTGCAGAAGATTAATCCTACCTCAATCTAGATTCCTGTCCTCATCCTTAGTGAATCGAACCATATTTTCTTTCTAGACCATTTCTCAGGCTCTACAAACCAAAAATTCATTTCACTGACAGAAGACATCAGATGCCGGTCATTTAATAAATTTTAGTGTAACTTGAAAAAATCTGCACAGAGGTATGTAGTTGTCATTTAATTGAGAATTGCTGGTTGTTATCTTCTGATAATTAAATATCACATTGGCTCAGTTTCCATTACATTTTAATTAAAAAAAATATATTAACCTAAAGAAACACATTATTATTCTGAAGTGAATGCTGCAGTACATGGAAATTGAAATAAGCCAGTATGGAACCAGCCAAACTGGAAGGTCCTGTAACTTGAATCCATTACAATGAACACAGAAGTAGGACCTGATGGCAGAGCTCAGTTTGCAGAACAACCAGCCCACATGCCTGGGAAGCCTGAGCTGGCTCTTGCACTTCAAAAACACCTGCAAACAGCTCGTGCCACTCGCCAAATAAATTGCAACTAGAGAACATTTTTCCTTCTGTATGTGAGAAAGGTTTTAATACATAAAAAAACCCCTCAAAAGTCCATTTTCTTCTCTCCCTATGTCTATGAGGGCAGCATTCCTCCAAACAGAAAAATTGAAAATTTCAGTGATTCTTTCCCAATATACCTTGAAGTTTTATTCATCCTGAGGGACTTCTCTACTACTCTCAACTAAAATATAATGACATGTAACAAATTATGCTCTCAAAGGACATCCCATTTTTGTTTCATTAGTGCAATGAAACATTCACTCAATTTTAAAGCAGTTGTCTTGATCTTAGTTGTGATTTATAGCAGATTCTGACCATGTATTCTGTGTAGTATATATTATAAAACACCTAACTAGTTAAATTTGTCTCTGTGGGTTCTGCTGCAAGAAATAAAATACTTTCCCATAAAATTCCACACAGTATCTACTGCACAGCTCTGAAGAACAAGCTTCTGTAAAACTTGGGAGGATTTTAGAAAGGAAAATGCAACACCAAACTGCCTTTTATTAATTCTTCTATTGTTATATACTGTTTCTTCTTCTCAATGTTCTCTCTGGATAGAAAGTCTAAATTTCTATTTTCCAATTTCCCTAAGTGTGTCATTTAATCAAACATGATGTAAGAAAGACTGAATTATTTGATTAACATTGTTTATCCCTCTCTCATTTTTTTTTTTACCAACCAGTAATTGGGAGACAATAGGAAAGAAAAAGTGGTTACAGAAGTAGTAAAGAAAGCCAAAAACTGCTAGTTACTAGATAATCAGTCTCTTTTTTAATTAAAGTATATAGCATTTCCTCACCTATGCAAATTTCTAAAAACATCACAGAATATGCTGAGATAAAAGGGATCCACAAGGGTCATCAAGTCCAACTCCTGGCCCTGCACTGCACCATGCTCAAGAATCCCACCCTGTGTCTGACAGCATTATTCAAACTCTTCTTGAGCTGTTTGGTGCTGTGCCCACATCCCTGGGGAGTCTGTTCCAGTGCCTGGCCACCAATCACCAAGGATGAAGAACCTTTTTCCACAGAAATACAGCAAAATTCCCCCTGGTTTCTGTACTTTAGACCAGTGGTGCTGCAGAGTACACAGTGCAGATGTGAATCCTAGCACTATAAAACCAACAAAGAAATACTTCCTATCTTTAAAATTGCATAATTGACAGCATTGACATTATTATTTTCATGATAGCAGATTGATTTGGTATTCAAATATAAAATCATTAATCAGGAAGCTTGCAGAGGATTCTGGTTTAGCTCCTTTCTACAGAGAAATTCTTGCTATATATTGCATCAATTTGCTTTTAAAACCAAAACTAAATGAATGTGTGCAGCACGGTTACGACACTAACACGTCCCTGTGCATAATATGAGTGTTACAGCTTTTATAGTTTTCCCATCTCTCGATCAAAGCTGTCGAAATAGCTTAATCCATGAAAAAAAAAATACACAGAGCCTCTTTATTAACCTCTTCTGGCCAGATTATTGTTATTCTTTTGCATTATGGCCTTGGAGATGTATTACTGATAGGGAGGTAAAGCCAACTGCAGCACAGCATGACTCTGCTGAATGGCTGCTGTAGGAAAGTGGAAGTACTTATTTCCAAGACATTTCTGTGATGCTCCCCACTGTTAAAATGTTATCTGACTTTAAAAGATTTTCAGTTCAATTGTAAGCAATAAGTAAACTCAAGCAGTACAGAACTGTATACTGAAGAGTTTCACTAGCTGGTGAAACAAGCATTATTCCAAGAAACTAATGTTGTATAGGACTGCTTCCTGGTGGCTGAGACCTCTGATTGGCAAAAGACAGTGGACTTTTCAGTCAGCAAGCTAGTTACCCATGGATGTGGCTCAAGGCTGACACACAGATTGACTGGTTCACACTAATTTACTTCACACAGATTCCATTTATCTCCTAGAAGATCCCCTGGCAGCAGCTTATAATGGCATATCCTAGGATGCCTGCCTGCATGAGTTTTTAAAGCGGCAGAGCTTGATGAATCTAAGTCCAGAAAACAGTTCACAGATTGAGGACTAGGTGCAATCAAAAAACATCAAGTAGCACAGCTGGGACTTGCTAGCTTGCTTGACTGGTTTGAGCAGCTGAGCATTAACTACGCTTGCTTTCCTGCTGGCAGCCCTGTGTCACTAGGACAAATCGGAGCACTACCCGACAGAGGAGGAGAAAAGAGAAGGAAAAAAAGAGGAGGGGAGAGGAGAGGAGAGGAGAGGAGCACAGATTATTGCATTGCATGGCTACTATTTACAGGTGCAGGAATAACTCATTAGAAGATTTAATCTCTTTCCAACCCTAGGATTATTAAAGTAAATAATGCACTGTTACAAAATAATGCATGTTTTGAGGCTGTAAATTTGGAAAATTTTCTTTTGGTCATGGGGACAGTTCCTAGGAAAAAGACCTGAATGAAACTAAAGTTGTTCTCATTTCTTTCTTATTGAAAACAAAATATATTCAATGTACAATTCCTGTACATTGAAAAATAGTTACCAATATAGTTGATTATTCATTACAGCAATGTGAGCTACATGTCAATGCATTGCTTTGCCCCCATGGAGAACAACAGACTTCAATAAATGCAAGCAGTATGTAAGCAGTATTTTTAAAAGGACTAAAAATAAAAGGACTGAAAATACAGTCTTACACTCTAACTCTCCAACCTCAGATAGATAGAGCCTATTCTAAAAAACTTTTTAGAAAGGAAGCAAAAATTAATATTATCAGAGAATAACATTTGACAGCAAATGTATTGTGAGAGGTCCAAAGCACATTTAGTACTTAGAAGGTTAAAGACTCAGCTGTAGTGCTAGTTGATGAAAAAGTAGGATTAAGGCTTTAGTATGAGTCTTGACATGATCATGTTGTCTGCCTGCTGTCTAAAGCTTTGAAAAACAGCTGGGATCATCTTCTTATAAGCTCCAACTCAAAGATGTTTAAGCAGTTCCAAATCCAATTAAACAGAGGTAAATATAAGGAAGGGCCCTACTGAGCCAAATAATCTTATTTTTTTTTAATGAAAACCAACATAATTGCAGGTTACACAACTCCTTAATCTCACTTTAAACCTAACAGACTGCTGCCTTACAGTGCACATGGCAAGTCCAGTTAACCCAAGCATTCTGTATTGGTGTGCTTAATTTTTGATCATTATCCTTTATTATGTTACTTGTAATCCTAAAAGCCTATGATTGTGTCCAGATATTTGGCAAGGATTGTACCTGGATATACAGGGATTCCTCTTCTAAGAGTAATGGATTAATTGGATAGCACTGTATGACTAGTAGATGGTTTGCAGTGAAACTGCTGTGCAGTTTTTTAATTTGTGAACTCCACTTCCTTCTCCTTCTGTGCCCACCCTTTAAACAAATTGCCTTTTTGAACATTAGCAGTGTTGCTGGAGTAGCCTATCTATTCTCACCCCTAAGGTGACAGTGGATTAGCAATAACACTGCCCTTTTGGAGTGGGCTGCTTACTAAAATCCTCTTCATAAAAATTAATGGAAGATATGGAAATTGTATTTTTCACAGGGAATTGCATATTCAATTTAAAAGTAGCTATCTTATGAACATGATCCAATCAGACTATGATTACTTAAAGGCTTAGAGCATTAGATCCTTTATTTTCCATAGAGTCAAAAGATTTTTGAGGTGATCATACTGTGCCAAGGTATGTATTTCTTACATTAATACATTTAATACCCTAAAAGCAAAAAACACACATAGGTAATCCTTCTACTTTGTCCTATAAATATGTACAAGGACATTCTCCAAGGATGAAAAGGCAAAATCTCATCAGGGACTACTTCAAATACAAGCTCCTCATGCCGGTAAGAGCAAGAAGGAAATTTAAATGATCAGGAGCGGACTGTTTGCAGTAGTTGTGTTACATTATGCATGATTCTTGGCTGCACAGGATTTAATTAATGATTTCCAGTTACATGGCTAAGATTTGTAGTGAATTAGTGTTTAGGGCAGCAAACTAACATCTCACACCATAATTTTGTGATTTTTCCCAAACACCAGTTACTAGGGGTTGCTGTCCCCTTTGTTATTTTGTAGCTGGAAATCAGTTTTGTATATATGGGCAATAATTCTGGGCTCTGTTACAGAAGCATGAGTTTAGATTAATTTCAATGCAGTTATTCTCCTGATGCAACTTAGAACACAATTTGGACTTTGCTATTCTCTGAATTAATGAGGAAATCTGTTGCTATGTGTAAATATCAGAAAGGTGCTTGTTGAACTGTTAGGAGATACATAATTATATTGGTAATGAATGTGGATCATCTGCTGCGTTATCACAAAGCAGACACAGGTTTGGGAAACAGGCTGTCCACTTTAAGCACCACTGGATGTATCTCCGGAAAATGAATATGGCACTCCCTCAAATGAATAGATAAGCAAGAATCTGTGAAGCACTTAATGGTAAAAGATGACTGCTGCCAAATACTGCTCCTTCATCTACACTCAACCCTATTCTTCAGGCCATCAGCAAGACCTACCTGTAAGTGAACAAAAGAGCCTGGAGCCTCCCCTTTGAGACAGGTAATGAAGAGGCAAGACAGACACCACAGGCACTTCCAAGAAGTTGGACATCTAAGGAGCTGACTGACAACTGCCTCTGTGCTCCAGAGGTTGTGTGAGACCACATGTGCAAAGAACTGAAAAGAATGGGTCCAAAAAGAGCAGCTGATCTGCCTTGCCAGGTAAGACATAGTACAAGACCACATATTTACTGGAGTTAGGGACCATGGTGGGATAAAGAGCAAAGGAGTAACATGAGTGTAAGCTTTTCCATGAGCTTTTTTATGCATTCAAGTGTTATGTATATGTGAGGCAAGAATTTTAAGATGTCAAACTCACTGCACCTTGCTTAAATAAGGCTGGTCAAATGTAACAGGAAGATGCTGCTCAGTGCTGCCAAACTGAAAAGTCTGTAATCAGTTTTGGTATTGCTCACTTTCAGCATAGGATTCAAGAGGTAGGAGGCTAAAAAAAAACCAAAAAAAAAAACCAACAAAAACCCCCAAACTTTTCTTTAGGTTTTTTTTTTTCACTTTTTTTTTACATATTAGCTTTTTTGGCTGTTGAGCCCTTATTGCTCAGGAAGAATAATTTCCGTATAGCAATAAATGCCTACCATCACTTCGCCATATGAATTGGGACTTTTAGAAAAGAAACACACAAAATACCATAAGATTTACCATAAAGTTATGAGGGTTGGTGAAACATTACATTCACTGGCTGCATTTATATTACCATAGTAGCCAAACCATTAATTAGAATTTGTTTTTTCATTAATGTCTGATCATTACTTTCTTGTTAGTTCTGAAAATAAACATTTCTATTGCTTTTTTTATTACACCTTGTCAAAAATATCTGGAATACCTTTAGGTGTTCTGCAACTTAAGTCTACTAGGGTGTTGTTTATTTGTGCACATCTATATTCCAATTCACACATAGAAAAGGTAGGTTTACACTGACTATTGGGAAATTATCCAGTTCTCCACGAGAAATTCCATATGGAAGTGTCCTACCAGTCTGCTGCAGATACTTCAATTGTACTGCTGGAATTCTTCTCTTTTACTGGTTGATTTGTTTCTGTTTCTATTTCCTTTCAGCTACCAACTTGTCTGCACTTGCAGAGGTGAATCAAGGGACAGTCATATATATCCTTGTTCATATGGAAGAATAAAAACAAATTAAGTGTTTCAGGATACAAAACTGCCAGTTCAGGAGACCACTGAAGGTTGCACTCCAGCTTGTAAGATGAGTGAAGTGGAAATGCCAAAAGGGCTCCTGCACAAAAAAGGTACAAATGTGCAGCAGGACCTTGACTGCGGTTTCAAAAGCACTGTGCAATGGCTGTAGCATAATTAACAGAAAGCACAGCAGTCTTGTAAAATAAATCACAGAATGCTCACTCCCTTCTTCACCTCTGTGTTGACTAGGTGCACTTTTATAAAAAGCAATAGAGCTGCTCTTGATTTAGCACAATCTGAGTTTGGCCAAGGTGACCGAGATGAAGCAAGCAGAGTAGAAATTCTAATAGATATGTGAAAAGGATTAGAACAGATACTGTAAAAGTAAGACGACTTTCCATAAGTACATTCAGAAGAACAGAAGGCAAGTTCACTTATAACTGGCACTCAGGAATCTGCTTAACCTTTTCCAAAATAACCCAAGTAAATTCTGAGCTTCAAAACAGAGCTTCAGACTTATTCCATTGATTTGCGACTGCGCAGCTGTAGCACCACAGTTTAACTGCTTCCAATTGTTAATTAAATGCACAGAGCCCACTGAAACTCACAGGCACCCCATCTTTGCACACCTTTTATCACAAATGACAAATGCAGGTGAGCCTCTAACCATAAACTGCTCCCACAACCCAAAGCTTTTTCCAGAGGAGAATAACCTACCTCTGGCAAGAGAGCTCCACATTTTTACATTGCTACAGAATTGCAAGAACTCTCGTGGCAGTCTGTGAAAAAATACCTACAGTGCATGTGGCCTATTGGACTTCAAGAGGGTGGAAACAGATCTACAGCTGTTTTAAGTACCTAGGAGTATTAACTTAGAGATGCAATTTTTCCTAGAAAATATGAAAGGCTAAAAACAAATTTAAATAGTTCTTACAATGGGAGATATTAAATTCACTATTAAAAAATTTGGATCAGCAGTATTTACCATACTGTATTGCTATGAAAAACATTACCTCTATCTACCTGACACTTTTACAGTTGCATACACAGCTGCCACTTCAGGTTCTATTCCCAGGGAATTACTTATTCAGAGCTAAAGGAAAGTGAAAATGTGGTTTAGAAGAACAAATTACTTGATTTTTTTTCAGCTCATGAAGTCAGCTACAGAGTGCAAATGAATAGGTAGGGCTCACCTTCCTTCTTGTCTTATTTTTTATTCTAACATTGTCACCTCCTGAAAAGCAGATTTTTTATTGGCTTCTTTGAGACTGCACCCTCTTTTGGATACGTATTTATTTTCTTTACTTTTGATTTTTAGGGAGCTTCACTTACCACTCAATGTAAAGACAGTACAGGGGTTCTCTTTTCTCTTTGTTTGTTTGGTACTTGTAAAGACAGATCAATCTCTGCCCAGTTAAATGGTCATTAAAAGAGGAAGATGAAATTTGTTTTTTCATTAATCTGGTAAGTACGGTTTTCCATGTATTTTTCTGCTCATTATATGTCTGCAAGTTATTACTGTTGAATTGCTTTTCACTTTTAACTAGCAGTATTACTTTCTTTCATCCAGCAATTGGATGGCATTCTCCACATTTCTTGAACCTAAATTTTAGTACCTTTGATTTTTATGACACTATGAAATCTAAATTTGGTTCCTTCTGCACACAAATCTGCAAATTATCTTTCATGGACATGTAGCATTCATAATATGCAATTCATAATCATGCAATTGTTTTGCATGATAATAAAGGCCAGAGTAGGACCCAGGGTTAACTTGCATATGGCAGCACATGGCCATGTTTCTAGAAGATTCAGAGGGAGCACTGAGAACTCTCCACACAGCTCATCTGTACTAAAAAAAGATTACTTGTTTGTGAGCACACTGTGTAGGCAAAAGCAAACAAATATGATGTATAAAATTACAGAATACCTGCAAGATACAGACATTACTTATGAACAAGGGAAACTCTGCACTTCAAACAGTCACAGGGTTAAATCCTGCATTTCATTAATACCAAATGGCTTTAACTTTCAGTTTAAAGCAACCCAACCACAAAAACCCTAAATGTGCCATCAAGACCGTAACAAGTACAAGACTGTTCTTAAAGCTAAGGAATTTGTTAAAAGGAGTACTGCACACGGTTACAACTCTCCCCACAACAAGCAGACTTTCAGCTTATGACATTTAGAAGAAAACACTTCATTCCAACCAAAAATTGTGCGCACCTTGACATCTTACTAGTATACATTTTTCTCTCCTACTAGAAATACCAAAAGAGGAGGGCTGATAACCTTACTGAATACTAATGGGTGACAGAGCTGCATTTACAAACGTGATTGACTACAGGTATTTGAAACACTAGAAATACAGTATTTGCAACATTTGAGTATCTACATGAATACAGACGTTCAGGGTTTTTTAGTGTAATTTTATCACTACTTTTTCATAGCAATTTTCATCATTCATGTACATATGATTGGTCATATTTAAGATAGGTGCAAATACTATTATTTAAAGAATTTATTTTACAGCAGCATTTAAGAAACCATAAATTTATGACAGCATTACTAGAGGAAATCCATTTCTATGAAAGCTGTATATTTGCAGTACATTGTTGAAGTATATATTGCATTAATACTTCACTGTGCTTCTAAGCGTTAATATAGGTTATTTGTTTATTACTACGTCAAGGTTATTCATCATATGCAGTGTCAGAAAGCACAAGCTGACATCTCATATTGTCTGCTTCAAGGGCAAGACCAATGTGACCTTTGGCTCCTTCTTTTAAAAAGGATGAAATCATTCCAGAGGGATAATGCTGAACGGCACAGCTCCCTTTAAGAATCAATCTGCCATTTATGGTTTCCAATTTTCCATACTGTAGTATAGTTTGTTAAGATCTCATGGCTAATTTTCTCTTCAAAGTTTAGTGTTCTAAAATACTCCAAATATGTTTCTTACTGCAATGTCACTTATGCTTCCTATTTTAATCATCACCGAATTAAAATTTCAGATTATAAATTCTTTTTAATTTTGCTAGGGTGCTTCTGGATTCTGTTTGGACTAAACTCATGCTGGCCAGTGACTTCATAGATCTAGATCACACCTTGAATCAAAAAATATTTTAGACTCAAGGTTTTTTCTCTCCAGATTCTGTTAAATTCTCCAAGAAAAAGTCTTCATATTTATTGACTTTTCTTGCTTTACTGTTCTTCTAAGCTCTCCTATATTCAACTGACACAGGTGTGCAACTGATGATAGAAGATACAGTTAACAGTGAAAATACATCAGAAATAGAAACGGTTCTTAGGTAACTGTGCAAAAATATGGGAGTGACAAAAATGAGAGGTCATCTGTTAACTATGGAGCTCTGCCTTCGGCTGCCTCTGTACTACACCAGGGGAAAGCAGATGCACAATCAAACCATGAGCTAGATGCGAAACTACGTGTGTTGTTTCACAAGGATGACAAGGTGCCTCCGTGATCTTGAAACAGACATATTTGTACAGGCAACTCTTCCAACTTCATCAACCTCAAAGTGAGTACATTTTTGGAGAGAGAGGGATGAGATTAACATGTATTGGTAATTTTATTATCTGTATGTGATACTGATTTCACTATAAAATTCAACCAAGGAGAATGCAGCATTCTTTGACCTAGCTGATAAAAGGTCAGAAAGCAATTTTGAATAATAAATGAGACCTGCTGACCTCATGACCCAAGTCTGGCAGGGTCAGCAGCAGCCCTCTCACCAGATGCTGATGGCAGATATACAAACGCAGACAGCTCAACTAATGAGCTTCCTGAATAAAGGTTTTAGATCCAGTGACATTTAAGTGCTATGCAGTATATAAAATAAACTTACAAATAATCTGTGCCATAAAAAATTAAAGTGATATTTACAGTGAGGTGCAATATGACATACTTTGTAATCTTCACTACAATGATTATTTTACAGCTTCTCCTAGGTGGCCATTAACCAGAAAATATAATACCTGACTAACATTTCCTCTAAGGTCTTTTCACGCTTATATGGTTTCCATTCAGTGGATGTACTTTGAAAAAACAGACTTTGATAGTGCATTTTCTTGGCACCTCATTCAATAAAAGTCAACAAAAATTACTTCTAAGACAAGTTTGAATTTATTTTATTTAAATTCAAACCAACATATTTCTTCCTAGTGAGTAAAAGACAGGCTTAGGGTATGTAAAACCAATAACTATTTTCTTCTCATTGCTTCATGAACACTTCCACACAGAAATGAGTTACACAGCACATGGTTCATGGAGAGGGAAGTGTGCTAAAATTCATTCTCTCCCCTACCTTATATTTCACTCTGCAAATGTCTTATTCCATTCCAGACCTCAGAAGCCCTGAGTTTCAACTTCACCCTGGGTGCTGGGTCTGAGTTCCATGAGCTATCATCTAATTCCTCAGACATATTACCACTGCTAGGAATATAAGTATATATTTATGTTCTGCATGAATTAGCAGTATAAGGCCAAATTTCTAAATATCTGAGATATTTGAGATCTGATTTGTAAGGAAAGATAATTGATTAGATTCTCTTCAGCTGCAAATAATTCACCGTGAATACAATTAACTACAGCAATCGCAAAAATTAGCTTTTCTATCTTTTAAAAGTCACTATTATTAATTCTATGGAAGATGTCTTGTAGCCACTTACTGAACTCTAGAGACTACATTAAAAATGCTACAGAAAAATTGTTGTGCTCTATTCAATTCTGTGTTCCTTTGCATAACTAATTTTAACTTATACAACAACTGGTGTTTAAGAACTTGGAAAAATTAAAACACTAGCCGGAGATGGAAGCAAAAATACTGTCCCATTTCATTGAAGGGGAATCTGAGACACTAGGTTACGTGAAAAATATTTTCTTTTAAACTTTCTAAAGTCTCAGCCTTTCAATTTAATTGCATTCCTCCATGGTCTTGAATTGTGAAAAAGTATAAAGAATGATTAGTTGATTTAATTTTGTAAAACAATACGTACACTCCTACAATATTATTTCCCATTTATCTCCTCTTTCATCTAACCAGCTTTTAAAATTACATTTATATTGCAAGGTGTCCTCTATTTAGGCCATAGCTTTTCAGAGTCAGTAAAAAAGAACACGACCTCTCCAAAAGGCCTCCCAATCAATGTACATAATAAATTTGTAATATTTGCAGTGTTATTTAGATTCTTGTATCTTCGCAGTACATCAGCTCTTCAGAGTGCCACTGTCCAACTTTTGACTGAAATGTTATCCCGACATTTATAGATGGAATTTACCTACACAGTGGTGACCGGCATACCACTAGGGAGAGAGCATCTGTATCCTTCTGATCCAGGGGCTGCCAGGAGCCATTTAGATCTTTTTAATCAGCGCTGATTAAGGCTAGTCAGATGACTACCCTCAAATTTATCACTGCTTCTAAAGTCCTTGGAGCTGCCAGTAGCTTGGGTAGCTCATGCAAAGGATTGTCTTGGCCACTCGCCTTCCCTCTGCACTTGTGAGGACTTTGCAAGGGGAATTACACACTGTCTCTACATAATCTATCCCAATTTTTCACTGAGTCAAGTGTGTGCCCAGAATACAATTTTGGGACTTCAGTACTGTGTGTAGATACCAATTAAACTCATTTTTAGTGAACCCAGCTTCTAAATCTTAGTGCATTCATTTAAGGAACCAGTAACAGTAACCAGCTCCTGCACTCTCAGCCTGCATGCAATTGAAATAGAATTTGATTATAAATATATTAAATTATAAAAGTTGCTCAAAAATCTGCCTGTAGCTTTGACTCATGTATTTAAAACAGCAATAACTTCCACTACCAAGAAAAATTTTCTTACTGCATCTAGTGCATCAGTAAAATGTACTCAGTCTTGCTGCTTTGATTTCTATCTTGCCACTAGACAATTATTTGTATTGTAAGTCTGCTAGATTTCCTTAAAAACATTACATTCAATCTGCCTTAAAATACCTTCTCCATTTCATAGCTATGAAAGTACAAAAAATTTTGGAAGTCAAGAGCTGTTCACAGTAGCTTCATAGCCATTTTCCCCCAACAAGACACTACAAAGCTGTGCACCAGCAGAACCTTCTGCCTAGCAGAGTAAATCTTTCATTACATAAATCAGCTGGACTTACGTTAATTATTTACTGGTGAAATAGTGCAAAGTAGAACAGTGCAATCTGGAATTAGATTCAGGGTTTGGAGATAAATCTCTTAATGAACACCTGAAAATGTAATTGAAGAGAGAGAGGAGGACTTAAGAGATCCACCCAGTGGGATCACCTATGAGCAGAAATTCCATTTAGCTTTGCTCAGCAAGAGCAAAAATGCAAATAACAGAGTGGATGACACTATAGGCTTGCAAGGATATATGTATGGAAAGGAGAATCAGAAAAATGACTGTACCCAACTGGTACTGTAATAACAGAAAACTATTCTCTTACAGAAAACCATCCAAGATAGGTAATACACACTAAAACTGTTAAATCTAGCTGTGTTTTGATGTACCCTCTGCCCCTGCACCATTGTAGTGACAGCTAATGCATGATGGGCTGCTCTTTTTTACTTCTTGTCCTGCTTTTCATGCAATACAACAGGACCATCCCATTTCATTTTTTATTCTGCACATTTATGCTGTGACTACATTCACCAAAGGATCCATTTTACCTCTGTACTCTAAATGAAGAATGTGTAAATTAGTACTGTTCACTAAAAATCAACACACTTTTCAGAGTGTACGATATTTATTCTTCTTAACCTGGAATAGCTTATTCCCAAAAGCAATTAACATGCCTTATGCTCTTTCCTCTCCTCCTCCTAAAATCACTACAAAGAAAACTAGAAATTAGATCTTCATCTTGGTACATTTTCCATCCAAATACAGACCAAAAAATCAAAGCCCTAGTTGCCAGGTTTCTAGCAAAATTATGCTTGAGAAGAGCCATGTTCACATATTCCAGAACAGTTTCTGCTATCTGTGGCTTTCATTTTCTTTTAAATAATTACATATGCCATTTTCCTTGAAAAGATTGTTTTATTCTGATTCTGAATGTGTACTACAGTTTTGCAACTTGAATGAACTAATCAGTTGTGGATTTTCAAAGTAGAACTTGCACATTATTACAGTAATAAACATACTGCAATTTTTTTTTTTAATTTCAAAGAAACAGTTTCTCTGCATATAAGCTGCAAGATGTCTAACAACCCAAAACATAAAGCTTTTACTTGTATTCTTGTTTAGGATCTTAATTAATACAACAGATTTTACAAGAGCTTTGTCATAAGTCATCATATTTTCTCAATCCTTAAACTGCACTTAATTTTAGTCTTCTCTTCTGAATTTCACTTAGAACTGACTCACAAATCAGAGTCAAGGAAACACTGGTCTTCATACATACTTGTCTAAAAAAAGCATTAGAGATTTATACTTCTTGTTCATACAGATTCCCTTTAATTTTATTCTCTATACTAGGCAGCTTATTCACTGAGTAAAATCTAGTTTTCTAGGAGTCCATTGTATGTAGGGGAGCTTTCAAATGTTACCATTGCCAAAGGATAATAGAAAAAAAAAAAAAAAAAAGAGATCATCAAAGCCTCTGGAATAATAATGGGTAAAAAAAAATGTTTCTGATGAAAACAATTAGTTACAAGCACTACGAGTTGAAATTCAGTTCAGTGTTAAAGAGACAGTTTAGAAGCACATGGTACATTTATCACAGCTCCACAGACAAGTTATTGAGCTGTCTGTGAAAAACAGAGCCAAACAGGAAAGCTTTCAGCAGAAAGCAGTGGTTGAGGTCCTTGATTGATAGAGTTAGATGATGCAAAGCTGTCTGATGGCCTTTCTGCAAAATAAAGTGAAGGAACTCAAGGTCTTTCATGACGATCTCTGACCACAGATGAACAGCTACTTTATTACAGCACAGATTGAGGTTGCACCTTAGTCCATATTCTGCCACTTTTGGATGCACACGGTTAACTTTACCAACAATCCACTGTGTTTAACATAAGTGTCTGCCATCTTTATATGATTTTAAAAAGGGCAGCAGATTGCAGTAGTTAGAAGCTTAACCTCTCTTCTGTTTAACTGTGGTGATTGAAAAAATATAATCAGTTTTATTACAGGGTTCTTATTGCAGTGATAGGGTTCATTGTTTAGGGGGAAGTGCCTCATTTAAAAGACACAGATAAATCCCTGTTGTGCATAAGAGCCAAAATCCACTTGTGCTTCCTCCCTCAGAAAGGAACTAATTTACTTTTTCCAAAATGTAAATCCTATCTTCCTAATGACTTGGGGGTGCTTCCATTCTTCACTGATGTGATGCTACAGATATCACAAAATACATCCTCGCAAAGTCTGAGGGCAATTAAAGCACATTTACTTTTAGCAGAAATGGAATACTTATCTCCATGTTTGTGATATTTAACAAACATAATTTCTTAGGAAAAGATACCACACTACCTGAACAATATGAAGTACTTACAGCCACCTAAACAATCCTGACTTGTGGAGCACAATTCAGACAAGAGCAGTGACTTCTCTTCACAGTACAAATTGAGGCTATTTTGTCTGGGGTTCTCCCAGCTACCTGTGATTCACACTGGCTAAGGCTGTACTGCCTCTTTCATTTCAAAGTCCAGCCTGGAGACAAATACTATGACCCAGTCACTTCTACACCTCCCATGCTGACTGACACTTCTGATTTTAGGAAAGCAAAAAATTCCACAAAGAATTTTTAGAGCACATGAGTTTGACCCCGGGGTATATTTTAATTTAGCTTAATTAGCTAATGGGGTCGCTAAAGCAACTTTCCAGAAGTTACTCTCATTCACTCTCTTCAAATGTCCTTTGAAGAAAAATATGTTTTCAGATATTTAAAGTCCTTTCTCCTTAATCATAGGTCTCTTTCCCTCATTAACAAGGCCAAAGTAGCATCCTGGACTAAACAATTGTAAGCTTCTTCCAAATGAACTATTCCAGTCTAGTGCAATTTATATTTGAAATGCTTCAATTCATCCTCGCATTCATTTGTAGACTTTGTTCTGGGTTACTCTCTCAGCTCCAGTGCTCTATTGTGAGCATCCCCAGAGCAGAACAAGTTACAGAAAAGCAGTAAACATATCTCCCCAGGAAGTGTCTCAGTAAGCAACCAAAGTGTCATTGACAGCAAAAGCCTCAGTTCTAACAAGGACAGGTTCATATATTCAGACACTGTCTACAAGAATTACTCAGTTTTCTAACATTTTCTGTTCTGCAGTGATGAGTCTTGCTAATACCAACACATCTACACCCTATGTCTTGGACAGCCTTGGTTTTAAAGTCAGAGTTAATCACTACTCCCCAAACTCTTTTCCTCAGAATAGCTTTTTCTTTCCATTACCTTAGTTTAATATTTGCTTTAGAGGCTGCTGCCTAAATAGTCTGGTTATGGAATTCAGTGTGTCATCTATCAAAGGATTGACAAGAGGAAGTCTGCCCTGAAATTCTGACTTTTGAATTCACAGAACTGCCTTTTTCATGGTTGAAGTGGCATACAGATACTGTGACCTATGTACTCAGCTTTCAACTCAGTTATTCTAGCATTTTTACAATAACATAGACCAGTAGTAGTTTTAAATTATAACATTTTAAACACCTCACTTGATATTATTTGGTTGGATCTATTCTGACTGCTGAAAAAAAATGCTGCAAGTCTTACAGGATTTTTGTGCATAATGATATTTAGAGTATTATCTAGGCTTTTCCTCCTGCATCATGTAAAAGACTCCTCAGCACAGTGCCACCTAAAACTTCCTAAAAAGGAAGATGCTCTCAGTTTCCTGGGTTTGATACTGGTCCAACAGAGTTGAGGAAAAAAAACAACACTGAATGCTGTCAGTAGAGACAATCATTGAGAAACAAAAAATATTTCAGTATTAAACTTTAAACTGATGTTACATGTTTCTACCCACAAAACTGTAAACAACTTCCAAAGCATTTAAGATTATCTCAAAGTAGTCTTTCTCTCAGATTAAGATTAGGAACACTATGTTTTGACATACTAGAGGCTGAACTATGAAAAGGATTGCTTTATTATACCTTGGTTGGGTAAGTTACATCTTGAAATAAAAAACCCTTTAAAAACAAAACACCCTGTCTGGTTCATATAAATAAAGGTATTTTAAAAACATGTATTGACTTTTCCATGTTATTAAGCTTTTTAGATTAATCCAGTTGTTAAATGGTTGTTCTAGTAACTGGCCTGTCATCTGGAAATGTTCTCAGATTGTTTTTTTGACACAATGTCCCTGCAGAAAGTTGGGCAGTGTGACACAGAGAGCACAGGTTTGCC
This sequence comes from Pyrgilauda ruficollis, assembly GCF_017590135.1. Classification (NCBI taxonomy): domain Eukaryota; kingdom Metazoa; phylum Chordata; class Aves; order Passeriformes; family Passeridae; genus Pyrgilauda; species Pyrgilauda ruficollis. Next base: position 11,822,629 of record NW_024522539.1, read on the forward strand.
TATCACACTGATTACTTGATGTAATAGTAAGCAAGCTTAAGTGAACTGTGTGTCTTCAATCTTTCCAATCACTTAGGGATGGGCACCAGAGGATACCATCCATCATCCATGGCCTGAAACACATGGTGCATCAGCAATCTTAGGCTGACCTAAATGATAGTAAAAGCTGCTATGCTGTTCACAATAAGGAATTGTTGTCCACTGAATTACAGGATTCTGATTAGATTGCTAACATGGCCAACTTGATGTATAAGTGAAGTGTCCAGGAAAGATATTCCCTAGGATCCTTTGAAGATTAATTTATACCCTTGAAATGTGCACCAATCACAGAATGAAAAAATATGTCAAGGTATTTTTTTTGTGAACAAAAAAAAGCACTGCAGTGGTAACAGCTATTAATTTATTTCTGGCAGTTTTAGCCAACAGAATTCAATAAACAAGGTTCTTATAGGTTTTTGTTTTGTTGCAAGGTTTTTACTGCTTGACTCCTAAAAGCACTGAGTCCTACAACAATATCTTTTATAAAGGGGTCAGTTCCCCCTCACATTCTATTCTAAAATCTCAGCAAGAATTGCAAGTATTACACAAAGGCAGCAAGAAAAAGACTGAAAATTCTTTGTTTTGTATTATTGTATTACTATGTAATGGGCATGTAAATATACTGCAATATCATGTATCTATTTTGAAGATAAAAAACATACACATCTGACCACTGATCCCAAAATTATCAATTTTGTCTCTCCATAAATTAGATTATGCTTGTCATGTTATTCATTCATCAATTTAGGAAAAAATAACCCACATCACAGAGCTAAGGCTTCAACTGCAGTATCAACTTTGGTGTGACTTGGAGCAGGGGGCAACAAAGAAAGGGGGATTTATTACTCCAGAGTAGCTCTATCCCTTAAATCCTCTTTAGGTAGTAAAACAGAGATAGTGAAAAGCACATTTTAGGAAGCACATGCAAAGAGCAAAAAAGAACATTATAACAGCTATAAGCTGTACTGGAACATAACTAAAAACCAGCATACATTTGTGCTGACCATCCAAGACCATTAAAAAACCAGCTTACTCCAGGCTGAAGTAAATTACTCCCTTATAACATATGGAACTTTAAAGAAATTGTTTTGCAAATCTGTCTACTATATGCAAATATCATGAGAAGACTGGAAACAATGGTCTTATCTGCCCTATCTGCCAGTCTATTTTTTTTTTTTTTGGTGAGTTGCTTTGCTTTTCCTGGAACATGTGAGCCTGCTGTGCCTGTTAGCTCAGACCTTCTGTTGGTGCTTTTACTTTATTTCTAATGTGCTTGCCACCAGTGTAAGTTCTTAACCACATACAAATCCTATTTTAAAACATTCCTAACCATGCAACTAAACCATTAAATTTCATTACATAAAAGCACAGGTTTAAAGTCATGGACTCTTTTATTATTCCCCAATATAATCTGCTGACAGAAGTGTAATTCATATAATACACTATATATCACACCTTGACACAGATAACAATGGTCACTAGTGAAAGGGGGCCCTATTGAACCTTTCAAGGGGACATACTAATTAAATAATAAATTCTTTCCTGTGCATTGAGAAGGGCTTTAATCTGCTCAAAATATCTGAGACACACCTATTAGAACAATTTGCCTAAAATATCAAAATGCTACTTTTCACTGAAAACAAAGCTAGGACCAATGTCTGCTTAACTTATATAGAAAAAAAAGATTGTCTTTTCAGTCAAGACAAAGACTTCTGTTCATTGCCAGCATTAAACTTGACAGTTTGGGGAGATGCAAAACCCCGAAAGCACTTAATGTCCAAAAGAAACAGAATAATTTTAGCATTAGCATATTATTAGTACATTAAATTGAGCTTGCATGCTTTAATTATGCCAGACAGGTTTTGCTTCTCTCTTTTTACACTTCTGAAGAGAAAAAGAAAGGAAAAAAGAAATCCAAAACATACTCAGATAAATGAGTTCTAGAGAGGAAAGAGTACACAGGCAAGGTAGTAATTATTCTACAGGACATACTTCCTGAATTCAGGTTCCTGCTTCACCCTCTTCACTAGGCTATCTGAGCATCTCCTAGTAGCACAGCAGGTGATGTAACTAACATCCATCATATGAAAACAACACTGGCACCTGGTCTTTAGAGAATCAGCGATACATATCTTAAGTGTGATAGAAGTTGGATTTTTCCAAGAGTAGGGAGAAAAAAATCTTCTGCTGAAACACTTGGAATGTAACAAAAAAATTCCTCAGATACACCAGAAAAGTTTCTGTATTCTTTAACTCTTACTTCATTACCAGCAATGTAATTGAAGAACTAAATCATGATGCTGAAGCAAGATAGGATACTTGGTGGACATAATGTTGGACCTCAAAATACATACAAGGAAACATTAAATATGAACCAGCCATGGAATACTGAACAACTTAAGTTTCAGAATCTGGAAGTCATTGTGTGCTGATTGGTTATGTGCACCATGCAAATATGAAATACTATTTCTATTAATGATGATCATTTGCTTTGAAACAACATCAAGTCTACTTTTATATAACAAAGAAAAACAGATTTTGTACACATGAGCCATGAAATACAAATAGATGCATTAAGCCTTCTAAAAATGTGTACAGGTGCAGAAGTGCACCCAGAGATGAACACATGGTCCATCCTGAAATTTAACAGTTCTCTTGAGATACATTCTAGTAGTGATGGATATATATGTACCTCCAACTGGTTCAATTTTTTTTTATAAGCTTGGTAGGCAAGAAAGGCTTCTTTTGAGCTATTTCCATTTTTTGTTTGCTGAGACAGATGCCTTGATCTCATTATTAGAGACAAGCACTGTTCAGCTGTGTTAATCTGCTGTGTGTTATCTGGGAATCTCTACTTCCATACTAATAATTACTTGTATAAATAAAGTAGTTTTACCTTTCAGCACGTTTTTCACAAAACACATAATGAAAAATTTCCACCTTACTGAAAACTATTAGGAACAGCTTGAAGTGATTTCTCTTTCTGCAAGTTTTTTCTTTAACAAACAAAACTATTAAACCATTTAACTTGTCTTACTGCCAGATAATATTAATAATTCTGTTGGTTCAATATTTGCATGATTAATTTTATAATTTCATTCCAAATAAGGTAGGTGAGTCTGTTATTCTGGAATTCAAGGACAGAAAAATTTCAAACATATGTAGTTATAGACCAGGTTCAGGAACTCATTCTGTATCTCCTAAAAGTACAAAAAATATAAGATGTAACATTCGAAGGTACCTTGCTTCATATATCATTAAAAAGAATCCCTTCAATAAATTTGATTCCAATTACATGACAGAAAACTAACTAAAGCATGACAAAAATTGTTAACTACGCACTGCAGATTGTTCTGCCTTCCTTACTGCCCAGTAGAAGCCATAGGTAACTGTAGTCAAAATGTCTCAAAGATTTTATTCCCCATGATAAGGAAAATTCAAACAGAGCCCAAAGAAAATATTGCCAAACTCTTGCAAACCTTTTTCAAGCATGGCAACAATATAATCATATATTGTTGAGAAGAGAACTTCTGCGTGGGGGTCATCCCTTTATCCATACTGCTCTGAACCACTCCTTTCTCAGAAAGGCATCCTGCTCTACAATCTTTCTACGGTAGAACCTATTTAAGCCTTTCCTGCCCTTCGTGTACCCATAGTATCATGCATGAATATCGAACAGCAAAGAAATTAATAAAAATAATATCAGGAGACTACAAAACATAATACAGCACAAAAAACTCTAGATGGTGCCTTATAAATATAAACAAGATATTCTGATACTGTGTTATCTATGGTTGTTAGCACAGAGCTCAGTTTCAGTGTTAATTCTGGACTATACACAGTAGTACTTTTTCTCCCACCTCAGCCTGCTTCTCATAACACACCCATCTATAAAATCTCCAGCTTTGCAAGAACTATTTGCACAAAAAAATTCTAGGGGAAGTGCTAGAATTTAAGTAATCTATTTTTGCTATTTTATTCACAAGATTTTACAGCAGCTGGGTGAGCAAAAAACCACAGAGAAATAGGGAAGCATTACTAAGGCCTATGTGCTCTTAAACAGTTTGGACAATAAAGAGGACAGAGTCTGAGCAGTTACAGATTGATTATTACCAAGTTAAAACAGCAGAAAGACAAACTTCAAAATAACCTAGCAAGGTGAAAACCTTCAGGTTTTCTTTCTACCTTTGTGAATAAAATTAACACTAGGTTATACAGACACAAATTGATTAAAAAGGAGAGTACGACACACAAGAAATTAAAACATTACTTTGTAACTTACACGCTTATTTCTTATGGTATGTTCACATGTCTTCCAGTTGTAAGGGTTTATTTGACCCATGGCTCTGTGTACTAAATTAGTCACTAGAAAGCCAAGGCTCCAACAAGGATTACAGGTTATGTACTATTAGCAAGTCTGAACACTGCATTCGACTAAGAACAACCATATAGGCAAAGAGACATTCAGACTAAGGAAACAAGATATGACAAGGAGCGGCTCCTCAAAAAAACCCCCCGAGTAAACAAACCCAAAACCCAACAAAAGAAAAAAAACAAACCAAAAACAACCAGTAGAAGACAGTCTTACAGGAGACTAAGCAAGTAACAGGGAGTATTTGCAGTTCCTTCACTCATTATTTTAAAGCCCCAAGTTAGAACTGTGAAATCTTTCTAAGATTAATGTTGCACTTTGCCTCACCAAATGAACTTCTAAATAAACAGAAGAGACTAAAAAGGAACCAATGATCATTTTCGATGTCTGTATTAACAACTCCTTCCCTCCCAAACCTTTTACCTTTAAAGATTTAAATACAGCATTATAGATTCTTTGCATTCAGTAAACACTGAAAAAGCACATAGAAACCAAAACTGACTAAAGCTTATTGTGCATTTGAATTTAGAATATATGTGATCCTCATGCCTCCTTGACCAGTGAATTCTATCTATCCTAATGTTTTGTAGGAGTCTGAGATGGCGCCTTTTGAATTTGATTTTGTGCAAAAATACACACCAAATCTGATTTCTGCTACATTAAGGAGTCCTCTGGTAAAATAGATGACGCATGGAATGAAATAAGCTGTAGTTCTAGAATGAGTCTTTAAGCTTACTTCCTTTAGTACTTGACCACTAATATTAAAAACTACTGGATCAAACTACAGTTTTAATTGGATATGTAGGACATGATACAGTGGTATAGTTAAACTGCAAGTTAGATGGTAAAATACAGCATTGATTTGTATTCTTTTACTGGAAATATTTGTAATATGAAACTAGGATACAATACACTCATTTTTAATGCATATTCCGTACAGACCAAAGCTACGGCTGTCACCAGGTTATGCCCAAAGCACATTCTTCAAATAAAAGATTAATTGGTTTGCTGTTTCTCAGTCTAAAATGAGATTACAGATGAATCTAATTCACATTAATAGTGATGAAATGTTGATTATACAATTCTTACACTGCTTATTGCTAATGCACATGCACAAAACAGGCCTACCATATCATTTTTCAAAATACCCTGATGTCTAATAATTTAATGAATTGTTATGTATAGGAACTTGCCCAAGAGCACAAAAAACCAGCTCCACTTAAAAACTTTGTTTTATTGGATGAAACGTTTGTGCTAATAAGAAGACCAGATCGGAGAGAGAAAAGAAATTTCATTTTGGAGATCATATACTGATTCCTCAGATTATGTTGGAGTTTTCTGGCGATTTAGTTTCTCACCAGAACACAAGCAATATAAATTATATGAATGTGTTTATAGTTAAAATGTGTCAATGCATTTGTATCCCAAAAAGTTACTTCCTCAGCAGTCAGGCAACAGAAGTTTTCATTAAAATCTTGCATAACTTTTGTTGGCATCAGTGATCCAAATAGGCTAATGCTCCAAGTCAGGATTATCTTTTGAGTCTTTGATTGTTCAAATACAGAGTCAGAATGCATATCTGGACTAATATGAAAAGGCAGTAGGTTATAACAAGATGACCATGTGAAAGATATATCAGAGACAGAACAGCTCTTCTCCTTGGCTGCACTTCCTTGATGAAACCTTGAGACAGCAAGCAGGGGAGGAGTTTCATTTGCTATATAGAAAGACAGACACAGAATTATTTCCTAAGAGCCGACATAAAAAAGTCATCTGCAACTGGACAGATTTCTGAAATGCTGACAATGGAAGTGTTTAAAGCCCTGTGCTGCAGGTCACTATTCCTCTCTAGTGAACAGGAGCTGTTATATCCCGCCTTGCATTGATTTACCATTACTGAACGGATTCCTCATTTTAACAAAACATATCATTAGATGCTAGGTAAGTCTTTGACAATTCTTTACACTGGCCTATGGAATTCAATGGCCACCATTAATTTCACTCTGGTATTTATCAGCAGAAGCTTTTTTCCTGCATGAACCAATTTATTTAATTGAATAGTTTAAAGGGCTCCAAAACCACATACAAAAGATGAGGTTATAGCTAACAGCTTTCAAATATACTTAAAAGCTTGAATCATTAGCAGTTGCTTAAACCAGGAATTTTTAAGTGCAAGCCAGAATTTATTGCAAACTAGTCTTAGTATTGTGATTTTTCACATTTCATTTTTTCACAAATACAGCAGGCAGTTAAAATATTGTGCTGTATTTAGGAATAAAGCCTGTACTTTGCTGTCCTTCCACTTTCCACCTTTTGGCATTCCTGGAATATTACATGCATCATTTCCTCAATTTATTATCTGAGTATTAAATTCTTAAACACTTATCCCCCACAATTCTCTTAAATGGTAAATAAATCCAGTTCCTCAAATTTCACAAAAACCTGAGGCACGCAATTCCAGAAGAACTGGAATGCTGTAATGCCATTCCAGATAAGAAATTTTTGGCTCCCTATGCATTAGAAGTAACAGACATCAAAGGATGGCACATGGGAAACTCCTTCAGTGCAGTAGCTATTGGGAGATTGCAGCCCTACACACAAAATGCACCTGGAGGTGAGAGAATCTCCTTTCTAGCTCTTAAACATGCAAATATTTTGATATTCTCACAAAAAAAAAGGGAAAAAAATTCTGTACATGGCTCATTGCTGAATGCCCTGAGGATAAGCAATGAGTTGCCACTGAGCAAGATGCAGGTTCAGATCTACTCCAGGAGGGAATATCCAATTTCTTTGTGTCCAATCAGTGGGCTAGGGAATGACAACAATGGTATTATCCCCACACTTCCTCTGATCAAAGAAGTTCTGCACGTGACTTGGTATGGATTAGGTATGTATGTCATAAGATCAAACACTACAAATGAAAAATGAATGCCAGCATAGTTCCTCTTAGCTTTATGCTATGTGGATATAAAAGTGAATAAATTAATTTTCAAGACCTGAAAATCACCACCTGTGACACATACGAGTGGAAAACAACACCACATTGACAACCTGTTAAATGGTACTACTAATCTGAGATTATCCCTTCTTGCCTTTTCTACACAACAATAAAGTCTAATATACTTTTTCAGAATTATGATAAGTGTCAAAAAAATTAGGGAAAACCTAAGGTTCTCTGAAGAACTGAAGAAAATCCTGCAGAAATTGATAGTAAGATTGCTATCAATATGTTTGGAACAGGTCCAAAATCATTATCTCTGACATTAACATAAAGAAATTGCAGCTGTTTGCATTTATAATTCCCTTTAGCAACAATGTAAGAATGTACTAGGACAGAACAGAGTTAACCCTTTCTCAGGCATGCTTTACATGCAGAGTTTGGGTTTTAAAAATTCCTTATCTTGGTTTCTGAAAGAATATGAGTTTGGTAACTTGGGTTTTTTCTTTTGCTGTGGTTTTTGTTTGTTTGGAGTAAGCAATTCTGTCTGTATATAACCACAGAAAAATATGGCATTTTAAATTATTCATCAAGTTAAGCTGTTCTCTGCATTTGATCACCCTTAACCATGAAGTAAGGGTGCAGGAGCTTCAAAGGAATAAGTACCTTTCTGGGAAAAAAAAAAAAAAAGCCACAATTATATCATGTACTATGAACTTCAAAGACTAAAACTGAATGGAAAATTCTGAAAGTTTGCATTAAAAAAACCCAACAAACTTCTATTCACTTCAGTGGAAATTTATTGAGTTAAATAAGATGAAATATCTCTAGATCTAACCTATTAATTCCAAGTAAAGAAAAATGCAATGCAATACAGTGCAATGATGATGGCAGCCAAGAGTCAGATTCTTTTACTTTGGACCAGAGGGCACAAACTCAGTCTTGAACTATAACTTAAAAACCCAAAACAATATTTAACCTTTACCTTGATATTGCACAAGATGCCAACTACTGTACAGCCCATAAATACAGAGTATTTAATAAAATGACATACCTATTAGATAAATTACTAAATCTAGACATATCTACTTGTTTTAACAATTACACTGGTTGTGGACTTACCCCTGCATGGGTTTTTAATAATTTGCATATCATGTGTTACAAGACACAAATAATTATATTCTTTCATATATTAGAAATCATAAAATTATTTGTTCAGTTTCCTATGAACTCATGTTTTACAATACATATGACAAAACCCTACAAGCCAAAACAAGAATACTTCTGCTATTTACATATTGTGATAAATAATGCAACAAACATAAGTGGAAATGAGAACAAAAAAAATATAATATAATATTAAATACAGTGAAAAATCTCTTTTGCAATCATTCTGTATGTTTTCTGCCTCTTTCAGACTACATTAAATTCTAAATATGTAAAGACATCCAGTCTTCTTTACAGTATGTATTTATGTAGTTCAGATCATGGAGTATGAAAAAGTCATAGGCAGTACAAATGCTTATGCATATTTTTCTCCTAGCAAAGCAATTTTCTAGTTGTTTTTTGAATAACCATCAAATAATTAGGTTAAGAACAAAATGATAGTAAAAACTATCTGTTACTAGACATACAAAAAATAATGCCCCTTTCAGAGAGTGGAAGTAACTCCCCTGAATTCATAACTTGTCTGATAATTAATTAGAATTAAACATCAATTGACTACTAGAACCATACCAGCACTTTTTATGTAACAGGAATGTTCTTTTCATCTAGTACAGAAAGTTTTGAAATAAACCCAAAGAGCTAAATATGTTTGGAGACACCTGCATCTGCAACTTTCAGTTAGCTCCATTTTAGCTGCAAATCTGTCAAAATACTTCATTGAAATACACCCTGAAAGTTCAGGAAATTGGAAATTAAGTCCATACATGAACTTTACAGCTGGAGCTTCTTTAGTTACAATGCAGCTTGAGCTAAACCACATAAACAAAATTATTTCAAACAATATTCATTGTAAGCAAAGTATAAACTCATATATGACAATCACTGAAAGTGTTTTTCATTTCAAAATTATAGAGACACCTCTTTGTATTGTGGCCTGAAGCAAGTATCACTGATCATTTTCAGTATGCCGGAACAAGGATATTGGTAACAAATTTTCATGACAGACACACACACTCAATGAGATAATAAATTAGTTTCCCAAGTGAAGGCTCACTAATAAGATTGGATCTAAAATTTAGGCCACTTAATTTTAAGACTCAGCTAATGGGCTAAAAAAAAACCCCAGTATAACTTCATAACATAAATTCAGGTTCAATCTTTTTTACCATAAACATTAGCACCATTGTAAAGTTGCAAAGAGTAAGCTTCTTGTAAAATGAAATTATCTAATTGTAAAATGCATTTGATATCTCCTTGCATGGAGGTTATTACTAAAAGAAAAATAAAATATTCTGTATTACATTATGAAGTTATAAAATTTAAGCAATTAATTTTTAGTGCTGTGTAAGGTCTGATGTCACTGGAAAGATAAATTTGTAAAACTTCTTTCCAATATGATTTATTGATTCTATTTCAAATAGAGTGCTTCTTTTATTTGCAAATACCAGGCCTATTATACAATCAAAAAACTTTACCTTTTCTTCTTTAGTATTCAGAGGTGACAAGAGTGTGAAAACCCTTTAACTCCTTGACAATCACATGAGAAAACTCCTAGCCTGATAAAGTTAGAAACAGGACATTTGGCTTGTCTCACACAGAAATAAAGTATTGTGAACTCTACTCCCAGCTTGCTCTGATTTCTAGAGGAAGTTCTTTTAAAATAATATACCAACAAATTTTCCACTTACAAAGAAAAGAAATTTTTCTGAGGGGGATGTTTTACAAGGTTGTGTAGTGATAGAACAAGGGGCAATGTATTTAAAGTGAAAGTGGATAGATTTAGCTTAAACATAAGGAAGAAATTCTTTATTGTGAAGGTGGTGAGGCACTGGAGCAGGTTGCCTGAAGTTCTGGATGGCCCATCCTTGGGAGAGTTCAAGAGTGAATGAAGCCTTAAGTATCCTGGTCAAGTGGAAGGTGTCCCTGCCCATGGCAGGCAGTTGGAACTGGATGATTTCTAAGGTCCTTTCCAACCCAAGCCACTCTATTATTTTTAATGTATTGCAAATCCCCCTTCTCAGTCTTTCGGAGTGTCCAAAACTTACCATTTCCATTCTCTACTCTGGCCAATGGCTCTCTGCAAATTGCTGTCTTTCTCAAGGGATTAATAGTCCTTTGAACTTCTGCCAGCAGCACTGCTTGCATTGCCTCAACAATCTGTCATAAATGAAAATTATTATTGGATTATATCAGTACCTCAATTATTTATCGAAGTATTTGACAATTTTAACCAACTTGAACAAAATCTGGAGACTGTCCTGGTCAATGTCATTAGAAAAATAAGTCTTTCACACAGTGATAATCCTGTGTCTCTACATGCACACCAACAAAAAAAAAAAAGGTTAGCTAGATAGCAATAAAATAGTGTAAGTTATCCGTCAGGACTTCTTCCCAATAAACATTCATTTTCTTTAATGTCAAATCTAGAATCAGTCACCTACTGCCTCCTTGATTTCAAGGATAAACAATTACTAACAAAATATAGCAAAACAAGGTGATAACAGCTAATAAGTATGTTCATTTTTTTTTTCTGATGTGTGCAAAAGTGCATGACAGACTGAATAATGACCTTGTTGTCTTGGGGTGACTTGGTTTTGACTGTTTTAGAATTTCTGGTATCTAATCTCTCTGATAAAATTAAATAATGTTTTGTTGTTAGTAGTGATGCTCTATTCCTCTAGCTAAAACATACTACCCCCAAATTTTTTGTCTAACACAGAGAGAAATATCATTCCTCCAATCCCTCTTATGGAAAAGAAACATCCACTGGAGTTGTGAGCAGCCTGTAAATGGCACTTGCAGTAGCTGATGTACCTCATGTGGGCATTAGGACAATGCAATGTGGAGACTGTCTGACAGAGTTAATATTTTCCTTCTCTTTAGCAAAAGAGTGCCATAAGAACTAAGGACATTTTAAGATGTAAAGACACTCATAAAGCACATGAAGACCTTAGACAAAAGACCTCAAACCTTTGTAATTCTTAGTCTAAATTTCAGTATGATGTACCTTCTCTGCATTTGGTATTTCCTTCAGAAAAGGAATACAATTTTTCCCATTTGGGAAGTTATTCATTCTCAAGTACAAGAAATTTCCTGAAAAACGGGGTGAATCTAAGGTTTCAACCTCAGCTTAAATATGAATTTAAATAGAACACAAAAACTTTAAGTTCAATATATGTTTTTATAAACATTTTAAGCTTATATGCTACTTATATTATAAAAAAGCTATTAAAATTATTTAAGTTTCATATGGCTAAAAGTTGATATGCAGGATCCTTAAAAATGCCTGGAAGAGAGATAGTCTCAACTCACTAATCAATTACTTGTCCTCAAAAATATCTATAACTGCCCTTGTAAATTCAAATCATTAAGTGAAACAAAGGCTGAGGGTGTCCTTTGTGACAAAATCCTTTATTGCAGACAAATATACCATAGTCAGGTCCACAACATAAAAGTTCACTGCAAGTGAACCCAGCCCTGTGTGATTCAACATAGCACAAACCTTCATCTTGTTGTAATAGAACTCTATTTTACAGGGGACACCAAAGTCATTTTCCAGTTCCTCACATCTATACTGCCCTGAGCTTTGGGGATTACAGATCCTGACTTTGCAGCAGACTCTTACAATATATCTATAATAATTAAGAAAGAGAAAGAAACACGGAGACATTTTCATTGTCCTGGGAAAATTTTTGACAAAACAATTCTTACAGAGGTACACAAAAGAGATCTGCTAAGAGCCTGTCACTAATCTGGATCAGATGCTCTTTACTTGTACCGCTGCTGTGCATACCAGGCAGCATCTTAAAGCAAAAAACTGTAACAAATGGCACAACATGATGTGATTGTAGAGGCATCTGTAGATGTCTCTGCATGTTACTTGTCTGTGCCTGTATCTGCATTTCCACAGTGCTTGGTGTGGTCTCATGTTTAGTTTTTTCTTCTCATGGAATCTTACTCCAAAATTTATATACCTCATTTACCCTTATCACCAAGTTTAACCATCTCCAGTACTTTTTCCTCTTTCTAACATGTAACAAACCTATATGAGTACCTTTCATTTTCTCTGATCACTTCCACTTAATCTTTAGTGTCCTTCTAGATATAAATTAGCTACCTTATTGACTACATATGCTTTCATTTTTCTCCCCATAATTGCAATTGCCGTTGAAAACACAATGTGTTTTTTAGTTTGGATTGTTAAATGTGACAAATGATGCTGCTTCTTTGACTGAGGAAGTATAAATAGCATATGTCAACCTATAAATACTGATATTAAAAGTGAAAGATAATTGTTTGACTCTGAAGCAGCAATAACACAGAATAATTCAAAAAGACAAGTGAACGAAAGTTGAGATAAGTTGTACTGTTACATCCATACTAAATTATCTTGGCTTTCCTTTCTACACTTTATCAATTACTTGCAAGGATTACTATTCTCTTTCTGATGAGTGTGTTTAAGGAGAGAAGTCAATAGATATCACTCCTGGTTATTGCTCAGGCCATAACCTCTACAGGTGTGAGCCTTGCAGAAACTGCCTCCCAGGTGCCTCCATAACAGAGTCACATCATGGGGCAAAAATACACATTAAAACATCAACTTGAATGACCCAGTCTGCTTCGCTCTAATTCTGCACAGTAATTGTCAGAACAGTTGTCCAGATACTTCTACTGAACTATATATTTTTCTTCATATACCTATCTGGAAACATGAGCACACATGCCATTCCTGTGGCAAGGAATGGCTATATTTTATCTGAAAGAACAACAAAACAGATGATGACCTTTCCTTTCAAATCATCTGGGGGAAAGAAAATACTAAAAAATATTTTAAAAACATATACATTTTTAAAATTTGATTCAAAAAATTACCTCCCTACAGCCTTCAACTTCAATGAGTCAGTAGACCCTAAATAAAAAATTAGCAGCAGGTTTTTTCAGTTTCTTTGTTTGCACAGAATCTGTTACAGTGCTGTAAGGAGAAGAGGAACCAATAATTGGTAACTCCGTTGGGTCATGTCTGGGAGTCAGTATCCTTCACGGAAGATCACAATAGAAAAAAGTTTTTAAAAACAGCCTAAATAGTGATGTTTTTGGTAAATGCACATGAGTGCTTAATCAGGCTGCTCAGAATTAATAAATTGGGCAATAAACTGTGATTGCACAAATAAAGTTTTAACAAAACCATCTTATTGTCAACAAAAAACTATAATTTCATATAAATCACTGGTCACTAAATATCATACCTACTGACAACATTTTTTTTTTAATCTTAAAAGTTTTATAGCACTTTGGTGGCAAGCAATCTAAAATCTGTGCTGCTAAGTTGGTTATCAAAGCTTAGTGCAGCTACAATGCTGTAGCTGAGTAATGTTAAAATTTGAGAAGCATTGAGAGCATGATATTTGCAGTGCTTGACAATTTCAGAGTCTTACATTTAAAGTCTTTTCAGGTGAAAAAGTGTGAGGCAGCTTATTCCATACCTTATCTTTCAGCACACTAACCTCCCGTGCTAGATGAGACCAGTATCATTGTGCAACTGATCAGTTGCTAAATGCATTCAAAAATATAAATACCTAGATCTCACATAATCAGTTATGCTACAAACACAACTTCATAAATATATTAACTACTCACTGAAGAGTTCCAGTGGCTGACCAGGTCAGTAAGAGATTTTATGCATTCCACATGACAACTGCAGTTATTGAGGTTTGAAAAGGAAAGGAAAGAACACTTATTGTAAGAGAAAGGGGAATGAAAAAGAATTCAGAAGTAATATGGAAGATGTGCAGACAGTAGGAATATAATAAACAACTGATAAGCTCAAGATGAAATGTTGGAATCAATTGAATGTGAATATTTGCAGAAACTATTTTTGTCTAACAGAATAGGGGACTATTACTGAAGCACCCCTGCAAAACTCAGCTCTGGAAAATATGCTTTGCATTTGAAGTAGCAGAGAGTTGCATGCAATTTCAAAAGTAATATCATAAACTAGATTTGTAACAGGTATTTCCCCTTTCTGGAATGAAATCCATTGTTGTCAGAGTATAACATCTTGAGTTTTGTATCCCTGAATATTAACTCACTCAAACAACAACACAGCTTTATTTAAATGCATATTTCCAAAATGAAAAATGGTCTCTAGATTTGACTGCTTAGATTGTTTCACTGCTGCCTGTCAACCCTCAAAAATTATTTATCTCTCAAGACTTCAGATTCTTCACTAATAATGGGGATGAGCATCATCTGACCTGAAGTACCCATAATTACATGACTTGCAAGTTGTTCTTAAAGACTCTTGTAATAATTAAAGACTCAGGATTTTTGCTCTTCCCTAAGGCATTTTCAGTTACTTTTATAATAATACATTAATAAAGGACACTGTCCTTCGGCCTTTTGTTTTCCTGGAGCCAAAAATGGCATTTTTGATGTAAGTTACATGTGGTTGCTAGAGAAAAAAATAACTCATTCCTTAAATAAATGCTATGAATAAGAGCACTTAGATGAAAGATTAGTAGGAGAATTACTTTGTCGCATCTAAACATTTACTTTAAGGCATACTTCATACTATAATACTAATCTGCTTTCCACAGACCTCAATGGCATGTCTTATGTGATAATTTCCCCATAAATTATAACTATTAGGTCAAATTGCAGATTCCAAATACTAAATTACAGCAAATGGCACTTAAGGATAAAATTGCTACAATTGACACAGGATATTTTCTACCTTTACAGATTGGTCATTCCAACAACAAATGAGTTTCAGCAATGAAATGCTCCCAAAGTCTGGGGAATGATATCTACTCTTACCTGAAAAACACACAGATAGTTTATGAACTGACAATATATAGAGAAGCACACAAACAGAAAAATATTTTAACATTTTTGAATTTTCAGCAACATACTTGAAAAGATCTGGAAAAATGTAATTTCTTAGAACATGCTTTCATCCAATACAATAAGCACAAGGTGTTCAGACAGTCTATTACTTTAACATTTATTCTCATCCCAAATTCAATTAGTGTTGGGTTTTTGGGCGGTTTATTTCTGGTTTTTTTTTTTTTTTTTCTTCGTTTGGTTGGTTTTGGGGGTTTTTTTTTTTGGTTTTTTTAAAACAAGGAATTGATATCCCATGTAGCATTCTTTCATCACAACTTTCTAAATATATTAAGAATACTTTCTGTGTTTTGGATTACTTAACTATGCATTCCCTGTCCTGCTGTCCAGTCTGTCCTTGATGCTAAAGAACAGGTTGTTCCTAGAATCTCTGCTATCTGCAAGTTTCAGATCAGATTTTAATTTGTAAATCTGAACAACTGTATGAACTAGGAGATATGGCATATGAGTTAGATTACCTTAGAATTTTTAGGTCACTCAGTAAATCTATTTTTATGCTCATGAACATTTTAGTCACCATTTCCACGTGTTTCCTCTACTTGTTTTCTATGGTCACTTGATTTTATGTTCCATCTCTTTTTTCCAATGGACATTTCTGCTGTCATTGCAAGTTCTACAGTTGTGGCACATATTAGACTCAGAGAAGAAAAGGTAGCTAATTTTTGATGGGGATATTAAGGTTTACTTACACAGCACAGCATCAAGATTTGATGTAAAAGAATTTGTGTTTTCCGTCTAGACATGGCTTATTCTGTAAGAAGAACACTATATTTTTCAGGTAATATGTACTGAAAATGTCCATATTCTGTTTAGGTTTTTATTTAAATGTTCTTTGGTTAGTTACAATCTGCAAACAAACCAAGGCTGGCTTGCAAAGCCAAGATTGACGAGCGATGGCCTGTGGGACATTAACAGGAACAGATTACTTTATTCTGCCCTGAGCCAGAAGTCTAAAGGCATTATTGAACAGTCAGGATGGCTCTTGTATTACTAAGGCAACAGTTTGCTTGGAGGGCTGTATATATTATTGGGTGGGCACGTAATGGTGATGAGGGAGATGGGGGAAGGGGGTGAGGGCAGTGTTTGTCTTATTACATTGCTGTTTTTCTGATTGCTGGAAAGTGTCTTTAGAAACTCAACTAAACATCTTGTCATAACAGGAAAAATATCATTGATTCCAGTTAACACTTTGTTTACACATTTTTCATGATATTCACAAAAGAAACAGAGTAATTCAGTTTCTCTGATCACAGACTGGACAGCATAAAGAGCAACATTTTTTTATCATTATTGAAATTCAATTCCATATTTTAGCAACAAAAAGCATGCAAAACCAGAACACTTAAAAGTTAATACTGCCAATTCACATACTTACTGCTTGGTAATTGTGCATAAAAATTGGGGCATGAAAGTGTTATGTCTTCTACATTTCGCCATTTGTCATGTACAGATTCTGGTTTCTGTGGGCTTAAAGAACATGAAACTATTAAACAAAACCTGAACACACATACGAGAAATCTTATGTATTAAGGTAGAGTTGGGGTTTTTTTACAGTAGGTACTCTGATATCAATCACTATCAACCCCAATTAAGTCTCTCCTCAGAAGTCACTTGCATTCTTTTGTCTATAACTTGGGATTGAAACATTCATAAATATACAACACTGAAAAGTCCCATCCAAATGCAGGAACTTAAGCCTAATAAACTTTGAGCCAAATGTGAAGCTTTATTTTGAAATAAAGAAACAAATTTATATGTAAAGAACTGAATCAAAATACCATTTTCACAAAAGAATTTGTTTGGGTTTTTTCCTAATACACAGGACAAAAGTTCAAGGGAAACTAAAAGCCTTTTTTAATAGGTTTCCCTTTTATTTCCTCAGTGGTAAATAATTTAGAGTATCATTACAATATTTGGGACTTCAGTGGATGGCTACAATTTAAGAGACTAATGTGTACATATGCTTGCTCTTTCTGAGTCACTAACTCAGCAACCTAACCCTTGAAAACAATAGATATGGATGGCAGAGAAAGTAAAAAAAAAAAACACTCAAAACCCTTGCACAATTTAGAACTATTTCTCTTACAAAAATCTCTATAGTGCCCTGAAAAAACTACATTTATGTATCATTTTTAAAATAATATATTTGTCTTTCAAATTCACTACAAATGAACAGTGAGTCATGCCATTTCAAAAGACTTTGCATACCAAACAACGCTGAAAGCTTGCAGCTTGAGAGCTGTAAGTTCGAGGCACAAATGTTAAAAAGCAGGAGGAAACAAATTTGTTGAAGATATTTTCTTCCCAGCTTATTCCTCTCTCTGTCCCACTTTAATGATCTGACACATTTTGCTGCAGGTTCCTTTATTTTCACAGTCTGTGTCAAGTTGCAAAAAACCAACAGATAGACAAACACCAGAACCCATGCAAGCTGTGAGAGCTGTCCTACTAACTGCTTCTGCAAATATTGTGGTGAATTTGAATTCAGTATGTAGGTTTCTTTTCCCTTGAGCATACTGCAGTTTTAGATAAAGCAACCATCCAAAGAGGTTTGGCTGCATACTGTACTTTTTGGAGGAAAAATCACCAAAATAACATTTGTTAAAGATGGTAGGGTTTATATCTTTACGTATCCTAGAGAAAACTTAAAAGTATATAGTATAGTTCAGAGGGGAGGTGGTGGAGGGGGGAGGCTTTATTTTTCCTTGCAGCAACTTTAATATCTATAATTTTACAGGATATATGTCTCAAAGCCAGGATGCACATGTCTGGGAAAAAATGTTTGATTTTGGTATGCTCATTAATTTCAATTACACAATGTCTTTCCAAAAGGCAAGCATAAAGTACTTTTTTTGTATGGAAAGGAATTCCTGTTCAAGCTGGAATCCTGAAACAAGTATTCATGTAAGAGTTTTTATTGAATATGGACCAATAGGCAACACAATTAGCAGCAAAAGTAAACGAGAAATGTGCATTTGTCCTGCAGGATGGTGCACATGTCTTGAGAGAGGCTGAGTGCCTAGAGCTTTGTGGGAGATGCAGATATTTGCTGCAAGATCAATATTTTCTGTCCCCTCTTCTTGCCTTGGGGCCATAGCATCACCAACACTGAAGTTAATTGTCCCTAAAAAACTAAATACAGACCAACACTATGTTTGCCAAACAACAAAAAATTCATGGGCAATATCCGTTGCCTGATTAGCATGCTCTATTTGGCTTGGTCAAATAATGTTGAGCATGTTATTTTTCCTTTAATGCTGAAAAAGCATTTAGTCAATAAATTTGCTTTGAGTAACATAAATGCTACTTGAGATGGTTCTCACAACATAAGGGCTGATGAGGCATTCATTCCCAGGAGCTGCCATCATTACTGGAGGCATTGTACTTCAGATAGTATAACTAGGGCAGACTATTCTTCTCTCTTATGTTTTATTTATCTGTGAAGTCAAGGGTTCCACGGCAAAGAAAGTATATTGCTTATAGGGAGTGGAAGTTTAAACAGCACAAATGTGCTTAATGCGCATCTCACTGTGCCTAAAGAGACCTCATTATTCTACTTAGTTTGAACTGCAAGGAAAAGAGTGATCTCTGGAAAAACTGGGTGTGAAGCTGGATAAGTCAAGTTCTTGGTCTTATGAAAAAAATCTTGCATCTGTTCTCATCTGCTAAACAGAAAAATGTAAAGACAATTATATCCCCATCTCCTTTTCTTCAAAGAACATGTGAAAAACTCTACAGAAAGAACATAAGCTCCATTTAAGAAGTATATATGTAAGAAAAGTTTGTTTCATTTTTCATGACTACAAAGGAAGACTCAGACTATTCTTAGCTGTAAGGGACCCAGAACGACTATCAAGTCCACCTCTTGAGCGAATGGCCTATACAGGGACTGGACCCACAACCTCAGTGATATTAGCACTATGCTCTAAACAACTGAGCTAATCTCAGAGTCCTACAGAAGGAGTGCAGAAGCTCAAAGTATGGAGACATACTTGTTGAAGATCCTCTTCCCAAAAGGTATGTGACACTGTGTGTTACCTAACAAGCCTTTCAGAGGTAAGGTTTGGGGTAGGAATAATACCAATTCAATGATTTATGTTTAGAGATTACTCTGCTGTGACTTGTTCTTTGAAATCAAGATATTGGCTTGGTGTTTTATTTTAAGGCATGCTTCATTTTTGTGTGTTTTTGGGACAGAAAAGTATAACCAAGTGCATTAGTGTGACTTGGAGGAATTGGGTTTGGATGTAGAGACATAAGAAAATACAATCCGCTCATAATGAAGTTCTTACCTTTCAATTTCATCCGTAACTGCTGAAGGTGTGTTAATTATCCTGTTGATTAATGCTATTCTGCTAAATAAGAAAAATAATGTTTCCAAGTCCCTTGTTCCATAATCATTATTCTCAGGTCCATCCTTCTTTCCAAATTGTCCTTGAGTTGCAACAAGGTATTTGTTTGATAAATCAAGGACTCTTTTTGAAAACAAATTGAAAACTCCATGTTCACCTAGCCCACCACAGTCAGTGCATTTCCATCCTGGCAACATCAGTGAGAGGTGGCTTTCATCTGACACAAGTCCAAAAGAAACAGGACACTGAAGCCTCAAGATGTTCAGGTGTCTTACACAGAGATTGTCTATTTCTTTATCTACACCCCATGGTAGAAGACATGACAAAAGCAGTTTAGCTGTATCGGTTGCAATGTTCATATCGATGTTTCCTGATTCTTTCTGCATTCTGATCTTTCTTGAACTCTTCATTTTTTTCCATCTTTTTATGCCACCACCTTCTTCCATAGGCCTAGCTGGATTATTATCCCTGTGAACTTGGTCTGAATAAACAGTCTCTTCCTGCCCATCTACTTGAGGTACAAAGGCAGCAGTTTTATTTCTTTTTAATGTCAGTGCCCTTTTCTCAGAAGTACTTTTAGCTCTTTCTAGAGTGTATTGGTTGTGGAATGATTTTGATGACTTTAATCCATTGAGTTGAGATGAGAGGAGTTCCTCAAGTTTTTCCAGGTCAAATAAGAGAATGTGAAAGTTTGCACTGTTCCATTTTGTCTTAGCCGGTAAAATAGTAAAGGGCTGTTGGATGCAGCTGGTATCAGTCAACTGAAAGAAAAATATTGAATGTCTAAACAAAAATCTAACAGTTCTTTGTAATTTTCAAGATATAAGCATAGAATTGCCTATGGAATACAGAAAATCTATTAACTCTGTTACATTTAATTAAATTATATTTATTCAGTTTTGGTTAAGTAAAACACATTTGCTTCCAAGTAGCTTGAGATACACAGAGACATCAGTGGGTAAATACTATAAAACAGGCTCCTTCAATTACACAGCCATACTGCAGATAGTAGCATGTATCTTTGCAAAAAAAATCTAGGCTGGTATTTTCTTCTGCTAAGTCTCATTTCAAGTTAAAAGGATTTCTGGAAAATTTTAAAGCATAAAACCTTTGTTTTTTCAAAATAAAGCTAGAGAAGCAAATGCTACAATGCTGCAAGACTCTTGCAAACCCTGAATGTGTATATGTGTCTGTATGCCTTTTTACAATTTGCTATATAGGAGGCATTTATAAATATAGGGGATTTGTAGGGGATAAAGACTACACCTTTTGCTATTTCAAAGCATGCAAAACTACCTCCTTTTGAGAGAAGTCACAAAGCAAGAACAATAAGGAACCTAGGTAAATAAATCTCCACACACACAATTAATTACCTTAGCTGAAAATAATTAAGAGAAAAAGGCTACTACAATGTTTGTGAACATCTGACTATCTTGTGCCACCCCATTTTCCTACCTGCATCTTTACTAGAATTCTCCATACTTTTCTCCCCAGCTCTGAAGCCCATTCACAGTAATGGCCATTTATAAAGCATAATTTCAATTCTACATACTAACATAATAAATACACATAGCTAATTGTGTTGCTAATAAATGAACAAAGAACATATTTTTTGAAACCAGAAGATTTGAGAGGAGCTGCAGTTGCTCTCAGCTTCAGAATCACATGTTAAACTGTAGAAGTAACTGAATGATGATGAACAGTCAGCTGAACATAAGGAAATGCTCAAAATCATGTTCACCAATAAAAAGAAAAAATTACTCCATTTTAGCCTTGCAGTTTCATTATTTACATGAGAACTTGTCATTAAGAAGAAAATTTTACATCTTTTCTTTTACCAGTGCCCTTGGCACCGGGTGGACACTATGCTGTGACAAACTCCAGTGGGCAGGATGTCTTTGAAAATGACCTGATGAGTTCACACAGTGACACAACATCTTGTGTCATAATCCTGCAGCACCTACCAAAGAAGTGTGTTTTACCTTCAGGGAAACACCAGAAGAGAGGGAATATGAATTCCTTGTTGACACTTCTGCCCTTTCCTTTAAGCATTTACGACTGGTATGTTTTTATTGTCCTGAACAAACTTATGCACTCAGCACCATGCTCAGCCTATTTCACCTTCACAAGCAGAAAGACACATCAAGAAGCAACTTTTCATGTCAGTAATACTTTTGCAAACCATCATGCCAGCTTCTATATCACAAATGATACAGAATTTTCCAGCCCTTTCTTAGTTTTAATTTTCTTTTGACAATTTGAAGCATTCCACTAATGCAAAGGACTTTCTGTTGAACATAGTTAAATCTCAAAATAAACCATCAAGTGTTAGTAAACAGAGCAGCAACCAGCTCTTGCTGGAATGCAATGTTGTTTACCTCATCTTTCTCATGACCACCTTACCTAACTCCTTTTACATTACAAACTATTATTTTATAGGATTAGCTATTTTAAAATTGTTAATATTTTAGTACAAATAACATGAGCAAAAAATTGACTGCAAAAACTCTATGACGTGACTATTTAGTTTTGGGCAGTAATACAATTTGGTTTTCTGTTATTTAGGGAATGATGCTCCCAACCAGATGAGAATGTACTCTAAATACATAATCTCATTTAAAGATCTCCATAGGGAGTCATAAGTAAGAGATTATAATTGCTTGTTCAGGTTTTTTTATCCCTTTCCTTAAAAAAAAAAAAAAAAACAAAAAAACAAAAAAAAAAAAAAAAAAAAAAAAACCAAAAAAAAAACAACAACAAAAAAAAAAAAACCAAAAAGCATTGTATTTAAATACTAAGATTATTTTAATCTTTAATTATGATGTTTCCTAATAGATAGGGAGAACCCCATGGAATGCAAATACTGGAATTCACAGGCTAGCTTTGACATTAATTGAAATCATTATTATTTAGCCTATCATTTTCTCTTTCTATACTTATATTTGCTTGATTAACATTTAGAAACCTTTAGTGAAATCAGCATCCAAACAAAGGAAAACATAGTGACAATGCCAATCCATT
This sequence comes from Pyrgilauda ruficollis, assembly GCF_017590135.1. NCBI lineage: Eukaryota > Metazoa > Chordata > Aves > Passeriformes > Passeridae > Pyrgilauda > Pyrgilauda ruficollis. Next base: position 11,845,421 of record NW_024522539.1, read on the forward strand.
GAGACATCTGGTGATGCTACTACACGTGAAGTCACAATAAACATTCATGTTCTATTGGCAATATGAAAGCTTATTGACATTGATCCTAAAACTGTCTGCCAAGTTATCTTAGCTCTCTGCAACAGGCATTTCATTCCAATGAAAGAAGGTGGACATCCAAAGCTTTAGACATAAAATGCCATTTAGGATCTATGGGCAAGTTATTCTCTGTAGTAGAAGATTACAGAGAATGGAAAGACACTCAAAACTAACTACAAACTAGAGAGCTGGAAACTGCTTTTGTTGAGTATTGAAAAACAGATTAATAGATATTTACATTATATATTGTACCTTCCTTTTCTAGTTTAACCATTTCTAGTTTTAAAGTTTATCTTTGACATCCTACTGTTAGTTTTAAAGAAGCAAAAAGTCTGACTACAGACTAATATTATATCCTAAGACTTCTGAAACTCTTGTACATCACTGACCCACAGCAGAAAATGCTTTCTATATTCAGGAAAGAGCAAGATTCAGGGAGGCTTTGAAAAGCCAAGCTATTTTCCATGCATGGCCAATATCCCCTAACATCTCTCCAGCTTGCCACTGAAGATGTTTGAGCCAGGATCAGACAAGAGCTAGAATAAACTATTTCAGTTGAAAGGGAACTACAAGGATCATTTAGTCCAACTAGGCTCTCCAAATGCCCCTTAAACACTCACTGGCTTGGGGCATTGTACACATCTCTCAGAAGCCTGTTCCAGTTTTTTGGCATGCAATTCATCACTGCTCTACAAGTTACAACCCTATTCCTCTACATCTTTTCCCCTTTACTTATTCTTAACACCCAAGGAAAATTTTCCTGTGACTATGGGAAGGGGGCAGCAGGGGGCTGTACTTACTGTGGCCCCCAACTGCATCAATACATGCCATTATCTTCAACAGATTTAGGACAGACATATCACATAAAAATTTCATGGCAAGTACAATTCAAGTGTTATTTTACCTAGCTGCCTTCTCATCTCTAAAGGCCTTTTTCCACTGGGATCCACCTTGTTCTGGGAATGGTATTCCACTTAAAATATACACTTCCATTAGCTGACAGGGATTCCCATACTTTTTCAGCTCCTTATAGGTATGCACTTTCTCCACGTATCTGCTTTCTTTACAAGAAGCACTCTATTGTGGGTTTTGTACTAAAACCAGATTTGACAGGAATGATCTTGACGTTCATTTTACATAAAGGAAATAAAGGGGCAAAAAATCACAAGACAAAAATTTTAGAAAGCAAAATACCAGCACCAGCATTCAAAATATACTTAGACACTGCTGTGATACCACTGAATAGAAGTTGCACAGTTCACAAAGCACAAGTAGTACCCAATCCTATGCCAAGCAAGTCCTGAAGTATTAAATGTGACTTTTCTTCTAGACTTATGGCCTTCTTTATTCATTGCACTCTCACTTTATCCCAAAACATAACAGGATAAAAGTGGCAGAAAATTGGTCCCAAAGTTCCCAGTGCCTGCAGAATGAATCATGATGTACAAACTCTAAGTGGGAGCTATCCTGTTGATAGCTCATGAATAAGTTTTTTAAATTATGTAATATTTAAGGGGTCTAATTTTGTTCCTTTGAGCTTTCCCCTTTGAAATAACATATTTTGATTCATTAACACTGAACAGGTTCAATCCCCTCTTTTATCCATTGCTTGCCGCCTGCAAAGGCTTAGGAAAATATTAGACAAAGCTGAACAACTTCAATGGGAATTTTTAGGTAGATTAGGCAGGGGGAGACTGGAGAGATGTGTGGAGCTTATGTGAAATTATGCCAGAGACTGAAAGGTTGTTTCATTCATAGAAGGTGCAGTGCTGTTTTATTTTTCTTGAGGTTAGGAATTTTCTATTTCTGATTTGCTTGAGAGTTTGGAGGTTTTTTAAGATATGTACCTTTATATTTTGACAGCAAATAGGCCATTGCCTTTTAATACAGATACAACAGCTCACTGAATGACATGATAAAAGAATAAGTCTTACCTGATGGACTTTTAGAGAGTAATTGTTTCCTTATTAAACAAACTTACTGTTAATAAATTAATGCAAACAATCATTAAAATACCAGCACCCTACTGTTTGCTCTGTGAAGATACTCTGTGAATATCCAATTGTATGATATATTTTCAAACAAGATTTTTTAATCAATACCCAATACTGAATCATCAAAACCGCCATATCTTATAGGCTCTAGGAAGTTTTTTGACATGACAATTTTTGAAATATGACAATGATGTCTGATAATATCAATATGCTTATTTCAATGAAGTTAATAATAGTTTTTGTAATTAACAATACACATTTTGCTTTTAAAAAACTAAATTGTGGAGAACCTGCTACAGAAATGAAAGAGGAGTGTAGTAGAATTTGTCAAACAAATTTGTTGATGGGTGAGAATTTTCTGTCTTGATCAGGTCAGTCACTTGATTGTCAACAGAAGTTCAGAGGTCATAACTTCTCAGAATCACATCTCATCACTGATCTGGCTCTAGGCTCACAAAAAATAAGTACATCACACATCTGCTTGTAAAAGCTATTTAGGTACTCCTACCCTCCTGTTACATTTGCACTTTGTGGAGATTGAAGAACTGTTAACTGAAGCATGATTACCACACCTAAGGGTCTTATACATTAAATTATACTGCCAATGACAGCTCTATTTTATTCTACATTGTTTTATTCTTGCTGGTGGGAAAGAACACCTGTGTTAGCTTTTGTTGGATTTTGGTTTGCATTTTTCATCTACCTTTAACTACTGAATAGGTTCAAAATCATCTTTTCTTGCAAAATATTTTTCTCTTCAACCTTTTTAATGAAAATAGTAGCATAAGAGAGAGTACCTGCAAATGTGTCCCGAAAACATAAATCTATCTCATACATGGTTTTGCAAAATAAGAAACTTGTAACCGTCTCTTGAATTGTCACAGCAAACAAATACATAAACAACACACAAAATGGCTGGCACAGTATAAATTAAAGCATTACATTTATTTCTAAATCCTCTGAGCCCTCAGTTGCTAGAGATGGTAGTCGATAGGAGTAAAAAAAAAATTGCCTCCTTGAAATGTGCTTGGTGAACAGCAGCTTGATGATTGGCAGCACAAATAGAAGACAAACGAGAAAGCCTTCAATCTGCAGCTGATGCACAGGAAGAACATGGGGAGCTGAGTTTACAATAGAGAAAACATTACCAAGCTAATGGCACAGGCAATCGTTTGACCACCATGCATCTCTGATAGCAGCAGGGCATCCATTTTCAGTTAAGTGTTAGAGTACCTTTTTGCTTTCTCTGACCACTGCAGGGGTAAAACAACCCAGTGCGCGAAACCCACTGACTGGTAATAAATTACTATATTGGATACTTTTTGTTTTCTTTCAGCAATGACTTTACTGTGTATTCTTGCCATCATTACCAATTAAAGTGGAGCTCACGTTAGCAAGCTGTATCTAACTGTGTATCAGTCCTACGCTCCAATTGCTTTGGCAAGAATCACAGGGTCAAGAGGCACCTTTGACCTTTAGCAGCTACGTCTCTCTGACCACTCACTGTTTGAAGCAATCTCAGCTGAACAGATGGACACTTTTGCAGACTCTATAATGCTTAGAATATAAAGATAAATGAAATGGTGTTTGGGGCTTCAAACTGGTTTATGAGCATAAAATATAGTTAGCAAGTTCCACAAAAACCTCAGATTTCAAATAGCACATCTTAAACCTATGCCACGAATGGAACACCTCTTTATCTACTGGGAAATTGGATCTTTTGGATGTCTCTTCTACATATAAAATCAAAAGTTTGGTGTAACTTATGTATCTACATAGCATTAAGTCACTTCCAAATTCAGGAATCCTAATTTACTTTGATCACTAAAAAATAAGAAGAAAAGCTAGTATAACCTTTTCCCATGACAGCACAGCATATAGCACACGATCAAACATCATTCAGTGGAACAGAGTGAACACCACTCATCTATTTTATGACTAGAATTTTGATGCAATAATTTAAAAAGCAAGGGCTTTAAGAAATGTAAGAAAGAGAAATGTGAAATGGGTGTCCAAGTTTTCCCTAAAAGAAACCTCAAATTCTCAAGGTCATGATTGAAGAACTGTTAACAATTAGATAGAAATATGGTCTTTCAATCCCATTTAGGTATTTGCAACTTAAAAATAATCTAAGCATTGAATGATGTCTTATTTCAGGTAAATCCTATCAGCAAAACTGCTTCTTGAGTTCATAACCTTTTTGCAAATACACAGTGATCTTATTTTCTTGCTCTGCTGAAAGGACAAGCAATCTAGGATATGTGAAAAGATGCATTTATTCAAAAATAGTTACAAGCAGCAGGTATATAATTGAAATAGCACTTAAACATACACCATACACCATCTCTTAAAATAACCCGCTGAGGAAGAAAGGATGCAAATTATTGGCTACACTTTCATCTCCACATAAAAACCATATGCACTTCCTAATCCAATATTAGCTCTTATCAGCAGTCCACATATCACACCCTTGTCTAACCCTGCCCTCCTCCCGAGCTTCAATTTTAGGGAGCATGTGAAGAGTTTGTCACTAAGAGTATCAATGGTCTCCCAAAGTGTACGAAGAGGCCAGCCTACCTGCCAGAAAGCAATGCCAGCCTCTTGCACAGGGTAAGCATCACAGTTACGGTGTCACTATCCCAAGGTCATTCATATTCCTTACCTTCAGACACCTCACCTAGTCATAGGACAGAGGATCCTTTGATGGGGACATTCAGAACTTTCTTCTTATTCATTTACCCTTTTATAGCTCAGTACTCACATATAAAGGACTATCTGTAAAAAGCCTGGAGTCAGTAGTAGTGCCCCAGTTTGCTTTCGCGTGCAATTTATGCCTGACCTGAGACTTCATCATTTGGACAATGCAGACTTGAACAAATGTGTCAATCCATGATGAATTTTCTTATATGAACTAGTATAAACAAGCTGTTTTGAACTTGCCTTGCATTACTTTTATTATGCTATTCCTTACAACTCTGGTTGTATTATTGAGGATGCCCAGATCCTCCTAAGAATCCACCTCCCATGAAGAAAAGGCTACAGTATTTTTTGAGTTCGCACCAGTGTTTCTCTATCAACTTAATTGCAACATAAGTAGAGTCACCCTCCTTCGTCCCAACACTGTAATCTTGCCTTTTTCTTTTGTTAAGTCCCAGTGGAAGGCTTTACTATCCTCATAGCACTCTGAACAGCAACTGTAGCATCACTGCTGATGCATCTGTGGCACAATGTAAGTAATTAAGCCAAGGAGTCTTCAGACTCAAGCTGTGTGATGAATAGTCTAAGCAACTGAATAAACCCTCTTTTTATCATGTATGGAAGGCCACTGTCAGGCAGATTGTAGTCCAGATGGATCTGTTGGGCACAAAAATTGCAATTGTTCAGGAAGAATTGCTAACACGTCTATTGAATTGCTCAGTGTGGAGGTCTGGTATGAAAATTTAATGTTCCGCATATTTTGTTTTCAAGTTAACACTCTCTCTGTCCCCGTAACACTCATCTTAGACTTTTCTATTGGATTTAATTAAAGAGTATACATAAAAGGCATTCTGGAGACAAATCTTTAAAAGATATCAAAGAATAACAGGCAAGTAAAATTAATATCCTGAATATCTTTCACAAATTTTCAACACTAGGAAACAAGTCTATCCTTTCTTTTTCAGAACAATATTTGAAGAAACGTATGAATTTTTTACAGACAACTTTTGCTTTGCTCTGGAATTCATATCTCTGGCTGTCTGGGCACATTATCAGGCAATTCTAAACACAACACTTTTGACAAAACTTTGTCTAATAATTTTATCATAGAAAGAATATAAAAGTGAACTGTAAATCCACTCATCTCTAACATCCATTTCTGACACGGACAGTCTCTGTGAAAAGTTTAGGTAGAAAGAAGGAATAAGATGGTGTTTAAAATTAAGTATTATTTATACACTCAATATTCAAATACTAGTCCTACACCTTAATATATTAATTATTTTGAATGTACAAGTAAATTTCCTAACCATATCTTCAGAAATATTTACAGCTCAGTGCTGTGTGGTAGTGAAAAATTTCCATCCTTACTCAGCACTTTAGAAAAAAAGATGGAACATCTCCAAAGTTTTCTATATCAACTGGACAAGAAATGCTACAGCAATCCAAAGCCACAGACTGCTGGCTCAAGATTTAGGAATTATCCTATTGAACCATTTACTGGATGAATGAACATCCTAATATCTGTGAGATATAATGCTGAACACTGAGATACTGCCAACAGGACCTTTGCAGGAGTTTGAGAATATTGCTTTGTCCTAAGAAGGAGTGATGCATATAAAAATTGAGTTAGCAATATATGTCTGAGTGCTGACTCCAACTGAAACAACATTTTCCCTGGGCTGTTCTGAGTGCATTTCCCATCTTGAATTATAAGAGTCAAACCCAGAAAATTTACCTACTTAAAAGTTCTAGATCAATTCATAAGTAAGTGACTTTCTACTAAAGACAAAGAACCAAAACCCAAAAAATCCTGTGTATTCTAGAAAGTGCCATTCTTGAGATTTTAAAAATAGGCAAGCTGGACTTTCTTCACATCCTTTAGCATTCTGAGATGCATCAGGATGGCAGCTAAGTTTCTGTACCCATAGATTTCATACTGTTCTTTCCTTGCAAGCTGTTCAGTCTTACTGCAGAGGCTTCCAAAACAACAAGTTTTGGAAACAAACATCTCAGGTGTCTGCTCACATAATTCATCCTTTCCCATAAGTATTGCAAGAACCAAACCTGACTACTGGAATAAATTAGAGTATTAATATACAAAAAAATATATCAAGACAACAGATGTATAACCACTGCTGTTGCTTTGTTTGTTTGAAATCAAACCACAGGTTAGCCAAGGATTTTATTTCTGCTCTATAAATGAGATGAGAGTTTCAATTAGCTATCAGAAGGAAGCTAGCAGATAACAAGACTTTCTTTTGCAGCATAAGGTTTGTTTGCTGCAATTCCCGTTTCTAAGTTGCATGTAAGATGTTGATGCGCTTCTGAAAAAGTCACTGCCTTTATTTTAAAATAGATGTGCGAGGAGGAAACCTAGCAAACAGTCTCACACTGAATTCACTCTGAATTCTTGCTAGTATTTTTCTTCACTAAAATAATACTAATTGAACTATAAGAGGACAGGGAATTAATGTTTAGAATAGAAAAGGTAATTATCAGAACTGTAAAGATTCCACCATGTCACTATCATTAATAGTGAAGAATTTGAAGAACACCATTGAACAACATGAAAGTATAAATGTTAAAACAAAGATCACGTGATTTATTTTAGAATTAGGCAGAGCACTTGGAAGGAAAATCAATTAGGCTGATCTACAGAGCAAGTCACACCTATTAGACTACAAAAGTAGTAAAGGTAAAATGCAAGATAGGAAAACTCAAAGTGTGCCCAGCTCCACAGACCTAAAAGAAACAGTCCTAAGTGGCAAATGTGGTATCATGAAGACCAATTCCATAAGACAGAAACTGTATTTTTTTAGTTATAAGTATAAATCCATAACCAAAATGCAATCTTTGCTAAAGATTCCAAGAGATAGAAGGGAATTGCAGCATGGCAGAGGTATGGGAAAAGAAAAAGACAACAATAGTTAGGTTAGTGCCAATAAATCATCCTTCAACATGAAATACTTCTCAAGGACTGTTGATATTGACCTTAGACTTATTTCTAGTAGGATACTGTAGCAGCCTCTTTAGCTTTATCACACAGTCCAATTAGCTGTCTAAGAAGGGAAAGAAGTTTTAAGTCAGTCACTTTCCATATAGTCACAGAGTAGAAAAGAATCAGTGTCAGAAGCACTGAAATAAATAGCTAAAACTTATTATTAGATTTCTGACACCCTGTGTTAATTGCTATCCACACGTGTAAAATTAAAATGTGCTACAATAGCACAATGGCAACTTTTTGGTTTCATTTTGCTTTGAAGCAATCAATGGAGAAAACACAAATGAAATTCTTGACTTGGTGTGCCAATTTAAAAACTACAGTAACTTCCATAAAAGATGGCATGTGGTCAAAGCTATCAATATCCCTCAGGATCATGGTTCTTTTTAACTGCTCCCAATTTAATCTCATAACTCCCAAGTTATTACTTCACTGTAGTTATGTTGCTATCTTGGTCCCTTGATAAAATACTTAATTGTAAAATTTCACAGGACATGTAGTACTAAAATGTTTTGCAACTGAATTACAGAGGAAAAAAAACACCTGTATATATTGAGTTCTTTTTTCTTTACTCATTTTCCTATTATGCTTACTTAATAAACTATTAAATACAGCTAGTGAAAACTAGTTCCAGAAAAAAAAAAACCAACAAAACCCTTGCAGCATCAATGTGCTGTTACTAACTTTAGGGAGAAATACTCTACTTCTTTCTATTTTGCTTTGTCCTTAATAATCCACTTCACATAAATCATCAAGATCTGTAATTCCCCATAATAATGCTCTAAATATTATAAAAGGAAAGAAATTAAAGGAATCTGGTCTGTGACACCATTGTTTATGATACCACCCCTGATTTCCTATTTGCTAAGTATTATTTTATATTTGTGCTTGTATCTTATTTCCATTTTTCTATCAATTTTTCCATCAGTAAGATTTAACTGGCAGTGATTTTCCAGACTTTCAATAACAATTTTATTTTCAAATTGCTTCCCTTGCTATACTAAAACAAATAGCTGCTATTATCCTACAGTCTTCATTTGCCTCTTACTTATTATGTGCAGCAGCAAAGTAGATATTTCTTTTATTATTTGTAACTTCTGGACATTCTTGCCTTTACATATTTTTGTTCAGAGCAGAATATGTATACTACTATGTAAGTGAATATCAAGTTCCAAAGGACCTATTACAACATATTTTAAGAAATTGCTGAGTTAATATACCAAAAAATACATATACAAGTCCACATATAAATGAATGTTTCTCTCCCCCACCTTTGCCTTATCTTATATGCACAGTAAAAAAAATTCTTTTCTAATCTAGATTTTCAGTAGTATAATTTTAAGAGTTCAAGCTTCAGCAACCATTGCACAGATTCTATAATCTTCTTTTCCCTCCACTGTTTTTACCCAGACCATTCTGATTACTGAAACCACTAGAAACATTAGTGCATGATTAACACAGGCTTATGTCCAAAATATTGAAGCTGAAAAGGTAGGAAACTTTCCAACATGAAGGGTTTCTGGAACATCAGGAAAACAATTCCCAGACACATCCACCTTTTTATGTGCATCAATGAAATCTTCATATGATGCACTGGAGCATTTCAATTTTTTTTTTAATCAGTTTTTCACAGAGCTCCAATTTTCAAGCAGAACTAAGACTTAAAGCAATAATGAGAGCTAGTTCCATATGAACACCATGAGCACAGTCTAGTGTGTATTCTATTGTAATTAAGAGCAGTGATTCAATACCTATTGCTACTGGCCGGGTATCATAGCAACCTTGTGTCACTGAATACTGCTAGAAAACTGTTCAGCACTAGCAAGACCATGCTTCAGGAAAATCTACAATGGCACTACAGATTGTCAACATCTGTGGGGGTTGTTACAGGGAGAGCAACAAAGAAACCTGCTTTAAAAAACCCTATACTTAGAAAATTGACAGGGATTCTACAGTAACAGTACAAAAAGAAAAAAAACAGAGAGGAAGGAAAGAACATTTCTTTTGTCGTTAGTTACACAACTTATGCACCCACATCCTAACATCTACCCCTGTAAATAGAGTTTCAATAATGCTGCCTCATCACATTGTTTATGTATATCCACAAAGCACTGCCTTTTACTTTTTAACTAAACACAAGCAACATTCACCACCAACAATAGTCTGGAAAGAAAACAGCCTCACTTTCAAAATAATATTTAAACTTTCACAAATGAACTCTAGATAGTCTTGTATAAATCTGAAAAAAAAAAAAAAAAAAAAGAGAAAACAGGTTACTATGAACAAGAACCCAATATTGATTTTTCTGTGGTGCAGTAAAGCATCTCCATTCTATTTGGCTGCTGTCAAAGCCACTCTTTAACAGCTGGAGTCAAATTGCACTATTTACAGCAAGAGCCCTTGTCAAGTGGACCATAAGTATTCTAACAATACACTATTCAAATGGCACTTTGCCACACAAATTGCTGACTTGATGAATACCCTATGTCAATGACTAAGGCCAATATAAAAGTTTCATTTTTATGAGAGGTTTTACATTCACATATTAAGTCAAGCTTTCTTGAAGAACTATTAAGCTATATATTTTGGGTCTTTTGGCATTAAAAATAATTAAAATCTGTTTAAATATATCAAGGGGATTTGACAACATTAATATGGATCTTGTGTTAACTGCATTTGTCACAGTCATCTGTTATTGGTACTCCCACTGGCACGTGCAGCACAATAAAAGAATTAAAATGGTCAAAACACCATGAAATCAAAACATTCTGCTTTTGTATCCGTGATTTACATGACAGCAAAAGTTTTGAAAGAAAGCCTTTGGAGCTGGACTACTATATGAGGATATTTATCTTTTTTAGGATGGAGGAAAGAGAGACCATTATTTTGAAAACATTGTTTCATCTTAAATATAATATGAAGGGTAAAACAACTTAATAATGGCAAGAACAAATGCTGAATTTTACTTCCAATCTTCATGTGGATCACTCCTTGTACAAAAGGATCACTCTCAATTACAATACCAACAGGACAGAATAGCTACCCACTCATTTTTCCTGTCACACAAATCTTCCGAAATTGAGTTCCTTAATATATGCTAAAATTGATGATGGGGTTTTTTGATAGAAAAGTTATTAACAATTTAGTATGTTGTTAAATTTCTAATACACAATTTGCCAAAGAAAGAAATTGATAATGAAACACTCATTCTATATTAAAACCCTCTAATAATCTGAAAGTTTTGTGATATTTTTATATGTGTAATAATTATATGCTTTAATTAATAGGGGATGGAATGTTGAAGTCTGATAACCACAATCCTCTCACTAATTAAATGGGATCTGAATTTCTAGAATATTTCAAGATGCTAAAATACAATGATACAAAAGAGTCAATAGAGCACTTTTTGAAAAACCTAACAAAAAATTTTCTGTACAAAACTTAAGAAAAACAGCAGACTTCATAAGAAGCCATCAATTTAGCAATAACAGAACAGTGTTAAAAAAGCTGCAGAGTTCCACACTCCTTTTGTGTAGCCAGCACTGGGCTTCTGCAATAGCATTAAGGGGACTTCCATTGTTATGTTTTTCCCAGGTTCAGCTACACTAAATACATTTAGGCTCCAACTTCTCCCACACCAATCTACAGAACCCTCTCCAATGCAGATGCAAGTGGGAAGAAGCTCTAAATGTACTGGATGACACATGTTTGATGAATGAAAAGTGCTTTCCCAAATACAGAACTTAATTTATTATGAATCTAGACAAACCTAACAGGTCTGTAGTGACAAAAAAGAACATGAAACGAAAAAAAGATTGTGACATAAAAGTCTAAGAGACATCCATAGTATTCTTAAGTTTACATTTGGACAAGAATATTAATGAGAAATATTTAAACACAACAATATAATATTATTTTGATAAATCAGAGTAGACAAGATGCATATCAAATCAAAGAGAGCACTACAAATCTCATGCTACATTTCCATGGTTTCTTGTTGTGATATTTCTCCCAATTTAAGATCATAATTCCCAAAGCATGTTCAACTCCACATTTTAAAGTTTACAAAAAACTCTTCCTCATATTCCATAATCAGCACATTTTCTTTCCTCCCACCTTGTTAAATCCATGCAATTTTCAATTTAATAGACATACCTAAAACTACTTACCAAAGAACTACCAAAACTTTTTTCTTTTGTTCCTATTTAAGAAGGCAAGAAGAAACTATCTATTCCTTTTAACAAACTAACAGGGAGATCAGATTCTGTGTCAATGGCCAACTAGTGCACCATCTGCCCCACAACATGCTCAGCAGGATTACGCGCTAATAAGACTTTTCAGAAAATGGGATCAAAAAGAACTTTAGAAATCAGACTAAGGTTAGTAAAAGGTCAAAGAAAAATATTAAGAGTTAAACTACAGTCATTAGAAACTCAATGTTATATGTAAATTTGAAGATACAATGAAGAAAAGAATATAAAATTCCGAGTGAGGACTTCGATCAAGCTGTACTTTGTCAGTTTTGTAATACCTGCTACTTCATCTGCTATAATTAATAAAGCCACAAAAAAGGCCAGAGACCATTCTGAAGGTTGCTTCTATGTGTGATTGAGGGAAAGCATTTTTTACTCTCAATACTTGTGGTAAAATACCTTCCATGTACATTGAGGGTTGAGGAATAGCAGACATGACTTCTGTTTATTGCAGAGAAAAGGATTCCCAAAACCTATTAATTAAAAAGTGGTAAGCAAGAACAAACTACATAAAAGCCCTTAAGATACACCCTAATCAACAGTTCAGTGAATATATTACCTCCTGCTGCATAAATAGGGTTTAAGAAAATAGGTTTGTACCATTTTTTCCCTACATGAAAAAGGCAATATCCATCTCATTGAATCTGAGATTGTATTAAATTAGAGAGTTATAGCAATCAGTTTTAAAATTAGCAAATACTATATTAATTTTAAATATCCACAAATAACTGATAAAAGTATAGATTTATCTAGACCACAAGAAAATAGAATGACTATTACATTTTTAGTCTCCTCATGATTTGATATCTCAGTACTCATTTTCTCAGTTTTAACATAACACTAACGCTACTTTAAGCATATTATTTCCTTCTATTCCTTATTCAAAACAAAAAGATGGAGCACAGCTTCTCCATCAGTCTCAATTAGTTGGTTTAATGATTTTGATAGGAAAGTATTTCTAGATAAAGAATCTCTCCCTGGCCAAATCTTTCCTGAAGATAATCATACCTTCTTGCAGTGCAGTACTTCACATGAGTACTAATTTAATCACACCAATAAAAACATAGGGCACTTGCAGTGTATTCCATGATGATGCCAAGAGAAAACACACACCCAATAAAAACTGTCTCTGAATGACAAGAGGGATCTTTGGTCTCATTAGAAGAGCAATAAGAGAAAGACCAACAGCATGGGATCTCTATGTGCTTGTTCTCAAGACACACACATTTGAATGGGTGTAAGGTGTATTCAGCTGTTCTCAGGGTACTACTGACAGGTGCAGTCACAAGCTAGAGGCATGAGGAAATAGGATCTAACTACAGGTAATAAGCACTGAGAAAATCCTTTTGAGATTAGCCACTAATGACCTTGCATAAGGCACTCTGCCAATTTTCCTCATTTATCTATGAAATGGGGTTGAAGGCATAAAAACTGGGCCAGCCAGAAGAAGCCTTTATAAACTTAAAACCAAGCCACTATCCCATTTACTCATCAGTGGGTGACAGAGTAAAGAATCAGAATCACCACTAATTGCTCTGGAAAAACGCTCTACTCTTCACTCTTACCTTATCTGAAGATTTCTCTGCATGAGCAGGATAAGGGCCCATGCCATGCTTGTATGAGCTGGAGTGTTTGTATCCAGAATTCTTGTTTTGTTTTGACTCCTGAGACACAGGAAGTAGAGCACCTGCCACTATGTATTCTGAATCTTCAATAGCAGTAAGAATTGCTCTTGCTGTGTCACCAGTTTCATGTCGTTCCAGTGTGCCTAGAGAAACAACAGAAGTTGTAACTTTTTCAATGAGCTGTACTATCACATCTCTATCATAGTAGTAATACAGTACATGACATGTGAGCAAAAAAAAAAAAAAATCACAAAATATTTACAGATGAAGCAAATGGCTCCTCTTTTTAAAACTAAAAATGTATTATACACTATTACTATAAAAAATAAAGCTTAATTTCTAAAGAATTCACTGTAGCAAATAACTTTGTATCAGACCACAAGCAGCTCCAGATATTTTATATGTTTGGAGTGACATGTGGTTTTCAAAGGGAGCCAAAGATATTCCTAAAAATATCACCTGCCTTAACTGTTCAAAACAGAAATTTGTTTTCTCCTCACAAACCCCTCCCAGAGCATCTATATCATTAACAGTGTAAACAACAACATATTTATGTAATATTTTAGTGCTGTCCTCTAGTGTTCTGGATTACAAATAGCAAGAGATAGCTCAATTTTTTTTTCATTCCATTCCTAAAAATTGTTAGATGTAAAGAAGGCTTATGCATAAATATACATGTAGCTTAGTCATCAGGGATATGAATGTGATGTTTCAGAGACTATTTAATCACTCGTGTGACTCTCTGAAATCTAAATCCTCTAGATGTTACAGCCAGTTATATTTAGTAAAAATCTTATCTAGTAATTTTAGTAATACTATTTCAATTATAAGTAACATTAAAAATATCAAAACTGAGCTTAAATGTACTTGAAATGAGCTACTATTATATACTACACATTTCCTATAGGAATTAAAAGAAATCGCTGAAATAGCATGTTTCCTATAAATATCAGAGGTAAAACACATCTGAAGGATTTTTGAAGTATTAAATATCAGCTATAAAATGAAATGTTTTTCCCTTAAGTTTGAATTCTTTCTACCCTCAAGTAATACAACATGAATTTTCCCTTTCACTGCTACAAGAAAAAAATGTGTAACATTGAAGTTCTATCAGTAACACCTGCTAAAAATATTGGACTGGGATTGAGGGATCTCATACAATAAGTGTTTGTGTGTATATGTGTGTATAAAATCTCTTTATCTGAAATTATTTCTCTGAAACTCATCCATTTCTTTTCACTGCAGTATCACCTCTACTACTCATACAACAAAGTCTTTGAATTCAGAGCAGAAGAAAATAGGGCACCTGATTCTTTGTCCCCTATAAAAATCAGTTGATCATCACAGATGACTGTAATACTACACTGAAAGAAATAAGCCCCAATTGTTTTTAACGTGCCATTTTCTTAATTCTTCCCCAGGATTTGCAACCAGTGCCAGGGACCACAACAGAGCAGGATGGTTACTGAAAGAAAATAAGTTGCCCAAAAGGTCTGCCTAGTTAGACTGTCTACAGAGCTCCCAGCACTGACACATTTCAGGAACAAAAAACCATGTTTACAGATGCCTACAAGGGATGATTGTACAGCTCATGCTGGACACGAGCAAACATTCTTAAAAGTACTACAGCACTGGCAAAGTGAAGTTTGGAAATAATACAGTCACTCAGCTAATATTATTTTGGCTTCTTAATATATGTAAAGTAGCCTTTCAAACTACAAACATGCCATGAAATTATGTAAATTATTCAGAGCACAACATGAGCAAAATTCAAATAAATAATTGTTCTTCCTACTTTTAGAGTGAAGGGGCTGAAGCTTTCTCTACCCCTTTCTGTGGCAAGTCCACTACACAGTGAATACACACACATATATCAAACCTTGTTTTCTCTAATACTTTTTTCAGTGCAATTCACTGCTGGAATAGTCCTCAATACTATTATAATATCTCTGTGAAATTACCAGGTATCATGTTCCTTTTAAGAGAAATTATAATAAGTTTTTAATAAATCCAAGACTGGGGACATGGCATGAAATTTCAACAACCTGACCATGTTATTACACAGAACTTCCAAACATGTCTCGGTAGCACCAGATGCAAAAGAGTGCTTCAGCAGCAGTCATCCCCTAGAGTCAGACCATTCTGTGGGATAATCTAGTGGATATAAAATAGCATATAATTTAGTGAAGGCTATCATACTACAGACAGACTTGGGTTATTTTCCATATATCAGAGCTTTTTTTCTGGCAACAGCTTCAGAGCAAATTTTTCAACTTCTGGTTGAAGAAAAAAATTTCAGTTGACAGAAAAAGAAATATACCAGAAGTAGTAAAAGGTACAGAAAAATCTGACAGCAGAATTTAACCTTGGGAGGCAATGGCCTGAATAGAATATACAGGTATTCTCGATGTGCATTAAAGCAAAGTCATGTTTTATGTATTTAACACATATTTTATTTTAAACAGATATGCATATGACAGATATACTTCTATATATTATGGACTTACCAGACGCAAAGTGAGAAGCCACCAACAGGTTGTTGGGTTACTGAACATTTCTGCTGCTAACAAACTTCTCTAAGTGCATCAGAACAATGCCATTGCAAGCATACCGTTTTTGAGTAGTTAGGAGAAGAGAAAATGAACATATTACCAACTAAAAAACGTCCTTTTGGGTTTACAATAATCAAGAAACAGGGCTTGTCTTCTTACATAGAGAACTTACAATTGGTTTGGTTTTTAATTTTCATTCTTAATGCCCATTTATAGAGAGGAGCATTGAATAGCAAATGCCCTGGACAACGAGCTTGTTTTTCTTATTAACAGAACATTATGACACCCCAAAATCAATTTGAAAAACTTCTGTTACTTCTTTAAATTATTTATATATCTCTCATAACAGCTATCTCAAATTCTGTTTAAGTAGCACCTTCCAGAAGATGTCTAGTTTCTTAAAAAAACCCCATCCTTTCTTGCATATACTACCCAATCCTGTTCACTGTTATTTGTTGGCACACACCAACAGTTATTAACATCTGTATGTACAGGTTTGTGTGTACAGCTGGAGCTGCAACAAAATGGCACAAAGTGCATAGGAAAATGTGATCATGAAAGTGTTATTTATATTATATGCTTAACTTTACTCTTCTGAATAGCCCAAAATACTAATTTACAGAGCAAATAGTTGGCAGAGACAAAATGAAGAAAAAGACCTATATTCTGTGATGCCTGAATACACCTGAGAACAAACAGAGAGGATGAGGGGAAAGGATTTAGAAACCTGTATATATGACAAAGACTTTCTGACCGCAGCAAAAAGGCAAAATAATACTGGGGCGGGGTGCTTATTGTCCAGAAACTGTCATTTTTTAGGAATATGCTTAAAGGAAAATAAAGAGTAAGAAAAGACAAAGCTTGTGGATGAGAGTACAGGAAAGAGTGCAGAAATAAAATTCACTCTCAAACCTTAAGTATTTAAATACAAATAAGCCTAAAGGATTTCGATTGAAGAGCATAAAATAACAATGGATGAACAGGAAGAGATAGGGGTGTCTATACAGCAGCAACACCACTGCTATGACCCCCTACTATACATACAAAATACAGGAAAAGAAAGTCTTCATCTCTCTAAAGCTGTGACCATGGCAACCAAGTCTCAGGAACAGACAAGAGTGGAGTATTTCACTCTCCTGGGCAGCTCTGGACCACCACATGTGACTGGCTAGAGACTGCTACAACATCTTATTCTTCCTGTGGACCAAGTACTACAAATTGTGTCTCTTGGTGTTAGTGCTGTCCACAGAGTTCTCTGGGTTCTGCATACTGAAGGGGGCATTTTTACTAGAGAGGTCACGCAAATCTTCCTGCCTCAAGACGAGGCGTTCTCTGCCATCACATGACCCGTCACATCATCAGGCTCCAGTGCTCTCTGTGTTTGCTGTCACAGCTAAAGTATCGAAAATCCTCAATATTGCACTGCTGCTGTGACCTAGTAACTCAGATGACTCTTACAGCATAACAGTGCTCTGTGCATGACAAATTATTTCAGAACTGATTTTATTTAAAAAGAGCATGTGGTCAAGAAAAAATCCTTTTCTTTACTAGTAGTCAAAACAGAAAACCCAGAATTCAGAACAAGTACTATCTGTAACACTAGTTGGTTTATTTTCTGTTAAGATCATCTGTTCTATAAATACCTATTTCACCTGAAAAAACCCCTCCCAACACATTTTCTTCTATGATGGTAAAGCATACAGAATTTTTACGTTCCTTGCTACAAAAATGCTTGAATTTTACAATATTACAATCTTGCTCCAAGACAGTAGGCAAGCACTTTGCTTGAAAAATTTCTCCTTATTGCTAGTACTATCATTCCAATATCAATTGGCCCAAAAGAGACGGAATAAACGTTGCATTAAGAATACATATTCCAAACAATACCAAGACAAAAGTAAATGCCATCTAGCAAATATGGGACAGATTACACAAAATCCAGCCTAATAATCTAATATTTTAAAAGCTATTTTACTTTAAGGATGAAATTAAAAATGGAGATGTGTCTTTGCAGACCCTCCTTCCTCATTTTTGCATTTGGAAGAGTTCTGTCATGTCCATCTCTGTGTTATTGACATTTTTCTGAATACACACTTTCAGAAGAGCATTAGCAAACTACTGTCAATAGCCTTCAGCTGAAAAAAAGCAATGAACATCAACACAAAGAAAACCACTGATATATAATGTTAGTTTATATATGTGGGTAAAAAGAGCAATTCCCCAACACAGCCAGTCCTTATGTCAGGATTTCTGATGCAGGCACAAGACCCCAAAAGAAAGGACACTCCCCTGACTCCATCTAAACTACTCCAAACAGTAAAGGACAATGATGCTTTGAATGAATTATAAGACACAATATATGTGCTAAACTGGGCTGAATGGAAAAAGTTACCAGCTCTGAACTTGGAAGATATGCAAGTAGTTTCCATCTACTCCTTTATCACAAAGAAAGATAGAATGAGAATCTGTCCCTTAGTGTCTGGAATGAAACCCCTCCCTGGCAGGCTCTCTTCTGACTGCACTGGATCATAGCAGTTTTCAGTTACACTTCTTTAATTATAAGAATGAAGATAAATTGTCAACTGAAAGGAACAGCTACATACAGCTAAATTCCATACAAGTCACACCAAGTATATAATAATTACAAAAACATACCTGTGTGTATGCATACATATAAATGTACAGATACACTCGTGTATACTGGCACGAGTGAGGCATCCTCAGCTTCTGCAAACTGAAGAGATGATGACACTCTCCTTTTTTTTTTTTTTTTACCCTGAGACAGAGTTTCCCAAGCTCCACTACCCTTTATTATGCTACATCAATAAGTATTTACTGAACAATGACTCAAATTTAGAGAGCTATGAAATATTCAAGTACAAGCTACAGACTGACCTGAGGCTTACACATATAAAATATAAGATGCAATAAAAATAAGACAAAATATTAGTTAAGTTTTACCTTAAGACTGACAAATTAAATGAAAAAAAGCCCCAAACCCAAATGATAAATTCCACAAGGCATATATATTCATTTTAAAATCTTATTTTGAGATTTGCATATCTTTAGGCTGTGCAAAATTCATTTAAAAAGAAACAAGAAGGTAGTGACTGCTATGACTTTGACCCTACATCATGGCCTCCAGCAGATGAAACACAACCACAGGATTTATCAGTGAGGCCACAATCACCCACTCAGATCTAATTCTGACCAATGACCTGAAGAGAAAAAGAACAATGGGGAGACAGGGAAAACGAAAAAGATATCAAAAGAGACTTAAATCACTAAATTTTACAAGGACAAAAAGTCACAAAAAAAGTAATTATTCTTGGTTCTCCAATTATCTAGGCATAAATCTTAGTAAAGTAATGACCAAATTTACTCTGATTGAGTTAAGATTCATTAAAACTCTACAACTTATTTTCTCACAGCCACCTGATGAAATCTAAGCCTTAACTTTCTAAACAGTTTAATCCCTAATTTCTGTGCAGGATGAGAAAAGTTATCAGATATATTAAATAAAGGTCTACTAAGAAAAAAAAAAAGCCAACCAAACAACTCAAACCCCACCCCTCATATTCTTCAACTCATGTGATACTTGCTGTTTACTACAGGTTTGTAAGTCTCATGTTGGCACCAATTATAAAAATATTGAGGCATATATAACTACATAAAATTATCTTTAAACAGTGTTTGAAAACCTTCCAACATGGTTGACCATCAATATGATCAAAGGCTTGATCCATAATATCATATCTGCAGAATAATTTCATTTTCTCTATGGCAAGTGCACTTCTGAAACAGGAAAGGTTTTATGCAGCATTTAAGTTTATCGATGTGGCATTAACACAACAAGAATTATTTTCTGAGTATTTCTGAATTCTTCTATTTTTCATAAGGTTTCTTATGATCATAGATGGATTTGACTAATGTTAGACACTGCATATTTTATTAGGGCTGAGAAACTCATTAAAAGGCTGGTTTATTTTATTGATACCTGTGTAGCTTTTAAATGCTTGAGGTAAAATTTTCTATGATTGACAGCTATCTTAAGGTGGCATTATTTTTTTTTCCTTTCTCAGCAGAAATGTCTCAAGCCATTAATCATTCTTGTTAAAGTCATCAAACACAAGTGTCTCAGAAAAACTTCATGCCTTAAAGTATGGACTCAAAGCTGAACATTCACCTTCTGTGAACTGAACCTCCAAGCTGACACCTTGCTCCCACCACAGTGACAGCATTGCTTGAAGCACTGCTGCTTTTCCTGCCTGCTCAAGGAGGAGAAGTCCATACAGAGCATTCCACATGGTGACAAACAGTCTCCTAACAGTGAATGGACTTACCTCTACCAAAAACCCCGAGATAAATACATCAGTATCACCCTGATACTACATGTGCAGAACAGGTAGAAATAGCAAAGAAAACCTCTGAATTAAGGTAGCAGGTACTTCTACGTATATCTTTGGTACACTCAATACATCAAAAAATGAGGGGTTTAAAATTACATACCAGCTAGAGTGTTCTCAGAATAATTCTATATAAAAGTCATTCTTAGGATTTCTGGTTTGTTTAAATGCAGACGTTAGAAGCCAAGACAACTGTAATACTTCTGCACTTAGTCAGAAAATGGCAGAACTATTGTTACCAAGCACTCAGATACTGTGAAAATAAACATGTCAAAATGCAAGGAAAAATATTCTATTCAGAAAATTATTCAGGTAGAGCACAAATAGGGAAAGTGATACACAAATAGTGCCGATAAAACAAAATACTGCGTATTTAGTTATTGTCTATAATTTACTGATGATTTTTGACCTTTTCTAATAAGGATTGTAAGCGGAGTTAGTTTTGACTATTCAGGAGATCTGACCTCATAAAAATATTTTTAGGCATGTGTTTCAATTTTTTTTGGAGCTAGTAGCATGTAAGAAAGCTCTGAAAATCTGCACTCCCCTGGGGGAGTAGAAAAAACCACAACATAGCCAGTGTAAAGCTAAATATGTAGGATGAGAACTGAACAATAAATTGAACTTTTATTAAGTGATGTTATTCTATCTTTAAACGCAAACTAAACATATCCTTAATAAAACAGAGAGGGGCTTGCAAGGCAAAATAAAGTAACAGGAAATTAGTAAATGATTAATTCTTAAAGTATTATGAACTTCGAGGAATAAATTCACTTTAAACTTATACTAATTGAAAAATAATGTATCACTGATAAATGAAGATTATTAACTCTGAGCAAGGAATATTGCTATTTAAATCCCACCCATTCATTCCTCACTCTTAATACACATTGGATCTAAAGGCAGCTTGGTAGACATGTTGCCATATGCTGTACACAGCAAGCAAAAATCCTTTGATCCTTTTATTACTGTATTTTATTGTAATGATATTTACTTTTCTAAAAAAGCGAAGATACCAACTGGTTAGGAAAATGTAAAAGCAATACAGATAACAGCTAATTTCCTTATTGAAGGGGTTTTCAAGTGGCAGCTATTGGAAGAAATATTCTGCACTTTAATTAGAATAAAATTTGTTATTGATTTTCATATTTGTCTTCTAGCACACAAGTTTGGAGAATATCCTGTACACATACTATATTAATATTCCAAATGTATGATTAGATCAATATGCATTGTCATGGAAAGATATTCCACTGTAATGGAAAGTTGCCATATCCATATATTAAAATTTAGGTAAAAAACATTAAACTACACAGATATTATTTCATGGCCTCTGTATTGTTTTCTATATCACTACCCACATGCAGGTGCAATATCAACATTTAAACTTCGAATAATTTCACTTTGCTCTGTAAATCAAGGGAATTAAGGATATAAATAAATTTATCTAATGCTAGACCTGTAAGAGCAACAGGCAGTTACTTATCTTTTTCCTTTTTATCTCCCACCTTTTTTAGACTTGTCTTGTAGTCAGTGGGGAAGAGATACATACTTAAATTACACTTGAAGTCAACTATACTCCTGGTATTTAACATTTCATCATAAGCTATGCTGAAATACTATTTATTTAGAATATATGTAGACAATTGTACTCAGAAAACTTCCCAGTGATCATGTAAAATAAGGTCATCTTTGTAAATCTCATGAAAAGAGAGTACAACAAGTTGTATATGAAGTAGCAACGTTTTAGAGATTAACCTAGGACATCAAGTTTATTCTGCTTCATAAAATGATAATTGTGGATACCTGTTGAGACAAACATTTTCAGGTCCTTGGGAATGCTTTTTGTACAAGTGTGTCAACCTCTGTCACAGGAAACTAGACAATGAACCATTATGCACAAAGAAATTTTCCATCTGCTCTAGGGATCACCCTCTTAATTACCTGATGGAAGAACCATTCTAGAGTCAAAGTGGTTCTAACTCTCTAAACTTTTCTAAAGTCACCTGTCAAATTCAACAGAATTATTGCTGACTCTACAACAGTGTAAATACTGAAATATTCATAGAAATTCTTAATCCACAGCTTGAAATTCTAAACAGACTGGCTGTTTTCCCAGCTATCCATTACCTTTTGCACAGGAACACTGTTCAGATGCATTTTTTTAACGGCAAACAGTGATATATGAGTCTGACACAATACTCCACTGACTTTAACTTAGAGGCAAAGCCCAAGTCATGAAGCTAACTGCATAGCCAGAAGAAATATAAACACTTTTTGACTGTAGAAGCAATAAAAGCTATCTTATGTCTCTTCCCATAACAGAACTCAAGCGCAAGGCTACCACTCAGATTTTATCCTATTTAACTGAGTTAGGGAATATGTTCAGAGGTAACTGTGCAGGCAAGTGGGACTATGTGTGGTTGCCCATTTATTTGCCAGCAGATGAAATCCTAATGAAAGGTGTTGTGTTCCTGCAGAGGTGCCTCAGTGATGCTGTGGCATCTCTGTCACACATCTGAACAATGCTTTGTCTGCCTGAGTGCCACTGAAGTATCTACATAGCTCTTGATCTAGGTCAGGCCAATTTCAAGGATCAACGCCATGACCTCTTGTGTTCTGCTGCAATACAGATGTAATTCAACATTAAAGCAACTACAGTATATCCTACCGGGCTTTCTCAGGTATTGACCCTAGATGGCACCTTTTAGTCAGCAATGCATAACAGGAGCAACAACAAAAACGATTTGTTAATTGCTACTGTAAAGCAAATAAACGCATCTTTTCCTGTGGTGAGGTGGTGAATGTGGCACTCATTCTTCCATGATACTCATAACAAAAGCCACACTTTTAGCCATCTGAACCCTTGTCTGAATATGTAATATGCATGAGCAGTGGTATCAATTTTATTTCCTCTTTAATCTTGAAACAGGCAATGGTTTTATGAGTGAAGGAGGGACAGTTCAAATATACTGATTTTTCCTGTTTTGTCTAAAGCAAACAGTGTAGATAGTGTGTTGTAATAACCTGTAAAATAAATTGTGATCTCAGAGCTCAGTTAGTAAAATTAGGTTTTGATACACTTTTAACATGCTGTGCATTTCAGTGGCTCTGGACTCAATTCCTCCTCTCAGGACACACAGCTCTGAATTGCCTGAGCGCTCCTAGTGTCTAATACCATTATAACCCCTAACAGTCCTGTCTGTCCAAGCTCAAATAAGTACATTTATTAGCCATATGAATCAGCATTGCATTCTCAAATCAACTGGGAATCTACAGTTTAACCTGGAAACACACCTTTAGTTTTGCTGTCTACACAGTCACGAGCTTTGCAATTATCTTCCACTATTAACTGATTATCAATTAAATCAAAATATCTCAGGTCATGAATTTTTGGAAGAAATAATAACTTTGTGCTTCAACTTGGGACAGTTTAGACTGAAAACATCAGTCTTTCTAATAAGTTCGATTTTTACTTATAGCTCCCAGGAGAATTCTACTCAATTCACTGCCATGTCAGCTAAACTCCTGATTATCAGGGTGGGACTCAAGCCATTCTATTTTACTAGTGGCATACCTTGAACTGTAAGAAAATTTTCTTTTTTTCTTGCTTATATTAACCTTAAAACTTTCCCATTCAGCATTTTCTACTAATGTTTTTCCTTCTATAAATAACACCATTTGACAGAAAAACCTTCAGGAAAGTGACCAAAACATCAAAACAAATAGGATGACCCCTTTGTGTTATTACCTGTTTCAATTTCCCAAATGTAAACTGAATTGTCTTCACATCCAACAATTAACACATTCTCAAGAGGGTCAAATTTTATCTTCTTCACAGGAAACAGATGCTTTCTAGCATGTAAGAGACATTGTCTCTTCTGGAGGTGTAGAATTGCTACTGAGTGGTCGCTGCACACACAGCACACTATACTCTGGTCTTTTAACTGCAAAACAGAAAACTCCAGTTTCAACGCTGTAACCACTGTAATTCATAACCACATCATTTTAACAGGCCTAGGAAGAGTATTCCAGTGATTTCCTTCCCAGAACATACTCATTTTAAAAAATTATGTTTTATGTCAGCCAACATCTTCAACTGGTTTTCAGCAGACTGGCTATACAATTCATTTCCTGACAGGAAAACATACCTTCATCTTTGTTTTTCCAGTATTTCAACTACAATAATTTTAATTCCATTTATTCACAATATTTAGCATACCAAAGCAGTGATTATATAACCAACTATACAGTAGCAGTTGTCCTAGAAGAGAAAGTAGTAAAAAAATTACCTTAAACCAAAGTGGTGCTCATGAAATATAAAATTATGTCAGGTCTAAAAAGCCAAGAGTTATGTATTTCTAACAAAAAAAAAACAACTAAGTTACAAATTCATTTCATACTGTATGGATCTGATACTGCAAAACCTTCCCTTCCTGCAAGTAATTTTTGGTGACACACAGAGGAATTCCCTCACAGAACAATTCAGCTCTTTAAACAAGACTGAAACACGAGCCAGGCAGGCATTAAATCCTACTCAGTTTTCAGAATAAAGATGAAAAGGAGTCTTACAAATATTAAAAACTTTATTATTGCAAACCATTTTTCTTTACTATTTTATTTTGGCATGTAAGTGGACTGGAAGTCATAAGTATCAAATCTGTCTTTGCAGGCTTTGCAAGAGGAATAATGGAAATCACAGCTTCACAGAATACATAGTTCAAAAGTTACATAGAACATTCAGTACAGTAACTCTCCATCTAAATTTAACTCCAGAATTTAATTAATTAGAACACAACTTTAAACTATTCTAAATATCATAAAATGCAAAAACATACACACAAAGGACCAAAAAGATGTGTCAGGAACCAAAATGAAGTATATCTATTTTGGACCAACAGAGAAGATTAAAATATTATAGTTCAAGCTCCTAGCTGCACTGAGTAAGTTTTTTAAATTTCAGGAGGAGTTAATCAGATTGACACATAAGTTAATAATCATGACAATAAAAATGGTGAATAGAATGTTAAGAGCTTCAATATCATATATTACAGACTCAAAAACTCAACTCCCTGCAACTAAAAGCAACTTTCAAAGACAACAATTAAGTGAAGGTAAATTAAGTGTAAAGTGGGCTAAAGTATTTCCAGATAGTGGTATATAAATATATACATATATTTTATGATTTTACTTACTCTGTAGTGTTCTGGGGATCGCAAGAGCTCTGTCACTGCACCAGACTGCAGATTAAACTGCTGTAGGATGCCTCCAGTAAATATATCCCAGCAGATCACAACAGAATCCTGGCCCCCTGATAACAGCCAGCTGGGATCAAATCTTACTGATTTGTCATGTGGATAAAGTAAGCAAGTGACTCTGCTACTGTGACCATTCAGAACCTTATAAGGTAGATTATCTGTAACAAGATTACACATTATTTTTGCTGTTTAAGACTAGGAGTTCCATGATTTACAGCACATTTCCTGAAAGTCAGGATAGATATAACCAGCCTTTATACAGTGTCAAAGAATTCTGGACCTGTTCCTAAAAGATAGAACAAAGGTCTGCACTCTGAGCTTCACTACTGAGATGTACTCTATATGTTCCCTTCAGCGGAATGATCTTTTAGAGAGCAAATGAAATAGGAAACTGCCAAGACAGTGACATGCCACATATCTCACTTCTAGGGGCTATCCAATCCCACAGCCATTCCCAGATTCCCACTACTGGAAAGCACCTTAGTAGTACTAAGCTGTGATCCAATAGATCAGCTATGGAAGGAGAAAGATCATCATAAACTTCCATTTTCCTCATCCCATTCCTGACTGCCAGCCCTAATTTTCAGAGAATTTTTACAAGGATCACTGGAAGTGATGCCAAAATTATGAAGTCTTCTGTGTTGGACTGAGATGAATCTGAACAAATTGTTATAACTTACCTTTAAGAAAAGATATGTTTTCTAAAAGTCTTGCTCTTGCAGTTTCTAAACCTAATGTTACAAAAATTTTCCCATTTTCGCATCCACATACAAGCTTATCAAGACCAGGTATGTACACAGAGGAACTGACAACTGTGCTTCCAAATCCATCTTCAGATCCACAAAGTTGATCAATAATGCCCTCTGACATGGAATGATGTTTATCAAAACTATCCTGAAGAGTCCACATGGTTGTAATTGGGATCTCTAGAGGGTGGGGCAAGAAAGAACTTTTTTGTTTATGCAAAACAAAATATAAAAAGTCAAAGTAAACAAAACACACCTTTTCATCTCTTGATCACTTCCCTTAACTTATCCTTTCTGCAGTCTAGGGCTGGAAAGTCAGCAATTGCTATTGCTCCTAACTA
This sequence comes from Pyrgilauda ruficollis, assembly GCF_017590135.1. Classification (NCBI taxonomy): domain Eukaryota; kingdom Metazoa; phylum Chordata; class Aves; order Passeriformes; family Passeridae; genus Pyrgilauda; species Pyrgilauda ruficollis. The sequence goes on from NW_024522539.1 coordinate 11,872,375, forward strand.
CAAGCAATCACCACACAATGAATGAATGAGCACCACTTTCCAGTGTAACAAGTTTTTTATGAGAATTTTGATTTTTATCAAAATTGACTCCAAGACATAATGAAAAGATGGTAGTAAGGTGCCAGAAGTGCCAAACCTTTTGGAGAACCATCAAACGTTGACACAGGAACATCAGGAACATGCCACAAAGTGATCCGTCCTGAAGCTTCACCAGAAAAAAGAACTTTGTAGAAAGGCTCCTTTCTTTCATTCATGAAGCCCATGACAAAAGGAAGACTCTGTGAAAAAGAACAGTAAGTCAATATTCAGAAAGGAAACAGATAAAATAATGCAATAATTAATTGTAAATGTGAAGGGGGTTTTTTTTTTCATCAAAAGCCGTAAAAACACAAAACAAACCACAGTTGTTTCCTTATCTGCCACTAAATCCTGCTCAGACCAAGTCTACTCTGCCTGGTGTGAACCTCTAAAGGATCAGCCCTGCTTTGCAAGTATCCTTGGCTAAACCCACATCTTAAATGGAAAAGTAGACTGGGAGGTCTCCCTGGGTTTATAGATTCACCAACATAAGGACCATAATGAAAGGTAAGAATCATGCTTTTACACAGGTAATAGCCCATAACACCATCATTCAGTCTTGAGGTGGTGGAGCATTTCCAAAGAGCAATGAAGCTGCTGAAGGGTGCGGAGCACAATTCTCATGGGGAGCAGCAGAGGGAGCTGGGATTGTTTGCTCTAGAAAAAAGGAGGCTCAGGAGACAGCTTATCACCCTCTACAATTACCTCTTATGTTAGATACACTTATTTACAACATTGAAGTTTGAGAACCAGTTTTAAAATAATTAACTGTCCTGTGAAATGGTTCATTTATAGTCTCAAAATGGAGTTCAAAACAGATTATCATACAGGTGATTTGGTTGTCTCACAAATCTGCTATAAAAACTATTCAATCAGTAAGGCAAGTATTAAAGCAAAAATATTTTAAAAGAGAGAGTCATTTTTTTTTAAAAAGCATATATTTGGGGGGAAGCATATGTGAGCTTTCTACCACCACCACAACCCTATTATTTGCTAAGCCATGTGTTTTGGCTATTTCTTTTCCCTCACCTTTCCTGACCTTTTGGCATCCTTCAGCAGTTATCCTATCTGATTTTTAGATCACAGCATTTGGCGAAAAGCTGAATGGCTTATGCTATTTCCCTTCAATGGAAAATTAAATCTGTCAGGCTTCACAGGATTATGCAACAAGCATGCTTTCTAAACGCCTACATTTGTCAACAGAAAACACTAAAAAAGAAAACAGGTACATACTTAGCAATGTTTCCAGTCAGCTGCAAATAAAAATATGTTTCTGTTGCATATTTTCAGAAACTGCTTAACAACCTGCTTGAGCTGTCACACAAAAACTCAAACTAAAGCAATTTCAGGCAAGAAATAAATCCACATCTTCCAACAGTTACAACTTCATTAACAGCATTAGCAAAACAAAAAAAAAACCAAAAAAAAACCCAAAACACACACAAAAACAAAACCAAAAAAACCAAAACCAAAAACAACGCAGAACCAAAACCTACACAGAATTATCCTTTCTATTTGCTCTAGTTCATTTTTTGCCCAAATAAAAAGACATTTCAAACAACGCAGAAACAAAACCTACACAGAATTATCCTATTTGCTCTAGTTCATTTTTTGCCCAAATAAAAAGACATTTCACATGTCTTTCCTGCCCCCCATTCCCCAGCTTCCTAATTATAATGAATTTTCTTCTTTTCAAATCATGTGTGTTTCCTTATTTGTGATCACACAAAACACAACATTAAGAGGGAAGATGTAAGTTTCCAACACAGCTGTGTACATTTGAGATACCTGTCTACCACAGTAACTTTAAATTTGAAATTGGTGTGACATGCTGTACTAAGTATAAATTCTCAAACAAAAGTGTAGAGATCAGCTACTTTTCCAGCTTCCTCTTAACATTAGAGGCTTCTTCAGTCCAAGGCCATGGATCTGAAGAGAGTCATATGTGTCTCATTTTACACATTCTGGGTGCATCAGTCTGCTCACAGTGCAAGAAAGTTCTGCATGTGATTATGCCTCTGAAGGCTCAAGCCAGCAGTATTCTGGATAAAATGCCACAGATTCAGACCCCTTCCATTTCAGGTGGATACACAGCCTATTTATATAGTTACATTGAAACATGCATATATTCCTTAATAAAACACGAAGTAACTTGCTCACATTTTGCACATGGGTTGCCTTTTTTGATTTTGGTTTTATGGCATGGTTGTATTTATTAGCAGATTTTATTTTTATTAATTTTTATATATTTGGAAGTAGAAGCTTCTAAAAATACTTTAGACCACATATTTTTTTAAAATATTTTTCTTTTTGCCAAAATTAGAGAAAATAAACAAGAACCAGTCTATCTAGAGTTGAAGATAAAGGCATTTTTCCACTGTGAAAAAAGCCTAAATATAGCCAAAAATCAGACAAAATACATTACAAGCCTCTCAAGTTTGTAAGTAACAATTTTAAAACAAAGGAATAAATATTACTGTTGTTTTTGTAGAACAATTAAATTTGTTGATGAATTCATATGTTCTTTTGGGATTACTCAGGTTATTGCAAACAGACAAACTTTCAAACCCTTATGAATTTACCTTATTTTCCTTCATGCCAGTAAAGCTGAGTAAATGAGGATAAACTGTTTCCTTCAGCACCTTCCCATCAGCAGGGTATGTGCTTTTAGAAAGGCCACTGTAAAATTAAACAAGCGATTTTAAACATACAAGCTTTAGAAAGTCATTTTTTTAGAAAGCGGAACAGTAACATCCAAGATTCACAAGTTCAATTAAAGGTAACCAAATAAGTAATTACAGGAGACTTTTTGAAATCACAGCACCAGCTGCCCAAGTTCTACATGGCTAATCTTATTCCTATGTCCCCTGCTGTGTCAAACAAAGACTGAGGGCTGTCAAACTCAGGGCAAATCTTTGAGTGCCAAAGTGGTTTTGTTCTGGTTTTTGATCATTTGCAACATGCAGAGATTTTCCATAGTAACCCTCTCAAAGTTCATCTTGTACCTGAACTTTTTGTGTGAATTTCCCATCTGAGCCCACCTGTTTAGCAGCTGGTAGATGTAACTGTGGCCATCTTCTGTCCAGATGATAAGTCTGTAAGCTGCCAGCACTTCCCCACCAGCAAAGCACTGACCACTCTTACAGAACTCAGTACAAAGCAAGGAGAAATCACAATAATCATAGACCTAAGTTCAGAAAAACAACAAAACATAAATAGTATTGGCAAATTCATTTTAACCTAAACTGAGTTTGGAGAGAGAATCAGGAAGTAGAACATGAGTTCAACTCTTTGTTGTGGAACAAATATTGTTAAAGCCTAGCATGTTTTGATAAACTACTACAAAGTCGGACTCAAACCATACAGTTCAAAGTCAAAGAAACTGACAGTTAAAAAAAACTCAATCAAAAAGTAGCTTTAGGGCCTTATAGTCTCATTATAGAAATTAATAGAAATCCATGCATATTACAGATATTTTTCCATGAAAAGTGGAAAAATCCATTCTACACATGAACTTCCTCTATAAATGCTTTTGTATAGAATTTAAGTAGCCCAAGAGACATCTCAAGGATACAACTACATTACTTGAAGTTGACCCTGGTACATGTAAAATTTTTTGACGCATTCCTGTCCCCACAGAGATTTTGGAATCAGGTATAAATGTTAAAATAATCGTGACTGATTAATGTAAGAGAAATCTTTGTGCACTGGAAAAGAAAAATACAAATTTTTTACAATAAGTTTCAGTTTAAATTGTGTTTTTCTAAAACATTTTTTTAAATTTTTAGTTACAATATTATAGCTACAAAAAAAGCAATATAGCCTGAGGTCTTTAGTTTTGCTGCTGCTATCAACAAACAAAGGTCCCAGACTACTGAGGACTCGCCAACTGTGAGTACTTCTGTCATACTTAAACAGGGATTTTTATTCTTTGTCTCCCTTTCAAATGCACTGCAGAGAGGACTATAATGCACTCACAGTGCTCTAAAACTGTCTAATACTTAAATCCCCCTTCTATCCAGCCAATTTGGAGTTAAAGTTTTAAAGAGGAAATACATTCATAAAAAACAAAAGCTTCATCTCTTTCACAAAGTTAAGCCAAGTAGTGTTGCAGGCATAATCATATCTGACAATTTGTGAATGCTTTCTTTAACCTAAGGAGAAAAACAAGTATCTGCATGTAAAAATCATATTTGCTTTCCAAAATTACCAACATTAAAAAGAAAGTGTAATTCTCAATAATGTACCTGCCAGCACATGGAGGACACAACAAGAAGGAGCCTTTCCGTGTAAGTACAAAATCTTACTGCTTGACAGTTTACACAGTCCAGAGATTTTGATTCCTTCTCACACACACTTTGTTTCTCCTTTACAACACAGAGAGGAAAAAAGGCTATAAAATTTGTTTCAGATATCTGAGCTTTTAGAATAGAAACAACCCACTGAAAATAACTTTCTGTTAAGAACTTTCAAAATTGAAAGCAATGTATAATTCTTAATTAACAATAGAAAGGCAACAGGTACACAACTAATGTGTAAACAGAAGAATGTAAACATTCAGAGTGGCTCAGACTGTGATCTCACTTAAAGAAGTGATAATGAATGTGGAGAAGGACTAAAGGCAGGCAATAATAGAAACTGCTGTAATGAGTATCTGCCAGGCATTCTTCAGTGAAAAAATAGCTATAACACCTATAAAACAGAGGATCAGATTCAGAAAAACTGATGAATATTTTACTTTCCCACTCATTCTTGTTGCAAGCAGGAGTCTGAGATGCTGGTGTTGCCATATGTCTAGTTTGCCCTTAACACCTTTAAAGGTAGTGTAAAAGCAATTAATTTTCTTAGCTTTGTATTGCTAAATGTACTGTTAAAAACAATGTATGTATTTTCACACTTTTTGTGGGAATATCAGACATATTAAAGTCATCATACCCAAAAGTATTCTATTGGAATTATATTTATTAATAAAATCACTTTAGATGGATGTTTCCTGTTTTTTTAAGATATCAACAGTCTCAAAACCTCTCAGAGAAGGGCTATGTATGCTTGGAATCATGGCTATAAAACCGAAAGCCATTTTCTTACAACATCTTGCAGCTTCAGTTAATTCCAAGTAAACCCAACAATATTTATTAAAATACTGCTCTTCAGAATTTAGCCGGATTGTTATGAACTCTGCAGCAGTCCTTCCACAAAAGGTGCCCCCAGGCAGTAAAAAGATTGCACCACACCATATGTTCCTCTGACATCTGTAATCAGTTGTTAGGACCCTCAGAATTTTTAAAACACAGCAGTAGGATTTGCTCTAGGAATGTTGAAAAGACACACCCACCCCAAAACACCACAGATAAATCAAAACCACACAGGATGGTACCAAACTTGACAGACTCTCCTAAGGAGCCGGATTCTACCCATGAACAAGTATTGCTGCCCACACCCTGGTTTGTCCAGCCACGCAGTGGTGAGTTACCAACATTCAGAGAAATCTGTTGATATTTTGCCTGTTCTGTCTCACTGCTGAAGTCCCATTGTGAATGTAGCTTTTAGAGTATAAATAAAACAAAAATTGCATCCCAATTCTAACACTTGTTCATGGAAGGTGACAGCTGCTGAGAATATTAACCCAAAAAAGAGTGAGTTTGAAGGTAGAAAAATGGGACACTTGACACAGCAAGGGTCTTTTCCAAGTGAAGACAGCACTGTGAAAAGCAGACTGAGGAAAACAAAATCCAAAGGACCTTTTTGAAGAGAGTAACAAGGGTGAAGAGGGAGTACAAAGGCCAATACTGAAGAGCTTTGAGCTTAAAGGACAGAGTGAAGGGGTTCAAAGACATTATCAGGATGGCAGGAAAGCATTGCAACTTGAGCATCCTGGAATATGAAAAGCCAAGAAGCCTGGCCAAAAGGTAATACAGTTGTCAAGGCAAGATCTGTTCAATGGCCCAATTTTAAATAATGCTATGAAGATGTGTTTTCAGAATTTTGTAACAAAAGTAATAAAATCTATTTAATATACATCCAGAAGATGTACATTTATTCATATTCTACTTCAATGAAGCCTTTACTTGAGAACATTCATGTTAACACTGACCTGAATGCTATTCAGAGATGAAGACAGGTCCCATACTTTGAGAACTCCAGCTACAGACACTGCAACTAAAGAGTCTTCTGTGAAAAGTTAACAGTGAAATAGTCAACTTGAAGCCAAGTGCAAACAGTCCCTATCTATTCAGCACTAAAACAAGGATTCTGCAGGACACTGCTTAGATGAAATATCAGTTTTACAACAAAAAAAAAAGTAAATTAGGTACAGAAATACAAAACATGAAAGCAAGCAGTGAATAATGTATTAATAGAAGGCACAGAACTGTGCCTTTAATTTATCTGACATTACTAAACTTATTTATATTTAAATCCAAGAACTGAGCTTTTACAGGCAGTATAGGTATTTTTTTCTCTATAAACAAATAAAACAGGAGCCTTAAAAACACCTCTTGTGCTATCAATAAAACCTTAACATCATTTACATAGCAGCTCTGTGAAATGATTTGATATTAAATCAAGTAGGAACATACCATCTATGCATAAATATTATATCACAATTTAATTTACCTACATAAATACATGTAAAACATATACCTTGAATTCTTGCAGAGTGTACAATACACATACAATTTATCCAATCAGAAGACTGAGATGATGATAAAGTGTGAAGAACATCCAAAGTTTTAGCATCAATAATAAGAACATCTTGATATTCTCCACAACAAAGAAGCCAGCCTTCACCTGTCATTCGGAATGAGCAATGGTAATACTGTCCAAGTGGAAAGCAGAGAATCAGCACAGATACACAAATGACATGAAGATTTTCACACTGAACATGTCATAATCAACACTTGTAGCATCACTAAAAAAATCTAAGGCATATGTGAAACCATACCCAATATCACTAATGACACTAGCAGGACACACAGCTTAGTAAAAGGTGCTTCAGACTGGAAGCAGCATCTGTCCTTCCTAAATATTAGGATTTTTGTAATTTTTGGAAGAAAGTCAAGTGTTAATTTTCCCTATAAATTGCTAAGGAGTTTGAGACTTGTTTCTGTGAGAGACCCCTCTCCAACCATTTCATAAAGCTCCTGTCATCAAGAGTTGTATGAAAAGGAAAAATCAGGTGAAGATGCAGAATATTTGTAATTAAATTTTTCATAATTAATTACTGATTACTTTCCAGGAAGGATTTCTACTCCATAGGATATTCTTCATTCTGACATTCAACACCCTAGTGTTCAGAAGATTCTTTCTCAGCAATCACAACAGGGAAAAAACCAACAGACACAAGGCAAAGGAACAGAGTGCAAAGTGACTATGAGGATTTTTTTTTGCTAGGTGTTTTATATGTGCAAGGACATCTGCATTATATGTCTAGCTGTAATTGTAAACAATTTATATAAATGCATAAGCAGCCACCTCAAAGCAGATTTACATTTATTACTAACCTTAAAGGGAACAATCATCTAGTCAGACAAAAATATCAGACAACCCAAAAAACAGCACCTCATTTATAAATTTTCTGTACAGTTTTGGTCGTATAATAATTGTTTTTTTCAGTAAACTAACTGATGTGTGTAGTAAAAATAACTGGAAATAGGATAAATAGTACTACAGACATTATGAATAAACATAGGCAGAAATGCTTAGAATTTACAATTACTGTTACCATTAAATTAGGCTTGAAATAGAGGATTTTTATAGTCAGTAATTCCTCTGAGAAAATTCCACACTGGTTAAGAGCCACACATGTTTAAGTGTTGACCCTGGAGTTGAATTTAATTTCAAATGGCAAATATTCAGTTTGCACTACTTGACATCTGCCATTCATACCTAAATCATCTACACTGAACAAAAGGAACCTACTAGAACAGATAGTTTAGTAGTTCAATTAAAACCAAACATTAACTACAGCACAAGCAACCATTCCCCATGGAACAACAAGGAAAAAATCTACAATAAAACACACAGAAAAACAATTTATTATAGTTATCTGAAGGCTGCATTTTAAGAATAGTTTCTCCTCCCAGAAACATCCACTTCTCGTAAGAAAGCTTTCCTGTTAGATGTCCCTATTTTCCTTCAACTCTCTTGCCCAAGTTATTAAACAAACATAATTATTAGCCACAATTAGGTTTAGCTCATTTCTAATAGAGAGGAACTACCTATTTTCTACAAGTATTTGCTACACCTACTTGGAGGGTAAGAGTGAATATTCTCTCTGATCTCCACAAAAAAATGTACAGATTGTCAGCTAATCAGCTAGGCCAGATTTGCCTACTTCCCTGCAGAAATTGTCTGTAACTTCATCTATTAAAATCTAATTAAGCACTAGAACATAGCAGGTCAAATTATAATTTTAGGAGCAATATAAGTATTGCTTTGTTTGTGTACATACATCCATTTAACGAATATAAACACTTTAAGCATATGCACAAATAGAAGTGTAGAATAATTCTTAATTTATACAGTTTTTATACACTATATATATTAAAAAAAAATTGAACAAATTAATCTTCCATAATTTTTGTTGGCAATATATCCAAACTTTTTCCTCTTCCCTTTACAATTATCATATCAACCAAAGAAGTGTCAGGAAAAACATTTTCTTCTGGAAGTGTTAAAAATTTTGGATTCCAAATTGGCTGTGCTTTGGAGTTACATGAAGGCTTGGATATCCATCATTTGGAGCCTTAATTCCAGCTTAGACTTCCTCACTGAAGAAAACCAGCATTTTAACTAATACAGGAACCCTGAGCTTCTCCTCTACTAACATATCCAGAAATAAACCATGTCCCAGAATCAAACCCATAGACATTGGGCCCCTCAGTCTCACTCACATGTTTTTCAAACTCTCCCACACTCCAAAATCTAGATTCTTATTTTACCTGGATACAGTTTCAACCAGACACACAAAATTATCTGAAGCAATATTGAAAGTCTCTGAATATAAGGGATTTGTCCTAAAGTTCTGCAATGAAGGAACATGCATTTTTAAAAATGGGGTGAACTCTTTTGGAGGTAGGAGTTCAGCACCAAAACCAAAAGCTTAAAAATAAGTCTTTCAGCAGATTGTCTCGCAATGTTTGGCCAGATTACTTGTACTTTTAAAACGCCATGAAAAAGCCGACATCAAACTTGAAGCTTCCATGCAATTTTAACAAGACAAGAGCAAAGATTAAGACCATTTCACTTGGCTATCTGATGCACAAACAGTAAGTTAATCAATACTGCATTTCAAATATTTGCAGCTTAAAAGTAATCAGTCTGATTTGATTAAGGAATGCAGAGGAACATAAAATTCTCAATTCTTTTCTGAGAAGAAAAAAAACTGAAAAAGACAAAAACTACTTATTTTGTGACAGGGTCTTTTTTCCGACGTTACAAGCTGTATATTTAAAACTGTTTCTGAAAAATATAAAGTTAATAAAGGAAAACTCTTGCAATGAACAGAGACCCCATGAAAAGCTGCTATACTTACATGGATTGCTGTATGCCTATAAGGAAGCTTTGCGTTCACAATGCACTGTCCACTAGTGACATTCCAAACACACATCTCCCTGCCAAAGATAATTTCATATTATTCTCTGTCATTTCCACTCAATTGGCTGGAATAATTTTGTGCCACCAAGTTTTTCTTTAGTGCTGTATTTAAGTGTAGTCTGGTCATTTATAAAGCTTTTTGTTACAGATTGCTGGGTAAGAAAATGTAGTCATTAGCAGGGGATGACATACAGTGTCTGTTTCTTTTTGTTTTGGTAATTACACCCTGCTGCCTTGCAACCAACCTGACTTTAAGACCAACTCTGGTCTTCAACAAATTGTAGGTATACTGCCATTACAGCTCGTCAACATGTCACTGTAACTATCTGTCACTGGAACTACATCCTCCTGAAAATGATTCATTTCACTGAACTTAAACCACACGTTTCGAAAAGCATCATGCATCTTCTCCCACATCAGTTCTTGAGAGGAACAACGTTTGTTAAGAAGAAACAGTGCCATCATGAGGCTGTTCTCAAAATCTGCTTTCAATACACAACCACCTGAGTACCTGCGCAACACTACAGTTACACTTGGACACATTTAAGGTTGTTTGAGAGAGACTTTGGCACACGTTCCTTATCTACACATTATTCAGCATGCAGTGGGACTGGATTACAAGAGACAGTCAAATTAAATGTTGTAAATGAGGCTGAATGAGATATTATAGCTCAGCAAATGAATGTTAAACTTTTATGCTTTTAGATTTTATTTAAAAAACAAACATTACTTCCAGAACTGAAACACTCATTTCATTATTTCTCACAATACATTGTAAGAAATTTTCTGTATCAAGACTTAAAGAATACACTGGGGACAGCATTTTATTATATAAGAAATACTACTTAGTGATTTACATTTTAACCTACCTACTTTCCCATTTGATGCTAAACTCAAAGCATTATTTCTTAATATTTTTAGCTGAGCAATAGCAGCATCAAAGTTGGTAGATCCAAAGTCAGAAATTAAGTGAAAGCTTTATACTGTCTGCTAAACCTTTCAGAGCAATGATTTTCTCATCGTTTGTATCAGAACTTTACTCCTTTAGCTACATTACTGTGATACATACATACCTAGAAGCATGCACAAATGAGACCAGAATGTCAGAATGTAACTTCAGCTTCTGGATGATGTATTCAATCTACTGTGTGTACTAATAAGGAGTGAGCAATATCACACATTCCACACAGCATGTGCTGTAGGACAGGTTTGTCACTCAGGACATCAGTGAGAATTCATGAATCATTAGAGATTCCTTTATAAACTTTCATATTAGATGTACAAAAAATTATGTTCAATGTGCGTTCTTCTGGGATTAGTCAGTTATAGAAACTTTGAAACTAATCCGGAGTGGAACAGGGAAGCTTATCATAGAATCATCTTACATAAGACTTCCATCCTCACTACAAGAAGATGGAAGCTTGAAAATGGCAAAAGTGAATTATCCACAAGCCAGAAAATGCATCTTGGCAAACCCTCCACCTCCTGAAGACAAGGATTCCTACTTGTAATTACCTGAACTTCATGTTGCATCATTACAGGGATCAGTGATGGATGCTTTGCACTTATGTCATACAGATGGGAAGTCAGCAGTAATTTGGTAAAAGTGAACATTTAAAGGGGCCAGAAGACAATTCAATCCTACCTATACACATTCCAAACAAGTGTAATGATCCCTTCAGAGCTATAAACTTTAGGATGTGAGCATCCCTGTATGGTATATCTACAGTAATATCCTCATTTGTGTCTTAACACTTTCTATCCCAGTTTTTTTTTTTAAGTACAGTGTCTTTGCTCCCAGTATGATCTGGAAGCAGTATTGCACTAACAAAACTTCAGAACTGGGAAGAAAAGCAGCTTCTTCTCAGAACCCTTGAACAGAACTATAGAAGGGCAATACAAAACTGGTTGTAGATTTCTCACCCTCTCTGTACATAAACAGTAACATTTACCACTGCCTGTCCAGTGAGGTGGTCTAATCTTTCAAGATTAAGAAGCCTGAAATAGTTTTTTTTGCAGGTTATCCCTTTGTAGTATACTCATGATTGAATGAGAGAAACAGCCAGGGATCCTAGCAGCCAGAAAGGCCAAATAAGCTACTCAGTGAGAAACCAGTAGCCTTAAGGTGTGGGAAGGTACAGCTTGAAGGACAATTGACAGCTAGTCTTCATGGAAAGCCATTTTAACAGCGCTGTCCTGTTAATTAGAAAGTACGAACCCAAAAAAAAAAGGGGAATATAATTAAGCACTGAGACAAAATTGCTTAAGAAAGCCCTTAAGGAAGTAAGCAGCTAGCCCTGTTTCAACAGGTGAAATCCTAACAGGTCTTCAAACCCCAGCTGAAAATGTTATCAAAGGTTCTTAAGTGTAACCTAGCAGAAATGCAGGAAGTAGTTTGACTCAAGTGACAGGCTATGTCATAACACACACATGGCAGAAAAACTGCAAGATCAAGGTCCTCTGAAAGGATATTCTCCAAAACAGTACATCAGATTCAAATACAGAAAAGAAGCACGTATGCCTTTATTTCATGGCCATTCTGTTTCTATACAAACTGACTGAGGAACCATAAACCATATAAGAGTACATTGGCCTCTTTTACTGGTTCAGTTCTCAAGTCTGAGCTCAGGAAGAAACAGAGAAAAACACCATGATATTCAAATGCTGTTGAATTGCTGATACTCCCCAATAACCCATTAATTTCTCTTTGAATGGGGTCTAGTCAACGCCTTTAATAGTTCCTTTTTTCTGTCTACTAAGTGGATATGTGAATCTGCCAAACCTTTGTGTTGTCCATGGGACAAGCTCTTAGTTGGATCATTGAATTTTAACAATATAGTCACTATCCTAAGTAGCTGCTATCATTTTAATATCATGGAAGAGGATTGAAACATTTCTGCAAATGCATAATCTGACCTACACTTGACACACATTTCATGATTTAAGAAATTAATTATTGAATATTCAGTTACCTACCCATTTTCAGTAGCACTTACTACGTATGGCTGTTTCTCAAACTCTCTTGCTTTTGCCAAACAAGTTACAGAAGCAGTATGGCCAAAGAGAATTTCTTTAGATGAAATCTAGGAGAATAATACAATGATTTATCTCAATTTCTGTATAAACTAAGGATATCTAAAACCAAGAGAATATTACTTGTAGATCTATATAATTGTCAACCTGCTTCATATTTTTATCTTCTCCCATCATGTTTCTGGAATGCAGAAAGATGTGGAAGAATTTTTATGGAGTCTGCATAAAGCTAAGTTTTTGTATTCACTGCATTCATCTTCTGAAGAATGTATGGAACATCAAATGTAATAAAACAGTCAATGTGCAGGACATCTCTAGCCTTCATCCTATAGAATGCACCAAAAGCGACACAGTGAAATAGAAACTGATAAACAAAAGCTCTTAAGCATGTGTTTCATACCACATGTTTGAATAACCTGATTATCACTGCATGCAAAGGTCTTAATTGGAAAAGTAGACTCATAAAATTGCAAACTTTCAGACTGTGTTTGAGAACAAATGTAAAATAAAATTTATTTACTAAATATAAAAAAAAAGAATAGAAACATAGTTCTAGAAACACAGAATAAAAAAACAGGAACTGTTTTGACTCTGTTCCATTCTGAGGAAAATAAATATGAAATAAAGCAATAATTTGCATCTTGGTTACATCAAAAATAAAACTTTCATCTTTCTGCTTCCATCTTGGCAGACAGATTTGGTTTTATACTTTTCCTTTAAATGACAGGTCCTGCTCAGCAATTGATTTACAACAGAAAAAAACCCTTCAAAAATACAAATCATGCTAATTGTATATATTTACTTGCTGCCATTGCTCAGAGCACAGTCTCAAATTATAATCCACTGGGCATGCTAATCTATGAAAAATTCTCCAAATTCTGCAAATAACAGGTTGCTTATATAGGCATTTCACTTCCTGCTTCATGAGTTTCCTATAACAAACATCACACTATCTTTAAAAATTCATCTAAATAACCACAAGTCTGGGTAATCCTATTGTCAATAATAAAAGATAAAACTCCAGTCTACCTGGCAACTGTAGCACAGTGGACACAAACCTGTAAGTCTGATGAAAGATCCCAGAGACATATTTGTCCTTCTTGGCTCCCTGTAACTATGGTCTGTTGGTCATCCGTGATCATCACAGCAGTGATGCTGTGAGAGGGAGCTGTTCTCCCCCACACAGCCACAGCTGGTACTGATGGCTTCATGGTAACACCTGAAAACAAACAAGTCATGATGATCCTAAGTAGGATTAAGCATAAGAAAAAAATCAGCTATAAAAAAGGGGGAATGTAATCAACATCTGGAAAGGGAAGCCATAAAATATTGCCTGATAAGGCATTGAAACATTTTCTTGCTGTTGCCAACATCACACTAACCATTTCAGGGACCAGTACTATCAGAATACTGAATCATCAGCAACAAGAGTTTTGTGCTGCCCCACACAACCTGGTTTAGCTCTGATGGGCTCATGTTGCTCTCCCCAAATGTGGCTGGTGGAATACACCACAGCCAGCAGCGCTGCTCACTGGTAACAGCAGAAGCCATCTGCTGGAGCAGAGGTGGCACAAGAGCAGGGTGTCAATAAGGACCCTGTGATTTCTAGAAGGGTAAGACAAGAGAAAGATAATATGGCCAAAAGGAGAGAAGTGGTGGTGGATCAAGGAGGAAAAGAAAAATGAGGCCCAAGATGGCAAAGCTATGTACCTAACTATATACCCAACCAATCTGTGGCACTCCTAGAGCCAAGAACAAGAAGTAAGGTGGCAGCAGAGTTGCAAGCTGAGAAACAGAGAATGAATAGACTTTGTTGCTCAAAACATGAGTCCCTTGCCCAAAAAAAATTTATCTAATAGATTTGTCCCTACTGAAAAAAAACGATTTAATAGGGTTATCCATCTGGCTGAGAGCAGCTTTGACTCCCACCAGCTGGGCAATAGATAGACAGATTGACCAATGTCAAAATTGTTTGTATATGTCAACATGTTATTCTCAAGTGTCAGTAAACAAGAAGGAGCATATTTTAAGTTGTTTCAGATTCACCATTATCTATGGTCTCTTACATAAACATTTTAATTTTTCTTTTCAAAAGTACTGCATGTCACCTATGCCACCTTTCTTTTAATCCAGACAGCAATAATATGATTGAAGACATATTTCAGAGCAACCACTTTGCAGCCACTAAGCAAAATTCACCTTTCAGAGAAGGTGTGGTCCAATTTGTCCTGGACAAAGAGACACCAGAGCCCTTTGTACATCCTTAGGACAGAGGTTCAAAATGAAACAAGATACAGTAATGCAACTGGAAGAACTCAGTCAAAAAACATGACAGTAAAGCTGAACTTTTCTGAGGAGAGACAGGAAGTGGGCAGAACAAAATGCATGACAGCCAGTAACAGTGAGTCAAAGTAACACAGGAATGATGACAAGTGACATGAAGAGCAGTTCCTGTGATAATTCAGAAAAGACCACAGAACAGAAATGGAGCACAGAAGCAGCCTTTTAAGTTATGCTTAAGGAAACTGTAACCCAGCACAACAGCAGTTGAAAGCAGGGACACAGACAAGAGGTATCTTCATGACTATTACTAAAAGCCTAAAGCGATACAGAACTAAAGGAATGGTCTTGCTTCCTGACAAGAAAATGAGATAAAGGGCTCAGCTACTGAGAAAAAGGCTGAAAAGACTGGTATGGCACACTATTGAGGTCCTGCCATATAACCTTGACAGAATGCTGAGGGCAGAGGAAGAAGAATCTAAGAAAAAATTGAGGTCATGAGTTCATTAGGCTAAATCCCACTTAGTTTCATATAAAAGCTCCTTGTGGATATATAAAAATACTGAGACATTTTATTGTCCCCAGCATTAGAATCTGACTTTTCTAAAACTTTTTTTAAAATCTCCAGTCATATGAAGTTACTGGTGAACACTGAAATCCTTTCATCTTGCAGTTTATGCTCTGAAATAAAAGCTGTTCTGACAATCCTTAATGACACATTTTTATTTATCAGGTAAGCTAAAAAAGGTTGCCATTTTCATAGAACTTATAAAGGGATGGCTGCCAAAAGAGTTTGAAGAGCCAAATGCTGCATCTTTAAAATGTATTTGCTTGCATATCATGTAGTCTTTTATACTTGTACCATGAGAGTGTTCAATTAGTGTAAAACAACACAAGGAAGCACAATTCAGGTTTGTGCTGCATTGAATATTGAATATTAAGTCATAAGTTATATTTTCTTATAAGGGGAACATAAATCAAGCTCAATATTCTTAGCCAAAGACCTACTGCTGAGCAAGTGATGAGCAAGTGATTTGAGAGAACTCAAATCAACAGATATTAAAAAGAAAACAAGCTGGTAGAATTTGCTAATGTGGAGATGATTTATCTGCAGACAGTTTAGTTACTTGTGAGTAACATGAATAAAAAATTACTGCTACTGACAAAACACTGGTTGTAAGAGAATTAATTTAGACTGAAATGTTACAGGAATATTTGGTATGCTTTCCTTTCCATCACAACTGAAGCCCAAGAGAAGGAAAGCAGAAGGTATATGAATTTTTGCATTAATACAGTCCTTAACTTTTTTATCCACTTGCTTCTTGGCTTTTTGGATTAAGATATTTTGATGCACAAGCAGTTTGAATGAAACCTTTGCTTCTAAGTGTAGCATGACTTCATTAGAAATACAGCATATCCACATGGACACATTTTGACAATACTTAACTTGACCAAATTTTTTAGTGATACTGATGGCACCTAAAGCAAACTTTTTGAAATAAAATCAACAGATATTTATCAGACTGTTCATTTTAAAAAGGTAAAAGCTGTTTTCACAAAGTCAAATATTGCCCAAGGCATATCAGAGCTGCATGTAGCTTATCAGCACATGTCAAATTCCTCCAGCTCTGCCCACTCAAGCATGTCTGATTTGCAGTATTAACCCATAACTCAACTAGAAATCACGTTGCTCAGTTCTACTGCCCATTTCTCCCTGCTTACAGCCTAATAAGCTTATTTGTGCTGTCCTTATAAGCATACTGCCAAAGAATGTTCTCTCATTACTGAAAAGCTCTGGTTTTTGTTAAAACCATACCAGCCCATCTCACCACTAACTTGTTCAATCTCTACTATTCTGTCTCTATTTCCTTTCACACTGAAACCCCACCACAAACCATTGTTAACTTGTAAAATCATCCAAAATCTCAGAGCTTCAAGGGCTTTGGTTGTACTACTTTAATAACTTTGGACAATTTGTGTAGTATTAAAGCTTAATTTGGAAAGCTGAGTACACCATCTTTTATTCTACAGGAGCCATGAGATATTTAAAAGTCTAATCAAAAGCTTTAAGAGGCCAGAAAACTGAAGGGCTGACCTTGAATGCCTTACTAAGCACATATTTATGCAAGGTCTTTTCCTCATCACTCAGCTTTTTTGACTAGGACTGGTCATGAACTGATGAGAATGAAAAAGGTCAGATTATACCACAAAGAATCAGTGCCATCATAGCTTAACATATACTTTCCCCATATATACTAAGTGTATCTTGACTTTGACTCCTCTACTGACCTTAAAACAAAATGAAATAATGGTTAGCTTCTCTATTGGGCTCATTTCAGACTTTCCAATCACTGCTACATAATTACTGCTTAACCTCAGGCACACACCCCCTTCCCTGAGCTGCATTTTCTCAAAATAAAAATTATAATATTAAAGCCCGTGGCCTAGGAACATAAAGGGTTAGAAGGGCAGAGTGGCTGAGGTCTCAGGAGCATGCACACCCATGCACTCAGTGGTCTGAAGTGAGAAATCTGGGCTCTGTTTTGCCCCACTGAAGATTGCAGCACACATTCCCAACTGGTTCCTTGCATTTTCAGTGCTTGCTCAAGAGCCTAAAGGAAGCTTTACTGAATGACACATCCTCAAGACGTTAAACTATTAGCTACAGTTGTAAGAATGAGATTGATAAAGAAAATAAATATCCTGATCTTTCAATGAATTCAGAAAAAATGCTTCTGATAAATATATATACACCAAGGTCCTTAAAATGAGGAGCTAAACTCCCCCCAGGGACCTAATCTCAAACAGTTCACGTTAAAAAATGCTGGTTGTGCCAAATTTCTTTCTCATCACTATAACCCATTAAAAAGCTACCAAATGCAAATTTATAGTTTATTTATAAAAGGAGAAAGACTTCTTGTAACAAAATATCACTTTACAGATAACAGTTAACCTGCCAAAAAAAACATTTTTGAATTTATAGCCATACTCATTTCATGTTTCCTACACCTTCCAAGCTGTCAATAGAAGGTCACTTTCTTAAAAGCCCAGTTAAATGTCCAGTAATCAATCCAGGCACAAAACAAAACTGTGCAGAAATTTGCTTACAGTGCTGAAAACATTAAGATAATAGCAGAATTTGGCTGTTTGCGTTGGATTCAATAAGTTCCCCCCTGCACACCCCATTATATTCATCTTTGTAGTAAAAGAAACCTTAGGAAGTAAAATTTAGGTAGAGTCTAAATTATTTAATGACCAGTTCCTACGGTTTTTGTGCTTTTAATCTACCTCATTCTCCTGTTCCTGTCTGCTCTTTCATTTCATCTGACATATTCTTTGTTTCTACACAGGAAAATAAAGTTCTATCAATATTGGTTTTACTCTTAGTAAAAAGCTAATAATTTTTCTTCAAAGTAGCTTTGCAGTCTGTTGGTCCATTCTACGCTGCTTTCACAACTTCATT
The DNA here is from genome assembly GCF_017590135.1 of Pyrgilauda ruficollis. NCBI lineage: Eukaryota > Metazoa > Chordata > Aves > Passeriformes > Passeridae > Pyrgilauda > Pyrgilauda ruficollis. Next base: position 11,890,826 of record NW_024522539.1, read on the forward strand.
TTACAATGCAAATGTTGCACTCTCCTTAAGCATGTTGCACATCATTTGTGATAATCCTTTTTAGAATATGATGGGACTTCCCTCAAGACCTGTTGGACTACACCCTAGAGGGCTGGAGTCACTGCTGAGTGACACCCAGAGCTCCCAGGGGATGGGGATGTCCTGCTCCTGCAGTCCAAGGGAGCAGGGCACTGGGACCAGCAATCGATACAACCCATTTTAACTAGCAAGAAGCACCTGGTAATACCTTGTTTGTATTTCTTGAACGAGTGACACAAGAAACACTTATTTCATTCCACACAATAATTCACCACAATCAGAAGGAGCACAGTAAGGGCAACACCATCTCCCAGCTGCTGATTACATCAAAGGTTTGCAGCACAAATTCAATTTTATGATGTTAATCTCAACCTGCCACTCAGAAATTTTCTCTGAGGGATATGACTTTTTTTCTCTGGATTTCATTTTAAGAATGATTTTCTTCTTCTACAATCAATAAAGATATGTTTTCATCAAAAGACTCTATCTTGGCAGAATTCAATTGGCCATCTCAAAACCTTTTGGTGACACAATATTAATTAAGATAGTTTATGTTGCACCTAAGCTGGAAAATGGGGCAGTTGAAAACACAGCAACTCAACATTTGTGCTTTTCACACTGTCATAAGATACAGTAAAACCATCTTCACTTCCTTGAAGTTCTTTTTTTACCTCATAAACAGTTACATTATATTAAGCTCCCTAGAAAAATATCACAGCATGCTTTTTTGCTAAGTAGATAAATCAAGTGTGTCCAAAAAAATAAATTTCCACTTTCTTCAATGGTCATTAAAGGCTTCAACAACATAATAGTTGTTTAAACATGTTAGACTAAACTTAATGCATGTAAGTTAGCAAACTTCATTTTAAATCCCATATACCAAGGATATAAACTAAGTTTAATAAAAAAAAAATACGTTATGAAAATATGCATGTGGAGCTGTAAAAGACATCTTCTCTTTAAGAAAAAAAAACACATTTATTTTACTGTCTGAAATAAGGTGCCTGAATGTCCTATCAACTACAAGAATGGATATGTCCAGGAAATGAACCTTGCTTAGGCACTATGCAGAACCACATGCATGTGAGTTATCTGTCACTCCTACAGCATTAAGCATAGAAAAACTATCACCTTAAGTCATCTCCAGTGGAGTTACAGCAAAATGGTGAAATGCTTTGCAGCAGCAGACTTTCCATCAGGGTTTAGGACAATCACGCATCAATTCTTACAGGAAAGCACATGTGACAGGAGGGCCATCAGTCTCTGCAGAATGTAAGCTTTGATTTCCATGAAATTGCATCTTATTCAAAGATTTTACCCTCAGTTTTATACATGTTCAGTCATGCCTGGGTTTATTGAAAATAACAGTTCTCCCTCCAAGAAAGTGCTCCATCCTTATGCTAGCAAAGGAACAACTCCTTACATTTTCTTAGTTGCAAATAGTTTTTGAGCAGAAAAGCATTTATGCCCTTTAAAGAATCAATGATCCCAACAATCCCATGTGAATCAAAGGGCCTACTAAGGTAATGTCATCTCCAAGTTTATGGCCTCCAAAACTTCAAAAGTGTAAAGTGATAAACTTTGAGTCTGTGTCAAAATACCCCACAGATAAAAGCAAAATCACTTGTAAATGACAAAAGCTTTGATTAACTTGCATTTTTATGAAATATCACAAATTATGGCTAGTTCATTACAGAACCAGCCATAATGACAAAAATTCGTCTTTATTTACACTGTTTTAACACAAAAAACATAGAATCTGATCAAGTCACAACACACAAAACCTAAAACCAAAATTACAAGGATCTCAAACTGACAGGCAGGGAATATGAATTAAAGTTTTAAGTCAATTTTATCTTCCTTAAGTGACCTTGAATTCATTTAAGACAAAAAAACCTGTTGATCATAGAAAGGTGATGTTTTTGGTTCAGCTACACTGTACTCTGGGATGTTTAAATAACAAACAAAATTGGAATCAGATGGCTGAAATAAAACAACCAGAACATTTCACCAGCCCTTGTTTTTTCAATTATCATGTAATAATCATTAATCAGTGGTGTAAGCAATTGCATCATAGTGAGAATTTCTAAACTCTGACAAGCTACTTTTTTGTCAGTTTTACTCTTTAGATACTCACAATTAACAAACAGATCTCTCTGCAGTGTTCTTTGCTACAGGTCATGCAGCTGTTTAGTGTAAACAACTCTGAATGACTTGTTATAGACACAGTTGAACCTGCTCAAGTAAAACGACACTGTTTATTAGGAAGCTGGATTGAAGTCCAAAACTTACTCAACGCATTGCAATGCACAGATTACAGTTTTCTTGACAGTGAACTTTAAACTCTAGCACTGAAAAGTCTTTAAACAACAAAAACTCCTTAATGTCATGTAATCAGTCCTACTGACACAAACCTTTTGAGCAGACCTACCTCAACAGAACAGCCTTTTTTGCAATGAGTAGTCCCAAAAAGACCATAGTTCTGCACTGAGGACATCACTGACATTTCAAAATTTCATGATATATTAAAACTACTACTATTTCTAGCACCAACTGGAAAAGTAATCATCACAGAAGTGCCCCAAGATTCTAAGTGAGCCATCCTAATTAATTTTTCATTGAGCAAGTCAAAAAAAATCCCACCCTTCAACCAGAACCACTTGCAAGAAAAAACGAGACTGCTGGAAAAAAAAATTGTACCCAAATGCTTTGCATAGACCCAGTAAGGAATACTCAATAATGAATCACCAAAATAGCACAAAAGCATTTTCACACTTCAAGGAGCAAGCATTTTGCACCGTATATGTTCTCACAGAACTAGTTTTCTCCAATAAATCCAGTGAACAGATACATGCCAAGGCAACTGATGGAATCTATGTAATTTACTAAACTACCCTGAAAACAGAAGCAACAGACATTCAACATGACATATCAGACTGAAAGTTACAAAGCTGATGCTACACGTGCAGCAGACCAACAAAACCTCCCAGAAACGGATGAAATTTGCCCAAGTAAGAAAGAAAAAACACTGCACCGGCTTAAAAGGCTTCTCACCCATTAAAAAAAGCTCTGGGGAACTTACTGTTGCCAAATCTGACCTGAGGAAGCAGAGACTTACGCCGCACAGGGCATCCCCAGCGGGAAAGAGAGGGGCTGAGGGGCAGCTGCCGGGAGCTGCCCTTACCTCTAGCAGCTCCCAGGCACTGCGCACGGGGCAGCGAGGGTGCTGAAGGGACGAGGAAACAGCCGGGGCAGGTTTTATCCCGCTCGGGAGCGGTTCTATCCCGCCCGGGAGCGGTAACACCCGGCACGGGCGGCGCGGGCCGGATCCGGCTGGCGCTCTCCAGCGGCACTGCCGCCCTCAGCCTGGCGGTCTCCCGCTGAGCGAAGGGGCTGTCGCGGCTGCTCGGGGAGAAACATGGGCTGGAGAAAAAGAACGTAGGGAAAAGCCGGGCTACAGCCGCTGTGCTCCCCTCATGGGGCCGCACCCCGCCTGCCGCGGGACAGGCAGAGGGGCCCAGTCCGCCCCACGGGGAGATGAGGCGCAGAAAGCTCCTCTTCTGCCCGCCCTGCCTTAACTACGGTGAAAAGAACATTTCTGCAGGAGGCGGGGGTGCGATTTCTCGCAGGTGTGGGACCAGCAGCAGCTGAGGGAGTTCGAGGGCCGTCACCCAGCGCTCTGCGTGCGCAGCTGGCGGCGTGAGGGCTGTGCATCAGCCAGGCTGCTTCTTGTAAGTTTCTGTTTGAAAATTATTCATAAACTGCACTGAATGAATACCGTAAAAACGTGAAACGTGATGTGTGTTCAGTCTTTTTCTTTTTTGTCCAAAGGTCAGTCCCGGAGAAGCTCGGATCTGCAGAAGATCCTTGTGAGGAGCAGAGGGGAACGGGCTGTGCAGTGCACAGGTGAGTTCATCTTAACCACAGAATTATTTATTCACAGTCTCATCTAGGGCTGTAAACAACATCATGAGATTCATTATATTAAAAAAAAATTCTCCAAAATCATGTTTTCCTACATTTTTTTGACTAAAATCCACAGGGAGTTGGAAGGATGTCAAAAGATTTAACTGTATTTTTATTGACTATGGTTTTCCTATTTTAATATAATAAATGTAGTAGCTAAAGTATGCAATATTTTTATTTTAGTATTATTGAATTCAGATTTACACCAAGAGTATTTCCCCAAGATATCTGCCTTGACTTAAATAGTAATGTTCTCAAATATGCCAATGTGATTACAGTCTGCATCAATAGGTTATGTTTTATAGGTAAGTGAGTGCAATAAATAAAGACAATAGCATGTAAAGTTTGTAATTTGTTGAAACGTATTTCTTGCAAACTTTTTTCCTAGCACTTCTGGAGTTTGGATTTCAAAATATTTTTAATACAATAAAATAAAAAACTTTGAAGATGAGACTTCTTAAATCACTTCACCATATGAATCATTTTATGTAGACAAGTTATAAGTTGTGAAAATAGAGCTGTAATGTAAAGGGTGGTATTTGATTAAACTGCATCAGGCCAAGTATTGAACACTGAAATATGGTATACCAGTTGAAAACTTTCAAAGGTACCTCTTTTTCTGGGCTTGCTTATGGAAATTTTAGTAACAATCATATTGAAAGCAAAATGAGATGATACAGGTCAACTTACTTTAGGAACGTTAATACTCTTTTTCTCAGAAAAGATGAACACTAGCCCTTCAAAGCCAACAGTGGTAACTGGAACCTCAGCTAAAGTTTTTGTAGTCAAAAAATGCTATCAAGAAAGTGAAATAATTGTATGAGACCAAGTAATCTAACAGATAAACTAGATATTGCTTGTGCTTTTTGACACTTCATGCGAGTCATGAATTCTGCCTGTGAACCTAAATAAATTATTTTGACAGCTTCTCCTTAATCAGTGATATGTGGAGGTTTCCATAACACAAACTGTCACATACATTTTAGCATGATTTGACACAAAGGGAAAGTCACACCAAAGACCTTAATTTCATCTTCTGCTCAGACAGGGTCACAAAACTGTGTGATTTCTGTCTTGCCTTTCAGCATGGTAATTGTTGTCTTGGGAAAACAACTCACTCCATAAGAGTAGTACACATTAATACCATAGAAATAAATTTCATACAATCCTAGAATGGTTGGGGTTGGAAGGAGCCCTAAAAACCGTCTAGTTGCAAGCCCCTGTCATGGGCAAGGATGACTTCCACTAGAGCAGGTTGCTCAGAGCCCCTTTCAACTGGGCCTTGAATCCTTTCAGGGATGGGGCATCCACAGCTTCTCTGGGCAGCCTCTTCCAGCGTTTCACACCCTCACGGAAAAGAATTCTAGTTATTTTCTTAATTTTTGGTCTGCACACCACTTCATCTCATTTTATCCAAACATAATTCTTTGTAACAGAATGCGTAAAATGAAGTTTTGCTTTGGAAAAGTATTTTTCAGATTCTTTTATTGAAGTTTTATTTTGACTTGATGAACTAGTGCTTGATTCAGAAATGCAATGTTGCAATGCAGACTTGAGTGTTCTTATACTTGGGAAACACTGTGCAGCATTTGCACATTTGCCCATCAGTGGTGTACTTTTTCCATCTCTATTTTAATAAAATATTGTGTTTACTTCCACTGTGAGCTTTGACAACTATTAATGAAAAGCACTTCAAAACTTTGAAATAATCTGATACAAATATGGAAAACTGGGCCTGTTATGATCTGGGGTTGTATGGGTACTTGTACATTCATACTTCTCACAAAAACTTGTGTTCACTCACTATTTTATTAATCATTCAGATGATATATTAATTTCAGTCTCTGTTTTTATTGTCATAATCACACAATAATTAATTTCTCTAGTTTTCTTCTCTTCATCTTCTTTTGAAGATTTTTCTCTTTATCTGAATGGGTGGCAATGTAATTTCAATAAACTGAAATATTTATCTGGCCTCAATTAGCAATCAAGGCATGTTTCTGAGATGAATAAGAGCAATTAGTGGTTAACAACATTGTTGACAGATATCACATGCTGAAATATGAAAAAGCATTAGCTTAGATTGCATTACAGGATAGTTGTCAAGTAGTGAGAATTTATTGTATTATCTTATGTATAATGTGATGAAATATTGATGAAAAAATGTCACATTTCATGTCAATGGAGGTATTGTTTTGCAAAGATAAGCTATGGGTGTGTTCACCATTGGCTAGACTTCTGGAGAATGCTGTTGATTAAATCAGCAAGCCTTTATGAGAATAAATGTAATTTCACAAATTTCTGTCAGATAAAAGCGTGAGATAAGCCTGTCTTGTTACATTGTGGAAATAAAGCCAGGCAACTTTAGGCAATGCAGAATTCAACATCTCAATAATTTTCTTATTGTATTTCCAAAGTGTAGTTTTTGTTTGAGTTTTTCCCTGAAAACAACTAGAAAAAAAAACTAGAACCGTCAAAGGGGTAGGTTCGCAACGTTATTAATTTTAAAATATGGGTAATAAATACGGGTTTGTTTAATTTAATTACCAAGGTCTGTCATACTCAGTTTTAGCCACGAGAGGGAGCAAAGTGCCAACAGGGAGAAAAGTAAAATCCTAATTAATTCTTTCTGCTAGGCCTGCAAAACGTGATTTGGTATTGTTGAATTGCTGTCTAACGGCATTCGAGCTCTCGGAAGTGATCTCCTTGTTTTGTTCTTCTTGTAAATATTTTTGAGCACTTTTTCCTTCCTATGCTTCCTCACTTCACACTTTTGCTTTTCAATATTGGATGTATAAAATGGGATGGGAAATATTTGGATTTCTTTTAAGTATGTATATAAGGAGGCCTTAGGGTATAAAGTAATTTTTTTTTAATAAAAGGCTGAAAAAGCTGAGCTATTATGGGTACTTTAAAATATTAATTTAAACATTTCCTGTGTATTTATTTAACAGATACAGGAAATAAAGAAGCCTCTGATTTTTTTTTTTTTTTTTTTTTTTTTGATTTTGCTATGGTTTCATGGCTTCTTTTTCATGTAAATATTTTAAAGTAAGCTGAAGATAGGATTATGATCTTAAAATATGGGTAATGAGCTGATGTAGATTAAAAGCATTCAGAGTGTCCCAGGAACTGAGCTTATTTGAAAGCATTGAGAAAAGGTTTGTTAAATTTGCAGTGAATGTAATAGTAGACTCATAAGATTATGTGGGTTAACTGGATTAGAAAAAAATCTGCTAAATATCTGAGTAGTCAAACTCAAACTTTGTTTGCTTAGGGACTTTTTTTTCATTTAAGATTGGAGAGGAAGGAATTATTGAGCCTTACCTAACTTTTTGGTAGGGGCTTCGTTCTGCCACCTCTTTTTACATACAGAGCAATACTCCTGACACCAAAGAGAGCTGGTTAGGTTGAAGCACTCCATTAAATCAAAGGTTCGAAGGAATGCATGCATACAAACATGCATGAAACAATGAAAAATGCCATCTGTCATCTATTTGAGATGTTTAGGACAAGATACAGTGGCCAAAGCAATAAATCTAGTGCACAAGATGAATAGAATTGAAGTTTCTGGAAAAAATAATTAAGGTATATTTTCTACGGTATTAAAAAGAAATAGACATGTTTACTCTCCGGGTATGAATTTCAAAAAGAATGAATAAAGGGATAAATTTTTTTGTTGTTGTCTCAAACTTTTCATGTGTACCATGAAATACACTTCTGTTTTTGTAATTTCTTTTATGAAGTTAACTATTTACTATGCTATGTTTTAATAGATAAATAAGATCTGGAAACCCACAAAGTTGATTGGGAAATACGAAGTTATTGCTGCTTTCCAGAGCAAATCAGACACAAGCCACTAGGTGTCCCTAAATGTAAAATAAAAGCAGTCAAGAAGGTAGGTGAGGCCATGTAAGGGCACATGGCACAGCAATGAAAGAGACTGGAAAACATTTCCTTTCATAGGGAACAAACTGACAATCAGCTACTGAGCACAAATGTTTGATTTGGCCTCTGATAAGCTAAGATTCTTTTGAAACTTATTCCTTCTTTATTAAGTACAGTTTAATTTTTGTGTGACAGCAAGCAATTTTAGATAAATCATACCAATGAGTAGCAATGCTAACATCAAAATAAAAACTTCAGAAAATCTTGGTTAACTTAAAATGGATTGTAAAAAAGAAAGCACCTATTTTTACAAAATTTATATTTCCTTGCATTATTTAAGGTCACTTTTTCTGAGCTGTCTTGCTGCACAAGGGGGTCAATGCTTTCTGGGCCCTGTGAGGTCAGTAGTCCAGATGCCTGCATCAGTGATGAGACAGAGGTCGCAGTGGGGGCAGAACTGTCCCCAAATTTAAGGACCATAATTACATACTGTGTTTGTATGTGATCCTCTGCTCAGTTAGTGTAGTGGTACAATGACAGGTTTGTACACATTCAGTTTCTATTCATGCAAAATGTTAAAAATATTTATCTTTCTTTTCAATGCATTCTTGATTAGAAGATCCAAAACCACTGTACAGATACTAATTCCAACACTATTTGTAAAAGACAGATAAGTGGCAGTTTTCTCAGTATTTTTTAAATTTAAGTCAAGGAAGGAGAGATGTGAAGTGGCATGCAAAATTTGTACACAAAACCCCTAAGGTTAATAAATGAATAATCTATTTCATTCTAAAGTTTAGGACAAAAATAAAGATAATATGGTCTTCTCAATGTCTCTAAGTATTCAATTATGCAAATCTTTATATTTGAGGCACTTATTTTTAGTTTGAATACTAATTTTCTGCAATATAGTGCCAAACCAGTGAGATAGATCTATTTTTAGTCTTACAGCCTTTTGTCTCCTGTGACTATCATAAATATGACAGGTAGAATATGAATCTATGACAAGTTCCTGTATTTTTGTTTGTGTGAAAACTTTAGGATTTTTTATTGCTGTGGCTTGTCTTCACTACAGTTTTGGAGATTCATAATAGGTGCTTCAATGAAATTTATATTATTGATGTTTAATAACAGATAATATTTTGAAGGAGGCCCCTTCATATGTTTCCTCTTGGAAAAGGGTCAGTGGAATGCTTTGAACTGATTTATCAAGGTGATTCTTGTGAAGCCCAGAATACATAGTCATGCCTATCTTTTGGAGGCAAGGACAAAACTGATCTAATTTGTAGTTCCTATCTTCAATATTGCTCATGGTATTTCAGGGTCAGAAATCAACTGATTGATTTTCTGTTTATCCTGTCGCTTTGATGATGTATCTCTTGATAGCATATTTTGTTACAGAGTTCATTATTTCTATCTTTTATCACTTATGAAGTCTACTGAAAATTATAGTATACACCTGGGAATGCAGAATCTATATTCCTGAAAGGTAGAAATGAACTGCCTGAGAAAAGGGAATTTTTTTTTTTTTCTGATTGAATTCCTGCTCAGGGGTTTCAGGTTTCTGTGTCATAAGGATCACATAATGATAATGTAACTATTTATCTTTGAATTTGATCAGAATTGTGTCATTTTTCCCTCATACTAGAGAAAAATCTTCTCCCACTAGTTCTTATTTTAAGCCAGTAACTGGCTTCAAGGGGAATACAAAAACCACTTCATGACCCACTCTTCTCAGGTGACTGGCATATTTCTTCATGGGCAAGTGTTAAGGAGGTTCTGATGAATTTTGGTCAGCTGAAAAATTCACTCTCTGAATTAATTTTCAAAGGAGCAAATTTTCTTTCTCAAGGGAAGAATTTCAGAAAAAAAGATAGTTAAAATATTGGTGTTACAAGGCCATAAGTTCTTTAAAACCAAACATGGGTCAGCATAAAATTAGCCAAGAAAAGAGAGCTCGACGGTGGTCTCAGACAAAAATGTAAGGGATGCGAGGAGACTGTTCCTACACTCTGTATTTGTAGTAACAATTGAAATTTGGAATATTTTTTTTTCTCACCAGGGTTTTTAAAAATATTCTCTTCTATAACTGAAATATCTTTAAACAACAATAAGTTATGCTTTCATTTTCCTGTGAAAGTTGGGAGGTTGTCTTCCACATTTTTTTGCAATCAGTATTCAAATGTGCTGTTTTCCTTTTGCGAAATAGCATATTAGAATCTATGAGTTCATGACTTAATTATTGTATTACAAGTATCCTGCAGAAGAGAAACTTCCTGAAAAGAACAATATGTAGTTTTAATGCCAAATAGGTGAATCATCAGAGTGAAACATCCTAATAACAGACGTCCATAATAACAGCATTATACCTAATTGCTCTCTTCTATGGAATAGTGAACTGAAACTATAAGCAGTTTTGAAATAAAAATAAATTTTTTCAGTTAATTTTACTTTTTTTTTTCAATTTTTTTTCTACATTCTTGATTCTGCATATAGGTCTGTGATGTTGGGTCCTTTTAACTGAAGTCAACATATAGGACTGAAGTGTTATATCAGGCATTAAATAATAACTGTAATATTGAAAGGGGAAAACCCTGGGGAAGGCATGGCAGAGTGATAGGGTAAGTACTTGAGGTACTGAAGCATGGATTTTGTCCTGCAGCTTCTACTCTTATGCCCTTTCGCCAAACACCAGCTTGTTCCAGCACAGTGCTCCTCACTATTCTCTTGTTAAATATAATAAATGCTTTTTCCAAATGAAAGAGCATTTGTGCATGCCCTGTTCCCAGTCCACAGTGACCTTCTGCCTATGTTCAGGTATTCTCTTCTTATTTCTTACCATAAAATCATAACATCTTTCTTAATTGCTTATGTAAAAAACAGTCATGGCATCACAGTAAACTAAATGAACAATAATGGCCACAGTTGCAGCTGCAGTCCAAGGATTCAAGGAAGAAATTAGCTTTCCATATGATGGGCCCTGATATCTGAGAATGGGCATAGAGAAAGGAAGAACCAGGTTTACACAGTTCCAGGTGGATACAGAGATGCAACTGTGTAAGTCTGATTCATGCTAAGGCTTACTGTAAACTCTACTTACCTAACCTTACTAAGCAGTGATTAGGTTTTTGTTCCAAGTAAATATTGTTTCTCATGGGATCCAAATGCAGCCTTGGCATCAGTGCCTCATCCTCTGTGTACCAGACTAGCTTTGGTAACTTCACTAGAGCTCCATTGTTTGTGTAAGGTGGAAACCTGTCTCTAAGACTTATCAGTCTGCTGTGGGAGACTTGTTCAGAACAGAACTCAGAAAAGAGATATGCAAATATATTAATCTAAAACACAAGACCAAAATGTAATAGGTTAATAACTTCACGTCGTGGCATAGTAGCATAACCCTGAAACAACGTAAGTACTTCTTATGACACTTCTATGCAGGGAAAAAACCTACACACATTATGTGTAGAGACTGTAGGCTTTCATGATCTCCTGAATTAAATTTACTTCAGTGTCACTCTTAACAATTTGACCATGTGGACTATCACAGAATCACAAGTAAGGAAACTCTCAATATCATCTAGTCCAACATCCCTTCTTAAAACAGGATAAGCAAGAGCAGGTTGCTCAGGATTGGGTTCAGTCATGTTTGGGATATTTCCAAGGGCAAAAAACCTCCACAGCATTTCTGGACAACCTATTTTAGTGCTAAATTACCCTCACGGTAAAAAAAAAGAGTTTTCTGTTTCTGTGAGTTTCAGTTTCTGTGAGTTCAGTGCCCCTGGCCTGTTCACCTGTTATTAGATAATAATTAGAAGAGTCAGTCTTGTTTACACCTCTCATCAGGCTTTTATAAACATTCATTAAACCTACCCCACCTCCCCAAGCTTTCTCACAGCCTGGCTAAACAACCTCATCTCTCACCTGTATTTTGAGGTGGGCCATCTTCCAGACCCAGGTTCCTCAAACTGCAGACAGCCAATTCTGAACTCCCCTCTCATCCAAGGACACTCCCCTACTTGAATTCAAGACCTCAGCCTTCAATTATAATATGATGTAGACTCGAAAATTTACAAAGTAAAATATTCTGTGTCTGTGGAAATATATATACTGTTAACCACAACTGGAAACCAAAAAGAAAAAAATGGCAGTATAATGTGAACAAGTAGTCATAAACACCACAATTTTTTTAATAATTTCAGTGTTGTTGAGTTTAATAATTTAAATATTGTTGTAAAATGTTTTAGCATTTCACAAGACTGTTCATTATCTTGTGAAGCGCTGCAACAGAATGAGAAATTCATTAAGTGTAATAAAATTCCGTTGTTTGTGCAATATTTATTTATACTATTTTATAAAATTACTTACTCTTAGCTATAGCATAAAAATTGTTCTCTGTGGCTCTACAGTAAAAGAAAAAAGCCTTAAACTTTATGTATTCCAAATGGGTTGATTTGCAAGTATCAAAATCAAAGCTTAAGAGCTCCAAGAGTATATTCTTAATAAAATAGTTGTACTGAGTTTGTTACTTCTGGAAAAGATGGCATTCGGAAACATGTTTAGACTAGAGACAGCTGCATACAGCAGATAGAAGCTGAGGAAATGAGGGTAAGGAAGCAGTTGTAATATTTCTCCTTTCCTTTTCCATGTCTGTGTGTAAAGAGGGGGAAGCAATTTGTCATCTCTGCTCCATCAGTTGGTTGGCTTCCTTCCATGTGAGCCATGGGAGGAGCGTGCTGCAAAAGTGAAACACACATGCAGTGGGGGAGCAGCAGCAGAAGAGTAATTTAATTCAAGCCAAATTATTTATTTTCCTTTTGTGTAAAAAAACCCTGAATTTCAATGTGTGGTCTTTAAAATATTTTTCTGCTGGAATGGAACTTCTCTCTGTAAAAGGTAGGTTTTTCTTATCGAGCTCCTTCATCCATGTGACAAGTATTTAGTACGTAGCTATGGGAAGTAACTTCAGAGAATAGACTTGTGCATTGCTCATTTATGTTGATGAGAATATTTCTTGCAGTACTTCCTCCAAGGGAAGCATGTAAATTGTGCTTTCTCATAGAGCAGTTGAATTGCTGCAGTGTTTGGCCTCTGTTTGTAGCCCAGCAACACTTAGGCCCCTCAGCATATGTGTTGAAAATTTCCTGGTGTGAGACATGGTGGAATTATTCAGGCTGACAGATATTCTGCCAAATATGGTGCAGTTCTATAGAGTTCTTAGGAATATTTAGGGAGAGACGAAAGCAAGAATAAGTAATAGGAAAGTACAGGTGATTAAGCAAATGGAAAGGATATTGGAAAATAACGGCAATCTCTTGGGAATCTTTACATTGTAAAGTTGTAGACTCATAATTTTGTTTTATTAGCAATTACAAGATCCTAAGTATAGCAATAAAGTATATGACATATATATACAGAGCAGGTTTAATTATTTTAGGACTACAGTGATGTTTCATTCAGGGCAATAAAGTATATGACATATACATAAACATATACAGAGCAGGTTTAATTATTTTAGGACTACAGTGATGTTTCATTCAGATTAAACTGAACTGTGGTACATGTATTGACATGGCAGGGAAATTGAAAGAATATTTAATATTGTTTAAAAGATTAAATTTACTGAACTTTATTAGTCAGAAACTTGATACAAAATTATGACCAGGTTAAATTTTCATACCTATAACTACCTGAATCACAGTCCTGTTAGCTTCAGAGCATTTTCAGTAATGGAAGACATACCATAATGTGGAACTTTAGTTGTTGAGCAAAATTAGGATTTGAAATATTCACTTTTTATTTGGTAAGGTGTTTACTCAAGTATGTCCTTTCTAATGGGCAGAAAAAATATGCTGTAATAAAGGATTCGTTGTGAAATGATAGATATTATTTTAGATTATATACAGTCTTCTGGGACTATTACAGGGAAGAATTAAGAACTGGCATTATGAGGTGATGAATAATTAGTATAATACCCTTCCTGGACACCTGGCCTCCATTCTACCCTCTGTGTTTATTAAGTTCCTGTAAAGTACAAAGTTTTCAGATACCTTCTTTCCCAATGAATTCCAAGCAGTCATATTATCTTCCCACAGTGATACTTTTTTAAGATTACTTGTTTTCATTTTTGGATGAGTTTCTTTATACCACATAAATCTCTCAAATTTTATTTTTCATAAAACTTGTTGGAAAACACTGTTAAGGTATTATCTGAAATTAATAATATGATTTGTCTGATTTTTTTAATACAGTGAAAAAAGGAAGGTTGGATAAAACAACTGGTAAGTCTAGTTCCCCCTTCAATTTCTGCTTTATATTTTTCTTTCTGAGGTATGGAGTTCTGTATTACACTGAAGAATCATTTAAGCTTGGGACTACTTTGACACATTGGATCAACAGTACAGTCCAAAGTAAATGTGTAAAGAATTATGCATATATTTTAAAGATTAAATTATCAACCTAAGTTGTGAGCTGAGACAATTTGTAATTTTAAGTTATGAAGTGTTATTGTCTTGCAGGCTAGTGATATTTAAAATATATTTCCACTGCAGCAAATTTTTACATAATTTGATGACCTAAATGTGTCACTGGCCAATAGAAACTTTTCTTAAATAAGGAGAGTTTAACTTAACCGGGGTGGGAAGGAGATGGTGTCTGAATTTTCCTGGTGAGAAAATACAGACAGGAGACACTGATGGACAGTTATAGTGACCAGGTATTACCCTAGGCAATAAATATGAGCAAAACCAAGCTGCCCAGGTGTACACAAGTCTGTCTCAAGGACCAAGACTTAGCCATGATGGAAAAGAGAGTCCAGACACAGCCAGAGGTTTCTCACACACAAGTAGACTGTGAATCTAAGGCCTTCAAGAAGTTTGTAATTACTGTTTCTCGGGGAAAGCCGATATACAACTTAATCAGTGCAGCAAAAATTGCCAGTAGATGTCTGACTAATAGATGTAAGCTAATTAAAACTGTTTAAAGTTATCTGGATTAAAGAAAGGTTACCTGAATGGATACATGTAAAACTGCTCATTCTTCTAACAACAGGCTATGAAATATGTATGCAAAGTATAGACTGAAAAGTCTTTTCTCTTTCATTGAGATCCTAATGCAATCAAAAATGTTATAATATTATATTTTGCTAGTACTCAAGAGGTGATAATTTACAGAACATGATTATCAAAATAATTTGATAGAATATAAGTAACTCTAATTTTCCTTTAAATGCTGTTGAGTTTTGTTAATGCTATAAGTACTGGCAATGAAGTTTGAGTGGTATATTCTCTGATAATTGATCATGTTTTCTTGGGCAGAACAATTTTGTAGGTGGTGAATGAGAGCAGTCTTGAAATGCCCACATTTCTCAAAACTCTGTGATTCTCCTTTAGTTTATTTACTCCTTTGTGTAAGCTGCTCTCCCCTGTTTTGGGTTGAAAGCTGAAGATATGAGCAGGTGGATATCCTGCCCTATTTCTGTTCACAAAAATTGCATTATGTGCCTCCAATTTTTGACAGGTTGGAAGATGCAATAATGGTTTTGTGGAAACAAAACTTCCTATCATGTAGCAAAATTGACAGCTCTTCTCCACTGCTAGGGTATTGTAATGATATTCAGCCTTGACAGTGTTATTCTTCAAGGAGGTTACATATGCAGTTATTTAAATGATAGAGTATCTGCATTTTCTTATTTGACATAACTCATGGCATTTAAAGAGGGTGCATTAGTCAAAAAGCACAGAAGGGTAAGATTTAGATCCAGAGAAGAGCCAAAGAGGCCAAGGAAGTATTGGAGAAACAGCTGTTTTAAAAAGGAGATGACAGGGTTTCAGACAACACTATAATGCAAGCAGTCCAAGATATTTTTTATTTTTCATGCTAGAAAAGGGGCTGCAAAAGGATACCAGGTGATTAAGTTTGATCATCTGGTGTGGCACATACTAACATGAAACTCAAATGGAAAATTAGAGTTGAATATGAAATAATGCAACAGTGAAACAGATTGCCACTAAAATTGTGGGTTTAAGTTTCTACCTTGTAATTTATAGCTTCATTTAAAGAAGATTCCTTTTAATTTATGAGGGAAGCTGGTATTGTAGTTTTAATTTACATGGGTGCTCTAAATGGCTGAAGTTAAACGTTGTAGGTTGCTGTTTTTCAGCCAAGCAATTTAGAGTTCTTTTGAAAATTTCTCAAACTTTGAGTTACAAGTTCTCCCAACTATAAAAAAGTTTTGCAGCTACAAAAGATTTTGCAAATTTTTTGTTTTGTTTACCTCAGTTACACAGAATGGTGGTGTGTGAACCATGTCTTGTTGATGCGATTTCTCACACATGAGTCACCACTTCATATTGACTTTGTCACGTTTTTTCAGTATAAAAACAAAGTCATATTTGAGAAGACTGGTCCTCTAAGTTATAGAAAATAAATAGATAACATTGGGCACTGTTGACTTTTTTTTAAGAAAAAAAATGTCCGTTACATGATAGCTTTAGTTCTTTGGTCAAATATTATAATCGGTCCTAACAATAAGATCTACATCCAGGATGTACACAGCCAACCCTTCCCCTTCACACCTTTTGTTAAGTGCAGTGTAATTTGATACAACCTATTCAGTGATCTATTGTAGATACTGACAGCTTCCCTCCAGCTCCGAGTGTTTGATTGACCTCTGGTAATACAGACAGTTCACAAATTCTGTTCTTGGCTATGTCTTGTATATACGTATTTTGGCAGTGCTTGTATCGAGTCTTTTTTTCAGTCATGTGTCAATGTTAATCCTTGCCTAGGATGCTGGAGGATAGTGAAGAACTGTTACATGCATGCAAACTAAAAAGCCATTTTCCTTGAAATGGTAGAATGTGCCATTGCAGCCTCAGATTCCTGTGTCAGGCCCTACAGGAAAGATCTTTCCCTCAGTTCTTTTGCTTTTTTCTGTCAGTGATATTTTCAAGCACTTTGAAATTTTAAAAATTTTATTCTTTTTGCTTATTAGGTCTGATTTTATGAATACTCATGCAGTGTGTTTACAGAGGGATTTATAAAAATCCATGAGTTCATTTGCAACTGCACCTGAAACCCATTTTGCTGCTGCATCTATACACAGAACTCGATTTATGCACAAAGACTGAAATACACGTTACAAGTCTATGGCCTTGCCTTAACTGGACATAAAAAACCATTAGCCAGTCCTCAGTACTATCGTATCAATTAAGAGGCAAAAAAACTTCCTAATTTGCAGAAAAGGAGTGTGTACTGGTTTCTTGTGGGAGCTGACAGAGAAATACATAAACAGTAAAAAGCTGTGTCTGGAAGCTGATCTTTAAAATACTCACATTTAGGATTATGTTCTCTCCCACCTGTCATGGGCAGAGATTTTCCTGTCATAGTCCTACTAAAACTAATAAGAATTTCCTTGTTCACATCCACGTATTTGACCCACACCAGTGAAGGTGTGCATGAGGTATGAGTTAAACCCTTGCTGCCATATGGTTGTGTTTTCCTCTGCTGGAAGGAACTAAAGTCGTGTTTAATGTGCTGCTTATTTGTTTTTCAGAAACATCCAAAACATACGTTGTTTTAAAAGTCCAAAATTTAAAAAGCACTACAATAGATAGAAGAGGAAGGGAGCCTTGCTGGGAACAAGACTTCATGTTGTAAGTAAAAGGGAATTCTTATCAATTGATTTTGTTGTATCTTTGTTGTATTTGTGTAGTATAGAACAATGTAGTGCATGTGAGGTCATGTACAGAGCACAAAAGCAAGGGAAAAGTGTCCAGCTGAGAGAAAAAGTGCCAGGCTAATTCTGCGGAACACAACTAAAGTTAATTTTGCAAGCCACATGACAGATCAAGGCCAACAGTCAACAAGGGGAAGAATTTGTCTCTAAATTTAATTTCATATAATGTTTAGGAATACAAGGAATGAGACAGTAAAGAACTCAAACCAATCCTCACATAAATTGGTTTTTGTTCACTCTGTTTCATTATGATATATTCTAATTTTGCACATTAATTTATCTACTTAACTGCCAGTTTAGGTACTTTATTTATCATTGACTCATACTGATTGTCACTTCTGCCTGCAGATCTTTGCCCACTTTACTCCACTCTCCATCTTGTTATTCAGTTGTTATTCTCTTTTCTGTAGAGCCTTATATACACCTTAATTTGCAGTGTACTAATTACCAAAGAATACTAAACCACTTTTGTAGCAATTGCATTACAGGGTTGCTGTAGCTCCATCTGCTGCCTACTCATCTATACAACACAGCAGACTTTGAAAAGGGATTATAAACAAGCATTTACAAATATATTCATCTAGATTTTGATAAGTATACTATAGTTCATTATCTTAAGGACTCTCATTCTATGTCTGCCAGTAAAAACCGTGTTCCATTACTTGCAGATATTACCAGTTTGCATTTTAAAAGTTGCATATTGCCTAACCTTTCAATCTGCACTTTCAATATTCAGTTGTCAGTTTAAAGGTTATGGTCGAAAAATACTAAAACATAAAAATTTGCAATTGGTCTTCGGTAACGTATTTGTAAAGAGAAAAGCTGACTAAAACAAAAATTATATATATCTATTCGGTTATGTAAAGCAAGTACAGCAGAAAATTGGACACTGATGCAGGATGGTTTTTGAGAGCAATGTGATGATTTAAGTAGCTGTCTCAGAGGTGGCACCTGTCATTCTCTGATCTCATTTGTTCTTTTCCTGATGACTTTAAGTACACAGTAATGCTTTGTGGTACCCCACACAAATAAGCTGAAGATGAGTTTTACTACTTAAAATTAATGGAGATTACATCAAATGAGTCCAGCAGAGACACAAATACCTACTTTATTATATTGTTCATATTTACAGAACTGGTCTGTAATGGGGAGCATTCCCTGAGGAAATGATCTCTCTCTTAATTCAATGACATGAGGGAGTGATGATGGCCTGGTAAAATTTGATTTTGAATTCTTGCAAAATATGGTTGTGGTACAGTATTTTTTGGTCAAAACTGCTAGTAATAAAATGCATGTATCCTTTAGTTACAACTAAAATAGTCTGAATCTGCAGCTTTTGAATTTGAGAGATGTCTTCCCATTGTTGCAGCAGAACTGTCCTCCATTTGATAAAGGCAATCCTGAACAATAAGACTTGAGAGTCTTGTTCAGTCTAACATTTGTGTTCATCCTGCTAGTTTGTATTTTACAAGTATACTGAAAAACCCCCAGCTCTGTGTCTGCTGTAAGAAGATAAAAATAAATTGCTGTGATAGATTGCTGAGCAATTGAGATTACATTTTCATTTTAATGATCTCTGTATTCATTCTTTATAGTGAAATCTGTGCTGATGGAAAGGGCTTCATTGTAGAGCTGTGGAAGAAAGGCTTGCTCTGGGACAACATTTTAGGAGTTTTATGGATTCCCCTTGCCACTGTGGAATATGCAACCGATGTAAGCTGACTTCCTGTGGAAATATAAAGCACTGAGTAAAATCCAATAAATTTCCCATTCTTGGACTCCCCAAATACTGTAACAACAGTTGTGATCAATGTATACTTCTAACTCCTTTGCTTCAGTTGTAATATTAAGGCTCAATATATGTGTGGGATTAGTAGGCATCAGCTGTATACCCTGGAGAAATGGCTCAGACCTTGGGCCAGGTATAATGCAGAAGGTGAGTGAGGTTCAGCAGAACTTAGAAACAATTAGAGAGGCAGGCATGTTTGGTTTATATGATTAGAGTGAAAGATTTTTAGATCAAGTTCCTTGGTCTGGCTCTTCATTTTGTGACCTTGGGTAAATCTCTATTAAAATGGGCACAGTACTGTTGTTCTCTTTCTCATGGGAACTGACCATTGTCTCAAAGAGGAAAACAGAAATGTGCCCTGTGGTGCTATAGAAGAAATTAACAGCACAGTGAGAACAAAGGAAAGGCTGAGTGGGAAGTTGGGTCAATACAGGAGTTATGTATCCACCATAGTCACTTGGCCATCAGAATGACTAGACTTGCTTCCAGTAGGGAGTTCTTATTTTGTTAAAAAAAAAAAAAAAAAGTTTCTGGGAGTGTGGAAATACTGAAGTAAACTGCAATTGCTGCAAAATTTTATAAATTTGGAAGAGGTAAGAGGTAACAATCCACAATTTTCCCAACCATAAATATGCTTTCATATGCATAGTCCCTGGAGGCTGTTTTTAAAGAAATAATTGCGAAGTAGAGATTAAATCTATCCTTGCAAACAAAAATTGTTTGCCTACTTTAATATTTATAAAACATAAAAAAGGCACTTGAAGATGGAATAAAGGTAAGAAAATCAGAGAATAATTTCATGCAGTATCTCTCATCAGACTCTATAGCCATTTCTTTACAGGAACTAATAAATATTAATATATACATTGAACTGACATTTCCATGATTCTTCTCAGAAAATGGAAACAGAGGAAGAAAGTAATTCCTGCTTAAATTAGAAGAGGCTCTGTATCACAGCTGCCAAGTGCCATTTCAAGCCCCAGGGCAAGTTGTTCTGCTCTGCTGCCCAAGCTGTTGCTGAGTTACAACTTGCTGACACAGAGGTTGTGGCTTGCTTGTAAATACTGAAACTTTAAACAAACAAAGATGCAAGATAAGAGATTGTTTCTTAATTTCTTCAGATCCTCTAAACCTTCATTTATAATTAGTCCACTGTGGAACATTCCTAGTTATTTATCCTCCTGGTCTTAACCCTGCAGTTCTTTTCCTGGGCTTTATAACTCAGAAATAACCTACAAGGGAGTGTTACTTTAGAAGCTCTTTTTTGACTTGGTTATTAACTTAGATGGATTGTTTCAGTCTTGCTAGAGTGTACTTGTTTGGCACCAGTTCAAAGGGGAACTGGAAAATCTTTGTTGATAAGAGTAATTTTCAATATTCATATTTGTCGTGTCTTAATCATGTGACAACCTTCATGTCTATTTATCTGTATTGTTGTGCAAACATTATATTTTTAATTTGATGATGAGAAATCTTGAAGTCCTAACTAGTACATCAACAACAGCTGGGAAATACTGAAATGGTGTTGTAAAGGAGCTCCTATTGACTTCGGGGAAACTTCATTCAGTAAAACGTGGATAATGCTATAAATGTTGCCCAAGTAATTTTCATAACCTGTTTTTCCTAGGAAGGCCCAGGTTCCTGGTGGAGATTGCATTCTGAAGTAATAAAAAATGGAAGTGAGATTCAAGGCACGAAAACACCTACTTCTCATGAGATCTTACTAGATATCTACTTTGCACTACCATTTGGTGAGTTACAGATTAAGGTCCAGCATTCCAGACATTCTATTTCTCTGTAAGTTCCTGTCATTTCACCTACGTTCCTGAAATACAAGAACAAATAGAAATTTTTGTATAGAATCCTAAATGCCTGTTCATCAATGGAGCATTTTCACAATTGATACTGGTAATTGTTACTGGTAATTAAGAACCACATCCCACAAGGAGCTGGATGAGCTGTTTCAGTAGCCAATGGTGACCCTCATGTGGATTGCAGAGCTAAAGAAGGAAGTACCTCCTTCAGGGTGAGTACCAGAACCT
The DNA here is from genome assembly GCF_017590135.1 of Pyrgilauda ruficollis. Lineage (NCBI taxonomy): Eukaryota > Metazoa > Chordata > Aves > Passeriformes > Passeridae > Pyrgilauda > Pyrgilauda ruficollis. Next base: position 11,912,286 of record NW_024522539.1, read on the forward strand.
GTGTCACAGCTCTGCAGCACATCAGCTTTGACCAGTGCAAAAGGTAAGTTTTAATAAAATCCAGGCCTACACAGCATTTTTTACCTTCCTAGCAAAGGTTGTCCTCCTTTATTTTAGTGTATGTGAGGATGGAAACTATTTATATTTCTCTGTATATTAATGTAGTGTATATGAAAGCAGAAATGGAAACAGAACTTCAAATAATACATCACCACACATTGCTTCCAGATATATGATTGATCTTACTAAGATTATCAATCCATCTATATGAGGTGGTCTATCTCCAAATAAGGTCACAAACATAATTTTGCTTAACATTTTACTCTTTAAATAGTCTAATGAACTGTGCCTGAAAAGATTAATCCTAAAATTTATGCAAGAATAAAGTAAAAAAAAGTAAAGTGCAAATAAGAAACTATATGAAAAGGAAGGAGGACTAGAAGTTATACCAATAATTATCTCTGATTGTCTAATTTATTTTTAAAATGCATTGTCTTTGATTAACCTTAGTAAATTGTTTTTGGGTGTAGTCTGCATGACTACACTCCTGTTAATACATCAGGTGGAATCCATATCTTTTCACAGAGTGTTTCTTACAAGCTGCAACATAGTCTACCTTTTTTTCACCTTTCTTTTTCCTTTTCTTTTTTTAATAAAATTTATTTCTTCTTTACTACTTGACCAAAAGAATTTCAAAATATCACCTCTGCTAATGCACTAATTGCATTCCAGATTTTGTTTGCTTTGGTTTTTTGATAAGTTGAATTAGCAGAATGTTTTATGTCCTTACATGATTCTCGTATCTAGAAACCTATGTAAATCTGGTATAGGATGTCTAATTGTGTGTTTACAAGATGTAAATTCAGACTTTCGGTTATTTCAGGCTGCTACTTGGAGAGAGTGTTGGCTTGTATGTTGAAGCTTGTATTCTAATTTCAAACAAATATACTTGAAAAAGTTCCCAAGGCAGGCCCTGGCACCGTAGTCACAGAGTGCTGTGAAAATCCTGTAGAGGTCACTCTTATGCTGTACTTTTCTTCAGAGGCAAGAATTCAAAAGCATTATGTCTTGGTTATTGAGAAAGCCAGGATTACCATCTACCTGGGGTTTGGCGAGGGCATTTTCATTGCTTGTTCTATTGAATGACTCAGCTCAGTTGTGAGCACCTGAGAATGTGTACTTAGCTATTGGAATCAGTACAGGCTCTTTATTATGACAAATTACACTGGAAAGGTAGAAGACTGCAGTTACTTTTGACAATTTCTGAAAGATGTTCATTTGAGAATGCCAGATAATGGGCAGAAATAAAGGATCCTCCCATGCTCCTTTAATAGCATGACTTCATTTGAACTTGAAATCCTGCATGAAGTACCATGGAAATGTGTTCTCATCAGTAGTTCAGTGCCTTTTCTAGAAGTATCATCTAATGTCAGTTGTGGTAGCAATAAAGTTGACATTTCACCATTGTGAGCTAGACTGAGTTCTGTTAAAAGGCTGCTGAGTAAAATGAATACCTACTATATTTAAAATTCTGCAAGCAAAGTCACAATAATAAAATACTGACTTTAGATAAACACTACAGTTGAATTACAAACATGGGTTATCAGGGGATTATGAAATAAGATAATTTTCCTTCAAATTTTTTAGGTCTTTCTTTGTAGGCGCACAGTTTGTGGTAATTTGGAGAGGGGCTGTGGCCCAGCCTCATCCCCAATGGGTGCAGCTGTGAGCAGCAGGTGAGCAGCACTGACAGCAATGAGCCATGGAGTGCCCAGGGGCACTGACCATTTTTTTTCCCCTCACTTTTTTCTTGGAATTTAGCATTAGAGATAAGTAGCTTGCTCCTTAACATTATTATACCTTACATAGACAGTATAAGCTCAAGAAATTAAAGATAACTTTACTGAAGTAATTGGTAATAGCTGTAATTTGGAAAATCATTTTGTGTTTTGGGAGCTGTCATTTTGCCAAGTAGCCTACTAAAAGTCAATGGAACTTTTACCTCATTAATAATTTTGGAAAATACCATGCAGAACTCAAGTCTTAGTTTTAATTCAACTCATTATCACAAATTTCATATACATTAATTAGCAAATAAAGTGACAAGAACAAAGTAGCATGATGAGATTTAATCCCTGTTTCTGCATTAGTCACCATACTAATGCACTGATACACCAAGGGATTAGCAAATGAGAAAATTAATTGTTCTGATACAACTTTGATCAGCAAAAATAAGAGTCCTGGAAAATCATAATAGACTGACTGTGAAAATGCCTGCATCACTGTATAGAATTCTAAGTACAGACCACTTTAGTTAGCATAATAATTCATGTATACTGACAATTTAAATGTTTGCATTAACATATGCAGCAGGAAAACTGAAAGATGCTGTTTTCCAAAATTTTGTCTTTATCTTTTGCATGTTTCACAACAGTATTGTATTCACTTTGAGCAAAAGATATGCTATAAATTCCTGGCAACTTACCTAGTGTTGGTAAACGCTGTGATAGAAAATAAATAAAAGCATCATTCCCAATCTGTAAGCAAAACTTTAAAAATGGAAAAAGAGGTGGGTATGCGAAGTCTTATCATCATCATGGAAGAAAACTTCTTCACAATCCGGGTCATGAATGCTTTTCTCTCACTAAAGCTAATAGGATGATTTATAGAGCAAAATGTTCTGCAGGGAATCAATTTGTACCTCCAGTTGCAGACTTGTTGCATTTCCCCCAAGAGCCTAGAGCTGGGAGAAAAAAAAGCCCCTCAGTTCTAGGCCAGTAGCACATGGAATTAAAGTACAGCCTGATTCCCTACATAAAGCAAACACACAAAAGCTTCCACAGAACTAAAATCCAATCAAACAAAAAACCATAGATCTCAGAATGCTGTGCGTGGAGCCATAAAAAAATACATCGCAAGTTGAACTGGAAAACTTAAAAATATCAATTATCTTCCTAATCCAGCAATAGATATTCTTTTAAACTGTAAAATTAACTTTGTGTAACAAGAAAGTAACTGGTCTAGGCCTCTCAAAGTTTTTAGAGTACCAATCAGAAGATTATCTTGCAACTCCTTCTGCTGTTCTTGTAAAAAGTGATTTAATCATTACAGTGTTTGCAGTTGATTTGATAATTCCCTGTTATGATAGACTTAATGAATGAAGATAATTAATTTTATGTATTGCTTCCTCTTTTAGAAGTAAAATGGGCTGAAAAATTTCCAGCAGCTTTTTCTTTCTCTACAGATACCCACAGAGATTTAGATTGCAGACGTTTGCACAGAGAGACACCCCTCCAATGTACAAGACATTCACATCAAGATACAAATGACAGCCAGACATCCATGGAAAGTGGGCTCAGCATACAAGAAAGCAAACTCAGGTATTTTACCTTGTCACATCAGACATGTGTGTTGTCATTTGTTGATTTCAATTTTTTTTAAATATCTGAATGTCAGCATGATACATACAAAACTATTTTAAGCAAGCATATGAAAGTTTCTTAAACTTGTAAAGAGAATGCAGGTATTTATTAGCTTTTCTATGTTCTTTTATGACAAATACATGTGCACCTGTCCTGTTCTCACCCCTGAGCATGTGTCTACATAGGGTTCAGCTATTCCATAGTGACTTCCTGAAATATTGAGAAAGGAAGGGAAGCACCTCCTGACATGATTTGGGTATTGTAACTATTCTATTTCATCTGGAAAGCAGGAAAGACATTTGATTTAGTTTTTGAAGCTAATGTATTTACCTAGACAGGCTGTCTGCATTTCTGGAAGTTTTCTAGAAGAGAATATTTTCTATCTATTTCTTCTGAACAAACAAGATTGCAGTGGAAAAAAAAGTGTGGGGGGGAAGATAATTGCTGTCTTTCTGCTTTTCTGAATGTGCAAAATGATGATGCATTACGGTGGAAGGCGCAAGGAATAAGGTGGCAACAACTATATTATTTCTGTGCCATCACCTTCTGCTGAGTGGAGTTGAATGCTCAGGAGGGAGCCCAGTCAGTCTCTAAGAACGCTCAGCAGTGGTCTCTGAGCAGGGAGAGCTTTCTCCATGTTGTGAATGACTTCACTTCTTTTGAAAGGCAAGCTGGTGAGGTAAAAAGTTCCCTCTACTGTTCATTTTGGCTTTCATAGCAGCTGTCACAGACTGTATTGCCTTTCATTCATGGTGTCTTTTATCCATAGCAGCGCAGGAAAGGCACTGTGAGCAGCTGACACTCCAAAAGGTGTTCTGCCTTGATGAGGGGCAGAAAAGGCTCTTGGGAAAGGTAGCCAGAATATTTGGTGTGTCAGGCACTGTTGAAATAATGTCTAACAGCAGTGGTACTAGAAAATTAGCTCAAACATGAGAGAAAATACAATAAAAACGAATACATTATTAAGTTATGTATTCTCTGAGGCAATAACATCTTGATGCCCTTAAACCACCTTTTCATGTACTTTAAAAAAGCAGGGTCCTGGTACATGTAACTTCCACACAAAATTAGGAAAGAAACAAGTGTACAAGAAGCTCAAGCTCAGGGTTGCAGTTAGAGACTGCACGTGGACAGGGTGCCACAGCATTGCTTGGGTGCCTGTCAGCCTCACCGTTTACATTTCCAGCCAGCCCTTGCAGGGTATTTACAGAGAAGTACAAGTGCTTCCTCAGGGTGAGAGCTGTCAGTAATGGCAGCACTCAAGAGCTGCTTCTCTGTGTTGTTCTAAGCACATGTCCAGTCATTAGCATATCATCTGTGCTGACGTTTCATTTTCGACAGAGATCCGAGCCTCTGAGCAGGTTAAGCTAAACCAAAAGAAGTTAACCCAATCTGACTATGGAATTCTTTCCTTTACTCCTTTGTACCAAATAATTTTATTGAAATTCAGTGAGCTTTTATAGTACTAAACTGAGGGTCAGCACTAAACTGTTATTTTTAGATGAAAAGTTCTTTTATCTGTATTTGTAGGTATTTATACCTATATTTATATAGGTATAAATAGAGATATTTATCTATATTTCATCTTGTATTTATATTTTCTTTAATATTTATAGGTATTTTCAAAGATTCAGAGCAGAAATATGGTTGTTTTAAACCTTAGAGATGTGTATTTATTCAAAAAAACTGCATTTGTACTACAAATCTGGGATGTGGATGAGACTATTTCTTTTGCTGTATTAAACACCAAAAGTAACTGTCTTGTAAATATTTAAGTATTAATATGTTCCAAATTTCTTCCTGAGGTGTTTTTTAGACTGATATTTATTAATCAGTTATGTACATAAGTGATGTTATGGCTTCTGACTATAGGTGTAGAGTGATAACTAATTAAGTGTAACTAAGTAACATTTTCCCATAAAGCAAAAGCTCACTAAATCAAAATTTGAAGGACGTGGTAAATTATTAAGTAACCTCTTATTGGAGCAATATTTTTTTTCCTGGAGGCTTAAAAAAGAAGGCAGATAGAGAAGGGGAAAATACTAGTAAAAAAACCCCCAAAACCCATAAATCATCTGAGTTTTTCTATAACGTAATTAATGAGTGAATCACCGCATTTTTAAAAATCAGCAGTCAAGTATTTACTGTAGACTTCATTGTACCTCTCCATAGTAGCCACAGGATAAATCAGTTGGTTCACTCTTTAAGGATTATTAGTATCCAGTGCTGAATGCTACTACTTGTAGGAATAATGATTTCATGGTTAAGCTCTGTGGCACCACTGAGGTAGAAATAACGCTGCTGTATATCCAGAATAGCCACAAATGTACAGATATACCTGTTAAGCATAAACTAAAGTGACCAGCATAAAATTGACTAGGGGCATTTCCAAAACAAGCAAGTGGAGCAAATATTTCTTTCAAAAGCAACCAACTAACCCCAAAATTTAAGGAAGTACAGCAACAGGGACAAGGATCTTTCTTTTTAAAAGAATATTGATTTGTCCTGTGATACTTGTTTTTGCTGTAGAACTGTAAAACAATAATTTAACAAAGAGAAAAAAGATTTGATTACATTAAAAAAAAAAAGGCAACTAAAATCCATTATTTAGATGTATAATAAATCATATATGTTTCTTTCTTTCTACCTATGTAGGCCACGTGAATAGATGTCATGTATACTTACACAGGAAGGGTGCTGCCCACAAAATATGCTAGACCTACATAGGTTGTATTGACAAATTTGGGGTTGAGTATCTTGTTATAAAGTGTTTAACAGTGCTTCCTCTTTTCTAATGGTTTGGGTACTGTAACTGCTGTGTTAAAAGGAGATGTATAACTAAAATTGGACTTCACGACATGCAGCCACTAGCAAAGTTGATTTTATGTAATCATTAAAATGATATTAACTAAAACAGTGATTTGTGACAGTAAAATGCATATTTATTTTCAAATGGATGAAATAAGAAAAGAAAGCTTCAATGTGATAGTATTAGAAGTTTCTTAATGCTTGAAACATCGTGAGCATTAAATGGCCTCTTAAAAATGTAATTAATCTTGCCTGGTTTCCAGAGAGAAGGAAACAATTGCTGAGGTTTAAATTTGAGGTGATCAGTTTACAGCCATTTTTCCAGTAATGTGTTTCATTATTCATGCCTAGATAATAGAAAGAATGATAGACAAGCATTAAAATATTTCTAAACCATGAAAATTTCCACCTCCGCCTCTTGGCTACAGGTTATGAACTCCTTAAAGTAAAGCCATATTTCCATGCATAACCATCTGTTTAAACTAATAGTGTTTGAATATATACATTTGTTTTCTTTTGTGATCAATCAGTGAGAGATCCCTCAAATTTAAATTACAGAATAAGTAAGCATAACTGGTTTTCTATAACATGTTATTGCTTTGCATTTATTGCCAAAAAGAAATAAGGACCAAAAGAAAAAAAAAGAGACGTCTTTAACAAAAGATGTCTATCACATGCAAGGCTTTTGGCTATGAACATCCCCTGGTTCCCAGCTTTCAGAACAGGCAGATTGTTTTCAAAATATAAAAATAATTCAACATTATAATTAATGATTGGTGGTTTTGCATTTAATTATTACTCGTAGGCTGTTCTCTAAACTGAAGGTGGTTTAGGTCATGTAACTTGTGTGTTCTGAAGGCAAGTTAAAAGGACTGTCTACATCAAAACCCATGAACCAAGAGGCTTCCCTGAGTCTGAGCTATTTTCACATGTTAAAGAGCATTCCTCTAAGCTCTTTGGTTTCCTGGACAGCTTTGTTCTGCTTGCGTTACAGAAAGCAATGTGGGTAGGAAGGTATTCAGCTTGAGGTGATGTTTACTCTTGTATAATAAATTAATCATTTAAAACTCTGAATAAATGTTGTTATTAATTTATATAATTACAGTAAGGCAGATCTTTTCAGTAAGAGTCTTATGTAAAATTAAACCCTTTGTGTACCAGCACAGTGCTGAAAGTTCATTCCACTGTACCCCAGGCTTAATTCTCATCTGTCACTCAAACTCACATCCTCATTGATGATCCTTCCTGCTCTGCTGCCCTTTCCTGTTTCAGTTCCACCCTCTTGCCTTTCTCAAATGTGTTTCCTTCAGATCTTCTGTGGCCTAAAACTGTTGCTCTTGAACCTATTAAAAGTACTACTTTAAAAGGCTCCTTTAAAAATGTTTCTGAATAACTTTAAAGACTGTTACAGTAGCTCTGTACAGCAAAGGGAATACAAACAAAATTCAAAAGAGATGGAGAGCACTAAGTCTCATACATACAGTAAATTTGAAGTTTAACCAATTTTTATGGGCTTTTTATGTCTCTATAATTATGACAAGTTCACAATTGTTACCCATTTAAGTAGTATATTTTAAATTTTTTTGAGTAAAAAAATGGAAAAGAAGATAAGTTAGCAGTTAACAATATAGACAGAAAATATTTTACTTGAAAGGGATTGAGAAAAAGGACACTGAGATAACTGAGGAAAATTTAAGGAATTGAAGATTGTGTCAGAAAAAAACCCCAATTAATTACATATTAAGTTGTTAGGAAGTGTAGTATGGAACCAGACAGATTTATTTTGCAAGGCAATTTGCAGTTTAGAACAAATGATGGTGAGCTGATGTGACATGTTGATGTACATTTTCTTTCCTAAAGTTATCCGAAATAGATTTTGGTAAGTTATTTTTGTTTGACTGGTTTTGAAGTTAAATGCTTTAATTGACATCCTGAAGTTCTCAGTAGAATCTATTTAAAAATTTTTATTAGCTATGAATCCAATCTTTGTCGTGCATCTGAAAGCCAGACTTTTCATACCTAGCTGGGTTTGTACAAATGTGCGGGATTAAGGCCGTAGGTAAGCGAAGATGAGCTGCTGCTCCCAAGGGAGGGGCAGCGAGGCAGGATAACACAGCAAGCAGGGCAGGGCCAGGGCAGCCAGTGCCCCAGCCCAGTGCCCCAGGCAAGCCTGGAAATGGCAGCAAGGGTCAAACAGTGCAGAAGCCTGTGCTGATGGAACAGGTCCGAGGCCAAACTGGCAACCCCTGGAGCTCGGTGTCAGGGCCAGTGGTGCAGCCAGGGCAGGACACAGCAGGGAGCACCAGACAGGTCCATAACAGCACAGCAGGGTCAGACTCAGGCCTGCAATGAGTCCAGGACTGGGGGTCCTGCTCAGCGAGTACATAGGCAGAGCTGTGCTTGAGCCAGTATTCCAATCTAGGCATGAGACAATCTCGGAAAAACTTCCAGTAAAGGAAGTCAGACAAATTTTATGTCCTGCTGTATATATGAAATAGCCTACAAAACCCAATTATAAAATAGATTACACATTAAAATAAAATGCAAATGTCTTTGTCACATAGCGATTACTCTTGGTCTCTTCCAGTATCTATCCCCACCAGTCCATACTGTTTTGCTTCTCCCAGTAATCAGTTTCTTTACCTTCAGTCTTTTCACAAGTGTCTGTTTTGTTTGTGGTTATTGGGAGTGTTCTGATGATTGTTTTGCATCCTGATATGAACTGATACCGAGCTTTAATTCATTCCCTTATTAATATTCATAGTGTTATATTGTTTGCTATTTTGACAACTTCTCATAATAAATCATTATGACTCTCCCTGAGATTCTGTGTAGTGTAACATTATTCATGATAAATTCTTTAGGCTTGAAAGGAACAGGAAAGGCTTTTGAAGTTTTCTTTTACCTAGATTAATTAAGTTCTATGCCTTCTTAGAGGTTTCTGAGATCGTGTTACTGTATTAAGTCTATTACTGTCATGCAGTTATCTTATCTTGGGTTCCCAAAAGGTTTACTTGCTATAAAGGTTAACGCATTTTGTTTAGACCTTACATAATAGTAAATTTTTAAGGTAACCTTTTTGGCTTCTGGGAACTAATTTATCTAATTAATGCTTTCAGCTGTGTGTAAAAGATTGAAAAGATTCCATCTCTGTGCAAGTATTCCCTTGAAACTACTAGAAAATTTGTTCATTTACAGAAAAGCTAAAGTAGTTGTCAGGTATCAGTTCTTCTGCAAAGAAATTCCCTTTTTCTGTATGACTTGAACTCTAAAAACAACAGCCATTTCAACTGGGAGCATAAGAACTCTACGTGAAGAGCTACACAACAGGAGAAAAGAGAGCTGTCATGGGAAAAGCAGAAAACATTTATGAAAAGTTTGATTGGGCTCCTACTGCTGTGTAATATTTCATCTACACACTGCTACCCTGAAAGATACTGTTCTATTCAGAAGCAGGGTAAATGTCACTGGAATTAGTTTACTATACTTTCATAGAAATTTATTTTGTTTGTTTATTGCATGTATATTCAATCAAATACTTTTATAATACTGATTTTAATGACTTTTTAATGAAATTGAGATATTAGGCATTGGTTATGAATAGAGACATTCTGTAGGAGAAAATTGAGTTTAGTTGATTGAAGAAATATGCCTTTCCAGTATATTTCTGGGGGAAAAATACGGACATTTTTATTTTTTTAGTTGGGTATATTAGAAAAGAAAAATTATGATACAGCATTGAGATAAGTGAGAAATTGGAGACTAACAAATAGCTGCAAAGTGGCAAATCCAGGCAAAATCTGGAGAAATTTGTAAAGTTTCCCTAAGTGTCAGATAGACATTGTTTGCTTTCTGGGAACAATCCAGAATGACACTTTGACAGATTCAAGATTGATTAAAAGCTGCAACTTCAGTGGACAGCAGAACAATGTCTTGATAATGTCTTATTCACATCAACATGTGTTTCCTTGTGTCACCTGTCTCCTGCCATAGCCTTTGGTCTTGTCAATCAGCTTCTGTCCTAATTTCGTGTTCCTTTTGTTCAGATAAACATCTTGCAGTTTGGAAATCACTAATGTAGCTACTGCAGCACTCAGGACATAATGTATCTTGTAGGGGTTTCTCAGGTAGCAGCATTGCCTTCTAATACCTCTATATCCGTCAGAAAAATGTGGAAGTTACTTTGTAAAGTGTTGATTTACTGTCTTGGCAGGCCTTAAAAAAATAGAATCTTTCTTCAAAGCTACTGTTCTATGGCAATATCAGGGGAAATACAAGCTATTATCTACTGGCACTGTATTACGTGTATCAATCAGTATCACAAGCTGTGGTTTTGATAGATCTGAATGACAGTTTACAATCCAGTTCATAGCTCTGAGTGGTAACAATTGCAATTTTAAAAGTTCATGTATGCATTACTGTACATCTCTATTTGCACACTTTTTAGCACCAGGCTTGCAGTTGTGGTGGTTCTTTAGAAGATGGTTTAATACAGTTGAATAAATTCCTTCAATCATAGTGAAAATAGGATATTACCCCATCCAGCAAACAAACCTTTCACTAAAGGTGTATATTAATGTTTGAGAATAATAGTTAAACAGATAACAAGAAAATACCACAGTGTTAAATCCAAAATGCCTCTACATATTTTGAAGTCGAAACATTTGAAGTGTCTTAAAATAGAGAAGTTTAAGTGGTTATTAGTTCCTTTTCCCAGTACTTATTCTCAGCTACACAGAAGAGTTTGCTATTTCTCTATCTGTGATGGAAAAATAAAAAAAAATTGGAGTGATACTGTAAGTCAGAACACTAAAATAATATTACTGCAATGTAGCTATTAAAGCAAGCTAGGACTTTCTGAATCAGTTTTAGCAGAGACAGCAACATGCCTTCAATAAGTCACACAATAAGTCAGAGTTCAGACCCATCTAAGGAGTCAAAAGACACGGAGGAAGATACTTTCCTTGCACCAAATTGTTAATTGTGACCAGGAAGGGGAGTGGTGGTCAAGCTGCAGTAATTGATGGCTTATCTTTAGCAGCTGTGCAGACTTGGTTCAGGGGTATTTCTAAAAGCAGGCAGGGGCAAATCTTTTTCTTTAGGAAGACATGAAGATCAACATCAATATGGATTACGCCTATGAAAATATTGTGAAGAACTGGAGGAAAAATTTGAAATGGGGAAAAAATATGAGTCCTGTTATGAGGATTAATGCATACCTTTGGGCTTTATTAGTTTGCTCTATAGGTGAGTCAAAAGTTGCAGCTTTTATAAAAGACTTAAGTTCTTAATGATTAGGCAAGTAACCTGTGAAAGAATGCTGGAGGAAAAACTGAACTGAAGGAGATATGTGAGCATATTTTATTTTCTGTTCATGTATTGCTAAATTTTTGAATCTGAATGGCTAGAAAATGGGTATTATTGCTGTACTCTGTGTTTTAAGCACTTAGACAAGGTTATCTCTAAGAAATCAGAAAAAGTTATTCTGTTACTGTAGTAATATTGCTCTCAAAATACAGACTGATAAAACTCAGTACCTTGTCCCAAAGAAACTAGGAACTTGTAATTTTAGTTTTAAAAACCACCATAACCTCAGAACTGTAAACTGTTTGAAGTGAAAGCAGTACTACAAATGTATAGTTGAAGATTATACTATAGCTATGGAAACTTACTATTTTAGACAATGAGAAAGGAAAAGAAAAAGTGTACTCAAATTTAAAACTGAAATTTTACTGTGGGGATGAGTGACTGTTTGCTGACCTATAGTAAGTTTTGTTCTCTGCTCTGTTAGTTTAAAAATAAATTTTTAAGGGCAACTTGAACATCTGTAAAAGGGAACCTGTGTAAGAGCATAGATTTAGTGCTACCAGAAAAAGTATCTTGGAGGAAACTCTGCTTTCTTTTGCCACAAACACGCAAAAATAGCTGTATGAGGCAGTTGGATGATACTAAATTGTGCTAATTTATGTAAGACTTACTTTTTTAAGTCTTACTGTGGCATAGTTAACTGTGGATGCCTAGATCACTTAATTTTCCTTTCCAATTTTACCACATCATTAATTTCCTTTAATGTGATTACAACGAAGATGGACAAGTACTGCCTACAGTTCTTAGTGTTTTACTAAACTGCTACTTATTGCACAGCTTTTTAATGTTATCATTCTGATTTCTATACTGTATAATTGAGGACTATGAAAAATTTAAAATTGAATTACAGTGTTATAGTCTAATAATCCTTGATGGGATACCATTTCTATAGTTCCATATCCCAGACATATTTTCCAATAAGAATAGTGTGTCCTTCTGCCAAGTGCTTGAATTGAGTTGAAAGCTAGTGTTGTAAATCACCTTGTCTTCAGCTGGAAACTATTTCAGTGCAATCAGCTTCAGCTAATGACCAGTGCTGGAACAAGGACAGGCTTTTGTATCCCAGGTGTATAGAATATTGCTAATGTGGCTTTGGCCTGGTGTGCAAGACGGTGACAGCAACTGCACAAACAGATATTCCCAAAGAACTTGTGCTGCTGCAGTCTAAAGAGTAACAACTGTGTAAATCCTCACAAAAAAAAAGTTTGGGGTATGTTACAGACTTGCTTCCAATGCATGCTAAATTGTGCATGTTACAAAAGTTACAGCACTGGAAGTGATACACTTGAATGTGATACAATTGAAAGTGATACATTTGTATTCCAAAAAACAGAGAAGCTGATATTTGTCTTTCTTTGTGTTTTTCTGTCCCCCTCCTGAGCTATAAAAGAAGGCAGAATAAAACTGAAAACTGTCATCAGCCTTATCACATATTTGTACAAGAATGACTATTACTGGAATATGCTGAAAAGCACATTTAAAGGAGGAAAAAACAAACTAACATTTTTGTGGTAGTGTCCAAGTATTAGTCTGCTTGATATGTTCATTGGAGATTGATTTAAGCACAAGATTTTAGTTTCAGCCTGTTGCCAGTGGGGAGTGGAAATTGCCAAATAAAAATGTCATAATAGAGTGTAATTACTTCAATTTTTCTTCCACAGTTTGTTTCCAGTTATATTCAAAGCCAATGGAATTGACTTTAGTGATGAATACTTAGAAATGAATGCAGATGTTCAGGATTGCCTATTACAAACAAATAAGCATTCAGAAGATGTCATTTTTGTCTGTATGTGGCCACACTGCAACTGCTCTATAATTAACTGCCTTACAATGAAGTCTGTGTGAGATTAATTTTACAAGAGGTGTCGTGAAAATGCAAATCATCACTGCAATGCTAGAGCAATTTTAATGTATTTGGACAGCAAAATCAAGAGGGAAAACATCAATTAAATAAAGGTGTCAGTGTAACTTTTGTTTTCTATTGAAAATCCTTAGCTCTTGATAAATCAGACTGAAGAGCCCTTGTGTTTATCTAGCCTGTGCATTCCTTTGCACATACCTGTCATTGGCTGGTAAATCACTGCAACAAGATTGGTTATTTTGATCCTTCTGGCTGAGATGTGAAAGCCTGCTGAGTTGGATGCACAGTACATCAAAACTTTGACCTGGGCTGCTTGCTGAGCTGACCAGCTCTGAATATTGCTATACTGCTCCTGAGGTGTCTCTTGCAATTCTCCTTATCTTGTTGTTCTTGTGGCCTGCACAGCATCAGAGAGCACAGCTGGGCATTATGTTGTAGGGGTGGTGAATCAGTATGATTTTCATGCACTCTTAAGGCTTGTCATGTGTTTTTAAACTTTTTGTTGTTCAATCACTGGAAATTTTATGCTCTTCTAATTATCAGATACATTTCCCTCGTTTTCTGGCTTAATGCTTGTGTAAAGTTCCCTAATCTGTTGTTGTTTATGTTGTATCAAAACATTATAGTATTTGCTTGGCACACATGTTCCTTGTGACAGTTCAGTTAGCAGGACTGGTCATTCCAGCAGTATCAGGTGGGCTTTGTTACCCAGAATTTCTGTAAAGCACGTGTCATCGGAAGCTTTGTTCAGTATTGATAAAGCATTTTCTGCCAGGTAACTAATTACTTTCACTAGGTCTGAATAGAAAATTAACAACCATTTGTCCAAACTGGACCCATCACTGTGTCAGCAGGAAGTGGACAGGTAGAAACTGCTCCTTGCTGTGTCTTTCTGTGCTGAGTTTCTAAGTGGCATAAGTGTATTCAACTGCCGGATCTGACTTCTCCGCTCAGCAGTCTGATCACAGATTGGTGACTTCCTAAAAGTACTGCAAACCAGTTAAACCAGTTTTTGTCCCCCTCTGTACATTATGTCTCAAAAATTAAGATTGCTCTTTTCCCTACTTATTTTTAGCTAAGGCAGAGAAAGCTGTTTCTCTGTACCCTCTGAGTCAACACTGACAACCCAATCACCATCTGACCTTGAGCTTAATTACCCTGGTAATCCCGAAGGTTCATTATTACCCAATATTTCCAGTCTAGTTAACAACTGTAGGATGGGATGGACCAATAACTAGTATAACTTTGTTGATTTACCTGAAAACAAAAAGCCAGTTGTGAAGAGGAAAAAGGCTGGACCTGCAAACATGCAGCCTCAGAGATGAGGGCAGGGGAAGGCAAGCCTCTTCATACTTAGTTTGCATCATGTGCACTCAGCTGTGCGTATCAGAGGGAACATTTTTCTCCTCAAATAAAAAAGCACTGTTCCAAAAGTCCAAGATAATTAAATAGTAATGTGTGAACCAAGGGATGGCACTGAAGTATATAAATATATATACTTTTTTTTTTTTTAGTTTTTGCAGTAATATAAATATACCGGAAAAACTTCACTTAGTAAACAGGCTTCTACTATCCTTTGTAAATTTTATGTAGAATTTTACTGTATAATTTTTATTTTGCGACTTTACTGGTATTATACAAGGTAGTGGCTTTTGAATTAGTTACAATCTTTCAGGAGTAGTGGAGTCTACACTAATTATTTCAACCTGTGCTCAACAGCCATTAATGGAATTAGTATTTTTTCATTCTTCACAGGTGTGGTAAAATAGCTGAATAGTGAGCCCTAATTATAATTGGCCTGTGCAAGTGTGCAACTTCTGTGTGAGAGCAACCAAATATGTAACAGATTATATTTCAAAGACTGGTTGGAGTGAATGTTAGTTTTTGTTTGGTGGTACTTTTTGGGGTAGAGGGAGTATTGTTTTTATGTTATGTGGTTTCTCAATAACTCCTTTAGTGCAGTAGGCAAAGACTTGGTGACAGTGTCTCTGTCTCACATGGATATGCCTTTAATGAGGAAATTCATAGGTTTCCTTTTTTTTTCCACTGTCTTGATGGTTTGGATTTTGTTGGTTTTTTCTGCCTCTCCTTCTGCCGTTTGATGTTAAAGACCTTGTAATCCTGATTTATGAGCCACTATAATTGAGAAATGTATTCCTTTGCTAATGTTCTTTTACACTTTGATAATACGAGGAGCAGAGATCATGTCTTTTCAAGCCAGTAAACTCTTAGCTTTAATGGAAACCCTGTAATCCAAAGGTGATATTGTGAGTTAGTGATGGATCTGACTTTGATCCACCTATCTGTAGATTTATCAGATTTATTTTAATTATTTATTTTCATACTTTTCTGTTCTGAGTACTCCTTTTTTTTCTCTCCTTTTCTTCAGGAGAAATACAGACCAAGGCAATGGAGGTAATTTTGCAAAAGCAAGATGGGCCAGGGCTATTCAGAAGGTAAGAACTACTCTTAAAACAAGTAATGTATCACAGTAATTTAAAAAATTTTCTCAGTGTCAAGGAAAATTTGAGTTCATGTAAGCAGGACCTGAGGATGGGACTGCCAAGTTTCTGGTAGTTGAGACAATTTCTTCCATTGGTTCTTAAATCTGTGCTATTCCCTCACCTCAGGATTTTTTTACTCTCAGACACAAAAAGGATGAGATTTTGAGACTTTCTTTAGTCTCAGAGCAGTGATTGTAGTTTGGCCATCTTACAGGTGTTGCATATTAATCCAGATGCCATAACATCAGACATCTTTGTCTAAATAGTTTTTGATACTGAGGAAGGTTAGTATTGCATTGATATTTAATAAAAATTGTTTGAAGAGCATTTTTTCCTAGAAAAAAATCTTGTAAATTTTACTGATGATATCACTGCCTCAACATGGATTTTTTTATTAGGTGTGATAATTAAGGGAAATTAATATGAGCACTTGGCATCATTATTGACCACGTAAACAGACCAAGTATTTTCTTTTTCACTGTTGCTGTTAAACTGCAAACCACTACCTCACATCAGTTGTTGGGAATTTGCATGTTAGTTTTTGCCTTGTCTTCCTCTGTTGACTGTAGTGCAAAACTATTGTTGATAACTTCTGAGAAACACAGCAATTGTCTTTGGTGTGTATAGCGACCTGTGAGAAACTGAAGAGTCACAGACTTCCTGTTTCATTTGTGTGTAGACCTTTTGGAAACACTGCTTATGCTCAGGTGGTGTGCTATAAAATATCTATTCTGTGCTTTTATGGCACAACCAAACTTGTTTAGTGTAAATATGAGTCAAAATCCATCTAGAATACACCTTCGTCAGTTCATTTTGAGCTGTTTTTTCCTGTTCTTTGGGGACCGAGTCCTATTTCTTTTTTACTGAATTCTCTTGTCTTTATGATAATCCATAGACTGTGCCTGTGTGAAAAGAGTGGTGGGGGAAATCTGTTTATACTGGGGTGTTGTGGGTGGAGTACTTACCTGATTCACATGATCTCAGTTTCTGCATCCAATTCTGTCACCGGTTTGATCTTTTCCTTTTTTCTGCCAATGGTAGCTCACTGACAGAGACAGGCAGCAAGAATCCTGGTCTCTAATCAAACATCATGGTCAGACAAGTCAAATAGTCCAGTTGTTTGGTTTTTTTTTTTGCAGACAGAGATTGCAATGGCCTTAAGATAAATTCTTCTGTGAGTTTTCCTTCAGTGTGTGCTTAATTGCCTAGTCATTGGAATAAAGTTATTTCTGAGTTTAAAACCAAATAACTAATGCCATACAGTCAGCAACTTTGACTTGATGAATCAGCTGAATTTTGTTCAGATGTTAAAAGTATTTAAATAAAGCAATAGTAGAATTGCGTTTCTTCTCACTGCTGTTCTTCAAAGAAATTTTGAGGTCAGGAATTAGAAGATGGTAAAGTAAGAAAGTTAACATGCATGAGTTGGAATCTTGGGCTGCCACTGTGCCATTAAGTTGTTTTTTGTAGCAAAGTAATCAAAATTTCTTGGTGCACTGAAATATGAGCAGATTGCTCAGCAGCTAATCTAGCATCAGTATGGGGCTGAAAGATGTTGGCAAAGTTATTGTGAGACTTTTAAGAATTTGAAGGTCAGGTGGATGGGAGATGTCAATACATACCTCATGTGAAGCTCTTTTTGAAGAGGGCAATTTCTATAAATATTTAAAAGGCTAATTTAATTCCTGAGTAATTGCTTCATTTTATTTCATTACAAATTAATTTGGATAAGATTTTTCTTCTGATAAACTTATTGTCCCTGAAATACCGTTATGTCTTTAGTTCTTTACTCTTCAACCTTGTGGGTTGCCTTGGACTTTTTGCTTTGTCTTTTCTCTCTGAAGATAAACTGGTTTTCAGAAACAGTGCATTGGTATTATCTCAGCATTGATTTAGCACAGTTGATGTGACATTAAGTGCCATTGTTTGCCCAGAAACTCTGGAAGACATGAAGGATGAATCTCTGCCAATGCCTAAACAAAATAAACTTTACACTTGCAAGTATTATCGGGGCTATAAAAGGCCATCAGTAAAAAGAAATCCCATGCAGCACAATAAGATCAGAAGACTAAACAATCCTGACGTATTTTGAAGAGGATACAATACTCACAGAGCCTCATAATAGAGGCATGCAAACAGATAAATGAAGTAGTTTTCCACACAAAGCAATCACAATATGTAGGTAACTGCTGTAAGATACTACAACCACATGGAGGGAACTGTCTCTATCCATAAGGAGCTGGAAAAATAAATAACAAGCTTTAGTAACCATGAGGGAGATTTTTAGGTATCAAAACAGGCTTAGATAAGGAACCAGTCCCTGGAAGGTTTTAAGAACAGAGGAGTAACATTTTTGGGGTTTTTTTTAAAACTGTTCTTGGAGGTTTAGGGAAGTGGGTTTAGCTTGGAACTGGGGGAGGGGGAGTGTAATTTGCTCAGGGTGATGGGCTTCAGGTATTTCCTCACTGGTGAAACAAACATGAATTCTTACTTAATAGAAAATATATTTGTGGCTTAGGTTCCAGTAATAATATTTGGAATGTATGCTTTTAATGATAATCTATGGAAATATGAAATTGAATTAGGCTATTCTGATCAAATATGAGATGACAGCCCAGTGATTTACCAGAGGCATTGTAGCAGATGAATATTTACTCAAACATTGACTAGATAGGAAAAGTGCCAAACTGTTTTGGACAATATTTCTTTTTAGATAATAAATTGCCTTGGTGCATATTTGAAATAGTAATAGTTAAACCTTCTTGCAACATATAAGATCTAACAGTGCTAAAATAAAAGCTTTTGGGAAATCCTTCCCCTCTTTGAGAGGCAGCAAAATTAAGAATTTGAGGTAAAACTATAATAGCTTTTTAAAAGACAATTCAAAACTAGATAGGGTCATCTAATTGTGCTTCTGCTAATTGATTTTAAAAAATCTAAACCACAATTCTTTTAAAATAATTCAGTCCCGGTGTCTGGTTTTCAGTTTCATGTTCATTGTATTCCAGAAACAGTGAGGCTTTTTTTATTTGCCTTAGTTTTCTAACAGCTTTGAAATCAGTGCTATGAAGTACTGGCAATAATTATGAAAAGATGCACTGGGAGAGTTTTTTCTTGTAACTCAGTGTCAGCCATGAGTACAATCAAATGGGTTTTCCCTTCTCCCCCCTCCTACCCCAGCTGTATGTGTCACTTTGATTATATCTTTAGCTACTAATCCTTAGTGAAGTAGAGACTGTTGTGCTGCCGAAATATATTGGAATAAATAAATGTCACCTCTCTGAGATGGATATGCTTTTTTATCAACTACAAAGCACAGTAATTCATTCCTAAGACTAACATTAAGCAGGATGCTACTCATGTAAGTTTCCCTTTGTATCATTCCTCAACTGTATTTATTGACAACAATGAGTATTGGAGACAAAAAAACAGTGACATAGTGGCACTATATTGACTGGATTTATAATCCGGAGATCAACAGTGAGAGTGGCACAGATCTGCCTTGGTAAATCTTCCCAACATACATTATTCCTGACTTTGCACAGTGAGCACAACACATCTATAGATCTCTAATTATTCAATAAATTAATATATAGGTGTGTTCCAAAATTTTAAAAATATTAGGTAGAATTAAATGGCCACTGTGCATTGTTGTAATGCTGTTCTTTGTGATTTGTGGTGAATTACATGATGGATGAAGTGGTGATGTTCCGTATGAGAACACTCACTAATAGAGAAGTTATCAGCAGCTTCATTTTGTCAGGTCTATTGATTTACTGTCTTATTCAGAAACAGAACTTGATAATAATACTAAAGCAGATATTACACAATGACAGCAGTGGGAATTTAAGGCAGGGAAAGCAGAAATCATTCTTTGTTTAGAAGCCACAGGGCTATGAGATTAATGCCAAACTTCTCTTTAAAAGATATTAATAGACCCAAATTTTTTTTTGTTTTCAAAAGCAATCTTTCAGTTGAAAAAATTTTTAACCTTGTATTCCAAGGAAAGCAAGCATGTCTTGAAATGAAACAAACAAATATTTCCTTTTCATAAAGTATTAATAATAGATATTTTTCATCCTGATTAAACTAAAAAATACTTATGTTCAAGTAGCAATCAGCATTTTTATTGGGTGAAATTACTGTCAGCAAAGAAGCTGCTTTAATTTTTTTTAATTTATTTCAAAGATTAAATATTTAAACAAAAAGTGATAAACTGACAATTGGAAAACAGAAATGAAGTGCACTTTTCAATTAAATGAGTTCATCATTAGTGCAAATTTGCCAAGCTACAGATATTTTGACAATGATTTGAATGCTAATTTGTGCATGAGGAAGCTCAAAATATACCTGATAAGCTAAAGGAATTTCTGGGATGTTTTTGCTTTATAAATCACATATTTAATATATATATAGTATCTGAACAAAATTAGTAATGGGTTATATCAAGCAGTCCTATAACACAAGGATTTTTGTCTATCTTGGGTCTGAACTCTGCGTTTACATGAAGAAGGTACAAAGGTCAGTGTGGGGCAATTGGACCAACAGCCCCAAGATCACTTCATAGTTGCCTTTAAGGTTTTCAAAAAGTGGTGTTTAGAAAGCTTACTTTGACAAAAGGATAAAGGCAAAAGTACGAGATTGTGTTGCACATCAATTCTGAACAAATTGATTTTTGTTTCTTCTACTTCCTATCATTTTAGGTAATTTTTTTCCCCTTTTCCCTCTGGAATGACATCCTCTGAAAGTTTCTCAGGGATAAAATATTTCAGAATTTGATATAATTGTGAAGAAAATAAAATGGAGATTTTTTTTTTATCTGACCAGAGTTATAGTTAATTTACTTGAAGACTTATTTTAACTTAGATCTTCCTATGGTATTGTGAGTTTAGATAGTCTATGATTTACTCCCTGCCCTTCCTGCCTTAAATCAATGTGAAAGTTGAAAATTGCTTTCTTCAATTAATTGAAGGCATTAAGTGTTACAAAGGAGAAACCTTTGTGAGCTGCTGTATCATTGTTTGAGGGTTCTGTTAGGCAAGCTCAGAAAAAGAATTATCACTGCTTTTCTCTGTGAAAGGTGGGATATGATTCACAATAGAGAATAAGAAATTTAAACTTTTGCTTTTGACCATTATAGAAAATCAACAAACAGGAATGCAATGTGCTCTCTTCCACAATTAAACTTCAGTTCTCTCCTTTGCTTCAGAGTTCAAAAGGGCACCATGGTAACATTTTTTCTCTTCCTGCTGTTTCAAGTAACCATGTTTTAGCATTTTGCAGGTTGTATTTGGTCTGATGTTAAATAATTTATTACTGGTTTCATTGGTAACCTGTGGCTAATTTAATGTCTTGTAGAATTATACAGCTCCTGGAGCACATTTGTGATTGAATTATAGTGTGTTTTGTAACCATTTGAGGGAATGCCTAAAAAAAATGCTTCCAAAGACTGAAACTCAACAGGGCTTTGATCAGGGAAAATTTACAAGTGACAATGGATGTTTCACATAAAGCAGGAAAAATAAGCCAGTTAGTTTGAATCAGCTGGACTGATCTTCATGGGCACCATTCTGTGGAGGTAAAAGCTGCCTTTTGGAATGTAGTGAAGATAAATAGGATTGTGAAGGAAAGAATGCATTCCATTAGAGAGAATTGGGATTGTTAGTTATGAGGATTGGCAGAGAACCTCATACAGTGCAAGAAAGGGAAGCAAGCCCTAGGGTGAGGAGAGATAACCAGCAATCATTTCTGTAGGAGATGTAGGATAGGAGAGAGAGCTGAGAGCAACCAAGAATGGAGCACTGATGAACTCTGAATCCTAGCACAAAGAGTGACAGGTCATATACTGAAAAGCTAATGAATTATATTGATGGAATCCAAGCAGTAGCTGGAGGGAGAAGGCCTAGGGGAAAAAAGATCCAGGAGAGTAAATTGCCTTGCTTCCCTGTGTATTATAAAAGATGTGGCTTCACAATTGTTGCCATCTCTCATTGTGTTGAATCCTTGCAGCATCTGCCTTAGAGTTCCTACTTCATCACTGTGGGTCTTTCTTGTGATCTGCTTCTTTTTACCTGTTTTCAAATTTGCAGGGTTGTATGTTTTAATTCACTACCAAATAATTTTTTTTCAAGTTTTGAGGTGCGCTCTTTTTCTAAATCTTCCTGTGCTGCTGCCACTCTTGACAGGTCTTGAGATGGCTCTTAATTAGCACCTTTAGTAGCACTGTTAAATATGTACTTGAGTTTAAATATATGACTGAGCATTGTATTGAATGAAGGTGCTATAACTCTTCCACTCTGTCACTTCTGTTTCAATATGCTTTACCCTATTATTGTGGCTTAACCCCAGCCAGCAACTAAACCCCACAGTTGCTCATTTGTTCTCCCATAGGCGAATGGGGCAGAGAACCAGAGGGTAAGAGTGAGAAAGCTTGAGGCTTGAGATAAAGGCAGCCTAAGATCAGTTCCCCACATGAAAAGTAGCAACTGAGCCAGATTCTTAATTTTAAAAAGTTTTAGCAAGGCTTCTACTTCCGTAGGCAAAAACCCTAAAACAGCTTCTAGAGAGAACACATTCCTAGAGAATAACAATGAACAAAATAGTCATAAGGAAAGACCACATTGGGGAATTAAATTTCAGAATTAGCATATATTGTTTTTAAGTTACCACTTCAAATACATTACATTTATTTAAGTGCTTGATAAATCTGAATGAGGAGAAAGCTCATTTTTCCCTCCTGGGTAAATAAAAAATAAAAAATTATGGTGTTTCTTTATTTGTTCTTCAGTTATTTTTAGGCTTTTGTCCCTGTATTTGCTTTTCAGCTATGATCCCATCTTGTGATCCTGTCTGAAATCAGGGCCAAATTTTGATTAAAGTACAGCTGACAAGAAACAATTGTGTTTTTACATTTCTTGTCTCTTCCCTGTTAATTGATATTTAAAACAAAAAATCTTAAATGTTATTTTATTTCACTTAATAGAATTCAAACAGCATAATTTTATAAGCTTGGCAAAAAAAAAAAAAAAAAGTCTGCAAAAGTTTTAATGCAGAATAAGATGTAGCTTAAATTCCATCTTAACTTCAGAATCTCTGAAGCATTTTTCACGGTCATCTGAAGTAAAACTTAAACCAGCTCACAGGTGCATTATTTTTCCTTTCCCCTTCTTATTGCAAACCCTCCTTTTCAGTAGGAAACATTGAGCTTGGCAGTAAAAAAAATAGTGTAGAGAAAACAAAACCCTTTGTGGAGAAAAGCACCTACAGAGCCCTGAGCGTGCCTGGGAGAGGAGCGGGAGCGGCAGCGCCCGGGCGGCTTGGGGGCTGCGGCGCGGCCGGCAGGGGGCGCGCGGGGAGCGGCCAGCGCGCCCCGGGGCTCGGCGGGGCCGGCGCTGCCCGGGCGCGGCCCTGCGGCTGCTGCGCTGCCTTTGGGCGCGGCGGCGTGACTCCTGAGCTGTCCCGCGAGATGGCTTTCTAATTGACGGATTGGATTCCGGAATTGACAGTTATTGCCTTTCTTTGATAAATGGCGAGATATAACCATCCCTTAAGCAAACTGGCAAGGTGATGTGCAGGGGAAAGATAGCTTAGTTGTGTGGCAGCTTTTCCCACTTTCAGGCTGAAATACATATTGAAATACAAACTACTTCAAAGTCTTCTATCAGTTTACAACTGTCACCATTCAATATAAGTATTACACAGTAGAAATAGTCAAGTAACATCTAAAATAGTTATATGTTATTTAATGCTGGATTTATTACACAAAAGTAATGATGGAAATTACTGAAGTATTTTCAGGGGACAGACTTTTATTTCTAAGAATTCAAAGAATAATCTCTGAAAGTCATGATAAAGTGATCTTGGAAATAGCCACAAAGAATAGATGTTTTCTCCATGCAGGCTTATAGCTGCCCATTGGAGTTTGGGTTTTTTGTTTGGGGTTGGTGGTGATAGTGTTTTCTTTGCGGGGATTTTCATTGTTTTCACCATTAAGCTACAGAGTTTGGCTGGAATTGTGTAACAAGTTGAAACAACTTTATGTATGTTGTATATGTACATGTAATTGCATTTCTTCTCTTCCTTCTATGTGTGGAAGTTACTTCTTTAAACTCTGTTTGGGAAATAGTGTAAATCAATGTGAATCCTGAGAGTTCTTCAAGGCCAACTTCATCAACATATCAGGTTGCACTACAGTGCATAGGGCCCACACATACAAATTGCTCCTTTGTGTTAGTTTTTCAAAAACTGCTGTGGATGTTTTCTCAAGATGCACAGGAGTTTTATTACAGTCACTGACAACTATCTGGGCTTCCAAACCTCTGCGAACTTCAGCTACTCTACAAAATTAAAACATCTCCTCATAGACTTACTCTAGAAAGTGACTGACCTCTTATCTATGTGAGAAGTGTGTGAACATCAGGACAATGTAACTTCGTTATGAATTTGGGTAACTTCACTTCTAAGTAATTAGTACATATTTAACTTCTGTTACAAATGTCAGTTCTTATAGACTATCCAAAGTTTGAGGGTTTAATTTTTATACAGAAAAGATACATACTTTAATATTCACTATGGCATTCCACTCATGCTGTCTCCCAAGATTAAAGAGGATAATCACATACCTGTGGGTTTATGCCTGTTCACATGTTTTGTGAAACATTTACACTCTGGCTGTGTGTACACTCTATAGAATGGTTTTATATGGGCTCATTCTGGATGCATTTCTGTCGTCCTTCTTGTGTCAGTTTTAAATATATTTTCAATATGTGTAAGGCTGTATGTGGCCTTACACTACTAAACCTGTTAAGATTTGAAAAAACATCTGATGTATTCTGTGCAGGATAATTTACTAACTGCATGCACAATAGTAATCCATTCTGCTATTTGAATTGCAGTAAATAAATGGCTGAGTCCTACTGCCTAGGTATTCACTGGGGTCACATAAGTCCTTTTCATGGAAAGTGAGAGATATATTTCTTATTATGTGGAGCACCTTTCAATCATGGAATGATAGTAGTTATGAAGGGTATTTAGCAGATTCATTACCAATATTATCAGCTGTTGATGAAAGCAGTGCTGTAAGAAATAGCTACAGAATCGTTTCTGTGGGTCGTGTCAGACTGATGAATAAAAGGTTAGGGTGGAACACAGCCCTGCCAAGCAAGAGACGCTGTCTCCCGCTGCTCCCCTTGCGGGCACGGATGCGCACCTGGCAGCTCCCCCGACGCACTGCATGTGTTGTTCCTGTGAGCGAGGCTGCTCCGTGAGCCTGAGTGGCTCTGCGAGCAGAGGGGCTGCCTGCCACGCAGCAGGGCTGTGCCTATTGCAGCGGGTGCTGCATTCGGGAGCAGTGGCAGGAGAAAACAGCAGCGGGGGAAGTTCCCGGCACTTAAAGCCCCAGGATGATTACTGTTCTCTCGTGTTGATCTTGTTTTTGAGCCGGAGTAGGACGCTGACTCCTGCTCTGCTATTACAGAGGAGAAACAACCCTGAGCTGCAGAATGAATTAGTAGCTAACATCACGATTGCTCTTAGCGGTTAGCACAAGTTGTAGGAGGGTGAAAAAAGATGGGAGAGGAAGGAAAAAAATCCCCGTTTAATGCCGCCTAGGGAATACCGTGGAATTTAGAACAGATACCGTTGCAGACTAGCAGCATGCCTGACTGCACTTGACTTGAATCACTGGGAAGCAGCCTCATGTTGTATCATTTAAGGCTGAAGGAAGAACGGCAAAATAGTAATGGATTTTTATACAGTGTTTCTGCATAAATGGAAAATAATATAAAGATGGTGGTATGTAATTTGTATTTTATTTTTAAGAAGAATTTAATCCAGGTATGTATGCTCTTTGTATTTTTGTCTAGTCTGCATACAGTTTTGTTTCCTTTGTTTCCTTTGCTTATTTTCATTCTGAATGTATCTTCTCCTGTTCTTGCTAATGCAATGCATTGATTTGTAACTGATTTTCTTTCTAATGCTATAATGTTGATGAAACTGTCTGGGCTTCTGGAATTAACACTTCATTAAAAACTGGGGGAGGGTATTTTGTAAGGTTGATAACTTCACAGTATAAGTTGAGTAAGACAGTATGGTGTTGGATTTTTCAATGAGTTGGTTAAATTGATATCAAAATATAAACAAAATAATTATATGAATACACAGTGAAAATACAGTATGTTTTGCTTATTTATGTCAGTACCTTTCTCCTAATTTGTGATAGGATTAGTAATAAATTGAGCTTTACGGATGCTTATGTATTTCTGGATCTTGATTAATCTCCAAGATGAACACCCTGCAGCTTTCTTTTGAAGAGGCAGCTTGCTTAGACTACATGTTTGTTTCTGTTCCACAGCTAAATCTACGTCTTAGAATACCCTCTGTTATGTATGTTCTCCAAGCCACAACCTAAAAAACCACCATAACAATTTCATATATTTTTGTCCATCATTTTAGGTTCAAGAAGATAGCATTAGTATTTTTCCTTCTGCGATTTCAGAGGCCAATAGTAGCTGAAGCTAATTTTTTACTATGAGATTGATGGTTCATTTTGCTTTAAGAGGAATAATTATGCAGATATAAAAATATGACTGCATTCTTTAGCCCTCACCTTTCTTCAGTCACCTGCCTCCTTTTGCACTTTCTTATTAATGTATTCTTTCAGCTGACATGTAAAAAGTGAAATAGAACACAAAGCTATGTGCCCTTAAACTAAGGACACTGATAGTTGTCTTACGTCTAGTAAAAATGTATTAAAACACTTAATGTTTGTTAGATTTTTCATTAGTCTTGAAATATCTTAAAACATTCTGTTGTATTTGTAATTTCAATACAGCCCAATTACAAGTAAGAATTTTTTTTTTAATAACATGTTGATCCAAAAAGGTTTAATATTAGTTCTAGCATCATAATACTATTTTTAACCCCTGGCTGGCAGGAACTCTTATGCCTTAAAAACATTCATTGGTGTAACATCAATTGCTTTCTGATGTGAAACTAAACTGTCTGTAAAGTTGTAGCTATTTTTCACAGAGAGGGTGACACTATACTTGTTTCCTGTTGGTGATTATATAAAATAGATGCCTTTCTTTAGCGTAATACACAACCATGATCTGACAATTGAAAATGTAAGGTTACTTGACACATACAAATATTCTAAAAGTCAGTGCTAAATCTTACCTAAATCAACCAACATAGTGAGAAAAGCAGTGAGAGAATGCTAAGTCTAAAAGCACTAAGATGAATGAAAAGTAGAATATAAAAGTGGAAGGTTTAAAGCATGTTTCATTCATCACAATTTCCTTTTGTAAGGGATATAATGTTAGGAATTATGATTATGAATTAAGATTAGCTGTCATCTCAAAGAAAAAAGCCATGATGCAAAATAAATAATGATTCTTTAAGGTGAATATGCACAACTTGGAGAGTTGCATAAAGGTTTTCTGTCACTATACCATTTGCTTGATCCTGCAGTGATGTCAGCACATTACCATAATGACTATATGTTGCTGTGAAAACACTTAGGAAATCTCAGGTAAAGTACTGGGTTTCCAGAGTGTTAGACAGTAAGAGAATACTCACAGCTCAGAATATCTCCCAATTCACCAAAGCATCAATAAGGACTGAAAATTCCAAATTTTCCTTTAACTGTAGTGTTGTGAAAATCCTGGAAGAATGTAGTATAATGGCTTCTGCCTTGTGAGACCACTACAGCTGTGAAGCCTAAAAATTCTTTGGCACCTAAGAAGGTTGTTACACTGGTTTTATTTTTCTCACCTGTGTCGTTCTCTTAGGTTGGTAACAGAGGTTCTTGCTTTCAGGTACAAATCTGAGTACCATACTTGTCAGTATATTGAAGCAAAGACAGCAGAGGGGTTTTTAAATAAAGTTTTTGCAACAAATTTAGAAACATGTTTAATGTCTACTATCCTTATCAGTGAATGTCATTTCAGGTGTTAAGCATGATTTCTATCCGTGTCTGCCCACTCATCCTAGTGTATGTTGTTGTCAACAGTACTTGTAGTCATTTGTGCTTGTGGTATTTTTCAAATTAAATATCACAGACAATTGCTACCATTTTTCAAATGAAAGACCACTTAATCAAAAACTTTCCTTTTCATAACTTATTGTTCTAAAAGTTTGATGTACTATTAGTTTACTAGATTTTAGAAAACATGTAAAATCTCTGTGTGCAGAGGAATGGAATCCAGAGGGCTTACTTTGCCCATGTAAAGTTCTCTACTTTTAAGTAGTTAAAAAAGATGCCCTCAAACTTTAAAGAAAGAAAAAAAAAATCAAAGCTGTAGAGTGATGTAGTGCACATGTGGTCACTGAGTTAATGGTAAACTGTCCAACAGAAATCTAATCAGGGCAGTACATTGCCCATTTCAAGGCTCAGGCCAGTACAGTTGGAGGATTAAAATTCTTACCTGGTAAAAATGGGGTGGGGTTTTTTGTTGTTTTTTTAATTAACTTTTCTGATGGAATTACTATCCTAAAAAGTTCCTGAAATTTTTGAAATGTTAGTGTTAAAAGAAACTTTGAGTACACTAAGTATACTGCAAATACAGTATCTGCATATATGTTATGCTTCAGTGTAAATTAAATCACTTGGGTTCCCAGGATGTAATGTTTAAAAGACCCTGTATTAAAACACAGGCAAAACTAGGGACAGAACTGAGATTAAGTCAAAATATATGTTGATACTTTCTGGTTTTTAATAGGCACTAAATAGGTTCTGATTATTACATATGGTAATCAGACATAATAGCAAGCTGGTAATAGTCTAACAAACCTAATATGTCCAGTACTGACTTAGTTATACAGTAATCTCCATATAGTCAGCAAATAACTTTTCCCTCCCCATGTCTTCCATTCCTTTAGTAGTCTGCATTTAAATAGAAATTAACTATTTGGTGAAATTGTCTAAATCTTAGCAGGTTTTGAACTGAGTATTGACCAAAACCAAGATTTTGTATGGGACAGCATATATCATGTATACAGGTGTAAGAGGGGGAAAAGGTCATTATTACCACCTGGTCATACACTACATACTGTAATTTTTTGGGTTTTTTTAGTTGAAAAAGTCAAGGAAACAACTAGAAAGATTAAAGAGAAAGAAGTCAGTACATTTAGTCAAATAATATTGAAGCTGTTATCTGAATCATCTGCAGTCTCTTATTCTTGTGTGCACGTTCAACTGGCCTACATCATCTATGGGCTCTCCAGATGGTCACAATTTACCTTTAGAATCTGTTCTATAGCTTTTTACATCTCAGTATTCATCTACTGTATTTGGCAAATCTCTTCCTCTGTTTTTAGTCTAGTCAAGGCTGTTGACCTTTAAGAACAGTTGCTTCAATTACAGGTTTTCATGTTTGTAATTTAAATACCACACTATAGATTTGTTTCTAAAGAAATAGTGTTCTAAATGCTTTCAACAATCTTATTAGTAGTTAATAAAAAATTGAATTGCAGTAGCCTCAGTTGCCTTAACAAAACTTTGTAGAGAAAAATGCAAATATTACAAATACGAAGGTGTAGAGAATAGTGTAAATAAAAATGTAATTCTGCAAGTTATTGTAAAATAATGGGGTTTTCTTTAATTTGCCTGTCTTCAACAGTAATTACAAAAAAACCCCCATCTTTTACTGAACAAAAAAATTCCTCTCTTTTTCCATAGTGGTCATAGTAGTAGAGAAGCAGTGAAGATGACTTTTCTCTCCAGAAAAATTATTCATCCTAGTTTGCTAGGAATGTACATTTTCTTCTAAGCTAATCTGAAGACAATGTGTTTCTCTACATTACAAATTAGTTTAATTGCAACTGCTTAACTACTGAGTTAATTCACTAATGCACAAAGTTCTATATATGATTTCTAGGTTAGATATTCTAAATCACAATGAGCCAGTCGGGTTTAAGCATGTGCTGTTTCCATCTCTTTTCCTTAAACTCTATTAAGTTGTATGCTAACAGAAGAGATACATAATAGACATGAATGACCACTCTTGCAGTATGACTGTTAAATTTTTAGATTGGAAGAATCTGTAATGTACCCATGAATATGTGTGCAACATCCTTAGGACAGCAGTAGGTCTTGTGGGTTAAAAAATAAGCAGATTGTAGGCTCTTAAGACTGGGGTGTGAATCAGCAGTTTAGTGGTTAGTTTTACTTTTTGCATTCTCATAAGTAGAGAAGGCAACACATTCTGAGGGTGATTAGATATGCATAAATAGCAGGATCCATAATAATATCTAATAATCATAATAATATCATAATATCATAATAATATAATAATATCATGATAATAATTACCTGGTAATATCTCTCCAAAGAGATATTACCAGGTAAATAAGCAGATATAGTAAACTTTCCAAATAATTTTGAAGAACAATAAGAACAGCTTCCTAGCCAAAGGGTGAGAGTGCTGATAGCACTCCATGCTCCTGTGTGAATCTTGGAGGGGCTGAAAGGATAGCTGCTGTGAAAACCTGGGGACTTCTTGGAACAAAGATTAATTACCCAAAAGAGAAGGCTGGTCTCTTCATTGCTCTCGGCCCTGCCTCTGCCAGGGTCTTCAGACAGGTCCCCCACATAGCATATGCAGTGTTAAGAAAAATGTCATTTTACTTTGAGACTCACAAATTACACAGATTAAAAATGTCAGTAGTTAAGACCACAAGGAGAATTTAGGAAGAATATAGAGGAGCAGATAAGTGCTCTAAATTAAGTTCTTCTGAATGAGATTATCTGAGATGGTTGTCAGTATAGTGCTCCTGTTATAGTAAATTAATGAAGCAATGTGGAGTGTACACTGTAATGCTTGTCAAAAGGAAGAGAGCATAGGTTTCACCCAGCAGACCTGAGCTGAGGGCAAGTACATTTATGTCAAGATAAACTTATTCCCAGGCAAGCATAAGACTAGTAAAAGACCATAATTAATAAATCTGTATATCTGAGTTCTGTTATTGATTCCTTATGTTCCTGATGGTTAGAGAACCTCTCTTAGGCTCAGTTTCTGCAGATGCAGGGTAGACTGTTTACACTTTTTTTTGGTTATGTTTAATTAATTAATTTCTGGGGAGTATTTTGCATATCACAAAAATATGTTTCTGTCTATAGACTCTAGTGACTATTTTGGCAGTAATACAGACTGATATTGCTGCAGATGAAGATGTCTTGGTTTTGTTTTGCTTGCCCCTACCATCTTGGTGTTGTGAACATGAACTGTCATAGAGTATTTTATAGAGAGTAACTGCACTTCAGTCTCACCTTCTTGCCTGCCCCCTTTCAATACACACAGACCCCCTTGTAGTTGATTAATAGTGTGAAGGTTAAGCAAGACTATGGTTCTGCCTGGCTCTTGCTTTATAAGAGGACAGTCTCCATCCATAAAGGTACCTCTTACTGGAGAAAGCTGCTGCTCTGCACCTTCATTTACTAGGGTCTGAACAGAAGCTGAGCAGTGATCTAGCTATTCTATTTAAATACTAAAATTATATTTTTAAGATTATTCACTTTTCCTTTTTTATAAAAATAAAGGGCTGGATTTGTTAAAATATTTTTTAAAATGTGGGTCTGGTGTTCAGATATGTAACTGAAATATTCTGTTTGCATTATTTTAAAAGCTATCATTTTTAACTCTGCCCACTCCTCCCCGCTTCTACCTGACACATTAATTTTAGACTTGGAAAAAAATCTTTTATAAATGATGCTTCCAACTGACATTTTTATTTTGACAATGCTTTGTTATGAACAAATCCAGTTGAATGTGCTTGAAACTGGTCTGCATTATCTGTTCACCATCAAATTGATTGACAACGCTATTTTCAGACTTGCTATGGGTCAAAGGTGATGGATATGTCAGTTTGTCCTTTCTTTATAGAAGGACCCTATTAAGAATTTCATTTAGTTCTGGTCTCATATTCCGTAACACTTTCCAGTTTCCTGCTCTATTGCCATCTAGTATAAAGTCCATATCTCACAGCTGTAACATTTCAACATGAATTCTTATGCTTAGAATGGGTTAACCCTGTGATGTTTAACTTCATCATAAAAATTGTTTTCATCAATATATAAGCAAAGTGATCTAATTTAAAAAATTAGATCATAATGGTTTATCAGAAGACCTGGATAAAACAAGAAAATCTCCAAATGACAACTTGCAGCTCATTCAAAAAAATTACTTCGTTCTATGTGCTTCTTGAAAAACTTCCTTATCTTATGGAGTTTTAACTTTACATTGATTTAAAATGTTAAGAACAACCTATGCAAAGCTTTACAGAAAGTGGATGAGATCTGTAATGACTCAAACTTGATTCCATGTGTAGACGTACTATTGTAGAAAATGAGTTTTTGACAGAGCAATGGTAGGCTGTAAACTGATTAACAGATCATATGACTAATACAGCTGAGATGGAATAGAACTCGCATGAGAGAACATAAATCTGCTCCATTTAGCACATCTCCCTGTGTTTGTAACAGTACAGCTCTTAATTCACTATGGCGTTGTCAGAAACTGGGTTTAAATAAATTCAGTTCTGAATGTTCAGCTATTTGTAATACTTCCAGTTATCTCTGATAAAAAGCATTGGTTACACACTGGATAAAGCACACACACACATATATATATGTATATGGCTTGCTGTGAAATAAAGATTCTTCTGCAGAGAAGCATTAAACCTTATTGAAAGTGAATGGAAATGTTCCAGATTCCAGTGATGACTTCATTATTTCTTGATGCTTTTTAGACTGAGACAGGAAACAAGCCTTCTGGCTTGTTTTTACATTCTTGGAGTCATTTGAAGAATGTCCAAGTCATCTAAGTGAAGTTTATATAAGAGAGCATTTAAAAATCTGTGGCTATGTGGGCAAAGGAGGTAGGCAATCACACTTCAAATCTTGCTCAATAAGTGGTTACAAGCATTCAGTGTAAGAGCTGAATGGTTAACAAGTGTTTCTACATCCAGAAATATGCCTTTGACGTTGAAAAGTGTCCCAAGATGGTTCCTTTCTCTGCTAATAATATGTGAAACCAAGGCAGCCTTGGATCTAGTGAAAACTTATCAATATTCTGAGAGATGTCATTTGCATTCCTTGAAAATTGCATGCAGTCTTATTGACCATTCTTTTGCTTCCAAATATTGCTTGCTCTTAATTCACTCTTGATGCTTTAGGCATAAGCCTATAAGAAAAAGTGGCAAGGACTGTGCTGATGCATATGTGTTAAAAATGTGATTCATGTCCCACAGATATTTAATCTTTTTATAAAACAATAAATAGCCACTTTGGGAAGGGTGGAGAATGTTTTCTATTCTTTGGCTCACTCTGCATCCCAATTTTGTTATAACTGGAAAGGCGATGAGTCTGTTTACATCCTCTGTTCCAGGATTCCAGAAGCCAACCAGGCTTTTAGCAGCTTTGCCTGTGCTCTGTGCAGCACAGTGCATTTTGCTGCTGTAGTATTTATCAGGGATAAGTGTTTATTATTTGCCATTACATATGTGTATATATGTAATGAATCAATATGTAGAATATAATAGTAAGGTCTATGAAGACAAATTATGCAATGCAAAGACCAGATCTTGAGGTGTGTCAGTGGACCATGATGTTTCATAGAGTGCCAGGATTTTTGCAGACGAAGTTCATATTTTCTACTCCTCTTCAGACACCACAGAGCAAATTTTAACCCTCTGTGTACCCTTTATCTAAGCAGACTTCTTATTCTGCCAAAGAATTTTTAGCTGCTTTAGAAACCAAAATGGCCATTTTAATAACTTCTTTGATGGATTTTTCAGAGCTGGATTTTTCTGAGCTGGTTGCCTTGTTTTTTACTCCACAGCTATGAAACTGGGAGGTGAATGGTATGCTGTACAGAAGAATACATTGACATATTTAAAATGTACTGACTGCATTTCTATGGAATACAAGCTTTTGTATTATGGAGTAGAAACCTCGAGATAGAAGTTTCCCCATGGAAGCTTTTTCGACTTCTTTTAGACCAAATAGCTTTCCTGTTGAAATGGCACCTGTTTATGTCCTGCAACTTGTAAACCATGCTTTTGTAGGTTTATGGGGAGGTTTTTTCTGTTACCAGAAAAATGTCAAATTTAATAACCTGAATGAGAATTTCCATTAGTTGTCATTATTTTCTTTTATGCTCTATGAGTTATTTAATTTTTACTTCTTAAAGAAGAAAAACCAAGAAGATAAGCCCCCTTCTGAGTCCTGGCTTATCATAGCATATTAAAGTCTGGTATCAAAGCAACTATTCCACAAACTATAGTCATGTACATAATTCAATCTCAAGATAGAACAGCACTTCATGTATACCATACTCACTTGTACCTGAATCCTACCTTGGTCTAAAAGATGAAGCAAGAGAAAACTTTCTACTTTTTTTTTTTATTAGCTAGTGACCATTTGTTACCCTGTCCATTTTTTTGATCACTGCTGTATCACATGGATCTAAATTGAAATGTCAGTACTTTGAAAGAAAGCAGAGAGCATTTTAAACTGAATATCTCTGTTAAAGACAGAGAATTAAACTGGGTGAAGAACTCTGGAAATAAGTATAACTTATTAATTGTTGTTAACAATATTGCCTAAAACTGTTTTCAGCTTCAATTATTCATGGAAAAAAGCTATTCAGACAATTATGGGGAATCATCTGTGTTTTCATTGTAACCTAGTTAAAACATCATCAGTATTATTGAATGATAAGTTTGCTTGACAGCCATTGTCATGTCATTCCCTCCCTTTTAGACACTTCAAGAAGCCATGTGCAACACAGTGAGATTTTGCAAGACATACAAAACCTCTTCAGGATTTTGTTTCGAACAAGCAGATGTGTGATTTTTTTTAAAATTTTTCTGTCACATTATTCCACAGCATCAGTAGTTTTTATGGCTATAGTCTCCATTGAAACATTTGCCAATGATCCTTTTGGAGATACAAATACTTCTCTGGATCAAAAATTGTGTTTTATGGAAACAGCTTAAAATAAATTGCACTCCATGGTTTCTGCTCTCTTCAAGAGCCTGATCTCATCTTATATATATAAGATTTGCAAAGGAATGTTTACAAAGAAATCGGGAAATAGTACAAAAAGGAAAGAGAGTTGTCAGAGCAAAAAGGAACAAGACATAAGTCAGATTGGACAAACAAAAAATCCAAAATTTTCCAATACTTTTAAAAGCACTGTTAAAAAGATTGCCAAGTGCCCATCTGCTCGCAACTTATCAACAGAAGAAGAGGAAAGCAATAGAGAATTTTCACTTTCTCCAACATTCAGTTACAGAGTTGCTATTGCCAATGGACTGCAAAGGCATATTTTTGTAGCAAACACTAATAATGAAGATATAGTTCAAGACCTGTCTTCAAACGATAGCTCATGTTCTGAGTCGTTAAGTGAAGTAAAAACTAATAGCAAGAAAAACGAATACTTATCCCACACAATGCCTGTGCGACGCAACAGGAAAAGCTTGAGCAGCCTCGCAGCCTCTGATGGAAGTTCGGATGGAGAGCGCACTTTACACACACTAAAGCTGGGAGCCTTACGAAAACTAAGGAAATGGAAGAAGAGCCAAGAATGTGTCTCATCAGACTCGGAGCTAAGTTCATGGAGGAGAACATGGGGGTTAAGAAGTAAATCTCTGGACAGAGCTGGCCGTCACCAGAAATCAAATACTCTTGAACCTGGCTTTAGTTCGACTGGTTGTATTAGCCAAACCCATGATGTTATGGAAATGATCTTTAAAGAGCTTCAGGGAATAAGTCAAATTGAAACAGAACTCTCTGAATTAAGAGGGCATGTTAATGCTCTGAAACAATCAATTGATGAAATTTCTAGTAGTGTAGAAGTTGTGCAAAATGAAATTGAACAATTGCGAACTGGATTTGTACAGTCCAGAAGAGAAACTCGGGACATACATGACTATATTAAGCAGATAGGCCACCCAGGAAACAAAGCAAGTCTTAGGTTTCTAAATGTGCCTGAAGAGCGACTTGAAAAAGCTGAAAGCATAGTTTACAAAATATTAATGGAAAAAATGGGATTCTCAGAGGCACAAAGCACTATTAAAATTGAATTTGCCCAAAGGCTTGGGCAGCAAAGAGATTGTCCAAATGCAAAGCCAAGACCCATTCTTGTTTACTTTGAGTCATCACAACAGAGAGATTTGATTTTAAAAAAGTCTTATAAACTTAAGGGAACTGGCATTGGAATTTCTACAGATATATTTTCCCATGAAATAAAAGATAAAAAAGAAAGAGGACTTCCTTCCTCTCAGACATATGAAAGCATGGATATGAAGCTTTTAACTGTGGAGACAAAATCTAAAATGCATGACTGGGAGTCACCTGACAGTGATAAAGACTTGGAATCAGATATAAATAAGAACAGTTATGCAAAAATATCTAAATCAGCACATCAGATAAAAACAAGCACTACAAAGGGGACTACTGAGTCCCCAGACACTAAAGACCTTGACAGAACTGCTGACAATGGCACCTTTTCACACAGAAGAAGTTATGACAATCAGTCACCAGAATTTGACACTATGGAAAAAGAATCAAAGGCCTATTATTCAGATGTGACTCCTTTATGGCATTTACAGAATGACTTTGCAACACCAAAGCTTAGCCGTTCAGAATCAGATTTCTCAAAATTGTGTCAGTCTTACTCTGAGGATTTTTCAGAAAACCAGTATTTTAGCAGAACAAATGGCAGTTCATTGTTGTCTTCCTCTGATCGAGAACTTTGGCAGCGAAGGCAAGATGATTCTCTAAACTGGTATGGCAGTTCCCAAGAACAGACTTTTGCCCAAGATATGCAGCAGTATCCAGGGCAAAATGAATCAGGGAACATAGAAATTGTTGATAGTGGAGTAAGCAATGGAATAATCCATGTGTCTGGAGACATAAACCATTATGATGATAGTCAGCTTTCTTTACAGGATGATCTTTCCCCATGGAAAAACTGGAATCAGTTGGAACAAGGGGCAGATTTGGGCCTAGACTCATCCACGCAGGAAGTTTTTGGGTATGATATGAGCAGCCCTTCAGACCAACAGACAGATTTTGGAAAGGGCCAAAGTTCTGACCTCCAGTATGATACTGAAAGCTATGATTTCACTCTAGATGGTACTTCTCCATCTTGTCCAGGCCTTGACAGCGAAACACAAAGTCAGTGGACTGGTCAATATGATGATTATCAGGAAACAAATTCTGTCTCCTCTTATCAGAATCAAAACAAATTGCCTATGATGTACCGAAGTCAAAGTGAACTACCAAGTGACGACTCAGAGGAAACTGCCCCTAAATCATGGCACAGCCGATTAAGCATAGACCTTTCTGATAAGACTTTCAGCTTTCCTAAATTTGGATCTACGCTTCAGCGTGCTAAGTCAGCTTTAGAAGTAGTCTGGAATAAAAGTACACAAAGTTTAAGTGGGTATGAAGACAGTGGATCATCTTTTATGGGAAGGTTTAGAACATTATCTCAGTCTACTGCAAATGAATCAAGTACGACACTTGATTCTGATGTTTATGCTGAGCCTTATTGCTACAAAGCAGAGTATGAGGAAGAATTAATTGAACCAGCTGGTGAGAATGAAACAGACTATGTAGAAGTAATGGAACAAGTCCTTGCTAAACTAGAAAATAGAACTAATAGTAGTGAAACTAGTGAGCAGGTCCCAGAGTATGAACTGGACCAGTCTTTGTATGAAACTCCATATGCAATGCTACCAGAAGAACAATATGACACACAGTTTGACAGTGTGATCAGTGAAGAGATATTGGAAGTTGAAAGTGACATGGCTCCTGAAGTAGAAATAAGGGAGGATGAAAATCAGAATGTCCCAGAGATGATTACTGAAGTTATTGAAATTCCAAAGAAAAAAAGAATACGACCATCATTTAAAGAAGCTGCTTTAAAAGCATACAAGAAACAAATGAATGATTTGGAGGAGAAGATCCTTGCTGGAGGTAATAGTGTTTTAATACTGTCTTTTAAGTAAAACATTGTTCTCATTAGAATTGGACATTGATTTTTGTATAGTACCTTTTCTTGCTCCCATTGAATTCAGCAGAAAAAAATCTGCTTGTGTCTGGTTTTGTTTAGAGGGTGAAATAGTTCCATAGAAATCAAAATATTAAATCTCCCACATCTTTTTTTTAAACAGTTTTCTGAATATGTTTAGTCAGACATGCTTGTAAGTAACTATATTTCTTTGAATTTCAGTAACTTGAAAACTAAACTTCACAAGGTTTAAGTCTTAAAAATAACTAAATAGTATGCTGTTCTTGGTTTCCTCATAGTTTTATAAATGTATTTGTAGGAGTAATACAGAGTGTTCAGATACTACACTCTTGCTTTCTTCAACAGTTTTCAAGTCATGGTTGGTTCTGTATTCATCCTGATGGGCAGTGTGCTTTTCCCCTATGCAACCCATAACTTGTTATGTACTTCCAAGAGTAAAAGTCTGAACTGATTGTATGTCTGTTCTTACTTTGATTCTTGTCCTTATTTGTACTCCAAACAAGCTCTCAGAGTAGTCAGTCCCCAAAATGGGGTGAGAACAGTGTGAAAGAAAGACAAGATTGTAAGTGGTAGCAACCATGTGGGAAGAAGTTCCTTTAGGAAGGAACTAAATTCACAGGAGGGTTTCACCCTGATTTTTTAATGAATTTTATCTTTCTTATTATCAGACTTCAAAGCAGACAGTCATATATATATATAACTTTAATAATATACAAAGTAGTTACTAGTAATAGACAAAGTAATATACTAGTAATATACAAATATGGTGATATTCAATGTAAACATTAACCGTAATTCTAATAGCATTCGTTATAATATTGCATGTGCATTTAATTGGGAGCATCAAAATGACTGTAGCTAGCCAGATGGTAATTGTCACCTTGACTGAATCTTTCCTTTATCTGCCTTGGAATAATAATCATCTGATACAAAAAGATGAAAAACTGTGCCTTTAACCAAAGACTGTATTCAGTAGTAATGAGCTTAAGCTACTACAGTATTTCTTTTTTACATGAACTACTTTTGCAATAAATATATAGTCAAGTTGAAAGTCAATTACAAATGCATTTAAATTTTGATAGTAGTAGAGTTTATTTTAAAGTCTATTTTACATTTAAATAATGACACTCAATTGTACACTTGTATTTTGCAGCTGTTTTTCTACAGTACTCTGTTAGATACTAGGTGGTGTGTATATGAATGGACAGCTATCAATAACTAGGATTTTCATTATTTTTTCCTGATTTTGTGAGGCATGGGAGAAGGGAACAACATTCATTTTACCTAGTCACTGTACAATAGTAATATAATGGTCTCAGGACTTAATTAAAGAAAGCACACAAAGAAGACCCCAAATTTTGAAACCCAAATTGGTTCTGCTATTTAAAGTCCATGCATTTGTGTATACTGGTAGATGACAGTTGTTAGAAAATGAGAACTAACTTTGATAGATCCCATGCAATCCTTTCTAGGAATTAAATGTATGTTCCTCTTTTAACCCAGCAGGTGAAAAGCTTCTTTCAATCTCTTAATCTAATGACATTTTTTCTTCTGAATAACTGAAACATTTCTTATATTTACAGAGAAGCCATTTGACACCAAGACCAGTTTATGAAAATGTGATATTGGGTGTAGTCTATGGGGCAAAGTATCTGCATGGTTACTAGATGTCATACTAGGACCTCCACTTATGTTTCCAAAAATAAAATAATAGAGAATATTATAAAAAAGGAGGGAAATAAAGGAGAGAGGGAATACATCAGGAGGTTAAGGGGAATTTACAAATGAACTGCTACAACACACTACTTCTCAGCTTACTCTGAGAACAATGTGCATTCACTCTTGAGCAGCAGCTCTGTTTCCTCTTCACACTGTGTCTTGCATGCCATTAAGGAGGAGGATACTTGTTTCAGTCAGGAATTTTGCTGCAGCAGTCACCAAGCGGTTTGTTACAAATGGATCTTCAGGTGCTGTAGCACACCTAGCAATACCTACCAGCAATACCTATTGTCTTTTATGTGTTTATATCTTATGGATGAATATGATATTCTTACCTTTATGTCTGTCCATAGAACATATAACAGTTTTTCAGAAATTAAAACTTGCAAAATACATTTTCTAGCTGGAGTAGTCTGTTCAAGGAACATATTACCTGAAAACTATTTTTGATGAGTAACAGGTAGTATTGCTGGAGCAAAATCTTTATTTTACTTTCAGCTTACTCTCAGTGAGCTGGATAATGGATATTACAGACAGTCTATTCACAGATAATGAAATCCACAGGTGGGATATCTGTCCCTGGAGATAGTCAAAATCCATCTGGACATAGTCCTGGGCAACCTGCTCTGGGTGGCCTGATTTGAGCAGGGTTCTTAGACAAGGCCTCCAGAGTTCCCTTCCAGCCTCAGCTGTTCTGTGATATGGAAATGCATTTTTGAATACTTTGTATGCAGCCTTTGAAGAAGGATGTGTTTGGCTGTAATGTCAGTTTGGCTGCTAAGACAAAACACCTTCAATTTTTGTTTATTACTTGAATGGCACAGTCTAGGAAAAAACATTTCATAAATCTGTTCTTAAAGGAGTTCTTCAAAACTCTCAAAACATATTTTGTAACTTCTCGTTTTTGACAACCTGCCTTCCCTTCTTTATGTGTGTAATTAGGCATGTCTAGAGAATACTTAGTTTGTCATTTAAGCAAATAGTTGTTTAAGGTATTCAATCTTTGTTTTAATATTTGCAGGAGCAATAATAGCTTTTTTTAAAAGTGACTAATAGCTCTTCTAGGGTTTACATTACTTTTATAAATGTTTTTTGGGTTTTATTACTCTCTTACCCCTGTAACTGATTCACAGTCAGCTTCAGATTTCTTACTTTTAGATGGAAAAGTACTAGAAAGAGAACAATTTCTTTGAATTAATCTTCATTATATAACCAAAACATAACCTATTCTTCAATGAATTGTTTCTTCCCTCCATGTAAGCAGGAGTTGTTAGACAACAATCTGTCCAAGCCGAGATAGAATACTACTATAATACAGTAGTTTTAGTTCTCCAATTTAATGCAAAAGAATGGTTTAGAATGATATGATTTTCATTCTAGTAATGTACAAGGTAAGGTCAATAAATCTTTGGTACATAAATAATTTGTTAGTGTACAAGAACCTCATAAGATAGTCCTATTCTCTGTCACTCACTGGAGGAAAAATACACTCTGGGCTGATTGCTTATGTATTATTTATTAAAAAATGGTTTTGGATGCATACTGGAATGACTAGGTTATATGAATGAGAGGAGACATGAGCAGTGCATGCGTAATCCTAATATTTAAAG
Organism: Pyrgilauda ruficollis; assembly: GCF_017590135.1. NCBI lineage: Eukaryota > Metazoa > Chordata > Aves > Passeriformes > Passeridae > Pyrgilauda > Pyrgilauda ruficollis. The sequence continues at coordinate 11,953,617 of NW_024522539.1, forward strand.
TTCTGTAAGGATATAGAGACATTGCGTGAATGCATGTATATTAATGGAGGGATTGGTGGCTTGAAAAAATCAGAGAAGTGCTACCCAGTTGTTTGTTTCTTTGTACACTGTAATTGAGAATGACTAACACTTTTATTCATTGTTCTAGTCCTCACTTGTTATTTTCTAGCTTTTTTTTCCCCTAGTGGCTTCTTCCATTCTGTCCCTATCTTATCTTTTACAGCTGCCTTAGCATAAGTATGATCTTCTGTCCTGATGAAACTATGCCTCTGGAAAAGAGTTGCATGCACTCTTCTCAGTTGCTTTCAATGTTAACATAGACTTTCTATGAGTGGTAGTTTGTGAGCAGTAGCTTCTTGCTCCAGTTGTTGAAGGTCTTGGTTATCATTTGACATGTCAGATTTTAAAAATAATTCTGATTTTAAAATGCCTTTGGTCTGAATTTTCAAACACAGAGGAACCTCTAGATTGTTTATGATGGCAAGATGGGTGGACTTGTCTAACTCTATACACAGATGCAGGGGCAACTCAAGAGGACAGGGAACAGGGATTGGATTTGCCTCTTTCACAGTGGAAGGAAGTGTTTCTATTGTCTTATAGGAAGGATTTGTATTTCGCTTTGTGGTGCTTGACTGAAGAAAAGAACTTAGAGATGAGTATTAATTGTTTGGGGTAACTGCATTGACTGATTTAAATATGGTGAGTTGTGTTTGGGTTTTGGGGGGGGCGGGGGCGGTTCTGTAAAAATGAAGTTCCTTTTCAGTCTGCTGGTGCAGACTGGGGAAGGGAAGGATGTGCTAGACAGATGGCAGAAATTTAATGTTTAAAATACTGAAGCAATTAATAAAGATAGAACATGTATATTTGCTTGTATTGTGCCAAACTGAAATGTCTATTCTTTCATTGACCAGTACTAGCGGCAAATGCCAGTCAGTCTTGTTCATAAGATAGTGTAAAAGAGGTTGTTGGTAAGTCATCTTTTGCCCTTTTTAATCAGTTTGCTTTTGTTATGATGAAAGTTATAGTTTTTCATGTTTTGAAAATTCATGTTTTGGGAATTCTTTGAAATCTAAGCACATTCTGTTCTCATTGAACCTTATTTCTTCAAGTATTTTGTTGTTAAAAATTAAATATAAATTTTATAAAATAAAATCAATAAATAAAAGTTCAGTCTAAACTGTCTTGAACTAATGCAGCTTTCAGTTGATACTGTATGGACGTACTTTATGCAGTTGAGGTGTGTGTTAATGTAAACCCAGATTCCCCAGGATCCCCCAAAAAGTCTTGAAGCTGAGTTGTGGCCACACTCTAAGCTTCCTGGAAGTTTAGCCTCAGCTTGTTCAAAGTAATGAATTAAACAATTTTTTATGTGATCTCTTTGAGAAGTTTTGTCTGCACTCAGCCCAATGGCATTTTGCACCTTTCTAATCTCAGGCACAGTCTGATGGGGGAAAATAGTGCCTGAATGAGCACAATTAGTCTTTGCATCACTGGGAAAGAATAGTCCAGACAGAAACACTCACAGTTAATAAAAAGTAGGAGCAGTACCAAGCCCCAAGATTTTTTGTTCTGTCTCAAAACATTGGAGTCACAGTATTTAGTGATACAGTTTTGTTTGATTTCCCACATCTCATTTATTTATGGTTTGTTTGGGTTTTTCTTTCATAAGAGTGATAAATTACTTCATTAATATAAGGACTGATGGTGTATTCCGTGTGGCTGATATAGTTCATCTGCAATGTTTAAGGAAAATGAACATATATTCACCTAATGTATCACCTATAAAGAGATGAATTTGAGGACAGAATACTTTTCAAAGAAGGTGATTGATCTATTGCTGTTCTTTTCATATGTAAATAATGTAAAAAGGAAGATTCCAGAGAGTTTTCATCTGTGTAACTTTCCTTCTCTGTTTACATCAGAAAATGGTCACAATGGAACAGATGTATTGTGTAAGCAGGCTGGGGAAGAAATGGTTACTCTTGCTATACATTTTAGTAGATGTGTGGTACTAAGGAAACAAGATTACTGCAAGTTAAGGAATCTATTTTGGTGCTGTATTGGGAATGATGATGAACCACAGAAATTTAATAATCCGGTTTTTTCAGCTGTCTTGGTTTTCTTTCTCAATACCATGTTTGTGTCTGTCTTTTCGTCAGGTAAACAAAGTGATGGATGTCTTTAATGCTTTTTGGGGGGTATGGGGAGGTGGTGCAATAAGAATCTATAGTTGTCCAGGATGGGAGGACACAAAATACATTTTCAGATGATGTGGGTAGAAATTGATAAATACAAAATTCCTGCACCCAAACTGCTTAGCCACAATTCCTTTTTCACATGTGTACGTGTGCACTCTGAAAATCCTCCACTAATATTACAGGAGGTAAAATAGTGTTCTGAAGAATTATTAATCACTCCATGAATTCAATCAGGATGGTGCTGATGAACCAAGGTATATTGATTTGACTCAGCTTCGTACGCTTGTCTGGTGCACAGGAGAGTGAATGCATTATTTTCTTGCTACTGGTTTCACTGGAGTCAGACAAAAGTCTTCATACCCTTCCCTTCCTATTTTTCTACTGTCCTTTCATGGAGAAAAGGGATATCAGAAAATTAAAACAGAAAATGGCAGTCTGTCAAGCTTAAGATTAATACATTTGTAGAAAGGTCGCTTTTGAAAAATTATGGCAGAAAATTTAATCAGTTAGTCATGAAGATGATACATCCATCTTTTTGTCTGTGAAGAAAAAGCAAGTAGTTACATTCACCAGCTACTCTAAAGTTGGGGCTTCATGAAAGGATGCTCTGTATCAGTTGCTTCCTACACACTCAGTCTGTACTTTTTCCCCACTAGTTAAGTGAGTGAAAGAATGATTTAAAAACCTGTTTAATATATCTTCTAGGAAACATATTAGTGTTCTTCTGGCTTATTGTGTTTTAATTCTGTGGTTACAGCATTTGTTTTTATCAGAAAATCTTAGATTATAATACTGGGTCTCTTTGTAAAAAGGATAGTAACCAAATAGATTGAAGAGCAACAGTTTAATGTAGCATAGTAACTCCTGCTAAATCAGTGTGCTTTACATCAGGGAAATGTATGTCACAACAACATTTGTGTAACAGTCTCAGATTCAAAAAATTCTACTGTTACCAGATGTCTTTTCCCAGAAGAGCTACACCTATTCTTTTAGCATAAAAAACAAACCAACCAGAGAACACCCCAAACAAAACCAAAATCCCAGCCAAACAACAACAAACCAAAAAAGAACCACAACACACGACTCTCCAACTACCCCACTGCCCGCCACCACCAAAAAATTAAAAAAAAAAGCAGACACCCCAAACCTCTTCCATTTAGAGAATGACTTCTGTTTTTAAGAAAAGTGGTTTGTTAAAACTTCTAGTCTCCTCTGTAAACAAAGAAAGTCTCTGCTACTCTTCTCCTTATGAAAACAGGAGGCCATTTAACACGATTTTAACTGACTTTGGAATTAATGTAGATTGATAAATATTTATGCAGTTCATTTGCTCTTTTTGAGCTTAAACAAATTTAAAGCTGCTAGAGCTAAGAGGAAAGATGACCATGAATGTTAGTTCCAATGGGTTTTTATACTGGTTTTGCTGAGAAAATGAACATAATATTGTATCATAAAGATTGAAAAATATTTTTTATTTTATTTCCAAAATATTTAAGCATTTCCTTTAGATTGTTGTATTTTAGAAGTCGAAACAACACTGCATAATTTTTGCATGCAGCTTTTGGATAAAAGGAATCCTGTTAAAGCATCAGGCTGAAAAAATATCTAGACACACATTTAAAAAATGTAATGGCTTGGAAAACATGACTTCATAAATAGGCTCAAGTCTTCCTTTCATATATTACTGAAGTAGGCTATTACAACAGAGTAAGAGATTCTTTCTTTTGCTGTCAAAGCGAAATTCTGACTACTTCCATGGGACAGGTACCAGGTTTTTCCTTTGTGCACATTTTCCACACGATCAGTGGAACCCCCGGACAGTTGTCTCTCAGGAACTCTAAACAGAATTAAATACCTGAAACCTCCCCAGTTATTGCTGATGCAAAATTATTGTTGATGCTGACAGAACTTTGCTAATCATGAGGTCTGTTTACTTGAAGACCTGAGCATATTCCTAAAATGGCTTGCAAGATAAGAAGTTTTAGTAAATCTGAAAATCAAGACTTATGGTTGTGTTGATGACAGAGCCATTTAAAAATGTCTTGGGTGCTATGATAAAGAATATGTTGTGTGAGACATACAAGGATACGAGTCAGAAAAAAAATACCACAGAAAGTACTGTAATCTGTTTTTGCTAAATTAGTAGTGGCAAAGAGCAATCTGCTGACTGACACTCAAGTAGCTCCTCTGGAGTAGATTATTGGAGGAGCAGCAAGTGATTTGTCAATGCTGTCACAGACCCATAAACTATGGATAACTCTGGGTATCACCAGTGCAGCTGCAGCATCACCAAAGGAATTCTTGTCCTTCATCTGTGTATATACCAAGATAGAATAAGGACAGACAGATGTGATAGATGTACTATTATTGAATGTAAAAATGAACCAGGAGAGAGGAATATTTATAAAATGGATGAGTATAAACTGAAGCACTTTTTAATCTTATCCTGTAGCTCTTCCTCTTTCATTTAGCACAAACAGGATGGAGCTGATGCTCCTCTGAATCCATAAGGCAAGGAGGGTACTGTAAACATAAAGTAGGGGAATTTTGCTTAGGAGCTTTTAAAGGCATGTTGGGTGAAATTTTCTTTTTCTAAAAAACCATGAAAGTAAAGGACAAGGAGACATGCATTTTTCTATTAACTATAAAATGGGATTGAGGAATTCAGAGGGATTTATGCGTGTCCTATCAAGAAAAAAAAGTCTAATATTAGCAAAAGTCATCCTTTGAATTCCAGTGTACTAGTTCTTAACATCTGTGTCTCTCTCTGGTGTTTAGGCATAATTATTTCAACTTATTATTTCAAGCAGGGCCAAAACAAGCTGTAATTTGATTTTGAGTTTACCTATAACATAAAAGATAATAGTAAATAACCATTTTTAAGGATTTAATGCTAATCATATTTCAAATATTGTTCTTCTCTTGTATCTGTTAAGCTAGTTTCTTATCAACAGAAGAAAATCTGATATCTTTGTCTTATCTCAATAAGTGTTATTAGCTTGATGTCATCTTTTTATTTTGTATGTGATTATACATTGACTCATTTTTTCTTTCACTGCTGTAAGTCTTGAAATTAGCTAAGATTATCTAAATTTTTTAGCCTTCTAATTTAGGGTTTATAGTGTTTAAAATGTTTGAGATTGTTTTAAATAGTTCCTAAACCTTATCTCAGAAGTGGAAACAACTCCACAGAAGAAGAAACAACTTCATGCCAAGAGCAGCTATGAATATCATACCCTGTGAAATATATGACTGGTGTTCAGACAATACATTCTGATCCTAGCTGTACATGGTATTCTTGCACTTTAACAGTACTATATTTATATGACTCATGCATGTGCCACCATTAGCATTTTATTTTACAACAGGGATACACTTTTGAAGCAAATCTTTGTCTTCCCAATTCATCACATTTGGTTTGATTACTGGAATGGCTGAGTGGGATCTATGTGTTTTACTGATGCAACCAGCCAGATGTGGCTCTTCAAGATCACATCTGATGTGCTCAGCAGCTAATGGGCTTTCAGTCATCAGGGCCAAAAATAGAACCAGTATGAAGTAAATGCCCCTGAAACATTTTTGCTGTGAGCACTTGTGTCTTTGTCACCAACTGCTTTGACCTTCTGATCCGCTCTTATGGCACTCAGCTCTTTGCTATTGCCCTCGTGTTCTCTGTGGCCGAAGGTGGACAGCAGCTCACCCCTCTGTCCCAGGCTGCCACCAAACATCCCAGCCCTGCTGTCACTTCTGTCTGTGCTGTCAGGATAAACCAGATTGCATGTCTCTGTGCAATCCTCGTGTTCAATTCAAGAAGAACCAAGGAACATGGTTTTTGTTTTTGTTAGAGTCCAGAGGAACTACTCTCACATTTGTTCTCCAACCAAGGGGCTGTTTGCTTGGATTTCTTTGAAAGAAATCTGATTGGACTTCAGCCTACAACTCAGAGCATGATATAGTTATTCAAGTCAAACACTTTGGGGCATTGTTAGCTTTGTGATGCAGAAATATTTGCAATAATCAATTATCCATTTGTTTTCACAGCAAATAATTAATTACTTGGTTGCATGTAATGTTATCACATGTATTGAGGGAGGTAAAATATGGCTTTTCACCTTATCAAAAGATAAATATGCCTTATCTTTTCAGTTCTTTCTGCGGTGAGAAGAGAGTGCTTAAAATGCATGCTGAGTTTTACTTCCTGCCATCACTCTAACAAGGCAGAGATTGTCAAGAGAGCCCAGCCTTCAAGAGAATGGTAGTTTTTTGAGCTCACCGCAGTCTGTAATCAAACAGTTCTCATGACAGTCTATAACTTACTGCTTTAGAGATAAGTTCTAGAATCTGGTAAAAGTGTCTACTAGCTGTTGAAAAACAATAGAAGACAAAGCCATTAGAAGTCTAATGGGACTCAATTTCTAAACACCAGAGATGTTTTTAAAGCACGTCCTTTTGTTTCAGATTTGCAGACCACTTTATTAATAGAGACACAAATGCAGTTTTCATCTTCACCAAACTGACCTCCTGCTTTGACTCTCCACGTATCCGCTAGTAATTTTTCTACATCACTGCTAGTAAAGTGCTAGCAGCAATTCTTCTATTTCTCCTGTCAACCAAGCTTTATTCAAGTTTGACTTTCTCTTTGTCAGACAAGCATCACTCATCTCTTATGATGTGCTAGCTTTAATATTATCTTTCAAGCGTTATATGCAATCTCCATAGAATAAGCTTCAGCAATACAACATCCTCTGGGCTTACACAGTGAAATGTTCTGTTCTCTAGTGTCAATAATAGCTTCTGGGTGCAGCATTTATTACTTTAGCATGGCTTAATTTGTGCCATTGTTTTAGCCAATCTACTTCTTTCATGTCCTGCATCTATTCAAACCTGGTTTTCCTCTGTTATTTCCCTTTCTTGGCAATAGATGCTAGTTAAAATTGTCCATCTCAGACTTGAAGCTACTTCTGACTGTGGGTACTTTATACATGTTATTTTCATGGAACAGCTGTATTGTTATCTAATTCCAGCAAGTATTTTGTCCGAAGGCTTTGCTTGCAGGAACAACGTAATTATCAGTCAGTTTGACATTCTTTCAGCCATTTTCCAGAATTAAATATTAAAATGGTACTTTGAGAGAATAATGAACTTTAATTATTTTTCCTATTTGGTGTTGTGCAATAATGCACACTTACAAAAGTGGAGAATCAATGTTTTGATTAATTTTGATCCTAGGGTTTCCTAACAGTTTAGATTTTTAGAACCTCGTTACAGTTCTTGGGCTATGGCACAGGGTGGAGAATTGAATTTTTGCAGTCATTAAAAAAAGGGCAGTATATTGGGACATTGTTCTGCTGCTCAGAAAAGTGCAGAAGTGAAATAATGACAGAAGACATTTGAAGGAGGGTTATGACTGGGGAGCAGAATCACCTGAACCTCTTTGATGTAAATATCTCTGTTGATTGATAGAGGCAGTTGTATTTCTGATGGTGTCACAAGCTACAAAAGCAAAGGTCTGTCCCGACTTCCACATCTTCATTACTAATATACCTTTCATGCTGGAAAACTCTGCCTTTTCAACATCCTTTATAGATTTGTTTTTTCCTCAGAAAATTTGGTATAGAAACTGGTTGTCTTGTATGATTAATTTCTATTTTGTGTGAGAAGTTACAGGTGACAACATTGCTAATAGAATGAATAAATGACTGAAAACTGAAAACAATTGATAAATATGTAAAGTTACACTTTTCTCAGGTCTATTAATTTTCATTCCAAGATTGAATAGCAATTATGCAATATTAATAAACACTTGTTGGAAATTTTACTTAGCCTACATTTAAACTGGCAGGTGGATAGAAAACAACCAGGGGGTTTATTTGAGGGTACTGAAAAAATTACAAGCCCCTTTCACTTCATTCCCCAGCCATCCCCATATGTAAACCACTTTCAACAGAAGCCAAGATTTAGTGACTATGCTGAGAATTATACAGCCTTTTAATACCTGGAACTTATTAAAGGAAACTTATAGACTAATTTTATATAATTTCCTGCTTAGTTATCTAATTAAATGTAATTGACTGCTTTAAAAAATAAAAAGGGCTTGTGAGCATTTTCCTTTTGCCTTCAAAATTTGACATTAGTAAAAATAATTTTCAGTAGTATGCAGATAGAGGACCACCCTGCTCTTCATCATTCTGCTACACAGGTTTGTAAATATCAGTGTGGCAGCACTGAGCTGAAATAGCAACAATTAAGGAGCAAAACAATTTTTCCTATAATCCTAGTAAAAAATACCTTGCTCTAATCTAAAATGGCCTGTGGTATAAAGGCACAGCTATTACTGGCATTTCATAATATAATGAATTTTCAATTAAAATGTAAGGAGAAACAACTAATTAAAGTAAGAAGGGTTAGCTATAAGAACCAGTGTTTCTACTGCTCCTAAGTGCACTCATTACTTTTTTAGGTTAGTATTTTGAATGTGTGGATGACAGAAGTGAGTTACATGAAGATAAGCTCTTTTAAGTAAATCACTGTCATTCAGCAGTATAATCTGAGATGTCTAGCCTTGAATCCCTGATTTGAAAATACATTCAGTGGTCTCTTACATAATCACAGTTCATTTCTTATCTACATCAAGGAATGTTGCTGTCTATTCTGGTAGCCTAACGACTACTAAAGTGAATTGCTTGGTGACTGTACACTTCCTGACTTGGTGCTCTCATACACGCAGAGAACACTTCCACAGTTCAGATTATTTCACTCATGGTGAGTTCAGAAGAAGCAGTAAACAATGAAGTTTTCAAACCAATTTTGTCTCTGAAGATGCATTCATTTGTTACAAAGAAGAGATGTTCTTAAGATCTCTTTTTTGAGAAATTTGTGTCACTTGTCCGCTTTATGCAATTTCTACTGAGAAAAGAGACCATTAGATGGGTGCATTTTTCTTTACATGTAGCTACTGCAAAGAAAAGCAAGTTAAACCAAAAACATACCTTTCCTCCTTCCTAATTTTGGTTGTCACTCTCCTCACTAAATTTAGGTAAAATTAGGTTCCAGTAAAGGAAATGTAGTGAAATTAGATGAAGTTGGCTGAAACCAAGAGAGGTAAAGAAAATTTTATGCATCTCTCATGCTCTGAAAAGATCCATTTTATGTAGAAGACAAGTCTCAACAATTTTTAATGTACATTTATAAAAAAGTGAATTAAACAAATAGTTCATGTGATTCTGTATGCATCTGATAGCAAAGTATCTGCAAACTATTTAGGAATTGCATTCAACATAAATAATACTGAGATTTGTTCTGTGCCTTTATACATCAGTATTACCAATTTTGCTATGATGAGCTATTCTAAAAGAAGGTGCAGATTGCATGAAAAAATTGGTGGTGGTGAGGCTTCTTACATTACAAGTAGTGTCTTGCTTAAAACTTCCCTCGGTCCCCAGATTTTTCTTTGTGTTTTGGACTCTCCCTTTTTTACAAGTTAGAGAACAGATGCCTCTGTCTCTCCTACCCTGTTGCTGCATACTGTCATGCCTTTCCTCTCACTGATGTCCATTTGCTGCTCCAGCCCTCTGGGTTTAACTCCTCTTTTGTTTAGGCCTCACAAAAGCACACCCCATCCTGTTTCCCTGGCCAGACCAGCTTTCAGTCACCTATTTCCTCCTGGTTCTGCTCTCACCCTGCTTGTGAAGTGCTGTAATAATTTTGGAGTGGGGAAGTAAGATCTTATGGTTGTCCAAATATTCTTTATATACTTGAAAGAGTAGCCAGTACTATCTGGTGTTGTGAGACAAATACATTTCACAAATAAATTTTTAAAAAATAGAATATTTAAAGAGTAAGCTCATTTTCATAAATCTAGTCAGTCAAATGCTTTGATCACGTAAACTGCCTCTAAAATTAGTGGCAGAATAGAGTCTTTTAGTTCCCTGATTGTCACTGCTGTACACTATTCAGCTTTACAGTTGCCAATATATTTGGATTTATGTGTTTGAATGTGATTTTTTCTGTATATAAACTGGTTTAAAAATTAAATGTGGCACATGTTTAAGGTGTAAATTGTTATTTTGTGATGTACATAACCTGAGATATCTCTGAACATCTCGAGAATATCCAAACAATTTAAAGGGCCCTTGAGCACTCCCTTTGGGGAAGTGGGAAGATCAGTAAGGTGACAATTAAAACAATGCTGTTTCATGTATGCACTGTACTATGTATGCACTGTAAGTGCAAATGTGACAAGACAAAATGAGGGAAGCTTTTTCTGTCAGCCAGTATTTTCTGTCTGATTGTAAATTTTCATATTGTGCTCTTGCATTAAGCAATTTAGAATAAGATATAGATAGATATATATGAAATAACTTATACTTTCACAATTGTAGTTCTGTTGGCATTTGGGGAGTAATTTCTGTCATTTTGTGGGTAGCTGTGATAGAATAGTTACAGTCCAGGAGTTGGGGTGGGGAGCGTAGTGTTTATATCCTTAGAAACACTTTCCTTTTCCTTGAAAATAGAGCATTATTTATTTGAACACTGCAACTATATTAAATAGATATTCATTATTATTAAAAATACATTTTTTAAAAAGCAATAAAATGAAAAATCCCATGGAGATGGGGTATAGTATGTGAAATATATGCTGTCCACACAGTCCTTCATAAGTGGCAGGGCTTCGTATCTACCAAGAATATATTTTTGTTTGTTTAAAATGTAGTGACAGTGATCTTGCCAAAATTATACAGCTAAGCACAGGTGTTATTTGGATTCTGGTCTACATTAACAGATTAAAACACTGACAGATTTTAAAGCATGAGATTTTTTTTTGGAGACTGGTTTTTCTAACCTATATTCCCCTTCTTCCTAATTCTCTTTCAGATAGCGGTTCTGTGGATGAAAAGGTTTAACATCACCTATTTGCTATAGGGATCATGTATTTTGTTGATGTTTGTTTGTGACTTATTTGACCTGTTTTGTTCCGTCATTTTAGTTGTCAGATATGCATGGTTTTTCCCAGCTTTCCACTCTTTTGTTCTCCTTTGATTGTATTGCAAATGTGTTGCATTTATATACAGGGTAACCCTCACTGTTGTGCTTACCATAACTGCCAACACAGGGGTCTGCTACTGTCAAACATGATATCTGATTTTTGCCTCTAATTATCACCTACCCTGCATTCACTATAGGATTTAAAGGGCAACAGTATTTGGGAAGCAATACCTTACCTTCCCATGGGTTCTTCCACTGCGTGTCACTAAATGCTGAATGCTATCAAAATGTTTCCCAAAGGAACAGTTAGTCTAGCTTTGGCCTGGAGCTGACCCTGCTAAACATTTTCATATGTCTTACATGTTTGATGCAGTTAAATTCTGTCCAAAACTTACTAAAAGCATCCAAGTAACTGTGCTTTTTTTGATCTCTATTAAAGGCTCGGTTGGTAAGTGCAAGTTCCTTGGATGCTTCCAAGCTTTATGCAGTCCAAGCATTTGCTGGGTAAGTAAAAAGATAATTGAGAATTTTGTTACTTGTATCTGCAAATTATTCTTACAGCGTTATAGTACTTTTCCTAAGCTTTCTGTTTTAAGAAACTGTATTGTTTTAAAAGGAAGATAGTTTCATTATGTATGTCTTCCCCTTTTTTTTTTAATTAGTTTTTTTGAGAAATTAATACAACAATTCCAATGGTGAGGTCAGTTAGATAAGAAATTTTGCCTCTTTGCATATAAAATAAGTGTCCTTTAAAAATGTAGCCTAATTTTGTCTTCGTTCTGGTAAATGTATAGTACTGCAATTCTAACCATATAATATCACTCTAGTACTTGAAATTAAAAAGTCGAGGGAAAAGATCTTGCAGTGGCTGAGAGTGAATACGAAAGAAACCTGTACATTTTGTTTTGTTGTCTCCAAATTAAGTTATCTTGCATCAGGTTCAAGGGATTCCTTCCTATTTTGAATACTTTCTTATTATTCAACCTGGAAAGGCAAAGAAATAAAAGCCTTTCGTAAAATTTATCAGTTATATTAGTTACCTAATTAAAAGGGGTATATCCTCTTGCTGGTGCACTCTGTAAGTACTTTTTTACAATAATTACAGTTTATTACAAAGACAAGGGGATGAGATTAAATTAATCATTCATCTTCAATCTTTTATCCTGAAATGCTATACAATTGACACTATGAAGTTTTTCTGGGTTGGATTCCTATTTTGAGGGGAGGTGGGTGTCGCTAAAAAGTAGCTATGACATTAATTTGCTTAATATTATGCAGTTGCTTCTATGGAAGGTATACTTAGGGTAATATTTGTACTTATTGGTAAACTTTAAACAAATTTATAAGTGATCTACAGCTCTTTAGTGGTGTAGGTAGTTTCCATATAGTTAGTCATACCTCAAAGTTTATTCCTGCCCTTTGCAGCTCCTAGAACCTCCAGAGCTGCTGTAAGAGTGTGAGGACACGTGTGACATTGTGCAGGATTAGTCACTAAATGCAAAACAGACGAGAAACAGTTTAACACCTGGTTATTGTGTAGTTTAGGGCAGAATTTTGTAAGGAGACTCAGAATGCAGGTACTGATAGTCAAGTATTTGTGCCTGTAGGAAGCTGCACATGACCATACTGTTTTGCTGTATGTACTACTTTCCCTAACCAGTTGCTTAATTACAGTTTCTTAATAGGTGTAGACCTTTAAAAAGTAATGTGGAGTTCCTAATTTTTATGGGTTTCACACAAAAAGAAATCTCATAGGTGTAAGAAGAATTTTTGCCACAGACAAGGACTATACAGACTGAAGCTGCTCTTTTTATGCCCTCTCTTCTATTCACAGGTGAATAAATTCAAATATTGAATTGTCTGAGAATAAGCTGTGTCAATCCCTTGTGCAGACATCCTGTAACCACTGTATAGGACCACCTGAAATGGCTGACAGTAGCTCAATAATAGCTCATGTTTTTAGATGAAACCTTACTTCTTTTGCTGATAAAGTTTAGACCTGTCCTTGCCTTGCTTTGCTGTCTTCAGTAGCTTTATTCAAGCCTCTGTTTCGCTAGGCCTCCTTAAAAACAGTTATGCAATTTTCATGTAACTTCTCATTCAGGCTGAGAATGCTATCATTTCAAAGACATTTGTGGCTCTGTTTTAATCACACTTCCCACTCTACTCCTTCGTGCAAAAACTAATGCTAATTTCTAGGATTCCTCAGTCTTTTTACTGCCAGCACAACTGCAGTTAGCTCTGACTCCTTCTGCCTCTTACTCTCTGAAGGTGTTGCCATTTGAGGTGAGGGAGGAGATTGCTTCCCTCACAACCATTGTTACCATGCTTTATCTATGCAAAAGTACCCCAGCTGACTCTCTTCTTTCTTGCTCTTCCCTCTCTGTCATAGCACAATGCTGTGGCCCCACCTCATGCACCAGCACCCCCAAGTCCATGGCAGGGACTGCAATTCTCCATTCTCTGCAATGATCTTCTCTTGGTTGCATGAAATGAGAAAGTAGCCCAAGGCAAGAACATAAAGGCAAAGACCAAAGACAGCATTTCTGGGGCTTCTCGTGCAACTCCTCTGCTAAAAGGCAGAAGCACCATCTTTCCTGGTTGTTCCATACCAATATGACATAATAACATCTTCATTTTACTTTTCTTCACTTTCTTGAAGATGAGGCACTTTAGAGCTCCTTATTTCCATATTTTTAAGATGCAAAAGTAGGTCAGCTGGAGTTCTCACCATGTATATGGATCCTGGGTAGTAATGTTTTACTTTTTCCAGAGACTTGCTCTTGTATTAATTTACTGCTTCCTAATGAGCAGTCAGAGACTGATAATTTTACCACATGGCCTAATCCGTTCTGAAATTCGCTAACGATACACAGATGGTGCTGCATGCAGACGATTACTCCTTTTCTTCAGTGGTATTGTCTCTATGGTAAATCAAATTTATTTTTCTTGAATTCTCTGACAAATTCAAATAGATTACTGTTAGGCAGAATATTTCCAGAAGCACCAAAAAATAGTCAATATGACAGGTTTTTTTCCTTGCCTTTAATGATAACTTTTATCAAATTATTATGATTCCACTTCATCATCTTCTATGTCAAGTTATTGTTGGGTTATAATTGGAAGTAGGGAGGGGAATAGAGAATTCAATGTATAGCCTACATTAACATGAAAATTTTTCCCTTGCTCTGTTATTTCTTAATGATGACTAAAATGAGTTTAGTAAGAACCTCTATTTTAGGCATATTTTTATGGTATAGAACAGAATAATAAATGGAAATCCTTTGACAGATATTGCCTCTATGTGAACATAAGAATGCCTTATACACGATAAGTTTTATTTACTGCTGATGGAACTGCTCCTGAGTAGCAAAAAGCCCTGATTTTATTTCTTGGTCTCTGTACATTTACTTTTCACAACCTCAGAAATATTATTTTATTTCTGTCACACTTCTGCTGGGTTTGTAAGTACGTCTGGAAGCTGCAATATGGGTCTACTTTGATCTTTATGTCATTGAAAAAAATTCTAGTATCACAACCTGACACAGGAAAATGGTTGTGGGAAAATATAAAGGAGTTGCATAAACAGAAAATCAATTCTTTTCCGTTTCTTAGAGAATAGTGTGAATGCATCACAAGGAACTGAAAAATTCTTCACTAATTTTGGTTATATCTCTTTTCACATCATAATTGTAAGAGGTGTAAATAAACTTAGGGCTTTCAGGTGATAAAGTCTTTGTAGTGAATGCAGTTTTTATATACACAGAGATAGAAATATAAGAACTGAAAAGGGTATTTGAGGCAGTCCCAAATAAAGGACCATGCAGAGGAAAATGTTGGGTCTTGAAAAATCTGATGTCCCAGCTTCTCTGAGAACTTCCAAGTATCTCTGAATTAGAACTGACAAGGTATATAGAGATGATCTTTCCAAAACCCTCTGTGGAAAAAGTTCAGGAAGATACCTGTGTTAATTGTTTGGAATAGTCAGAGGGAGTGAAGCCAATTTGTTATCCAGATCAATATGTATTCTTTTAAATTCTGTTGGTGTGTCAACCTTTTATTCTTTGAAGTGACTCCAAGTTTCTCTTTGTTGTTGTTTCCAAGTATATGTGAGATCTAACTGGGGTTTAATTGTGTTCTCCATGAAAAAGCTCAAACCAGGCAAGAGAGAAAATTATGATGGTCACCATGGAATTATTTTAAAATGTGACAAGTTCTGTTTTCCACAGTTGCATAGAGTCATTTGAGATGCGATTATGTATTTAGCTAGATATTTTAAGCTTTGTATCAAATTTGATACAACAATATTCATTGACATCAATGATGTTCAATATGTAATGTTGGGCTGCATCTCAACTACCAGATATACAAGAACTTACAATGGAAAGCTTTTCTTGTAATTTCTAAATCAATGGTAAAAAGTTTTAGGAGGTATTAAGCAACCTTTTAGCTACTCTGCTTTGGTTGAATGCCAGAAGAAAAAGCACCAAAAACACTCACACTGGTTTTTTAGTTGGAGCGCATGCCTTTGGCTGATAACTGCTAAGTTTGATTTTTAACTGTAAATAGAGATACTGTAGGCAGTTCTTAAGGATGTAGTCTTGTAAGCTCCATGTTTTTATTTTCTTCTTTGCCTTTTTATCTTACAGTCGTGGACTGTACGGAATTGACAGCATGCCAGACCTGCGAAGAAAGAAATCTTTTCCCATTGTTCGAGATGTGGTGAGTAATTTCTGAAACTGTTGATTCATTTGCCAGTTGTGCAGGTCTTTCTTGTAATTACTATTGTGCATCTGAATGACAGTTTACAACAATTGTTTTATGGAAAAAAAGGAGTCTTGAGAGAATGGATTGAAGGCAGTAAAAGTCAATGAGGCAGTTATTATAACGTACTAGATAAGTCTGAATATCTCATTGGATATTTAGGTATTACTGGTGTAATCAAGTAATGTGCATTTCATGCAATAAAAAGCTACTCATTTTCACAAAGATGCTATGGAGCGTTTGGGATACTGTTCCACTTGATATATTTTGATACTGAAAGTGAAAGTTCCTTTTAAAAAGCAGCCCTTTTCACTATTAATATTTTAAAGATTTATGAATACTTTAGGTACAAGGTGAGGTAATCAGGGTTTTTAACACTCATTGTAAACAAGAATAATTTAAGAAAAGAAATTTCAGTGGAAAAGAATGGCAGTTCCTTTGAGATTTATTCTGACTTCCAGTCTAAACAAGATTAAGAAGAGCCTCTCTGCCCCAAAGAATTTCAAGTGCTATTCACATTTCTCTTTTACTTTTCCTGTAGTATAGAATTCATAATTCTATAAAATACATATTTAGTCTCTGATGATGGTGAGCCCCCAAACCAATTTCTCACTATAAAGAAGTGATTGGCTGTTAGGCTAAGTAAATGACTACTATCTTTGTTGTTAAAAGATCAGTCTTTGTCTATTATTGCTCAGTGTTTTCTCAGTTCCTGTGTTCAGTTACTCTGTGGTGATCCACCACACTGTCTGAGCAGACAAAAAGAGAAAGCACAGATACCATTTCAGAGTAGAATTCCTTTTGAAACTGATGAAAAGTTAGTTCAGTTCTAATTACAGTGCACAACATAGTAGAGTCTGCATTAATTTAAACCATCTTTTTGACTGCAGCCACTCTGCTATTAGTTCTATTAAACAAATATAGTCTTTTGTCCTGCTATGATTCTTGAATGCATGTTAAATGGTGCTCTGCTTTGTTCTTAATTGTTGGAAGTGCTTACAGAAAGGTATAGCTCAGAATGCATTAAGACATCTAAATAAATGTAAATGATCCTTTTTTATGCTTACTTACGACTGTTTCAGAAAAACAGAAACAGTATTGTTAGAAATGAGTGCTAAACTTTTTTGATGCTGACTAAAATAAATATAATTTATTTTCTTTGTTGTGCAATGAATCTGACAAATTAATACTGTCTATAATTTCTTTCCTATCTTGTCTGGATTTTTAAGGCTATGGTAAGTACTTTTATATTTGTAATGGTTCTGAAATGATCGTAGCAACTGTTACAGATTCCATTAATGTTGTGTTTTATTATGACTTTCTATTGGAAATTTAAAAAATTATTTTATGACCAAGAATTTAATCATAAGTAAAGTGGTGCCTTATGTGAATGTGTTCTCCTCTGTGTCACATATGCCAAAATTGCTAGGAGTTTATGTTAAAAAGTTGTCTGTATATTCCAAATATCTTTTCTGATGATACGAGCTCAAAGTTTAGGTCTCAAGCATGAAGTTTCCCCTGTGGTATTGGAAAGTCTTACACACCTAGAGAAAGAGAAGTTCAAAGTGTTCCCTGCTTTTAAATTCTCTTGTATCAATCAGTTTTATTTTTCCTTATTTTTGTAGTCCCTCTGCACTTCCAGTTTCACTCTATTATTTTCATGCTTTCAGCATTTTATCTCAATACAGTGTTTATCAAAATTCAAAATTCTGTGTGTTTTCTTAAGACGATATCTCTAACTCCCATTTGTTTTCATGAATTCACATTTTGAAAAATCCAATTTTCCGCATGGAAGCATAGAATATGTTGAGGTGAAAGAGACCCACAGGGATCATCAGGTCCAACTCCCGGGCCTGCATAGGACCATCAGACTGATACTGTGACCACTGCCCTGGGCAGCTGTTCTGCTACCCATCCACTCTCTGGAGGAAGAACCTGTGTCTGATAGCCAACCTAAACTACCACCCTGGCACAACTTCAGGTCCTTCCCTTGTATCCTGTCATAGTCACCAGGGATCAGAGATCAGTGCCTGCCCCTCCTCTTCCTCTCACAAGGAAGCTGTACCTGCAGTGAGGTCTGCTCTCAGTCTCCTCCAGGCTGAACAAACCCAGTGCCCTCAGCTGCTCCTCACACAGCTTCACCTCCAGACCTTTCACCACCTTCACTGCTCTCCTTTGGATGCTCTCCTCCTCCTAAACCACTGAAAAGTTTTTGTATGCTAATGCATTGGGAGTCTCTGCTTATTTTAGATTTGGTCATTAGAGAGGATAAGGCAGTCAAAATCCACCTGCAGGAGCAGTTCTGTTTCCTGCAGTCATGGGTCATTATTAACTTCTGGTAGAATATATCTGGTATAGCAGAGAGAGAGAGTGCAAGGAGAAGTGATGGTTCAAGTGCAGTAACAATGCAGAGAGCATGAACAGATCTGTACAGATCTGTTTACTGTGGAGCCAGGAAAAAAAAGTGCAGTGCACTTTTTGATGGAATTGCTGTAACTTTTAATTTTTTGCTTTAAAAAAAGAAAAAAAAGAAACTCTCTTTTGGATCAGTTAGAGATTGAGATGAGGTGAGAACAACCAGGAAGAGAAATATCAATAATTACAGTGGAGGTTAGAAGTTTTTACTCACAGTGGCCAAATAGGTGTGGTGATCTGCTCAGCCGCAGCCAAAGGTAGCTCTGTTTTACTGCCTTTGCTTCTGTTAATGCCAGTCATCATTTTGAATGCGATGAAGACTCTAGAAAATTCTTCTGTTTATTCAATTTAAACGCGATTTTATACTGTGTAATCACTGTAATCAGGCCAATTTCTTCTTTTGATCAATCAAGACTGTATTGCTCCCTAGCTTTATTATTTGATTATAAGAACACAAGAACAATTTGTGAATCTTTGCTGCTGTTGTAAAGCAGTCTGTCAAAGTGAACACACCAGATGCCTGTTTCAGCTAAAATGATAATGCACTGAAATTTTTTTCTGTAAGTGTCTCCACAATAAAAACATTTGTAGAGGCTGGAATTCAAATATGGTAATTTAAAGATTCATATAAAGAAGATATTCATTTAAATTGCAGATGTCATATTCTCTGGTTTTCTATGTTGTCAGCTAAATACCTAGACTATTTTACATTATTTCTGCTATCAGCAGTCCATTTTCTTAACTCCTTTAATCATTGATAGGCAAATTCAGTTATATTCCTAATAAAAATATTCATATATTAAATAGATAAATCATAATGTAGTAAGTATTTGTACATTTGTGAGGGCTTGTTTTAGTCTACTAAATGGAAATCATAACAATATATAATTATCTTTGAGGCCGGAGAGATCATGCTTTTGTGTCTGTGCTATAGATATGAAGAAAAAGCAGAAGATGACAGTTATGGCCAGTAATGATTGTGTAGTGGAGCTGAATTGTCTTTTTAAAATCTTCTTTCTGGGCTCAATACTGCAGCTCTGTTGAGTATTTCAGTATTAGACATCAACATTTTTAACAGAAAATTGTGGGACAGGGCTAAGTAATTTCCCTCACTACCTTACTTCTTCTCAAGTTATTTTGTCTTTCTTCCTACTCCCTCCACTCCAGCACCCCAAGAATTGGTACAAATCTGTCTTCCAAAATAATAAAGTTGACATCCCTAGAGTGATATACCTGCTCAAAAAGAAATATTTCTGAAATTGTGCATGTGTTAAATGCACATTTAGAAAGAAATCTTTTCCCATTTAATTTTTAAATGTTTCTTTAAATGCCATAAACCGTGACATTTTTGTCACATTCACCTCTAGTGGGTAACTTTTACATCACATTAAAAATAACATCAGCATTTCTAAAGTGATGAAAAATGGTTTGTCTTCAACGTTTTTTTTTTTTTCCTGCTGATAGCAGTGTGTAGATTTATTTTTTCTTTGAGGAAAAAAAGGAAGGATGATGAAGAAAACTGAAACCCTCTGTAAAACCAGAGGAATGAGCACTGCATAGCAAAGCCAGCAGTCATGAACATGAGCCTGTTTGCTCCTCTGTGCTATTTCAGCTGTGCAAGACACAGCTTGCCTATTTCATTGTGATAGAGGACTTCTCTTTTCCTCCTTAACACAATTGGTCATTTAACATTTAATTGTAGCTTGAATCCAATTTGCTTTTACTTACATTTACCATTTTTAAATGCTTTTACTAGAACGACTTCTAATTATATTAATTTATTTATTTAAGCTGCTAAGGCAAATTTAGAGGTAATAAATTAGACAGTGTAGATACAAGTTATTAGGTAGTCTAGAAGGCCTTGAGCATAAAGGAGACTAATTTATTTTAAATCCTGTATTAGAGAGTTTCAAAACAAATTAAAAATTAAATAGACAATGGTCTGCTTTACAGTCTCTTTTGTTTGGGGGTTTTGCTAGGCTTTTTGGTTTTGATAATTTTTTTCATATGTTCATAATTCAACAATACTTAAAGTCCTTATGCTCTGCAGGTCAAATTTTTACCTAAGGAAAGACAGGAAGTAGTATCTGGACATCAGTGTGAGAGGGTACACAAGTATAAACTGCTGACAAGTTCTGTGTCCTGTTAAGGGAGAGGTGTGAAACACTTCAGGATCCTGTTGCTCTCCATATTCTTTTGATGCTCTGACATTTTGGATGTGCTAGAAGTTCCCAGCTGATGAACTGCATTAACCTTTCTTTCTTGTTGCTGCTTGAAAACAGAGAGGCAGTAGGGGAAGAAGTTTTCTCGTTATGTTCATAACCTGTCACCTTGTTTGCCATAGATAAATCTGGCAGCTTTTTCCCCTTTCTCATTCCAAAATGCTCACTCCTCCTTGCTTCATTCCATACTTAAGTGACACTGCTGTATGTTCAGTGCTTCATGCTGTTGAATCATCACCAAATTCAGTGTTTTAGAGCAGAAGCATTTTATGGGCTTTCTCTTGTAGATGTAGTTTTTTCTGACAGTGATACATAAATGGAAATAATCCTTGTGGGGTTTGGGGTTTTTTTTTCACTAAAATCCCTGTAAATTTAATCCATATGACTTTTAAATTTACTGATTTATCACAAATCCCTCTAGATATCAATTTCTTCCAACATGACAAACACTTTATTGAGAACAGCCTAATTATCTGTTTCCTATTAGGTTTTGTTATTTTATATAGGGCACTGTGCTATAATTTTAGACACATTTCTGATTAAGAAGAAAATAGTAAAGCTCCATGATTCCAAGGGCACCCCTTGGGAGAACTGGGCTTGAAGGACACATGACAGGGTCAAAATTGCTTTCCCATTTTTTTTTCTCAGAGGAAATAGTATCTGTTTATTGACTTACAGGAATAGCATGAAACTGCAGTTCTGCTGGCTCATATTCTTTGGTATTGCTGGAGGACAGAGCACAGCAGCAGTCATTGCCCTATATTTGAGGTTAATGTTCTTATGCCCTTTGTGCTCCTGTCCTGACAAGTTGTTCACATTGCTCTATTGCTTGGAATGGCTAGGATTGTGCAACTGAGACCTAGAAGGGTCAAATCCCTTCCTAAGAGTAAGGGACATGAAAACTATAAAACAGGTATAGTACAGGCAGGTAAATCTACAGGGGTACTTGGCAAGACTTTAAGCAAAAAACCTGTGCTTTAAGAGGGATCAAGAAGTTGATGCTTTTAAAGTACATTGTTTTAAAACCCAGAACTTTACTGATTATGAAAATAGTTTCTTTTCCTCTTAATGATTCAAAGGAATTTTTACTTGCCATTTTTAACTTTGGTATGTGGGTCTTGTAGCATTGGGTTTTGACACAAAAAGTGTGAAAAAACAAAACCTGAACACTGTTTAATCTTTCCTGTGACTGTCAATCTCACTGGCACACACCCGTGGAATTTCCCACATTCACAGAAATAGAATTAAAGGATGGTCACAGAGAAGTAAATAGAATTATTTATGTAATAAAAAGAGAATGCAGAATCTGATAGCAAATTAATGGCATAGAGTTGGTAAATTGCTGAATTTAAAAGAGAAAAAAAAAGGGAAGGTTCTTTGTAACAGGAGATGAATCAAATACTACTAAGCCAAGGATGATTTCTTAGCCTGTAATTGGTTTCACAAGATTAATAATTCTGTGTCAGTCTGCAAGTTTAATTATTATCAAGGGAAACTTATTGAAAATTGAATTAGGGAAAGTGAACACTTAAAATTAAAATTGAACAATCTTATAAATAAATAAATAGAAATCCATTTTAAATATACCAGTGTTTAAAATTATATAATTGGGAAAAAAATGGAATTGTCTCTTCATCCAGAGACTAATGATGCAGTTCCTCTGCTGATGTAAGCTTAAATTGCTTCGGCCCAGTACGCATTTCACAAAAATAAGAATGTCACATACAAAGTATCATTTAAATTTTTGCTGTAATAGTTCTGTGATTATGGACTACAGAGACCCACTTCACAGTTAGGTGAAAATCTGTATCCTCACAACAAAGGCGACAACAGACTTATGGTTAGTGGGTGGTGTAATTGATCCACACACTGCTAGACTGTGAGGGCAGCAAAGCATGACAAAGCAGATAGTGGATGACAAAAGAACAGAGATAAGGCACAAGTGTACAAACACATTTGGAATGATTTAGAATAAGAGAAAGAAGGAATGAAAACAGCACTCCAGGTGCACTACAGTAATATACAGTGTTATGGTTGATATTGTGCACAGTGGAATAAATCTTATCTGTTTCTGTCAGGCCAAAAGGATTATTGATAGCAGAAGTGATATTCAGATTTGAAATATTATTTGTAAAACACAGAATTCAGTCCCCCAGGGTCCTTTCTGATCATTATACTAGCTAGTTAATTCTCGAGGACCCATTTAGATTTCTGGGGTGTTTCAATAAGAGATATAAAACTTCCTTGTTTATTGTATATTAAAATTATTTTCAGTCCCTTTGCATGTACCATACTAGCACAAAAGAGTTCATCTCTACAACCCAGTGCATTGTTTTCAAAACCAGAAGTTGTCCATATACAAATAACATCATGTGGCCAAATGAGGACAGATTGACACAGAGTTCTGGTCTCTTTTCCTGTCTCAAACAACCAAAGTATTTCTCTGTATAGCTATCAGTAGTATTGAATTAATACTGTCTTTAAGGAAAATAATACTTCAAGATTTCTTGAGGTCTTTTTATTTAAGTAGCATTTTATATACATACTCACCATTTTAAAATGCTCAGCGAGTTACAAAAAATTATCCAGACTGACAACTTGAACCATAAGACTACTGCAAAATGATCTCTCATGTTGCTGCAGGCACAGTCAGCTTCCAAATTAGGGCAGGATGCCTATCCTTGTACCACATTAATTTGGTTGGCAAAGCAGAAAAACAGTGACAGCCTGTGGTTTAAAAAAACTAAGTCCCAAACCTCTGAATTACAGGTTTTGTATTAGAAATGGCAGTTCAGCTGGTCACTGCTGAAAGAAACAGTAATGATGATAGGAAGCATATTTCCATTATGTACTAAACCCCTAAAAATTGTGAGCTGCAAACATTAACTAAAAGGTTTTGTATCTTCAACAGTTTTGTTTACATCCAGTAGTATAATCAAGTAGTATTTGCCTTCCACTAGATTCAACAGCTGTTGTTACTTGTATAATTGGTAACTTTTGCATTTGCCTTAAACAGACCCTTGCAGCTCGAAAATCTGGTATTTCCATGGCCATGCTCATCCGGACCTCCATAAACACTGAAGAAATGGTAAGTGTTTTCAATGGCAGGTTTAAATGTTTAGGCAGCAGAGAGATTTTTTTTTAAAAATCTCTAAAAATTATTTCTGCCTTACACACTCCCAACTGGATGAAATAGAATGTATTCCATTTATTGTGTAGGAACTTTCAGGGAACTTGAGCAGAATTTGCTGCCTGATCCACAGTAGCAAGACCAGGTTTGCTGACTCGCATCCATAACAGAGGGGACTAACCAAGAAACCTTTGATTTACAAAACAGTTATTTGCAGAAGCCTTTTTTAAAAATTGTCCAACTGTACCATGTTTACCTGCAGTCTTTTATCATCTTTCTATCTTCATCACACTGTGATTGCAATTATAATGGCAGGGCCTGCAAGATGGGTTTTTATGATAATTTTTCCCAGTCCTGGGATGCTATTTGATCCTTTTTTTTTAATGTAACTCACGCTAATAACATATGTGATGCTAGAAGAAATATTTAATTCATACAAGAAATAACCACAAGAGTCTTTTGGAAAAAACATACTGTCATAGATAGTAAAATGCATGAACTGTGGTTTTCCATTGCTGATTTGACTTAGATTTGGCAAAAGACTTTTTTTTGAACAAAAGCACAACAGGTGCCATTTTCTTCAGGAATACCTAAAGTGTGATGCAAGATATATATATCAACTAAGAAAAAGCAATAATTTGAATGAATACAGGCCCATTTTGTGCTCCTAAAATTGCTAGTGTGTACATAACCTTCTAAAATACATCCTATTCTGAAGAAAAATCAAGAATTGAATTTTTCTTACATTGTTGTTAAGGTACATAGCAGAAGAATGGAGAACAGAAAATATTTACAGGTATTCTGGGAACTGGAACATGTAGCACAAATATTGACATCCATCATTCTTATCTGGTTTATTGTGAACTTTCTGTGCTTATATGGTAATGATGAAGTTATGATTTGGTGGTGCTCAGGGACAGATTGCTGAGGTGGAAAACAGATGGTGTTTGAAATGTTCTTCCAGTAGGGGCAGTAGTTATTTTATTCTGCTATCTCAAAATAGCAGCAAAGGTTGATAGAATGGAGAACTATGGGATCTTAAGGAGTTTGAGGCTGAGGGAAAATTATAGAGGAAAAACTTATGGCATCCAAGTGCTACAAAATATGTTTTTTGACTTTGTTGTGCTAAAATACCTGAGTTCATTAAAATACCCTAAAATACTCCATGTACTTTACTAAATGATGTTTACTAAGCAAACAACATTTTATATATATATATAACCACCTTTTATGACAAAAAATGCAGATCCATCTATTTATTTACATGCCTCCTCTTGTGTAAAAACTACCAGATTCTGACTTTGAAAGGCTAAAGTTGCAAGTTTTGGAGTTAATATTAATTGCCAACAAATGCAGGACAAGAAAGAACAGCTTGGACTGCACTTATGGATTTTTACATAAACGGTCCTGTTCAGGAGGGGAAAAGAAAAGACAGCAAATCCCAGTGAACAGCTCAGTTGCAAGCATGTCTCCAATGCTTGCCATCAATCAGAGAAACTACTGAATGCTGATTCAGGAGAAATGGAAAAGGAAAATTCATTTGAATGTATTTTTATACCTCTATATTCTTTGGCCTCCATTTGAACCATGCCATTTGAAAAACTGTGTACCAGAAATAGTTATTTCTTAAGTAATCTTGCAATAAAAATGTAAGTCCAAAGGCAGACAGCAAATGTAATTTAGACACGTGGAAGTTCATTTGATGAGAAAATGTAAAAAGCTAATTCAGAGTAGAGGTGAATAAGAGAAGCCAGTCTTATGCCACCCTGACTACACATTCCAAGGGGCAGGAAGTGCCCTTTCATGGACAAATCTAAGGGTACAGCCAGTAAAGCTTCTTGCAAGAAGCTTTAAAACAAGGGAAAGGCACTACTTTTCTACTTCTCTAAGTAGCCAGCCAAACTTAATAACCTAGGGCATCATTACACTGGGTAGAGCAAGATTTAAAAACAAAAAGGACAGACACTTTCAGGCATAAAAGAATTCTCCAGATACTCTCCACAAAATGAAGATGTGAAATGCAGATGAAGAAATGGAGTCACCAATGAAATTTAAGGAAAAAACTTCCCCTTTGGGCAAGTTATTCCTCTGATTAGGGCTTTTCTAGTTTTTACCCTCCCCCAAGTTTTTTTCTGGAGGGAATATTAGTGACTCTGGTGGGTGTGGGTTATTTGGCTGATTAAATTCAGGATGAAAATTCTTTGAACTAATGCCTTTATTAAAACTCAAGTGCCACCTACTCAAAAAATTACACCCTGAGGTTAAGGCTTTGAGCTTTGCCACCTGTCACTGCTATCCTTTTGGTACAACACACTCATGACACACTGAGTTTGTGTGTTCTCAAGCACAGATCCAAAGACATTTTAAACACTGTAATACTTAGACATATGCTTTCAGTTGAGCACACATTTAATTGCTTTGTTGAACAAAGACAGAGCTGCACATTCTTGAATATTATACATCAATGACATCGTCAAGTATTTCAGGTAGTATATGACATAGGTAAATTTCCCTTAGAGGATAAGAGATAACTAAATAATTCTCATATATATTAATAGTGCTAAATATTGCCAAACCAGGTATTAGTTATATAGTTTTATTGGAAGTTATTAGTACCATGTTGTTAGGCTCTGTAATACACATAAAAAAACATTTAAACAGAGAAGAATAATAGGAATTAAAGCCTCTAGACAATAAGAGAAATAAAATTCTTTTTTGCAATTTGCTTTATTAACAACAGGGGAAAGAACATATTCAGCAGCAAAACCAATCTACAAACAGTGTCTTTCAGCTGAAAACTTCATTTACCCTCAAATGTTTATTTTAAGGCCTGTTGAGAGTAATTTTCGTTACCTAATGACATTTCAGAAAAATGTAAAAGTTACTGGCAAAATTCTGAAAGTATTTATAACGTGAAAAATATTGAAGCTGAACAGGATGAATGGGCAGGATTTGTACTGAGGCTACATGAGCTCAGGAGTGGGAGAGTGTAATCAGTGGTTTCTGAGAAACACGATTCCTCAGCAAGCTGTATAAATTCACTTTAGGTTGTGTTAAAGTTTCCTTTCTGCTCCCTGTAACATGGAAGGCAAAAGGGAAGTAATATACAAAAATGAGTTCTCCAGAGTTAGGTGGCCATTACTGTTACAGTTCTTAGGTTTTGCCAAATCAAACTGGTGCACACCTTTGCTTGCTTTCAGGGAAGTTATTAGGATAGACTGAGAAGCACCCTGGAGAGCAATTTAGAGTTTTTTTAGTCGTTTCTGTATCAGGTTTTTTCTTAGTTCAGTTCTTCAGTGTTCTCAGTTGTGCTCGCTGAGAAACACCCTGGAGAGCTTTTTAGACTTTAGAGTTTTTTTAGTCTTTTCTGCTGTATCAGGTTTTTTCTTAGTTCAGTTCTTCAGTGTTCTCAGTTGTGCTCAGATCAGATGTCCATGAAATGTCTCACCATATATCTTTGGCCAGGCTCCACAGGATGGATATTGTTTCCAGCAGTATTTACTAACTTCAGTAAGTGCTGTTGCAGCCTAAGCTACCTAATATTTGGTTTTATTATTTTTAGTGCTTGATCCTATGAATCAATGGCTACCCTATGGCTGCATAGTACTGGTTTTCCTGTGGTAGCAAAAGTCCTTTGGTTTATGACTTTGTGCAACATTAGGCAGATATGCATACAAAAAGAATATTTTACTTTTATCAGACAATCTATTATTAGCAGAGTATCTCACAAGTTTGAGTAGTGATGCAGGTACATAAAACCAAGAATACGTCAGCATATTTTCAGACAGGTTAATGTCTTCCATTTGGCATGCAATTACCACAGCTGAATATGAAAGATAAGAGAGTGTTAACAAATGTTTAATTGAATGAGTTTGCCTGACTTCCTATATTGTCAGTACTGTGGCAGTGATGTTAAAAAAAAATAGGCAAATCACACAAATTCCAAAATCTTATTCCCTTGCCACAGCTTTATAGCCGGCATTAGAGCTGCCTTGCATAATATCCATACCAGAGGAGGACAAGGTAGGACAGGCAGACTTTCAGAAGTATCCCACTGTTGTATGTATTATAATATGGTTGCTTCTTTCTAAAATAAGAAATATCATTATATCCTGGTGATAGGATTATTATTTTATTCTAAAATAATGATATGGTGATATGTTTTATAATACAGTTTCTTCTTTCTAAAAAAAAAATTATTCCTTTATAAGGGAATGAATCTAGAACTTCTAATACATTCATGACATTCATGTGTGCATTTAGTGAACACCCACCCCTTAAAAAAGGCACAGACAACCTAAGCTTGGTGCCAAGTGCTGCCTATAGGCTGCTGGGCTCTTCTTATTCCCAATAAACTGCCTGGACCTAGAAGATCAGGATGCCTGAAAAAAAGCTCAAATAAACAAACCAGAGCATTGTGCCCAGGGTCTTGTGCGCTTAACTACAGGGGCTGCTTTGTTTTCATCTTATTAAGCACTAAGGAGCTGAGACTGAAGTTGTTACAGTACTAATCAGTAAATAGCCAATAACTGTTCTTGTAGTGCATCTAGTCATGGGTTTTAAGTCAAAACAGTCCAAGAAATGAGTTTGGATTTCTGAGAGTATGGATCATTCTTGTCTATAGTAAAAAGCAACTTGATGCTTAAAAATGAAGTAGTAAGTATGCTATTATAGGAATACAGATAAAATGGAACCCTACAATTGGCTTGCTTTTATTTGATGAGATTATCTAGACACTTGGTATTAGAGGATAGTGTTGTATATAATCAAAAGGCGTTTTTTGCAGCATGTCCAAGACCCTATAGGAAGTATTTAAATATTCAGAATTAATGTTTGGTAGCTTCTTAATATGCCCCAATGAATGTAATGCTGTTGGGTTTTTTTTATTGCTTCCTCAAAATATAAAAGGATATATATATAAGACTTAGTGTTAATTGAATAACTTTATTCCAACTTAACTCTGCTGTTTGTGTAATCAGACAAAACAGTCGAGTTCTTTTCAAAGTGAAAGCAAAATGAGTAAATCAGTATTTTACAAATTATTTTATACTTCTATGTATATTCTGATATTTTGTAACATTTTAGGTGTAAATGGCATATAGTTTAGAAACAGTTCACTTGTGTTACACAATACACCTGAAATATTTTTTCTTACCCAACAGAAAATACATGTCTTCAAGAAGACCCTGCAGGCTTTGATATATCCAATATCATCAACTACACCTCATAACTTTGAAATCTGGACAGCTACAACTCCCACATACTGTTATGAATGTGAAGGCCTGCTTTGGGGCATAGCCAGACAAGGCATGAGATGCAGCGAATGTGGTGTCAAATGCCATGAGAAGTGCCAAGACCTCCTAAATGCTGACTGTTTGCAGAGTGAGTATTTCATGACAGCTGAAGTCTTGTATTAATTCACACCTTTTGATTTTGTCTGTATGCTCAGCAATATCTTGAAATGAGGCACCAGATCACCCAAAATCAGTGAACGTGTGTTGATGCTCGTCAGTTGAGAAGCTAGCCTGAAGCTTTATGGAAAAACTACTGTTAGTTTTGCTTTTGTCCTTGAAATCTGTCAAATGTTGCTGGGCTTTTACAAAATAATGCTTGCTAACATCAGTGAATTATTTACTTTCCACTGCCTATGGCAATATCTGGAGCAATTTATTACTTCATGTAAACGCTCTGTGTTTTACTTAATTCAAAACACAAAAAATGTCAAAGGAAATATTTTAAAAAAGATTTCTGCTACTTACTATAGTCATATTGATGTGCTATATATTAGTCAAAAATATGAAACAGTAAGTAGGATCTTGTTCCTTCAAAATACTAAACCCTGTATGTGTAAGGCAAAAAAATTTAGTCAGTAAGCCATTTGGCACTAGAATTAAGGCAAAACAACATTTTCCTTGCTTTTTCCTTCAGCTTGGTTCTAGTCACCATGAATTCTTCTGTGAAAATATATCAGGTATATTGAAACAATTCTTAAATTACAACACAATTATTATACAAGATTCTAAGCAATAGAAAATCAAGACCTACAAGTTTTCTGATTTTGGAATGGAATGGGCTTCCATACTCTGGAGTTATTCAACACTGTTTACTGTTGATGTCATCCAGAGCTTCTGCATGTAGGAAAACTACACAGATATTTCACTCAGTTCTTCCTTCTGTTCCCTGTGTTCTCTGTGTGAGGAGCTGTCATGAGGGATGGATGCTCAAGGTTTGTACTGCTCAGGAATCAATTAAAATTTCCCAGAGCAACTGACCCCATGGAGAATAAATCAAACTTCCTAACTGCGCTTAATTGTGATTCTGCTCTCTGGTTGAATCTGGGCTGGTGTCCCCTGGCCCATATCACCAGCCCAAACAACTGACTCTTAAAAGACTAAAACCTAAAGAAGGCAAAGTGCAGATAAAATATTTAACAGGCCTAAGGGACCCCACTCTTCTCATTAGTGTGCAAATGTTTCTGAGCATCCTGTCATATTGTTTGCAACAGATTAGTTGTTCAGTGTTCATAGTATACTACTTTGAAAATTTCAGGTTCCTTATTTTCCACTGAAAAAATTAATTGACCAATTGGTTAAATCTCTATTTCTGAGAAAGCTGATGTTAACAGTGTCATAAAGTGAAATGTAGTTATTTTTATCATAATCATTCTTTTGCCCACCTCATAATCAGTAGGATGTATTCACCTTCAAACTTCTGTGATTATTTTTTTTAATATATAATGATTGCTAATGTAGGCTGTAGAAATGAATTCACATCTCAAGATCTTTAGGGTCAATATATAAACTTGCTCTAAATTAGATTTATCAAAAAAACAGTAGCACTTTCATTAGCTCTCTCATCTTCAATAAGATATCCTTTCTAGTACTAGGTGCAATATTAAATTAGAATTGATTTCAATCATGTTGAGTTTGTATCAGTCCCTAGGGTGAAAGGAGCTTGTTAACTTCCTGTGCAATGTAAGTTACACTATTGTCTTAATTAGTTTGATCAATACTGCATGAAGAGTTGTTGATAGACAGCAGTAGAGGTTGTTAGCAATAGGGGACGTAAAACTAGTTGCAATAAATGAGTATAAAGAGAAAGATATTTACTTAAAGGAAGTTATATTTTGACACATATTTCAGTTTTATCTGTGCTGTCTCAAAAATCAACAAGGTTTCTAACAGGAATATGTTATTGCCATTCAGATTGTCCCCAGGGCTTATCATTCAGTTATTTTGCTGCATTTCTATTTTTTAAGGAATGGCAGAAAATAAGAGAAAATGAAAAAAGTTCCCTCCTGGATCTTCTAAGAATGACCAGTCATGTTTTCCAGACATCTCAGCAATCATCTCTTTTATAATAAAATCACTAGAGAATTTTTTAAATGGTATTTTGTTTTATGGTAGAACATAATTCTATTTCTACTAATTCCTAATTTTTCAGTCTGGATCATCTCTAATCACTAGAATTTTGTTCTTTAATATTCAAAAATATTAGGTACTCACCAAGATATTTTCAAGCTTTCTCAAGTTTTAGTAGCCTTGGAAAAATTGAAGAAGCCATATAATTCAGCCTACTGTCAGTCTAGGATCACTGATATCTGGTATTTCAACCCACACTTTTCCAATATTATAACATTATGCCATCCCATCCTACATCTCTCTGTAGATGTAGTTATCAGTTGTCCTCCAATGAGCTAAGAAACCTTCTGACACATTGAAAACTGAAGAAAACAAAGCATGTAATATTTGGTTTGTAAGATTTCACTGAATCTTATGCTGAAAAATACATAAGCTGAAAAATTACCCTTTCCAGCTCTAGTTGCTTTAGCCATTGCAGGCTGAGTGCCTCAGCAAAAACTCCTTCAAAAGAATATATTTGTCTTTGATGGCATTATAAAGAAGGAACTCTATGCTTCTTCAGCATTGAAATATCTGAATTATAATTGCAGAACAAATTGTTCAAAATTATTTTGTTTTAATTTTACTAACCCTCTAAAGGGAAAAATAATACTTGAATCCTCCCTGAATTTAAGGATGGCTAGATGGATGATGTTTTCACAACTTCTTGGAAGAGGAAAGCTCTTACTGCTGCTAATGATAATGATGATTCTGTCATTCAGTGCCACAAGCCTGTGCATAGTGTTTAACAACATGAGCCAAAATTCAGCAATGCCTGTAGCAAGTGGCAGCATGTCATTGACTTTTTTAGTATTTTTCTATCTTGCTTCATATGTTAATCTGGTCAAGAGTTTAAATATCCTGTTTAGCACTGCAGGAATTTATATTTTTGTTTCCTACCATTCTGATCATAAAAGTCTCATGTTTCTTTTCTCACACTCAACTGCAAGATTGATTTTTGGGGCTTTTTCAAGAGTATGTTGTACAGGCATTGATCAGAAGAAACCTTTTCCTCTGACAGAAAAAGGACATTTTATAAGGTGAACTTCACTTTGTTTTTGAAAGGGCCTCTGAGATCATTTACAATTATTAGAGAGAAATCTCTCCAGAGCACTTCTGAAAAGAATTGTGAATAAAATTTGCAACAACTTGGTCTCCTTAATATCTAATTTTTTTTCAATTTAAACCAATAAACACTGTAGTGGTTTTGATGTCCCAAAAAAATTACCTGAGTATTTTCTGCCTGACATGCCACCACAGGCTAACACAGTCTAGAAGTATTCTCACACAGATAATATCCCTTGATCTCTTCTACAATCCTCAAATAATTACTGAAGTTATCAGTAATGACCATTTTGTTGGAGAGGGGAACCTCTCTGTTCCATACCTGTGATATATTTTCTTGAGTAGGTTTTCTTTTCCAAAAAGTCTCTGAGTTTAATACCACAGGTGTGGTGTCGAATGATCGAGTTTTGAGATTACAAATTTGTGCTTTCTGCTCAGTACACATGTTGAGATGTTTCCACAGTCCTGATTGACACTGAATAGTATTGTTTTAATAAATAATTTTATGTATAACACATAACACTGATGGAAGCTGACTATTAACCCCTCATATTAAACTAAATCAACTAATAATTTTAGATATCACAAAGAATATATATATGAGGTATTATTCAGGTGAAACAAAGATCTCCTTCAGGTACTGCTGTACCAAGACTGGAGATCTTAGAGAGGAAAAAAAAAAACCACAAAAAAAAAAACCAACAACAACAACCAAAAAAAAAAGTTAATTTTCAATAACAATGGTGACCTTTTCTCTCATTTCAGGAGCAGCTGAGAAAAGTTCCAAGCATGGTGCAGAAGACAAAACACAGAATATTATTAGTGCTATGAAGGAAAGAATGAAGATTAGAGAGAAAAATAGACCAGAAGTGTTTGAAGTGATCCAGGAAATGTTTAATATTTCTAAAGAAGATTTTGTACAGTATACAAAAGCAGCAAAACAAAGTGTTTTGGATGGAACATCCAAATGGTCAGCAAAAATAACTATCACAGGTAATTTTCTTCTGTTCTAAGAGCTCTTTCTTTCCTATTCCCCTGATTCAGGAGCAAGATTTTTTTATAAGTAGAGCTGGACTGTGTGCTCAGTTACATAGTTGGTACATATACAAACAGTGGAATTTATAAGATGCCAACTGCAAGAGCTGAGTTTAAAGTTGCCAAAACCACTTTATATTCTACTGCTATAGGAAGGAAGACAAGTAAAAAGAATGTATCTCATCTACCTCCTAGCAATATCTTCTGTACTAATGATGAGACTTTTTTGCCACCAGCTGCAAGAGTTTAACTTTACAAAAAAAAAAAAAAAGGCTTTGACTGGTTAAAAAAACATTTGAGCTTGCAACTCCAGATCCCATTGGTTTTGAAACTTATTATTTGCTCACATTGCTTGACTAAGGGTGTGTTTCATTTTAGTGATGCTGATGTTGCATAATTCTGCTCACTCCAAACATATTCCAGATGGCTTCCAATTGCATTAGCCTAGTTGCTTATGAAGGTTTCCAGGTCCTCTGACTTTGACATTTCAGCTTTTGAATTAAAACCTCAGCATAAATGGAGGCTATTCTGAAGGTTGAGAGGTGGTACATGAAACTCAAAAGAATAATTGTGGAATTTTGGGACTGTCACCAAGCACTAGGGACATATTTAATTCATATGTTTATCTTTAGTTGTACCTCTAAAGGATACTGAAGGCTGTCTTGTGTTCAGGGCAGTATGTACACACAATTTAATCCTTGAAGACTTTTGCTAGGCTGTCCCTTCGTTCTATTGCATAAATAGGAGAAGGATACTTCCTTGCCTTCTAAAAGTTTCCCTGTGAATTTAGAGTGAATGGGGAAAACAAAATATGCTGTTTTATTCCTAAGAGTGTTTTCAGAAATTGGATATGTTAAAGAATAGCAGAATTTTACTTCTTTTACTGAAGTCAGCACATATGACTGAGCCCACACTGAGAGCTGATCTGCTGAGCAAGGTGCCATTTTTAGGTAATCATTTTTCTGAGTATGCCAAGGGAGCTTCATTATCCAAAATGATTGACATTAGAGAGCATTAACTCAATGTTACCACTGAGATGATTTAAACGATATGTGCAAATAACAAAGCCAACTGCTGCTGAATGGTAAGAGCCAGAGCAAGTGTTTTAGAGGCAGTTCTCTGGCTTTGGTAGGCTGCTCTTTGACAGTTCTGCTTCCCTCTGAGATTTCCACTTTTATGAATTATGATGGAAAATCAAATTGTATGTATTTATATTTGCCACTAAATTCATATCTATTAACTATACACCCACACTAACTGTCAGAAAGGATGGCAAATACATAAACAGTTGATGATGATTGATCTGAACTGTCACACTCTCTGTGATAGTATAGAAAGTGTTCTAAAAGTCATGTTTCATCTCTTAAGAGAACAAATGGCAGCAATGTCCTTCATGTTTAGTTCCATAAGCTACAGAACATGTCTTTTATATTATTGGAGGCTTTACTTTGGGAATGTTAGTTTGCATCTTCAGAGAAATTTTGGAAATATTTATTTATTTGCTGTGGGCAGGGAACTTTAGGGAACTATCAGACTCAAGACAAGTTATATATACGTTATATTCCTT
This sequence comes from Pyrgilauda ruficollis, assembly GCF_017590135.1. Taxonomy (NCBI): domain Eukaryota; kingdom Metazoa; phylum Chordata; class Aves; order Passeriformes; family Passeridae; genus Pyrgilauda; species Pyrgilauda ruficollis. The sequence goes on from NW_024522539.1 coordinate 11,988,398, forward strand.
GCCATTTTGACCAAACCAACATTTGAGAAAAATATTTTAATTATGTGTGAAAAGTATTTGTTTGGTGCTCAGTAGTGAATCTTTATATTTATTACTCCATATAAACTTTATTTTTAAATATGGTACAGTCCAGAAGGGTAATTAGGCAAACCTTGTCAGCCTCCAGAGTTACAGACATTGGGAAAATAATCCAGAAACCTTTTCTTCACGATCCCTCACTGTGAGGCCTTTGTTTCCTGTTGCTGTTGTCACTCTCATTTACTTCTTGGCAATAAAGGCTATGAGGGCTAAAGCACATTTCTCTCCTTTGTTGCAGTTCTTTGTGCTCAGGGCTTACAAGCTAAGGACAAAACTGGCTCAAGTGACCCATATGTTACTGTGCAAGTTGGCAAAAACAAACGAAGAACAAAAACTATTTTTGGAAATTTGAATCCAGTATGGGATGAAAAATTCTATTTGTAAGTAGAGAAAATGCTGTTGATACTGTTTTTTTAAATCTACATTTAGATAATATAACTCTACCAAGTGAAATGTTGGCTTAATTTGAAAATATGTTTTGTCTGTGCTATGCATATTTATAGCATTATGAAATTAGCAAGTTCTGAATGGAGAGATCATCAAAATTTATTGTGGTGTCTTTATCTTATAGTGATCATGCAGCTTAGAATTGAGTCTTTTTTGGGATCTGTTGGTGGTGTCTAATTATTCTAGTCTTTAAGGGAACTTAAGTAACTGTTTTCATACTTCAACCTTACATACCAAGTATTGTCATTAGAAATGCTTTTCTGTGTACCAGATACTGACCATGCAAGGTAAATGTGTTTTTGTTTGACACTGATTCTCTGACGTATAACTGGGGAATTTGGTAGTAATTGCTGTGCCCCAGGCTCAGGGTTGGTGTGTTTATAATGCCCATACTTTTAGAGAGTGTTGCCTAAAAGCCAAATGTGGAGAGTATGGTATGATGTCATTCTTTAGTTTATTCTCATATTTCTTTCCTCCTATAAAGAGGGAAGAAGTTGTCACTATTCCTATCTAAATAAACTGTGAAAACAGTTTCTGTGAGGGTTCAGGCATTTGAAATAGAGCCCTGTTTTCTTCTAGAAGGTGCAGTGTCGTAACTTGACAGGTTAACTTCTTCTGATAGAGGATTTCCCTTGTTTTTGGCCAAAATCTACTACCTTACTGAGGAGGAGGTTATTGTTTCAGTAGAGTGTGAAAGAGTTTTGGTCCAAGATGCTGCTTCTATTTCTCTGGAAAAGGTACTAGAGAATCCAGCTGAATTAAACAATGTATGCCATTCCTTTCACAGTTTCAAACACTTGTATTAGAAATAAATAGATACTTCAGAGAAAAGAGACACCTAGAAACTTTTCACAACTTCTTCTATCCAGAACGTGTTTTCCTTTTGAGTTAACTGTGTTACTGTGGTAACAGTTGAAGTGTCATACCTCATTGAATGGCTTTGAGTGTCCAAAAGTAGGAGATAATTATTTTCTTGCATTTTAATTGTAGGAATTGCATAATGTCAAAAATTATGAGTAATTCAGAAAATTTCATAGAAAGATTGTTGAATGTAGTTTCTCAAAGATATGAGCAGGGCTACAATAAAATCCCCAGAAACTTGAAAATATTCAATTTTTTTTCCCCCAGCACTAAGTATTATTATCATCTGCTTCCCCAGGAATATTTATACCCCCCTCCCAAGCCTTACTATAGCATGAACCTCCTGAGCAACTGCTTTGCACTGAATACATTTTCTAACATTTCAATAGCACATATGTTTTCTGAAATAATCTCCCTGAGTTAGTTAATGCTTTGGATTTCAGCTGAAAGTATATGAGAATTTCTAAATTGTATTAAATAAACTATAAATGTTTTACCAGAAGATTAAATCTAAAGTAAATCAATATAACTATTTAATTGACTCAGGAAGTGTTATTTAAATTAGGCTCTATTAGTGGTAATTGGTATTTAAATCCTGTTGAAAATCTAATGTTAACCATCATTATAACTTTTAAATTATAAAATGCAGAAATAAGATGTCTCAAAAATCTTATAGTCTTATGCATACTTATCATACCAAAACAAGTTTTCAAGTCTTCCCATCTGTTCCAAAATAAGGACTTGGAAAAAACATTGGCTCCCCACTGTGCATTTGCTCTGTCATAGCACATGGAGTGAGGGTAGTGTTCTTGTTCTTAGAACCACACGTAACCCAGAAATGATTGCATGATAACAGTGAGAGAATGCTTCTGACAAAATGTAGCCTGACCCCCTGCTAAATGACCATGGGACACTGGCATAGATTTGAACAGGGGACCTCATAAAGCATAACTAAAATAGAGCTTTTTGGTGCACAAGGTAGAGAAGTAAATAGGTCAGCAGATGTTCATTTAATGAATGTAATATAGGTGCTAAGGGCTTTGATCCTTTCTCCTGGCATTATTAGAAATGAGATAACAAAGAGGTTTTGGGGGCTTTTTCAGTGAAACATCAGTGATAGGAACGTTTCTTTCAATGCCAGAGCTAAGGAAGAGTTCTGCAGCTGTCACCTTCTCTTTCTGATTGAGTGTGGTATCTGATACAGGAAAAGGGACTTCATTTGCTTTTTTTTTTTTTAATTACACGAAGCTGTATTTTGGCTATATAGTTTTCAGCTTTGTAGAAACCTTTATATTGATGCACTATAATAAAAGTCTACTCTCATTCTTTTCTTGACTATTTTCAACAGTTGCTTACTGACGTATAGAAATCGGTTTTTTCTGACAGTGTTGTCTAGGCTAGCACACATCTCCAAATTGCCTTGCTGACTTTGCAGGTACCACATGTCCTCTGGCCATTCATAAATACCCCAGATACAATTGTATAATACAGAGATCTTTCAAATAACTAGATGATTATTTTACATTACTTATTTTTCCTATTTTGGTTGTCACTAAGACAGCATAAGGGTTCTAATAAATATTTTCATTGGATTTATATTGCTGCCTTCAGTGCATGAAAACATTTGCTCAAACTGATTTCAGTCATCCAGCTGTAGATGTTTCTTCTTTAGAGTTACTTTAAACCATGGCACTCGCACATTATTTATTCTGAAATTAATGATTGGTGGATTCATTTTAAGTAATATTTACTGTCAGTGGCCAAGAGGACTTCACCACAGTCCCTTTAAACTGTTATTTTGTACATTCTTGATCAGCTGAACTGACTTAAAAAATATGATCTTCACTCTACCTGAAGGATAGCATGGTTGGTTAACTGCTTAAATAGTGCTTCAGTTTCCAGTGATATCTAAACACAGTTTTGCCAGAATTGTTGAAATAGCTCAAGGATTGCCTCCTAAGCAAGAGTATATAACAGAGAATTGTATTACATAAAACAAATTGACTAATAAAGCCTACACATTAGTTTACGAGACTCATCCATTCCAAAAGTTCTTCAATAATCAGCCAAGTTTCTGAGAGACATTCTGCTAATTAAAATAACTGTATCTCACAGCCTCAGCCCAAATCAAGAGAGCAGAACACCTCTAAGAAGCAATTCCAATGATAAATTATTTGTTCGGTGATATTTTTCAGTTCCAGAGTACAGCATGCATGGTCTGAGTCTTTTTTTCAAACTGCTGTCAATCCAGATTAATTATACAACTCTCTTTTTGTTATGACAGAGTAAAATAATGCAAGAAAAAACATAATTAGTCTCATTCTACTTTATCATAAAGCATGGCCCGTGACAACACTGCTAAAGAATTGGGACTATCCAGACTAGAGAAGAGACAAGTAGTGGAGGTAAGGATGTCTTTAAACACATCCTTTCTCCTGAAAAGAGGAAAGGAATAATGTATTTTCCATGCTTACTGTTATAGTAGAACAAAAAGTAATAGCCACAATTTACATTTAGAGAGGTTTAAATCAGGCTTCAGAAAAGGTTTGCCAACAATGCGCTAATGCGGACAACAATGGGGCTAATGAAATTCTGAAAGGCATATCCTGAAGGACCATGGAACTGTCTGTGAACACCTAACAGTGGACCTAGCAATGGTGTGGATCTGGTTCTGGCTTGCAGTAATAGCAATAACAATAAACGTGAAGGTAATAATAGCAATAAGTGGCTTCCTGAACTTACTGAGGGTAGCACAGTATCACTTAGTTGTCATTTTAACACTGGGTGCAGATCTCTCAGAGGATATGTACAGTAAGATCATGCCAGTGCATTTAATGTTAAATTTACATTGCGGTACTGTTGTAAAGATACTTTTTTATTCCAGTTTTATTACTCTAGCCATTAGAATAAGCTGGAATTCTATGAGGATTATTTCATGTCTTTGTGGCATTCTGGAAATGCAAAAGTAATGTACTGTCACCAGATTGTTGGTAAATTATTAAAACTGTCTCTTCTGTCTTGCATCTCTGAATAGACTGAAAATTCTCTAGTTTTCAGAAGCATCAGTGCCTTCAAGTCTCTGTGTGCTAGAGAACAATTCATTTCTGATCTTCCTGTATCTTACTTCTGTGAATGCTTTTACTGAGCATATAAAGCAGAGTGGCTAGAAGAGGAACACTGAAACTAGCATATGTTGTCTAGCCTTTAATTCCCTGGGCTGATTTTCCTGGAGTAAACAGAAGTAGGAATTCCAGCCAGAACTTCTGGACAGATGTTAGTAGTGACTAAAGCAGAACGTGCATGTCATTCCAGAGGGCTGTTTCTGAGTCTGGGCAGGTAAGCAGGATCATTCAGAGACAGCTCTGTAACTTTAGCAGTAACTCCCTGCAGTCGCACTGCTACAGGGCAGGCCAGGAGGAAATATTTGCTCATCCACTCTTCAGTTTTTAAACACAAATTCATGCTATTTTTGTGGTCCTGCACAGGAGCATTACAAAGGTAGCAGAGCTGACTCTGTGCTGAAGTTTCAACACAAAGATGAGCATGAGTTAACACGTTGGTTGTGTCAGGTCTTGCCATGTTTCACTAACCTAAGATTAAAGGAGAAAAGGATGTTGAGGACAACTGAGGATATCAGGGAATCCTGACCATCTGAATAAATATTTCTTTATCAGCTAAGTGTATATTAGAGGGAAATTTGTGTTGTCCCAGAATAATAGAAATACTATGTTTGTGCTGAAGTACACAGTGACTTTTTATATGCAGCATCTGCCAGAGAATCAAAGCAGGAATAAGATTTCCTGCTTTAATTTCCTATTAAAAGCACAGGTATGGTGATGAGGGTCACATAAATACTTCACCAGTGACAGATCTCCCTATGTCATTCTAGAAATCCCCTGTCAGTTATTTCTGTTGGGTGCACAGCTAAATGCAATTCAGGACTTTAGCAATGTTAAGTACTAACTTACAGTTAGATTTCAGGAGAATTAAATAGCCTGGTTTCTTAAGGCAGCAATGCTTATGTGGTCCATCTCTATCTTCCTATATTTTGTATGTCCTTGCCAATAGCTTTTGAATTTTGTGATCGGTCAGAGGAATTTCACAGATTGCCAAATAGTATGTCTGTCATGTTCTGTGAAAATATGTGGTTCGAGAGAGATGAGATACTAACTGTCCTCAGTATGAGCTCACCCCATAACAGATACCAGGAGTTCACATAAAAGGGTAATTTATGAAAACCCCAGCTATGGGGGAAGATTCAGTAGGTGATTGTGATTGGCTGGATGTCAAGGAAGCCAGTCATAAGACAAAAGGAAACTGCACTTTATTAGTTTTGCTAATCACAGAACAATGTGCATTTTAATTACAAGAATTATCTGCAAAGTTAAAATATGGAATACAGACACAAGGATTTCTGTGATACTGAACGATGTCACAGTGTGGTAGAGTAAAAGCTGTGCATGCCATTTTTAGTATCTGATTGGCCTTGACAATAATAGTACCATTTACAGCACTTTATACTTCCAAAGCCCATTACCACCACTAATTAATTCTTAGAATACCCCTGAGGGGTGCTGCTTGGAAGATAAGTTGGAGTATTACTGTTTTAACACTGAAAACAGAGACAGATCACTAAGTAATGATAGTGCTTGGAATAGAATTCGAGTGAAAACTCTTAATCAAGTGTGAAAGTAATGCCCTACTGAAGATGAAAATTTGCAGCTATGCTTCAAAGTAGTATTTAAAGACAAACAAAGGTATGTAATATATAAAATATTTCTGTAGCACTAGTGAATGGATATTAAAAACAGTACTTTGTATGGATGCACAAGTATGGTATGGATTTAACTGATGCCAGCTCCGTACTAGTTAAACTTCAGCAGAAAGTTTTCCACTAACCCAAACCTCTGCAGTCAGTGTTGGGATATTCCAATCAATTCATCAAAAGCCTACACCAATGAATAGCAAACATTCCTTATTGTGCCTTATAGAAGTAAGCAGTAATAGAGTTTCTTTTCCACTTCTTTGCAAATAAATGCAGGGTGCAGCTGGGAGTAAAAATTTTTTCCACTGTGTACTCTGCAGATTGCAAGTGAAGCCACCTCATTCCCTCAATACATCCAGCACTTTCTCAAATCCACTCAACCCAGGAGGGGTTAGTAAGCCACTTAAATTTACAAGAAAGTTTTTATAACGTGGCATGGTCCCTACTCTTTCTCCTTACCAGGGAATGGAGGTTGGGAAGAACATTAGTGTATCTTTTTTAAAAAGCGGCTACTTATTTTCCTGGGTTTTTCTGATTGCCTTTCTTTTCTTGCTAGGATGTTTGTGCATACTTCTTGGTTTTTAACAAAAGCTTCTGACACACACTGGAAATATTCTTTTTTAATTCTTGCTTTTTGTATTATTACAGAGTACTACTTTGGTAGTTTACTATATGTACTACATAGCATTCCTAAACAAATAAACCTGACCTATCTTTCCTAAGATATTTGTTACATAATAGCATAAAGAAGTATGAATTTCAAATTAAAAATTTTAATGAGCAGTTATTGACATTCCTAAATGCAGTCTTTATGTATATATAATTCAATAAATTTATCCTCTTTATATGTAGTAAGTCTCATATACATAGTAATTTTTTTGTCCCTGGCAGTCTGAATTGGCCTTTTTTTCCTCTGGATGTTGCAAATTGTTTGTGCTTTGACATTTGGTGCAGTTAAGCAAATGTGTGGAGATTGAGTTTAATTAATTAGACAGAAGTACAGAGTAATGTAGTTTATATATCACTCACATTTTGTGTTTTATTTTTGTTTTTCCAGTGAATGTCATAACTCTACAGATAGAATAAAAGTAAGAGTATGGGATGAAGATGATGATATCAAATCTAGAGTAAAACAGCATTTCAAAAAGGAATCAGATGACTTCCTTGGGCAAACAATCATTGAAGTAAGAACACTGAGTGGAGAAATGGATGTATGGTATAATTTAGGTATGATTCTTACTGATTTTTTAAAACAAATTTAGGTAGAGTATTTAGCTTTGTGACTTCAAAATTTGTAGCTTTGGTGCCAATGTATGACTTTTAAAGTATTAAACATAACAGGTTGATTTGAAAATGAAAGATAGAACCCATACTGCCCCGTCCCTCTGTGCCACTGGCAGGGAAGGGGTAGAGAAAATCAGGAGTGAAGTAAGCCTGTGAAGAAGGGATGGGTGAGGGGAAGGTGTGTTTTAAGATCTGGGTTTATTTTTCATTTTCCTCCTCTGATTTCACTGGTAACAAATTGATTTTCCCCCAAGTCGAGTCTGGTTTTGGCCATGGAAGTAGTTGGTGAGTGATCCGTTCCCCATCCTTCTCTCGACCCATGGGGCTTTCATCAGATTTTCTATCCCCTGTCCAGCAGAGGAGGGGAGGTGATAGAGCAGCTTTGGTGAGCACACTCCAGAATCAACTATCACACTCAGAGTAGTCCAGGTTGTTGGTAAAGTCTTCATAACTAAAGGAAAATAATAATTAGTACAAATGTCAGGTAGAAAATGACAGTAATTTCAATTGAAAAGGGGAAAGTAGTAAATAAATAGCTGTGCAACCTTGTTTGAATATGGGAGATAAAATAAGAAAGATTCTTTACTTCATAGTTAGATATTATATTTTGTGGCCTGAACCATGTGTGAGGTATTAAAAAACATTCTTGTTTTCAACAGCAGGACTCCCTGGCTTTAAAATATTAAACCAGAATGATTTATGAGAGCTTTTCATGTGACATACATGTGTTCTTGGTAGTTCCTAATGTATTATTTTTCCACTCTTCAGAAAAGCGAACCGATAAATCAGCTGTCTCTGGGGCCATTAGACTGAAAATCAATGTTGAAATTGAAGGAGAGGAGAAAGTTGCTCCTTATCATGTGCAGTACACCTGTCTACACGAGGTATGTTGGAGAAGTTATAGTATACAGTGTAGAAATTACTGTTCACTTGTTGCATCGATAAAGAAAAAAAAGGCTACAGAGCATTAGAGCACTGAAACAAATAACTGCTGCTGTACTTGAGGACAAGTTTATTTTAGATTTCCCATTCTGTATTGCTGAGGAAGCATCAGGGTCAGAGGCAAGGGTAGGACAACATAAGACCAACAAACAGATCATTCCTGCCAGGAGTGTTAGAAAAATAGGTTGAGCCAGATAACTCTACCCGTACTTTTTTTTTGATTTAGCACTTTGATACATGATTGTTAATATCAGGAAAATACAAACATTTCTATATATTACAGAAGTACACTGTAAAGGATTTCTTTTGTTTTACAGTAATACATATTTTAGAGAGTGAGAAAAAGGAAAAACACAAATACTATAAAATCTAATTTTCCTTTCATCTAGTTTGCTTTTGTCAACATTGAAAAAAATCATCTCTGATAAATAGATGTGTCTTCTGGAAGATTTTCTTTGTAATTGATTACTTTGCCTTCAAATAGTGATCCATGTAGAAATTCTATTCTGGAAATGCAAGTAGTTTCTGAAAGCTGATAGCTAATACATGGCTGAAAGTTCACTACTATCATGTAGCCACAAAATCCCATTGTTCACCATTTGTAAAATCAGATATTTAGGGCATTTGTGCTGATCAATTTTGACCTGAAATTGCAAATGCTGGACTTATGAAGTAAATGACAATATTAAAATGCTTTAAGAGAATCCAAGAGACAGTTATGGGCTAATTTAGCAAAACTGAAAATATTTTGAGGTTTTAGGGGTTATCACTGAAAATTGGAAATAAAATCTGTTGGATTTTGTGGATACATGTGAAGTTGTCAAATTTGTGGATACATATGGAGCTAGGCAATCTGAGTAGAATTCTATGCCATGAATGTCAAATCCTAGCTTTGCTCCCAAGGGTACTAAACCTAAGCTTTGTTACACACCTTGCACAATTTGAGAGGCACCTTCAGTATTTCTGTTAGCTCCCTGTAACTGAAGGATTTAAATAATGAATTTGAAATTTATTGGTCACAGATACAATTGAAATTGAAACACTCTGTAATAAGTATTACAATACCATAATTTCATTCATTAACAAGAGCATATAAAAGAGAAGTTTCTGCACTATTTTATGTTGCAGTCTTTCTGTGCCAGTTAAAGGACAGGACTTTATATCAAGAAGATACAATGTGCTGAATCACAAGCTTGCTGACTAGTTTGAGCCAGTCTTTGGAAAAAGAAACAATTCAAAAATTGACTAACAACATATTGAAGACTATATGTAGGATATATTTTCAGAATGCTTCTTAAAAGCCAAACTTTCATTTTTGAAACATTTCTATGTGGCATTCACATTCTCTGAACAGAGAGACATAATTCTCTCTCCCAGGATTTTTCCTGGGGAAGGCAGTGAGAAGCTCAGAGAAGAAGAGAAAACAATTCTTATCTCTATTCACTGCTCCTGTTGTTTGGCACATGTGGAATGTATTACAGAGATTGTTTACCAAAAGAGATTTGGTTATTGGACACCAGTGAAGGTTGTTTTGTTTATTTGGCCAGTTGGGTCAAAGCTGTGTCCTGGCTGTGTCCAGACAGTCATGAGTTTTTCTTTAGTATTCTTTGGTACAGTATCTCTTTAGCATAGTATAATATCTCTTTAGTATAGTATAGTATCTCTTTAGTATAGTATCTCTTAATATAGTATAGTATTAGTGTAATATAGTATAGCTTAATAAAGCAATTGTTCAGCCTTCTGAATCGTGGAGTAAGAGCACATTATTCCCTGGCTGGGGGATTGCCTTTTTCTACTGTATTTCTTACCTTCAGAATCTGTTCCATTACCTGACGGAAGTGAAGTCAAACGGTGTGGTGAAAATCCCCGAGGTGAAAGGCGACGAGGCCTGGAAGGTGTACTTTGATGATGTTGCACAGGAAATTGTGGATGAATTTGCAATGCGCTATGGGATTGAATACATTTATCAAGCTATGACGTAAGTAGCATCATGGCTTGCCTTCTGCTGTGTTGTCAGCAATGTGTTTGAGGGAAGTAACGAGTCTCAAGCCTTTGTGAATTCATTTGCCGTTTCTCTTCCATTCCTGACTTGAAATTCTTATCATTTTGTCCATCTGATTCTCATTAAAGTGCTTCTCATCTGCAGTGGCTTTAAGATATAAGCATTTTATAAGCTGTTACTGGTATTACTGCTAATGCATTCCTTAATCCTTATGATACTGATATATAGCACAGTTCAGAAAGACTTCCAGTGTTCCAGATGCAACTGGAACAGGGTTTCACAAGCTCTGTACTCTTTTCTGCTACTATGGAAGCTCACTAGTGGCTATAGTGAGCTTCCATAGTATAAGTAAATAATCTGTGCAAACCATTTTTAACAGTACTGAGACCCATTACTGCATCATCCATTCTGAAGTAGCTGTCTGAACACCTTAGAACACATCACCATCGAGCTCAGAGCCTGCAGATGTGAGAGATCCATCATGTGTTCTCAATTTATCCAGCAAAAAGTTTTCTGGTTAAAAGAACTATATCCTGCTGGAGCTGTAGAAAAGCAGAGGACTCCAAATGAGTCCTATAAATAAAAAATACAGAACTTTTTCTTACTGAAACCTGATATAGTGGGATTTTTAATCAGAAAATATCTCGGTTTTTTGCATCTCTTTACCTCCTGAAAAGAACAGTCTTATAATAAGTATGAAGGTACATAAAAATCTGAAGTTTTCCTTTGACAATATATTGATACCACCAACTATTGCAATGAGCTTGTCTTTCAGTTTATGTAGCTGTCTGTGATTTCTTGTATTGTTCATCTAAGAGAGGATCAGGGAATATATTTTTTACTATACACATTTTTAATGATCTTCCTTCAAGGAACTTACCCAGCATTGCACATAATAATTAATGAAACTCGAGAGTTCCTCTGTTTTCTATTTAAACTACATATGGAGGAATTAATGTGTTGACTTTCATGAGTATTTGTGTTTCTGTGTGTAGCTCTGTGTGGTTGTTATGTCATTTATTAACTTATCCTGCTATCGTAGTTTTATAACTTGATTTAAAATGGTATGGGATTTTTACCAAAATGTAAGTGATAGAGTTATTCCTGCTGTGTGTATCAAAATGAATTCAAGTTTTGACCAGAAATGAATTGTTAAGAGCTATTAATGCCAAAGGAGGGCTGTTATTAGCAATTTGCATAAGAAATAAAGGGCTGATTTATCATTAGTTTTGTCTTAACTACAGCCCCAGTAGTTGATTATCTCAGTATAACATGGCTGTATTTTTGACTGACAACTTTAACTGTAAAATTATTTTTAATTTTTTCTTCATCTCTAGATGTGTATTCAAGTACTGCAAAATTTTCCAAAAACATTTTGAAACTGGTGTTAGAAATTCAGATGTTGCAAAAGTTAGCATTGCAAAAATAGCAATATAACTGATGTGAGTATATAAAATATTTTTTACTTAATAGTGGTAGAAATTGACAGGTTATATTTTTATATAAAGAAGATGCTTTATTTTTAACTCAGTGAATAACATAACATACAGATATTCATAGGAAGTAAGTAAATTTAGTCTGTACATCTAACATGGAGCTGAGCAAATACTCCAACACATTTTTTGGGAGTCCTTACTTAAAAATTCTAACCAAGCCACTTTAAGTTAATTGGCCTATTTTGCCTTGTCCTCTTTTTGTTCTTGCTTTCTTCTATACCTTTTCCCCAAATTTCCTTGATGCTATTGACTGCAAACCAGGTATCTGAAGGCAGGTGTAATGAGAAAGTGAATTTAATATTGATAGTCACAAGAAATAAAAGCTAAGATTTCATTGTCCCCATACCCACATCCTTTTATATTTTAAAATGTTTCATGTCAATAATGAGCATTTGCCTTTTTGAGGGAACAGCCCCAGCCTATTTAAGTTGGGAATAAAATCAGTGATGCATGTAATCTCAAGTAATACTTGCAGAAAAATATATATTCATATACATTGTTTTGCTGAATCATCTGCAGACACATCTCAGAGCATTCAGACTTCGGGAAGAAGAGTAGTGAAGACACTAAGTCTATTTGTCATGAGGAATTTTCTTTTGGACTATTATGTCCTGGTTTTATTTCATTTTATGAGATTACCTTTTTCTTCTGGAACAATTGTAGTGGCTGGAAGAAAATGTACAGCTTCTTGATTTGGAAAATAGAATTATCAGATTGTATTTGGTAACAAAGATCTTCTACTAAAACAAAAGCAATTTTCTACTGTATGACAGAGAGAGAATTTGAATGCAATCACTTTGCCCAGAGGAATATTGTGTAAGAATTTTTTGCTTGAGAATCTAGTTGCAGAGTCTACTGCATGTCTCATGATAACATTGGAAATTAAAATGTTTGTGTTTGTAAATGCAAAACTGACTAAGCTTTAATACCCCAGGATCCAGACCCCAGAGAGCATCTACACTTTATCAGGTCATGTGAGTTTTAGGATGCTGCTAATGAGGTGTTCTTTTTGCCTGGATTTAATTTTTAGTATTAATATTTGTTTTAAAGTTAGCTATTATTAAAAGTTTCAGTGCCACTTAATGATAGTTAGTCTTGACCCTTTTAAGTATGGATAGATGCCATATGCTGGAGTAGGAACATATACCTTTCTGCATTTCTACACAACATAAACCTGATTAAGCTTCTCTAAAGCACCCCTGTCTAAAGTGACTTGGCATCCTGTTCCACTACAGCAATAAATAATCCCACTTGTCTATCATTTCTGGTTCATGATGGTGGCTTTGTCATCTATGATCCCTTTATAAACACTGAAGATTTCCTTCTGGCCCTCAATAATTATTTATATCTATTCCTTTAGAGCACAGAAATAATATTTCAACTATTTAGTCTTGATTTTCTAAATACAGTGACTATACTCATACTGAAATGTGGGAATCAGACCAGGAGATATCACACAGGTTACCTGTCTGCTCTAGTCATTGTCCCCATTGAGACCTTTCTCACCAAACTTAGAAAGATAATGAATTCAGGTGTGGTTGCATCTCTTGCTGGAGACAGGAACATCTCCACATTTTTATGAGATAAATGTAGACACCTTTTTGCTAAAGATGCTGACTTAGAAGGGGTCTTTTACTCTCTAGATATGGATTACAACTGCACAGTTCCTGAGCAAGGAAATCTGCTTTAAGTTACCAAATGTGGAATTCATGTGAATAGAAAAACAGCCATCAACCCAAAGTAAAATACAACAAAAATACTGATTTTGTTGCAGCAATTGCAGCCCTTTGAAGTCTCAAATGGATAGGTTACATAATCCACTCTTCTTTCTTATAACTATTTTATACTTCCATTCCTCATGGAGTCTGTACTAGGAAAAGAAAAGCAAGACCATTACAGCCATTCTTACATGGTTCAGATGAAAATTTTTTTGGTTTTTTTGATGGATAGCAGCCAGACCAACACTGTTAGCCACACGACTGGTATGTGTAATTCCCAGAAGTACAAGCATGGATGTGTGAGACAATAGGGAGGAAAATAAATATCACAAAAAGCAGGAAGAAAAAGTGGAAAAACAGCACAGTGATCCAGTTGGCCTTTATTTTGATTACTGTGGGGACTGATGGCAGTTTATGCTGTAAATTCAATGTCTAGAAGGAATCATACTGGAACTTTATTTACCTATGTATATTAAGCCACACTCTGCAGTAAAGAAAAAGTAAATGTTTTCCTGTCATTCATCTTTCAACATAATTTACTTCTTTTTAGAAGGCAAAAATCTGTCTAGTGTTTGACTAGACACTGAAATTACACATAATATCACCAGCCTGAATTTACTGTGTAATAGAGTCAAGTGCAATAAAAGCTCTATTAAGATTTTTACTTCTTACTGGCAAGAGTCACCACAGGTAGAACCTAATGATTCTCAATCAGCAACATAGCTCTCATTCCAGCAGGTTAATGGGCACTAACTATGTCATCTTGTTCTCCTGCTAGTTTTCAATTAATGTGGCAGCATTACAGAAAGCACACAAATCGCCCATTAAACTAATTTTTTATTGATAGCATTTGCTTACTGATGAGTACAGCACATCAATTAGACTCCTTTCTTTGCTAATTCATGCTAGCAGAAATATTGGAAGAATCCCTGGCACTGTCTATTGGTCAGAAAATTGCATAGTAAAAAAGCTGGAGCAAGCAGGCCTGGTTTCAGCTTATGCAGTGCAACCTTGCTCTAAAATGTGTGAGACTTAGCAATGGTTGCTGTGACATCATGTGCCCACTAGAAATTGTTAATAACTCATGCTACTGGCTGCTATTTTCAAAGACCTGCAAAAACAAGGACAGGGGTTTACTTTTACAGGGGTTTACTTTGATTTATTCATTTTAGCAAGCAGAAGGAATCCAGGTGTCTTGTAGGTAGCTGATAACCTGAGTTATCAGCACTCTGAGTCATGACCCGTATTTTTGTACTTAATAGGTCCTGTGAACATTAAAGATTTTAATTAAATGATGGAGAGAAACAAAAATCTGTCACACATGCTTTATCACAATTTTCACTAAGCACATTACAGGTGACAGAGTGCAGTGATACAATAAGGACATAAATTACAGCAATTGCTTTAAATTTTCCTTGTGAAAAATTGGTACAGTTAGGGTCTATTCTCAATATAAGAATTCAGTACAGGTCATGGGTAGCTCATTGTGAAATTGTTAGGGGAACCTGCAGAAGACACCTTAAAATGTTAACCCAAACAATATTTCCATGGTCTGTCATGTTCCCTGAAGGCAATTTAGACAATCTCAGTGATTGCTTTGCTGCTGACTGCTCCTTTTGCCTGCCTCCTCCCTCAGCAGAGCATGTGTTACATGACTCTAAGGCCACTGGGGTTATTAGCGCCTTTGTATCTCCAGATTGATGTTACTCATGCACTAAGGACCTTTAAGTCCACTAAAATACTTTTGGAAATTAAAGTTCATCGGTATTAAAAGTATTAATTATTTTATCAATTTTTTGATAATTGGTTCTGATCATCCCTATGTATATTTCCCAAACTTACTCATAGATAAGGAGATATTTTTATTAGCTTTAAAGGTTACCTTTATTGGTGAGAACCACTATCATCACTATTGTATTTTATTACAAAGGAAAGTATTATTCTTCTACCTGACAGAAAACATGTGACATATGTTTTGAAAGATTTTTCTGAAGGGTAGAGAACTGGCTTTATCTTTTGTTGAATTCACATTTCAGTCTTCAAATGCACTTCTTGAAAATACTGGCAATGAGTTAAAGGTTTGGTAACACTATTCCGTGAGCACATAGCTGGGAATGCTGGGCTCTAGTCCTGGCCCATGTGCTTGGTTTCTGTGTAGTTTTGAGCAGTTTCTCTCAGTTATGTAAAATGCAGATAATAGCAATTAATAATTGCCCCCACAGGAAAATAATCTTGAATAATGCCTTGAAAGGTGATTTGGGCAGTGACACTAATTAAGGGTATTTGGCTTAAGTTCAGCAGGAGAGTTCAATTGTACCTTGTGTTAATTTTTTTCTTGGAAGGGCATTAGTGCCCAGGTGGTTCAGGCCCAGCACACTGCTCTGCCTTATGCTCCTGAGGAGGAACAGGAGAGAGGAGCCAGAGTCTCCAGCTAAGAGGAGCATGTGGCCAAATCAGGACCTTCAGTCATACAGAGCCTGATTGGAATTTCTTAATCTTCTTCTCTTTGTACATCCATTTTTACCACCATCTTTTCCTAATCCCCCTCATTCTCTTTCCTATTTGTGTACATTTAGTCTTAATCCCTTTCCCTCTCCCAATCCTGCCTAATTATAGTTCTTAAAATTAAGAATTTATGTTTGCAATGATGATGTTCACCCTCCTCATGTGTCAGATCTTTCATTCATTTGTACTTCTCATGTTTTGTTGTGTTATAAGCTCTTTGTATGCTTCCAGCAGGCATCTCCTGTTTCATTAAACAAGTAAACAGTGCTGCTACATTGCACCTCTGGTTTTGGCTGCTTCGGGTTTAACAGACTGATTACCTAAATTTTACTGGCCTGAGTCAAAGTGGAAGAGTTTCAGTTATGGCCTAATTCAAATCAAGGTGAACCCAGAAACTGCTTGAAGCACCTTTCATTAATAATGTAGGGTAAAATAAAAGCCACACTAAAATGCTGGTTTGAGTCTTTTAGTTGGCAACAATTAAATATTTTTCTACTATAGATCTCTTTGACTTTTCATGATGGCGAGTTAGATTTTGCTTTTTAGGTTTTCTTTAATAATGAATGTTTTGTTTAATAGCAATTAAAATAGTTAAGTCACGTTTTTGTGTTTAGGATTAACAGAGTAAGAACTGAATGTGAATCTAATGTGGCCAGTTTGAAAATATCCATGCGCAACAAGTGGCAACTGTACCAAACATGTCTGGATTTTCCTCATATACATCTGTACAATTTTCAGGAGGTAGCCTGAAAGTTACATCATTGGAGTTAGAAAGAAATTATAAATGGAGAAGAAGCAGATTCCCTGCCATCTTTAATAACTGTTGGTTTGTTTGAATTTCAGGCACTTTTCCTGTCTCTCGTCTAAATACATGTGCCCTGGTGTTCCAGCAGTTATGAGTACATTGTTGGCCAATATAAATGCTTTCTATGCTCACACAACAGCAGCAACTAATGTATCTGCCTCAGATCGCTTTGCTGCTACTAACTTTGGGGTAAGTAGATTTTCTTTTTTAATAAAGTTCTGGTCCTTTCTTTCCCCTATTATATTACATATTAACTTCTACATTGAATTTTTTTTAATTACTAATTTTAAAGAGTAAGGGTGGTTGTTAGCTTTTGAAAATTTTACCCTGAGTCTTTAAAGTCAATCATCATAAAAGCCAGAGAAGATGCTGTTCAGATCCTTGTGAGGTGTAGAGGGTAGAAAGCACTGGCACACGTTCACAGTACTAAAATCTCCAACAAACAGGTTTTTGATTTGTTGCAGTGGGCCTTGCAAACTGCTAACTACATTAGACTAAGTATTGGATGCAATTCCTTTCTTGGGCTGTGTCATCAGTGAGCTCATGTTAACCTAGTGGATGTAGCCATAAATGCTGCTGTTCTCACAAGGATCCGTAATAACTGACTTTCTCTTATTTCTGCTGAAATTTTTGCTGGTGAATTGTCCAAGTCCTGGATTTAGGTATCAGGAATTTTAGGAGGAATAGTAGCATTTCAGGATGTGGTAATACTTCTTTTGTTATTGCTAGATTTTCTTCTGTGGATAAGAATCTCACAGCGTGGACTTCCTAGTCTTTGAACATGATAATAAATAAAGATCCATTCACTCCTTATTCTGATTTCTTCACCTACTCTCAGAGGAACTGAGAGCAGTAAGGCAGAGCAGTAATTCAAAGACGTTGTCTTCATAGCTCTGGTATTATGCATGACACAGAGGGTATAAACACAATCTTATGCTGAAAGATGCTTTTATTCTTTCCTTTTCCTGTTTTTTTAGTTAGGTTTTTATTTGTAGGGCTAATATCAAAGATATACTTGATGTTACAGTTTTCATGAAATACCATTTATTAACATGAAATAAAATATTAATCATAATTAAAATTTATTAAATACTCATTAAAATTTCAAATTAAAAATTTTATTTGAAGTAGTGTTAGAGGCACTAGTACTTTTCTCCAGTATAAGAATAATAGAGGAATTATGAATTTCATATAGTCAAGATAAAATTATGTAATTATACATTTGGATGTGTAAAACAAGAATTACTTAACATCTTTGTTGAAACAAGTCTTCTCTTTCCATGTTCAAGCTTTATTCGACCTTTGATGCAACTTCTGAAATTTAGAATGGCTTTGCTGTATTTTTATCCTTTTTTCCTATTTTTCTAATGATCAGAACTACTTTTGTCCTCAGACAGGGCAGAGATTAAGTCCTTTCTCTGCTGGTAATGACAGTTTGCCTCTGACGCAATTCCAATCCAATTCATAGTTCAACAGATGGATGGAAAAAGAGTAGTAGGCATCACTAAAAGAGATTTGGAGCTCTTTTTTCAAACAATTGACTTATAGGCAAAATATCAGATTATTCTTCTCTCCTGGGTCAAAAGGCATTTGTTAGTGAATAGCTGCACATCATTTATCAAAAAGAACATCTCAAATTCTAGTCCTGAGGCTACAGCTGGGAATGATTTGGCTGACTGAATATTTCAGTAGAGCTTTATAACATGATAAAAAAGTTCTCTTTTGATTGATCCCTTAAGGGAACTGTGCCAAATTGGCGGGGTTTGGTGTAGGTTAGAACTCCACTGATGAGAGACAGTGCACAGACTCTGCTTTCAAATTCCTGATCATCACATTTGAGGGATGGTACAGATACAATCAGTGCACCCTGAGAGCTACCAGCTCCTGCTTCTTCCAGAAGTCTGCTGTTTTCACATAGGCTGAGATTTCACAGTTTTGTGCAGTAGACTACGGAATATGTTCTAACATGGTAATTAGAAACTCATTAGTATTACTTGAGAATGGCACAACTCAGCTGGAAATCTCACAGCAAAATACTTTCCCTGCTCCTTCATCTTTCAAGATAACAAGTTAATCTTCACATTTGAAAGGAAAAAATATAATTTCATTGTATTAGTATTACTTAACTTATTCCTATAAAAGCCACTGTTTCAGAAGTATAATTTTCAGTCATACCTTTGCACCAAATTCTGTAGTAAATGAGCATCATTTCTTACTTATTAAAGGAAGTGGAGGGTGGTTTCTTCAAGAGTTTAGTCAGTTGCAAGGCAAATATAAGACAGGAAAACGTTGCATTGTAAAATCTTTGTGACTTCCCTAACGTATTTCACAGATGCACAGTGTTTAATGCATACCAGGTATGCAACATGGAAAGGGAAAATAAAGTGAAAGAAGTGCATCACCTAGCCTTGAAACACAGTGTTTCAAACCATCACTCGTATATTAAATAATGGAAAACAAACTGATTTTCAAATAAGAGTGGAAAGAAGCTTTCTAAACCCCCAACAATTACAGGAACCTGCAAATTCTAGTGCAACATGTTCTTGTATTCTTTTTACAGAGAGAAAAGTTCATAAAGCTGCTGGATCAATTGCACAATTCTCTGAGGATTGATTTATCTAAATACAGGGTATGTACAACATATTCTATCTGAGTCAACGTGAGACCCCCAAATCCTTTGGAACAAAAATTTACAGAATTTAAGCTGTTTAACACCAATATTATTCCAATCTGACAAAAAGAAAAAACTTAGTATTTTCATTCCAAAAGCTAAGAAAGGGTCAAAGGATTATCACATATTCAAGAAAGAGTAGTATTCAACAACTTTGATTAAATTGGTCTATAGCTGGTTTTAAGTTGATTAAATTAATTCATCTGGGAATTACCTTCACTGACTCAGGTAGTGCAAAGTGCAGTTACTGCTGTATTTTTTCTGAGAGCCTGACATCTTTGCTACAACTTGCATGCTAAGATCCTGGTAATGCTGAAAAAGTCGTCTCCTTGTTTTTCCGTTTGGTAGGAAGTAGTTTCATTTCTGCCTCATGGAATCCCCTTCCACTGAGCTGTGCTCCAAAACCAGCCTTTCAGGAAAGCAGGCACTGGGTACCTGCCACTTACCATTTGGTTCTGATCTCCCTCTCCTTCTCCAGTCCACTGGATCATGAAACTTTTGGACAATGCCTAAGTCAGGGCTTCATCACATGTGGCTCTCCTTTTAGCTTCTAGGAGTGGCAGCCTCCAGGTCAAGGATTTGTCTGTTCATGTGGCCTGCTCTCCAAAACTGGAGGAGAAAGGGAATATTTAAAAGAACCCCAAGGCATTAGAGAGAAAGGAACTTGCACATACTTCATTTTTAAGACCATATCCTTCATGAAGGAGATATGTTCATGCTAGGATCTTTTCATTTTGAAGAATGCTGTCCAGACAGTATCGTAGCATGAGGCTGATATTTCATTAGTAGGAAGCTACTTAAGTAACACTACTTCACTCTGTTAACCCAGAGATCATAGCAAAAATTTAATATATTATTTCCACATTAAGCTTACAACTGCATTTATGCCTACAAATGATGTATGAGCCATGTAAAACCCATAAATTATTTTCAGTAGCAACAGTTCCCAAACTTCTTGTCAATTTTTTTTTTCCATCCATGTTTTGGAAATATCACAATATTTTGAATTATTCATATTACATTGCAGGAGCATTATCAAAGGTGTTTCTGCTGATGTCCAAGGGATGTTCATCATTAACTATCTCACAGGCAGAATTTGGGCAATGTGAACATCTCTAATCCTTCCAAACAGCACTTTATGTTTTCTTTGAGAGTTTTTAACTAGTTGTTCAAGGATTTTACCTGTAACTCAAATCTTGCATGATTCCTCTTTCCCTGATCATCAGGATAATTTTCCTGCCAGCAATTCTGAAAGACTCCAAGATCTGAAATCAACTGTGGATCTGCTTACCAGCATTACTTTTTTTCGGATGAAGGTATTGTCCTTTACTTGCACAAATAAATTTCCTGAAATAAACAAAAAAATTACCTTTTTAATTAGTTTAAAGTCAAGTCACATAAAGCATACTTAGCTGAACTCCTTAGGAGTCATATATAAAAAGGGTTTTCTACTGATATAATAAAATCACAAGTCAAACAGCAAAATAGATCTGATAGCTATTTGCTTTAGTCTCTCCAAAGGTTGAGATCTAAGTGGTCAAGCATGAAAATATTTTTGGAATGGAATGGTACACATTAATATTACTGAATGAGAAAAGAAAAACACAAAGCAACCTTTAGCATGTGATTTCATTGCATTAGGCAACTGCATAAGGAGAATTAAAATAATCCATTAAGTTAAAGTTTAAATTAATGTATCCTGAAATGGACTAAAAAGATGAACCCTTTGCTTTAAATAAATAACTGCTATTTGGCTTGATATTCTCATTCAAAGGAAAGCACATATTATACAGTTTAAATATTTCCTAAATAATAAAAAAAACCAGATAAAATGTAAAACCTAAGATTTAAAGATGTAAACTCTTGGGCACACGTGCCTCTTTCATCAAATAAATATTTAATTTAAATAAAACTTAGTGATAAAATCTAATTGCAAATGTTTTAATGCATCTTTGAACTAAATCTACCTTAATTCAACATAATTTTAATTATTTCTATCATTGCTTTATTTGAGCACTTTTTATCCTGTATAACAGAACTCCAACACTTGGATTTTTTGTGTTCAATCTAATTCTGACATTCTCCCATTTATTAAATATTTAATTAGGTCCTGGAATTGCAGAGCCCCCCTCGAGCCAGTACTGTGGTAAAAGACTGTGTAAAAGCCTGCCTGGATTCAACTTATAAATACATTTTTGACAATTGCTATGATCTCTACTCCCAATTAGTGGATCAGGTAAGGTCAAAATAAACTTGTTCTGTGCTATTCCTCAATCATTATTGTTAGTTTGCCTTTAGTAAACAGAAAGTCTTCTGGCGCTCCTTCATATCAAAGCACTCAGATTTTCATTTTATTTATGCATGGAGGAGCAACATACCATAAAAAACCCATAGACAGCTATGAACTCTAAAATGTTTAACATGAGTTGCAAAATGTAGTCATCAAGTTGGACATGACTGTGAAATTGTCCAGTGATTTTGGGGAAGATGATTTATTGATTATTGTTCATTTAAGATCTGTAACAGGAAAACAGTTATTTAAAATCTCACATTTCACTTCTGTAGCTTTAGGAAAAAAAAATGTAATTTGCTGAAAATTATATAGTCTTTTCAGCCTTATATTTTAGTATGATGCATACTTGGATCCAAGCTTTAGCAACTGCTTTAAGAAAGCAGAGGATTTCTTAATATTTGTCTGTCAGGTTGAGCTATCAATGCAAAATAATTATAGCATTTGTTTTGTTCCAAACATCATGCAAAATCCTTGAGAATACTCTTTATTTTTTAATGTAATATGGTCATTCTATAAGTAATGTTAGAATGAATTACTGTCTTAAAGGAGCATCTCTTCTTTATCATATTACCACCTGTACATTATATTTGCTTTCTGGATGGTACACTGCAAAAATGGTAGTTCTGTGACTATTCCAGCCTTGAACAGAATTAACTAAGTTCTTTGGCAAATGCACTTTTTTTTGTGTGTGCATAATTAATAAGAACACTCATACTAATAAAATTTACTTGAGTTTATTTATTAATTTAAGTGAAAGATATTTCACTTAAATCCAGAATATGAATTCCTGTGTTTTAGGAAAGGTGATATTTGCTATTCAGCATTTCTGAAATGAGAATTTATTTTCTCACATTGGATTCCTGTTATGTGAGAAAACTTAATTATATCTTTGAATGTAAGAAATTCTCACCAGCACCAATAAGCACTCCACACTTAGTGCTGATGTGTGTTTATCCCACAACAGATTACACTGTAGGCTGAGTAGGAGTATAAATTAGTGGAAGGAGCAGCTTCAGGCATCACGTCTATTTACGTCATAAACTGTTCTGTTTTTTCGCTAATGTTTACTTTGCAGCAATTTCATCTTGTCTGGTAAATATAATATGAAGTGCTGCTAGGCTGGGTATTACATAAGCCTGCAGTTTATCAGTAGATTCTAGTCCTCAGTAAACAGCTACAAGTGATGAAGTCTTACCTCTGCAAAGCATTGTGACAACTGCAAAAGCTTATCTGTATTCAAAAAATTCACAACTTTTTAATGTGAATCCATACAGTCATTTAGCCTGTCTATTTTAAAATATGGTTTTAAAGTGCAGAGATATTACAGCTTTTCTGCTTGGTAGAGAATGTAAAACTTGCTTAAGTAAGGGTTCTCTCCAAATTATATTTGAGGCAGAACAGGCAGTGTTGTTATTATATTTTACTCTCACACAACTCTACTTAATGGTGGAGAAATAAGAAGTCCTGAAAAAAATTTTAAAAATCCACAAATATTCACTCTGGTGGAAGACTAGGTAAACTGCATTTCACTGTATTTCTGCACCTCTTGAGTTCTCGTTCACAAGATTTTCAGCAGGGGCAGTTTTACATGGAAAATTTAAGCAGACAATTTTCTGTAAAGTTACAATCACAAAGCAGTGCAAGAAACTTTAGTGAAGAAGTGTAAAATGCAAAATTTAAAATAAATAGATTGCACTCAAAATAATTTATTTCTAACAGCAAATCACGTTAAAAAAAATTCAACAATCACATGTAATTTTAATGCCAGACGGTAAAACTTTCTTTCCCAGAAGGTGGGACACAATTCTCAGAAATATAACTCTCTTTAATAGAGAGATGAGTAAAATGAATTCAAAAGACTACCTGAATTCTGCATCAGCTCTTGAGTTGTACAAGGAGACTTTGTTCAGCATGATCCTCTTATGGTTTCCTATCATTATATCCGAAAGTGCATTTGGTTTTAGGAACACTTGAGTATGCAGCTTGTTTGAACCTATAGTTCTGGAGGCTTTCCAGTCAATCCAGGTGACTGGCTTGTGGTACCACTGTTATAATAATGAAGCAGTAACCAGTATTGTAATTAACATTTCATTAGCATTGTGTCCAAGCCTCTCAGATTAGACCAGATTCCACCGTTAAGCCTTCTTCAGTACCCTTCCCTTATCTCTGCTCTCTCCCCACCAGGTGAGGTCCCCTCCCGTCAGAGGGAGGGAGTTCATCCTAGCATGGCTCTGCACACAGGAGGTTCATGTTTTTGCTGCACAGCTGAACTGTGAGCTGTGAGACTGAGAACTGAGATCAGTGAGCCCAAAGCAACAAGGAATGGTTCTTATGTAGGTCAGCACCGGCCCTCACTCAGGGGAAGGACTGGCAGATGCTGTCCTGCTGAGGCCCCTGCACGCTCAGGGTGTGTCTGTGTGTAACCCAGGGTAACCACCTTCTGCAATTGCTTTTGGCTGCAACCTAAATTCCTCAGAGATGCCTGCCACAGTATTTCGAGAAAATATGCTTCAGGTCTGATTGTGTGGGATTGATTCATTTTGGGGTGAAAATAGAGCAATGACTGTTAAAATTGAGGGGCTTGAACTGGAGTTTTTGGATATTTGCCACAATAAACACAAAAAGTAAAGCACAAAATATGCTCAGCAGTCTCCAATTTCTCTTTTTATTACTCTCTACCTTTGTGTCAGGCAGGAAATCACCGTTAAAAAGCTAATGTCTTACAGCAAAATATCACCCCTGAGGATATTTCCTGGGGTGAAGCATTGCAAATGCTAGCAGTATGCAAAAATGTCATGCTGCAGTTCCACACCAGAATACAAAGAACAGCTGATGGCAAAAAACCAATGACTACCACAGACAGTAAAACATGATAGCTTGACAGTCTTACTGACATGTGTATTGCTGTCCTCATTATTGGAGACAAAGCCCTCTGATGAAGAACTATCTAGCTCCTTATGCAGGGCATGCAGTATTTTCTCTTTTTAATTAATAGTTATCTGAGTGCTTAGCTATCCTAGGTTAAAAAAATATCCTGGAGAAGTAGTTTAGGAAGCACTTTGATAGCTTTCTGACTCAATTTACAAATATGTCGCTCTTTCTGTTTTCTTGAGAAAACAGATTTTGAAATCCTGGCTGGTGCTCACAGTGACTGAAGTCCCTTCAGTAATTCTTTTTGCAGTCTTCTCCACTGAGTGATACCAATGAAATGCAGACCATACTCTTCATGTTATCTGAAGAGCTCTTGATCAGTACAAATAATTTCATGACTGATAGCACCAATATACTGGAATAAAACACTGGAGTACTTTATATTTGACAGCAGCTCATCAGAACAGGCCTGATCTTCTACCTGATATTAGAGACCTTTACTTGAGTCTTATCTCAGCTCTCCATGTTGTCGCAGCACAGCTTGGTGCAGACAGGAGGTAGCAAAGAGCAATTGACTCCTTCAGGAGCCAGGGGTGGTACAGCTGCAGCAGCACAGTACTCTGCCCTTGCCATTCATCTCTCACAGGGGTACAGCACTTTGTGCTGGGTTGATAATGAGCTAAAAACATCTCAGCTCTGGGAGTCGGAGCTGTGGATGAGCACATGGATGGCCTGTGCTTTGGGAGCTGGCTCAGTTTTGCTTTACTCAGTTGTGAGCCCTGGTCATTTTTCCATTTGGGATTTGGGAATCCAAGCCTCATACTTGTTTTTGAAGGTGTACTTTTTTCTCTTTAGTATAAATGACAAAAAAATTTGTTAGATTATTAATTTCTTATAGAAATAATGCAAGAATTGAAGCATGTCTGTGATCTGTGGTTTTCAAGCGCATTCAGAAGTATGAAGTGGGAAATAAAGTGCAGTAGCAAAAGCTGTTTACTACAGAGTCCTATTTTTCAGGCGTGCAAATTTCAGTGTCAAGTAATAATTCTTGTGAGGCCCTTTTCTTATATTTACATATTGCTTTAGATTCACTGAAAAGGTTCTGGCTTCTTCAAATCTGACATGCAGAGGGTACTTAGAGATCTCTCCTTGTGTCACAGCATTGTGTTTGATAGGCAGCATGTCAACCACAGTAACAGAAAAACATTTGGTAAATTTCCTCAGAACAGAAGGATGCATTTTGTGCTATGATATTTCCAACCCCATTCTGAGAATTCTCTGGTCAGAAGAAGACCAGATCTTACAGATATAATTTCTTCTTAGCAGCTTATCTGAGAACACTGGTTAGAAAGTTAAAGAGCTTGCAATAAGTGAGGGGCTCATTTTGGTTTTCCTCCACCTATTCCCTGCAGAAGTAGAACACGTCTGGGTGGGTGGGTCAGATCAAAACCACAGTATCACTTGGCTGGCCACTGCAGGGGAGCTACGCCTGTTACACTGCCCTAAACACAGACCAGTTAAACCAGCTCCTTTCACCTGCCAGTCCTTGAAGAAAAAGGTTGACAGTTCTTTATGAGAATTAATCCAAAAGAATTCTGTTCCACTTCAGTTGGTACTGGAGAATACATAAAGTAAAGTTGCCTGGAGAAGGTGTGGGTGCCCCACCCCTGGAAGTGTTCAAGGCCAGTTTGAGTGGGACTTGGAGCAACGTGGTCTAGTGGAAGTTGTCCTTGCCCAGAGCAAGAGGAATGAAAAAGATGATCTTTGACATCACTTCCAACCCAAACCATTCTGTGATTCTATGATGATTCTTCAAATAGGGTTTCAGTTTCAATAAGTTAATGGTTTAGGAGTTAGTTACTGTGCAACAGCACTGCACAGGGAAATCTCTCACAGGTTTTGAATGCATGTCTGCAAGTGGTTCCTGGCTTTAGGCTCCCTTGAGTAAATTCTGTAAGGCCAAATTTTCATTCTTTTAGATATAAAAATTATCATTAAAAATTATATAACATTCTAAAAATAGGTAGGCTTACTACGTGGATGTCTACATATGTGTATATTTTATATATAGTGCATATTGTATATTTGCTGGTGATTCTAAATTAAATAGTATTATATGTAATATAAGTAATAAATATGCAGTTTAAAATATGGAAGAATTGTTAAAATTAATATTTCATTATCTAAAACTGATCTATAAAATTACCTTCTGTAACCTTGTGCTAATCAAGACTACTGTGTTGGTTTCCAATGAGTTTCCATTGTATCATTATTTGTATAGAAAATACTGTATTCTGAAACCTAGCTTGGGGCTTGCAGCAGACAGCTTCTGATATCACAGGATTCAATTTATCAAAGTCACATAGATAATAATGGGTATTGATTGCACAGAACATAACAAAATAAAAAAAAAAGAAAATTAAACCAGACATTCATCCTATGATCTGGTAAAATCAGTGATGGGAGAAGTTGAAAGCCCTCTGTTTCTCAGACCAGGCTTTACAGATTTGTCTCAGGGTAATAGAGACGTAGATTTTAATCTTGTTTCACACTGGGTCTGAGATTGCTTTCTCCACTCTCAGCCACTTTTTTAGAGTACAAAATGTTTGTTTGTCAACAGTTTAGCCTTTTTTTTTCCCATTAAACTCAGAAAACTCCCTCTACATTTCATTTTTCTCTTTAAGAGAGTATCAAAGCACCAGTAATGATTTTGAGGCTCTGTGCTGCATGATCCATTGCTTGCATATGAATTCAGGTGACTAGGAAATTGACAGTAAAAGGGAATTGAGAAAAACATGATTCAGTGCAAATAATTTATTTTGATTCATATCCTATGAAAAATTGCTCTTACACACTTCCTCTTTCTGATTTCAATGTCTTCCATGGCAAAAAACAAAGAGTTATCTCTTTGTTGCATTAAAAAAACCTACAGAGAATCTCCAGTACTTACTGTATCTGTGAATCTTAAGTGAATAATGTGACTTCTCTATAAAGACACTTTTCTTATAAGATGTTTGCTACCGCTCTAGGGCGATCCTAAAGAAATTAAGTACCCAATTCAATTAATATGAGAGTATAAAAACCTATCTTATTGATGAGAAATCATGTGCTCTCATTGCTTGTTTGATCTGCCAGCAGAAGCCCTTAGGAATATCATTGTTGTGCCTTTGGCCAGTCACTTACTGAGCTTTTAAGTACAGGATATCTTATGGCATGTCAGTATTCTGTGTGTGCATGTGGGCAGCATTGCCATCCAAAGTGATGTTACAGGAAGTCAAGATATTTTAAATAACCTTCCCCATGTGAAAAAGCTCAGGGAAAAGAAAGTGATTCTGCTGATTGGCAAGCTTTCATTCATATCAGTATTTGGGAAGGTCTCTTGGTTACTGGAAGAGCAGTCTGTGATTTGAGCTTGTTCAGTGCAGTATCCAACAAAAATAGAAGACAGGAAACTTCAGAAACTCCTTTATTTTAAAATTAAGAACCGCTAATAGCATCAGTTTAATTAATCATTTTGTCATCTTGCTATATCAAGAATTTATGTTCCTCTTGACCTTTTCAGTTGTACTTTTAAAAAATTTTCATTGTTACCATCCTCTAAAATAACAAGCAGTATATAGGGTCTCCTATATCTTCTCACTGTATTTGTTCCAGTGTGGCTCTAATTAGGTATATCAGCTATTTAGTTCATGCCTTTACACTGACAGTTTCTTTCAAATGGGTATAATTAGAATGAAAAATAAATCTAAATTGGAATCAAATTTCCACCGCTGTTTTACCTCATTATAACAGCACTGCTCCAAGCCAGAGCTTGGGTAGCACTGTCAAACACACAGTGTGGTTTTAGGCATTGCCCCGTGCAGGAATCCAAGAGCTGGACTCTGGTCCTTGTGGGCCCCTTTAACTCAGAGTATTCCATAATTCTATAATGCTTCCACAAAGGCATCTGTTGTACATAAAGTAAATAATAGTGCTGACAATAATAAGGTAAAAAGAGCTTGAATGGTTCTGAACATGTCTAACACACTAGGTAGATTTTAGGATAAAGAATTGAAGTAACAAGTAGGGATGGACAGAGTATACACTTTCTGTTCAGGACATAAAACTACATCTGTAATGTGAGGCTATTTTAAAAATACCTTCTCTTGGACTTTTGAAAAACAGATTTTAAAGATATTTCTTTTCCAGAGAATTTCTGTAGAAAGGACTTCCTTGTGCAACTATTACTTTCCAAATCAGTTACTCTTTGCTATCTCTGTTAAAGAACCAAATTTTGCATTCTGTGATTCACATTCACAGCCATGAAAAGCTGTCTCAGCTACATGTCACTTGCTGTGAAATAGAGTTCTTGGATAAGATGTTGAGCTACATATGAGGTGGCTTTGTCTTCTACAGCTGCCTTTCAGTTGGTTTGATTTAACAAGTTTCTGAGAAAAAAAAATGGTCTATTAGACATACATCTTTGATATAGAAACAAGGCCTTTTTAGTATAAATATAATGTATATCAGGGAAAGCCCTTATGAGTGGCATTAATGCTCTAATGTCCATTTCTGTTTTGAAAAGCACTGTCACCTGCATGCACAGTTGTTAATTGTTGGTGACACCAGACCCACCATCCTTTGACCTGCTTCTGAGCTTTCTTTCTGTTGCTTTAGACACTGAGGTGATACCCTTTGTAGTTCATCTGAGTATGTAGCAGTGTGATTAATGATACTTGTCTAAAATATTCCACAGTGGCCACAAAAATGGTTTCAAATAGGTGTTGTTGAAATTCCCTTTCTGCTATTCTAAATGCTATTCATAGATAAAAGTTAATTGGGGTTAAATTAACATTTAATTAATTCACTGTGACGCTAATGTAGTGTTAGGCATTTTCAAAAATATACCAGGTCCATTGAAGTGTTCATAGTTGGACTAGGAATGAGAAGTACAGGGAATATGTGCTTAAACTTGCAGGATCACAGGCATGTTTATTTTCTGACTTACTGAGACCCCTTTCAATCTCACACAGCAGTGTAGAAAAGCATGTGTAGATCTAGCATGTGCAGACATAGCTCTGTGTGGCAGAAATTATTCATGTATGTGTCCATACAGAATTAAAAATGTTTCTTTTCATATTTGGATCCCTACAATGAAGTTATTTATTGGACATTGATAAGGAATCTGATCCTTCTGCCAAGCAAAGGAATGCAAAATACTTTTGCCTAGGAAATTTTAGGTTAAGAGTTCATAAATAAAAATTGTAGAGACGAAGTCTGTCTGTAAATGCATTTTAGTAAAATTAAAGAATATAATATTCTCAATAAAATAATGGGAAATTCAACTGCTTCTTTATTTAGACCACACATCATAAGCAGCTGTAAGGCTGAATACCTTCAGCATATAATTAAAAAAAAAAAAAACCATTAAACACTCCTCAGCATTGATTTTTTCAGTCTTTATTGTGTTGGGTATAAAAGTTCTGCCTCAACAGGCAATTCTACCTTTGCTGAGTCTCAGCACAGCAAAGAATTTAATAATGTATCTAATTACAGTGTGAGCATGCACTAAAAACCAAGTCTCTATTGATCTCCTTTGCTGACATGACAATCTTTGTACTATGGTTCTTTATATTTGTGAACAGCCAAGTAAAGTTTTTCATATGTTCTGCTCTGCTGGTTAGCCAGTCTTGGTCCAAAATTTCTCAAGATTCTTAGTATGTCACTCTTCCCAACCAAGGAATAATCTATAGGTGGAACTCCCATAATATTTTCTCTAATAAAAAATATTCAATCTTGTTTTAACAGAGTAAGAAACAAGAAGTTCCTAAAGAAGAGCAGGGACCAACAACAAAGAATTTGGATTTCTGGGCACAGCTGATTACTCTGATGGTCACCATTATAGATGAAGATAAAACAGCATATACACCAATCTTGAACCAGTAAGTAATTACTTTCCCTAAAAAAATTAAGAATCATGAATTTATTAAAATAAGGACAAGAAATACACCTGAATCAGAAGTTGTATTTTAAATAGAATCTAGGTAGATACTTTTATACAGAATGTTGTATTGACATAGTTTGATAAAAACTTAGTGCTCTGATAATGGGAAGGAATTCTTCTGGTTTAGGAACATTAAGGACAGGTGATATATGAGTCATCTCAAAATTTTAAGTAGCAAAATATTCTACATGAGAGATAAATGAAGAGAAGGGAAATGTCGGTGACATTTCAGTGAAGGGAATTTTCAGTGTGATGATATTGATGGTATGGGAGTATCATGGCACACATGGTGTTCAAAACATGTTGAAAGTCTTTTAGGTATGGTTTCTAGGCATGTAATTGTAAAAAAAAATAAAAAAAGAACTTCACACAAAGACCTTATCTGAATTTGTAATTGGCTGGCCAGACTGATTTGAAAGTGTATGAAGTGGAGAGCAGTATCCCAGAGATGGAATTTGACTTCTCAGAATCGAAGATATAGCAGATGAGGGAGGTACAATCAATAACCAAGACAAGTCAAATAACTTAAGGTTGATACATGAGTAGAAAGGAGAGAAACAATTGATAAACACAGGAAAAGAAGGCAGTGCTGGGGTTTGAACATGACATATATAGAAAGAGTGCAAAGGAACATGTCTCACATGTTACAGCTGGAGAAATGGGCCTCACACCAATTGAAATGTGACGTGATGAAGCCCTGGGGAAATTTTTTAGCTCTTTGGAGCCATTTTACAGAGAGATTGTAGAAAGTCTGGGCATAGTCTGGCTGTGATGACTTCTGCAAAAGTTAACATTGAAATCTACATCTGTATTATGACTAAACAATTAATATAGGTTTCTGCAATTGCATTTAATTGAATGCTCTGAAGGGGAGCAGGAACAATCTGGTTTTTTCAGCCAAAATAGGGTAGATACTAAAAGGCACTCTGTACACTGAGATGTGCTTGTCTGTTGATAAAAGGTACCATTCTATTTGTGGCCCCATGGTAAAAGTGACAGAGAAATCTCCTGGTGATAACCAGAAGCTGAAAGATATTTCATTGACTTCTAACTCCTTCCTTTACTTGAAATAAATAGAGTATTACTTCAGTACTGGATAATAAGCATTTCTTTGTTCAATTATCTGTTGCACTGACCTTATTAAGGAATAGGTTCTTACCCTATAGAGGAAAGAAAATGCTTTTCCTGCTTACTCCATTTTTATGTTGTAGTGTCAAGTTTCTCCATTAATGAAAGCTCAACCTTTTGTCTGACAGGCTGTACAAATAATACAGTCATTGCAAAATATATAATTGAGACAAATATATATATGTGATTCATTTCAGTCTCTTCATTGAAATTAAACAAGTGTAATTGTGGGTTAATTATCCTAAAAATTGTTCTAGCTCTATTTTTATACAAATGTGAGGGAGAAAGTAAAGGCATAAAGAACAGAGTTCCTCTAAGGGGATTAGTAGGTTCCCTAAAGTACAGATGAATGATTGTGTAAGATGTGAAAAGAGAATCAGGAGTGGACGGAATTGGGACAGATTAAGGGAGAGAGCTTGTGTCTCTGAATTCTGTCTGTTTTTTGCTGTTGTTTTGTAAGTGAAAGAGTGAACACAGGGAATAACATGTCTTTCAGAAGTAGGAGACACCAGAAGTAAAAGATGAAGAGGATCTAGGTGGAAAAAACTTGAAAAACTGTTCAGAGTTGCTTTGGATGCATTTTTTTTAAAAGAAAAGCTTCTGCTAACACAAAAGCAGCGTGTAAAAACTGTTGACAAAAAGTAAGACAGCCTCTTCCTCCCTGCTTACCCCAGAAAAGGAAATGGGTTAAAATAGATGAATGGGAAATATAACTTGAATACACAGGAATACTGCAAAAATATGACTCCTTATTATAAATATATGGCCATGCTGTGTCTCAGTGGCGTATTCAGGCCTGCATCCATTTGAATCCTATTTTAGAAATTAGGTAACTGAAGATCCCCAGGAGAGCATTCTGATAAAAGTTTTCACAATTGTATAATATTGCTCAGAATTGTACTCCTCAGCCAGTTTTGGAAACCCTATTTTTATATCTTCCTTGGAGGCACAAATTACACTGTGATGGAGTAGTTTGAACTGTATCAGGTAATGAATCCAGATCAAACATGACATGATGGCCTCAGCAAGCACTGCAGCCACTGACAGACCATACCAGACCACCCAGTGGGGTGGGGGCAACCTGCAGTTCTTACATGACATGAGAAATGTGACAAGTTTGAGGGAAAAACATAAAATCCTCTTTCTAATAGTTAAACAATGTACAATGTGTTAGAAACTTGATTCACAGGCAAATCCAGGGCTTCCTGGCACTTCTAAATATCCTGTGAGACAGGAGAAATTTCTATCAAAATAAAATATCTATTCTAATAAAAGGAACATCAAATCAAGGACAAAATCTTCAAGTCAAATATGCTTCTGTATTTTGAAACCAAGAACTAAACTTCAGGCCTCTTCACTTTTTTTTTTTTTTTTTTTTTTTTTTTTTTTTTTTTTTTTCACATAGATCAGTCAAGTTGTCACTGTAGTATAAATTTAAGAAATAAGACAGCTCTAATGAGACTTTTAAATTTATTCTTTACTGATCCTCAGATCTTTGCAGTGTTAGGATCTGTTTTCTCTGTGACCACATTGTGTTCCATGGAAAGGAATGTATGGAAAGGACTAACACATGAAATCTGCAGGAGCAGATTTCCTCATGCTTCAGGAGCTAGGATGTTTATACCTCTGAGAAGTTGGGGATAGTAACTTATATTGTGGAAACAGCATAATTGTAACCTACATGTCATATGAAATGTAGGCCAGTGGAAAAAATACTATGGAAGGAAGTGAAAAAATCAGAGTATACTCTATCAATGAATTGGATGGCTTCAGGCCAAGTTTAGGATGTTTCTTTCATGATAGAAATTATATCTGATGTGTTTTGTGTCTTGATGCAGTGATATTCCTCATTACCAAGTACACTTTATTATGTGGAAGCATATGAATATCACTTCTTTCATTGAATTTGTGAACATGATCCTGTAACAAAGCTGTTCTCATCCTTTCACCATACCCACTGTAGTTTCTCATGTAACAATTTAACACTGACAGACCAGATTAGTTATATAGACCATATACAGCATCTGTCTTGCCCATTATTTTTTCTTCAGGGAAAGATGTGTTAAAAATAAAGCTTTGGATAGATAGAGGATAGAGCACAAAATGTAAAAATAAATGAGCTCTTTGCTCACAGTTTAAATAGAATACATCCTTTCCAAAATCAAATAGAACTTTTGTCTTAAGGGTTAGTGAAGCAGGGGCCATGGCCAGCCCTCCACAGATGGTCTGATCTATCTTCTTGCTGCATGCACAGCACAGAACTGAATATGTTCACCCCCTAGGACTGGTGAGATTTAGCACCTGGATGAAACTGTAGCAACCAAGTATGGAATATGAGCTATTCTGAGAAAGTGCATCTGAGGTTCAGAGACTTTGATATTCTCAAGGTGTAGCAGACTGGAGATTTGGCAGCACAAATTATGAAAAAGCATTTTTAATTGTCGTGATAAAATTTTCTGACTTTAGGGTTGAACTAGAGACATGCAGTACTGTCTGGGATAAATGCTTTGGGGGTTATATATGTCTCATTTATACATTGATTCTTTCAATTTTTTTAAGCTGAGTTAAATTTCATTCCATTGATCTGTGATTTTATATATTGCCCTTGATTAGCACTAGCCAATGGGAACTATTTTCACTAAATTTTTGCTTAATTAAAATCAATAGAGTGAAGACATAAGTGGCTGTCTTGTATATGCAATTTAGTATTTTTGGAAATACATAGATATGGTAATGAATGGGGAACATAACTCTTCTGGATAAACTGAGATTTTATATAATTCCAAGAATGACATAGAAACTGGGGAAATTATGGCCTATGGGGCAGAAATAACTGTAGCAAGACCCAGCTAAATGACTGACAGAGAACTCTTCTGGTTGTCCTTTTGCTTCACTGAGAAATGTGAAAATACGTGGCTTTTACAAAGATTAGAAAATGTAATGTGTACAGACTTGCATGAGAAATTTCTCTGATATTTTGCTCCTTGTGGATCAAAATTTGAAGTAGTTTGAAAAAGTTTTTTTACCTAAAAATAAGGTGATAAAATACAAATAATACAAAACACCATACATATATAGATACTTTAGTATTTGACCTTTGATTATCCCTTCCCTTTAATAAGACAGCTGCTTCTGTTACCATTTATCTTTAGCATTGGAATGTGTTATGTGCTTCTGCTGTGCATTGGCTTTGTCAGCTTCTCACATACAGTAAACTGCAAGGACACCTCTGGTAGTTCCCTCATGCCTGTGACTGGCAGCTGTGCAATGCCCACCAGTCTGTTAGAAGTATAAAAACTGTCACCAGTTTTAGACTTCACCTAACTGAAGCCAGGTGGGATGTGTTGAACTAATTTAATCAACATTGATAGTTGCAGTTTGTGTGTGTGCAGGTGCTTTCTCAAGTTAAAATACATGGACAAATCTATTTATCACTAATCAAACAAGTGCATTTTTATCAGGCCCAGCCTTGCAATATGCTCCAAAGACAGTGTCAATATTAAATCAGCTGTCAAATACTTCCTCAGAGCAACACCATCAAAGTTCAAGACTGGTGCTAACAGAGAACTCAGAGTGGATTGGAAGTAAATTAAGAAGCTGAAATACATTTCAGCTTTTGAACAGAAATAAATTTTGTGTTAATAGAATTAATATGAAGTTCTTTAATTGAGCAGTCATTAGCATAAAGAGGGCTCAGTGAACTGAGCTAGCAACTACTTCCTATTAAAGTGGCAGAGCTAATGAGCTGTTTAAGTACTTTTTCTTTGCAGATATGATCAGGGTCAAATAGGTCTCTAAAATGAATACATTACTTAGATCCTACTGCTACCACTTTAAAGTGGTAGCACATAATTCTCATTCTTTCTATGTCAACAAGACCTTTAAAAATTCTTACATTTTTACAGAAATTGTTATGGAATATTTTCTGAATTTGATTAGTGCTTTACAAAAAGGTCAAAATACTTTGGATCCAATTCTCTGCTAGTATATAGTGTAATATCCTCAACACAAAAGCCACACAGCTTTTGTATTTCCTCATCAATATATTCCCTTATTTTATGTGTTCCTGGTGAACTGTGGGTGTATTTGTGTGGCTCTCACTGCACCCCTGTGCTATAAACAACTGCTTTACCCCACGGGGAGATTCTGTGTTATACCCTCTGCTTTTCCTCTGCCTGACCTGCCTGGCTCTGCTACTGTGTCCTCAGAATGGCTCATATTAATGTCAGTTCCACACCTGCATTAAAGACAGCCCTTTTTTTAAGAACACGGTGTTGATCACTGAAATGCCAGCTCTTGCTAGTTGCTAGCAGTGAAAATGGTAACTCAAAGATTGAGGCCTTTCTTTTGCATTGAATAAGAAGCAGCTGGGATCTCTGAAAAATTTGCATAAAAGTACTTAACTGATAACAGCAGAAAGAAAGTATCTAAAAAGGACTTCTCAAAGATGATATGAAGCATGAGACCAAAATTAAAATTTTGAATCAGAATCTGTCTTTCACTACTTATTATATTCTTTATTTTATCCATACATCAAGGTGGAAGTCTTCAGTGAATTGGATTCTATGAGTATATAAACCAATATAGCTTCACAGACAGCTTCACTCTTTTCCAGTGTCAGAAGGAAATTAAGGAAAACCTGTGGCTGCTAAACATCTGAGCCAACTGTTTCATGTTCTTCATAAGCCATCTGATTTATCTAAAGTTGAGGAATCATCTGCAAGATAGATGAATGTTTCTTGATTTAAAATGTCATATGAG
Source organism: Pyrgilauda ruficollis (assembly GCF_017590135.1). Lineage (NCBI taxonomy): Eukaryota > Metazoa > Chordata > Aves > Passeriformes > Passeridae > Pyrgilauda > Pyrgilauda ruficollis. The sequence goes on from NW_024522539.1 coordinate 12,025,008, forward strand.
GGAAATTTTTATGTGAAGGTTGGATGGTTTATATAATTGTTACAAAACATAAGATACTGTAAGTGCATACTAGGGGAATTATTTTGTGGAAAAATTTGTCTTTTTGTTGTGCAGCTGTAAGCATCATTCCTAGCAGCTGGTGAACTGATATAATGTGATTGATTGCAGGTTCCCTCAAGAGCTGAACATGGGAAAAATCAGTGCTGAAATCATGTGGACTCTGTTTGCCCAGGACATGAAATATGCTCTGGAAGGTAATTAGAACAAATTATTAATTACACTAGTGAGTCCAGCAAGACTGATTTCCACTGCAAGTGATACCTGGCATCAGATTTCTGTGTATGATTTGAGCTTTCTGGTGTGCTTGTTTAAGATGCTTTGTAAGTTAGTGAAAAAGAAGGGTTACAAGGAATCAAATCATTTCACTATAATATGAAGTTATCTGTGAAAGAAGAACACAAAGTAATTGTGACTTGAAATGCTGCTTCTTAGAGCTGATAAAAACCTTCAGTGTCCAAAGAGACCCACATGTGTTTGCTAGAGAGCATTGTAGACACTCCGATTTTTCTAGCTGAAAATTGTTAACCTGCCCATAAGGAACATTTGCAGAATGAAATTATGGAGGAAGCACACACTTGTAATTAAATCTTTTTGTGTTCAAAAGGCAGGATGTATTCATTCTAGTTCCAGCAGAATCAAATGCAGTTTCATTTTATCTCTGAAGAAATTGTGGGTAACCATTGTTCAAATATACGGGGTTTTTGCTATATAGCAGATTGTCTCCAACTAATGGCTTCAAACACACAATAAAATACGGTTGTTGCAGCAAACCAAGTAAAAATACCTGCATGAAACTGGCATTGTCTTTAGTCAAGTCTGCTACTAACTACAGAGCAAGTCTGAAAATGGTGAGAAGAAACATGAGGTTGGATTTAAAAAAAAAAAAAAAAAGGCAGTTCAACAGGCATAAAAGATTACAAAACCCAAATAGTTGAAGAAACACTTCTATATTATTCTCTCCAGAATGTCTAATGTGATAATATCAGTGCGGTGGTGCTTTGATAATATGGCAGATTTTCATAATGATACAGAAAGAGAAAAGATTAGTGTCTAGATTGGCTATTGGTGGAAGAGCTGTTTTGTTTATCTGCTGTTGTGTTACTTATTTTGTTAATTGTGTTGTTTGAATGTGGAACTTCCTCAGTAAGCACAGCAGAGGAGAGAGGAAGGAAGGTAATTAAAATATGTACAAAAACAACAGAAGACATGAGACATCTTAGATGTGGGTTGGAGATGTTCAAGCTATTGTTTCAAAGTGCTGTTCTGTAGTCATGTCAGAGTGAATCAGAAGTGCAAGTTTGAGAAGGGATATCAGGCAGATCATCCTTTAAGAGTGACCAGTGAAGGCAAAAGCTTCCAAGAGCTGAGAAATGTGAAGACCAAGTGAAAGCCACTGGTTTCAATTAAAGCATATTCCTGGTTCCATCAGGGAATCTTCTGCCTGGAGAGGCTGTCAGGAACAGCTATCAGAAAACTGCTGCTCAGTAACTCAGTGTTGTGATTCCCTTACAGAGCACAGATTACTGAGGATTTCTAATAGTCACCAATTGCCACAACTTCATGACCTTGAGGGTGTAGTTATACTCTGCACATGGACATCCATCCGAGTACCCAGAGCTTGTACTGCTTTAGCCATTGAACTATAAACATTCTGCACTGCAAAGAAATAATCCACAAAACATCACTCACTCTATTTGTTCATTAGAGCACACTGATCACTCAAAAGGCAGCTTCAGATCAAGCTGTGGTTTGTTTCTTGGTTGTAAAGAATAGAACAAGAAGCTCATAAGAAAGACGTAATTATACAATATATAAATTGTGGATGTTTGGACTGAATCAGGACTTTAAAATAAATATTAATGTTAATATCAATCTTTATTCTGCAGAGACAGATGTAGAAGGCATTTGACATTTTCTATTCCAGACCAGTACCTGAATGTGGTCTCATTTCTGTGTTGCTGTGGATACTGACTTTCTGAGGAGAGGAAATGCCATTGTTGACATTAGGAATTCTAAACTGCTCCCAGAATCATTAGTGAAACAGTTCCTGTCTATAAATAATAAAGAAAAATTAAATTAGTGTAAGTTATTATTTTGAAATTAGTATAAATTATTATAAATATACAAAATTTCACCTTCTATTATTTCATTCCTAAACAGGAACCTCAATAAAACTAGTAAAAAAATATAGATCAGTATATTGATCCTCTACCCGGCTTTGCTGGGATTTGAATTATAAATTCTTTCAATAGATATTCTGCAAACAGGGTTTACTTCAGTTGTTGATAGCAATAATATTTTTTTTCTTTAAATTCTATAAGATTAGAAGCAAGCTCTTAAATATGTTCACAGTAGGTCCTCCTGGTTTTAATGGAGTTCATTAAAATGCATTGCATTCTGCTATGCCACTCTTGCCTTCCAAGTTATTAACATAGGCTACCATCTGTTCATACCTAGTGTCCAGGGCTGTGATTGCAATCTTTCCCTACTCCAATTTAGTATTAATCTCCTGAAGCAGTATCTTTTGTGCTATGAAGCTGATTCCTTTCTGCATCCAATCAAGAAGCAATGAACTGGTCCAGCATTGTTTGCAAAAGGATTGCTCATGTGATAAAAAAGATTAGATTAGCTCATCCAAGATCCTGTTTCTGGTTTTACCCACTTTTTGTATTTGCAAGTATGTCCAGCCACACCCATCAGCTTAAATCAGGAAGTAGCAAGACAGCAAAGACTGGAGCATCCACTTTCCATTCTTTTTCCCTTTTTCCTGAGTGCAGTTCAGAATGGCTGTTCAGGCTCTCTCCTCTCCCTGTACAGCTGAATCCCTCCTGGATCTGCTCAGGGTGTGTGTGCACTGCAGATCTGCTGCTCTCCAGCAGTGCCCTCTGCCCACCTCCTCTTGTAGAACAACTCAGCAGCCCTGTGAAAGGCACCAGCCAGCACCACACACCCTCTGCCTTCTCTTCTCCCTTGGTCCTTGGAGGACACTCCAGCAAGGAGGCTGCTGCTGTGGCATGGGGAAGTCAGAGGGGAGAGCAGCTGCCATGGCAGTGGCCTTTGGCTAGGGAAGAGCAAAGCCATGTCTCTGAGTACCAAGGCACTAAATTGGCACAGAACAGCTTGGGTTTCTGGTGAGGGAGGAAAGGACACCCCAAAGCACAGTTCAGGTCTGCACAGCTGCCAAGATCAGGCACTGCACTGTGCCAAGCTGACATGCCTTGGAAACAAAACTGTGCTAAAATCTGGTATTGAGTTCATAATTTCATTCTAGATTTTCTTCCAATTTAAGTTAATTAAAATGTTTAGCCTTTGGATGGTGTTAAAAGTTTTATGCAAACTTTAACAAATTGAGTTCACACCAGTTATTTTTTTTTTCTCGTCAAATGGATTATTTTCATGTATAGATTTTGCATGAAAAAGGTATTACATGTTTGTTTCTCTTTGAGAATTGTCTTCATTAGATTTGTTCTCTCTGGGGTGTTTTTCTTCTTTGCAGGCTGTCAATGAAGCATCAGTGGTTTGCATGATACAATATAGATTGTTGTTTGGCATTTAGTTTACACAGATATCTGATCTTAGTAGATGGTAATATTTTTGCACTTTCTGATCCCCCAATTATTCCATATTTATGCTGCAAAAAATGAGAACAGAGAGAGAGTTTCACCAACGTTGCATATGATTTGTTACTCTCTTCATATGGCAGGAAATCTTTTCCTTTACAAGTATGAAGATGCAAAGGTTAAAAGATGATGAGAGACTAATAAGCTGAAATTAGACATGCAACTGTAAAGTATCTTTTTTTTAATTCTTTGTCCTCAGAAATTTCTTTTTTCAGATCTTTCCAATCTCTAACTTTTGAATAGGTCAGATCAAATGTCTGAAACTATCCAGTCTTTTAGAAAGAGAACATCCTAATTGCTGTTATTATGATAATCTAATTCTGGTAGTGGCCAGAAGTCAAGACCAGAATTAGGCGAGAAATTAGTTGGCTGCTGTGTAAATAACAGCAACAGACAGTCTCCATCCTGCAGAGCTAAGATTCTAAAGGCCTTATAAAAATAGGAAGAGGAGATAGTCATTCTACCATTGTATGCATTTAATGTAGGTTTGCTTTTCAAGTTTGCTGTTGTCTTCAGTGCTTAAGAAGATACTGTTTTCCTGTTTCTCTGGCAGATACTTCTTCTATGACAGAAACTGATGAAGTGATTTGAAAGAGAAGAGGCAGGTCCAGGAGTTGATGCTGAGCACAGAGACACAGAAAAAACCCAAAAAGGCTAATGCTGCCCAGAGAAAGGTCACAGATTTGGTGGCAGATTTCAAGTCTAGTTTCACTCCAGATTTACGATTTACAAAGTGCCCCTTGAGATGGAATATAGTCTTGGTTTAGAGGGAGGCTACAGAGGTGAGGGAAGGTGAGACTAAGGTTTTGTAAAGGACAAGAAGGCAGCATCCACAAGAATGCAGGATGTCATCACTATCAAAATATAAAACCTTTTTCTTTTAGTCAGGCTCATTTCTGCATTGACAGACATTTTCAACAAATGTATTCCATGCTTATCTTTTCAGACACCTGAGGAATTAAGAGTCCTCTATGGCGACTCAGCGAGTCTGTGAAGGCAAAGTCAAGGAGATTACAGTTGGAGTTAAACCTTCCTTTGGCAGATAAGATAGCATGTTGCTGTGATTAGAGGAAGAGGGGAGTTAGAAATGTTCTTTACTCACCATAACAGACAAGGATGTTGCTAACAGCAGGTACACTCTGTACATCCTGAGGGGCTGAGCTTCCTAAGTATGAGAATCCACCTGTCAAGGGCAAAGCAGAGCTCTCCAGGCTTGCCTAAAAAGCACCACAGCCATGCCGAATGGCAGTATTTTGTTGGTGTTTATTAGACCCAGTAATTAAGACAGATGAAATGGACAAAACTGCTCCCAGGGGCTGAGTTAATACTTCTTCATATTGTGCTGTAGCACTGTATCATCTTGCTTGGAACTACCTCAGAGATCTCTGGTATGACACAGTCTTGCAACTGGGATTGTTATATCTATAATTTCCTTGTTCTCTAACACATTTTCTTGTATTTTACACATTGAACCATCATCAGAACAATGAGTAGTACCACAAGTACAAGTTTACAGTAATCTTAGTGAGTTCAAGATTCTCTGTGTCTGACTGTAGGTGTATTCATGGTGCCAGATTTACTAGAAAAAATGTAGTGCATCAGTGAATGCCTGTCTTCATTGCTCAGTGTTGAACTTATCACTCAATAATAGTAGTGTATATTATCCTGTATATTTAATAATGATAGCTGTGTCCCTATTTATTCTTTTTCTAACCAATGGCTATTACTCTTGTTCTTAAACACTATTATTAGCTCTGACTCAGATAATCACTTATTGTAAAAAGTTGTGCATAAACTTTTCCTGAACATTGCCTTATTGTGACAAAGGCAATGGCAATTTTTTGTTAGTCAGCTTATACTGGTACCACCATGCTGGATAGGTTATGATTGATTAATAATTACAGGTTATTTATAGCTCACATGGCCCTGTCCTTTCCACAAATGAGTGAGTTGAAGGGAGAAGTGTTCTGTTCAGCTGAATGGACTGTATATCACCTGCAGCAGCAGGGGCAGGCAAGACCTCCTCCAAAGTTTGTAGATATCTCAACCCAGAAGAATATTTTTCTGCTTCTTTCTTCTTGTCCTTGATTACAGTTCTTTATGACTAAGATGATACCACTTTATTCCATCTCATGTTTTTACAAAAGCTAGACTTATATCTTTTATCTGAACTAGTTTTATGTCTGGGGAAGAAAAATAAAAACTCCAAATAAAAAAAACCTCTAAGCAAAAATGTGACTTTGTCCCCTTAGACAGTCCCAGCATTGTTTAGTGCAGCTCTGCATCTGCTGGTAAGCAAAAACTTTCATCCTTTTGTTTTCCCAAGAGGCTTCTTCCCCTTATCTCTGTCAGAGTGGAGCTGCATAATTTGCACACAGCAGCAGTGCAAGGTAGGTGCTGCACCTCTTCCTGCATTCTGTGAGCTAATCACACAATTAATCCCCTCATATTTTGGACTTCCTTCATTGAGAAACAGTAACTAATAACAGCTTTATGGAAAAGAAATACATTTCTTTATCAACTAGAATACAATATTTGAGTAAAAGAAAATTAAAAATAACAAGCAACTTCTGCTATCTTTAATCTTGCCCATTTTTACTAAGACACTGCTTTAAAGCTTTCCTCACACAGCAGCTGTTCTTCTCCTAGTCTCTGTTTTCTTAGGTTGAAGACTCAGTCTTTTACTTTCAGGACTGTTCCACAAAGATTCACTTGTGTCTTTTTCTCCTATAGAATCTGAGGTCAATTTCCTCTTATGTGCAAGTGCATTAGTTCTAAACCAAACATTTGATACTGCTTCACCCCCAGGAGAATAGGATAAATCTGTTAAAACTGCTTGTTTCCTCATTATCTTTTAATAAGCCTTAAGTGCAATTTGCTGGGTAAGAATTAGAGAGCACCTCTCTGATTTTGCCTTTGCAGGTTGAGCCAGATTGAACACAGGTAATTATTTAAGTGCAGCCTCACATTTATCTTCCTGCTGGATTCTTCCTGGTTTGTACTTCATTTTACTAATTGCTTGTAAAATGCAAGCATGCCTGTTTGATAAGTTTTTATGCTCACTTGGCATACTAGTGATGAGGTAAAGAGCAGAGAATCAGATCTTCATGGAAAGACACATTTTTCAAAAATTAAGCAATAAGTAGATGGAAGAAACCTATCAAAAAAATGATAGGAGATGCAAACCTGAGTATTCAGTAGTTAAGTTCCAATGCTATTGAAGTGCTCTTTGTTACCTTTATTCTGTTTTCTATCCCAGATTCAAGCATTATACTATCCAATCATAAAAACATGGAATGGTTTCGGTTCAAGGGGACCTTAAAGATCATCCAGTTCCAACCCCCATGCCATGGGCAGGGATGCCACCCACTAGACCAGGTTGCTCAGGACCCAATCCAACCTGGCTTGAGCACATCCAAGGATGGGGCATATATTCTCTGTTTTGCAATTTTTATACATATTAGAGTTTTATGAAAGCTTAATCAATATAAATCGGATTCCCATATTAGTATTACTTTTTGTCTTTTTGTCTTTTATTACTTATCACCTTTTATTACTTTCACTACTTTCTTTTTTTATTACTTCAAATAGATGTTGAAATATCAGTATGAAGTATTTGAAATTTCAATCATATTCTTCAGAAGCAGGGCTTTAATTGTCATCATAGATCTCATATCTGATAGGAGGGACTATTTCTTCTGCTTCGTTTATAGCTCCCATTTCCTTATACATTCCATGGTCAATAAATATACAAAGCAAGAATTTCACCAGGAGTAAAAAAGCAGTTCAGATTATTTTACTCACTGTAAGTGCTTATTTCCTTTTGTATTCAATAGTAGCCATGTGTATCCAAAGACAGAATTTTGTCTCCAAGCATTTATTCTTTGAATATTGTCTATTTAGTATCATGGTATGTAAATTTCAGTCTGATACAATGTTGAAGAGTGAAATTTATACTGAGGTTGATCTTATTCATTTACTTGTATTCCTGGCATTTTTCTTTTCTTGGCAGCAAGCAAAACAGAGCAAGTTTATGCATAATCAAACTGCACATCTTGCATTGCCCTTTTGGTGATAACCCATCCACTTTTCTGGAACTTTTGTGGAAGTATTTGGCTTTGGAAGTAGTAATTAATTTATTAGACTAATAGGAGTAGTATGGACTAAAAAGAAGCAGTAAAAAAATCAATTTATTAATGTTAATAAAATATCAAAGTTAATTTGCCTAAGTAATTTGAAACACTTAGGCAATATCACATAGTGGGTAAAAAATGGCAAATGCAACATTTAGAGTGGAAGATAGGGTAGTCTGCAGCAGGTTCATACATCCCTCATGACTGTGCATGTAGCATCTCTTAAGTAGTATATGGCATCAGTGTTTGATGCCCTTGAAGTTCCCATGAGACATTTACCTCTCCCAAGGAACCATGTACATCTCTGCCTTTTCTGACACCAACCAGGTGCCCCTGAGCTCTGCTGCACCTGCTGTGAAATGTCAGGCAAAGCAGAGCACTGAGCACACGGCCTCCTGCTTGGAGAGCTTCTCACTGAATGTAAAGGGCAGTGTCACATCAGCTTTTACAGCACACTGCATTAAGGCAGGGGTTGATTAGCAGCTTCTACTGCAGGCAAGAAGACAAAAAAAGAATAGTGAACATTCTTCCTCACCTTTCAGAATATGACAGTCTGTCTTCCTTCCCTGATCTCTGTCACAGAATCACAGATTTGCTAGGGTTGGCCACCACCTGTGGAGATCATCCAGTCTAACCCCTCTGTCAAGGCAGGGTCACCTGGAGCAGGTGACAACAGGAATGTGTCCAAGAGGGTTTGGAATGGCTCCAGAGAAGGGAGGCTCCATGACTTGCCTGGGCAGCTGTTCCAGTGCTCTCCTGCCCTCAATGGAAAGTTCTACCTCACGCTGAGATGAAACTTACTTGTGTTTTTGTTTATGGTCATTGCTCCTCGTCCTGTCGCTGGGCACCACCACAAAGACTCTGGCATCCTTCTCTTGGCACCTTCCTTGAGATATTTATGTGCATTAATGAGATCCCCCCTGAGTCTGTTCTTCTCCAGACTAAACAGGCCCAGCTCCTCTCCTAAGTCTCTCCTCATAAGAGAGATGTTCCAGACCCCTCATCATCTTTGTGGCCTCCACTGGACCCTCTCCAGTAGCTCCTGTCTCCAGGAAGGAAATATGACTCCATACTAAGGAAATCTTTGAAGAAGATCTACAATGCCTTTCTAATTTATGCATCTTGCCTTAATAAATGCACTTGGTCTCTTTTTTCTTCAGTTTCCTATTTGCACAGCTTCATCACCCCACAGAGATGTTCCAGGTACAGTCCATTATGTTTGTGAACTGTCCAAAGATATTTTGATGAAAATTTTCAAGTAAATGCAGAGAAAAGATTGACTGTGTAGAAGTCTGTTGTGAAAGATACAATATAGTTTTTTAAAGGCGCTTTTTTTTTGGGGGGGGGGGGGTGGAGGCAGGATTTAGAGATAAATGTAATTGAAAAAGGAGGTAATGACAGAAGTTTTCAGGTTTTTGTTTATTATATTCATCTTGACACAAAGAGCCCTTTAAGAAAGGTCAGTAGTATTTCACATTATAAAAATCAATGTAAATTATACATAATTATCAATTAGTTGTGTTCTACTGTCTATTTCAGTTAATAACCAGTGACTTCCATTGCCTTTAGCAAAGTACAAGAATCCTGGGATGAGATGCTAGTGGAATGTAATGTTTTCTTCTAAATCAGTGACAAACTTTGAGTAAATTTTTTTCTTCATTTGTGGCCTGTATGCTGTTACATTCATACAAACAGAGGCTTCAAGTTTCTTTCAGCAGTATAGAGATTAAATCTAGAGCACTATAAGCATAAAAGAGGCTGTGGTTTAGCAACTGCTCCTGTATTGTGAAAACTGGAAAATTGCACTGGGATCAGGTGCATTGAACATTAACTTCTACTTTTATCCAAAACAGAGGTGCATTATTCAGGGTAACATTTCCACAGTGATTCAGAGGGAGGAATACCAATGCATACTCCATCCATATCATTCCTTACTGGAGCTTTGCTTCCTCTAGCTTAGTTTGTGTTCCCAATTACCCTTCCCAATTATATGACTGCAAGTTTGGAAATAGCAGGTTTTCTGAAACAGCAGTTCTGGAAAAAATAGATAGCAGCTGGCAGTCTCTAGAAAAATTGGTAGGTAATTATTGCAAATAATATGAAATTATGTCACAATGGTTGAGAATAACAGCTGAGTTTTGATGGGAAAATTTGCAGCTAATCCAAACACAAATCCCATATGCTTAGTCTCAACCACTTCTGTTTAATAAACTGCAGAGCAGTAGAATGTATGTCAGTTAAACAAGCTGGTTGTGATGAAATTAATTTGCTACATATAGATATTCTTTATAGTAGTTATTAATCCCTGAAACATTATTTATAAAGCCTGAAAACTACAAGTTTGGGTTTTTTTAGAAAAATCTATTTATGTCTTTGTAGTCAATTTGTTAAATTTTACAGACTAATTTCCTTGAAGTTCTTGTTCATAAAGATTTGAAATATACTTTAAAACTATATTATTAGAATCTTACAAGCAGCTTAACTATATGTTTTTACAAAAATATTGGCTTGGAAACCACTGTAGAAAAAAAAAACTGCTCTGAGTTTTTGTACCCAAATAAGGAAAATCAGAGTTGAACAAAATATCAATTTGATTATCTGAATATTCAACATGTTCATCTTTTATGAAGGTTTTTAGATTACCCTTTTTTCCTTTTTCAGCAACTAATACATATCAAAAATTACATGGAAACTCAGAGTGATGTTATTACCTCAAGGTTAAAAAGAAAAAAGGATTCTGTAGTGAACAAGATTCTATTCCAGTTTGTTAAATGATATTGTCCTTAGTGTCATGTAGATATTTCTGCTTAGTAAGTCAGCATTATGACTTTTATTTATTGTTTTAAGAAAATCTTCTCAGCTTTCTTCAGCAATTGCTGGAAAAATTAACAAAAACTCAAACATGATTCCAAAGTACTGTTGTTCGGTCTAAGCCTGTGAGGAAAGTACCTTGGATTATAGTCCTTCCTATTATGTTCCTTTATCAATTTTTCTCTAAATGAACTTCTGTCTGCAATTAAATTACGTGCCAGATGCAGCATCACCAGGTCTGTGCTGATTTCATCACACACCAAGTTCTTTTGCATGCATTAATGCATTCCCTGTAATAGCTTTTAAAAACAATCTGTCTTCATTCTTGAGTATACAAATAACATGGGAGCAGATTTTATCTTTTTTCCTTCAGTGCTGTTGCTTACTGGAGGTCTCCTTAAGGGGATTCCTATCTCTGTGATTTGTGGCAGTGAGATGGGACAATTCCACACAGTTTTCAGTGTGGTTGCATTTACAGTGTCTGTTGTGAAAGCACGTGTATTACAGCATCACCCCTAAGGAGATATTCCCCCACACCCAAGTGGCATCAACAATGTAAAAAGGTTACACTTGCTGGAACTGCAATTCCTAAAAGCAGCTAAAGTGCCCCATACACACAACTAAATTTACAGATGTTACAGTTTACAAGAATCTTATCAGTATTTTTTTGTTGATGCATGATACAGTGATACACAATATGCCAGCATGGGAACTGAACATGACCTCTTTATGAAACTTATTAGATGAGTAGATGCTTATAAAAATATGCTGCACTGTAAGGAATGTGTCAGAAAAGGAGCAGCACAAAATAAAAAACATTATCAGCATTAGCTCTGCTGTACTGGAGATTTCCTTACCTAGAATCAGTTATGAGAATGTTCAGGTATTTCTGCCATCATCTCTCCCAAGAGCACATTTGCACACAACTGGCAGGTTTAGTTCCAGACTGACTCAGTAGGATAATAATTTTGCAAAGCAAGAGTAGAGTTTTTCAGAAAGAGTTATATTGTGCAGCTACTACATCGGCCTTCCAGAAAGCCCTACATGGATATTTCTGTATAGGGAAACATGGCACTAGCTTTCCCTCCAGGAAAATAGACACAGATTTCCAAAATGCATCCAGGTACCCTGTGCTGGTTCACATTTACATTAGCATGTGCAAGATATTCAGAAATTAAGGAAGCAATCTATTGGTCCTAATCTAAATGCAGAACACCTGCAGTGAGTTGCTGCACTTTGTAACTGAAATCCATGGCTGCCATGGATAAACCCACCTATTATCCAGTTAAAATTGTCACTGCTGACTCATATGGGCACCTGTTTGCTCCTTTCTTTGGTTTATATGAACTGAAGAGGTAAAATGCATGGATACTGATGACCTCATATGTCCTGTGAAATGTTTGCTGATTGTGGGAAACAGATTTGTAGAAAATTTCTGAAACTTGACAGAAGGCTCACATACTATGTGTTTGTATGTAAACTCTGAGATAAGAAATGTTGACTTGGAACTATAAAATAGGACAGACGTTGTTGAAAGACAACAGCTGATGTTCTCATACATTAGTGTCAGGGATTCTGGATGCATTTTTCACTTATATGTAACAAGAAATAATATCCCAGGAGACTTCAAATATTCTCTACAAGGCATAAGAGACTGCAGAAAAAAAAGTTCAGTTATTCCTGAATTATTTTTGTACTCATTTTTAATGTGTTATAAATCCTAACCTTGAAAAGAAAATATTAGTGAATGGTATGTGTAAGTTGCACCCTCCTGGACAAGTTTGCCAATTAGTGGCAGTAGCTCATTTCTAAAATTGAAATAACCATTTCTTTGGTTTGTGATACTATAGCAAATATTCTTAAGTTACCCTGTATAATCTAACATCCCATTTATTAAAAGCTTGAATGAAAAAAAGTGATATTCATTTCAGAAAATCCATTCTTTTGGGATGCAATCTAGGATAGATTTTTAACAATGACTAAGCAGCAGATGTGCAGTGAATTTCATAGCAATAACATAATTTTTGTCAGTTAAAGGCTGGTATACCTTGTAATAGTACCTTTTATAGAGCAAATGTTTTGTCATCTAGCTTTCTGTACTAGTTTGTGAAAAACTTGCTACCTAAAAAAAAAAAAGATTCCTCAGAACCATGACACAAGGCAACATCTTTCTCTCTGCGGTCCTGTTTTATGCTAGTAACAATGATACTGTGCTGGGGAGAGTTTGTAGTACTCTCAAGTAGCATGAAGATGAATAAATGCAATATTTAGACAGAAACTGATTTAGTGATTTTTCTTGAGTGTGATGGAAAGGCAGTGAAGGTGAAAATGCTACTGCAATGCTAAAAAGGCAATAAAAGCCCACAGGGGCGCTTTATAAGCCGATTTGCACAAAACTTAGTAACTCACTGCATAATAAAATGCCTCTGAAACACTTGTTGGATGGCATGGTGTGCTACTGAAGTGCTGATTTGGCATAATAATAAAAATAAACATTTCCTTCTAGTGTAACTGGCTAGATCTGAAAACACAGAATGTGTCATTCACAGTGCATTTTCACTGACAGAGAATCCAATGCTACATTCAAGTGTATGACAGGATGGGATGCTCCTGCTGTTACAGAAAATTAGGTTCCCATCCAAATATATGAGATTTGTATAATGCTGTGTTGCAAAGCAAGCAGAAGTAAGGAGCAAAAAGGAAGTTTGAAACTGTTAAGTTCTTAATATCTAATATTTACACAAGAACATTATTCCTGCTGAGCACCTGTATTAAGTCATTTTTTAAGGGAGCCGGGAAAAGAAATTACTCTTTTGCTTAGGGAAGAATGTGCAAGTGACATGACATCTCAAACAGATGAGATCTGTGGAGATTTTAGGAAGGTGTGAGCAGTAAACAAAGGTATGATTATTCTGCCCAAAACTTGTGGATCCCTGGTTTCATGCTGAGGGAGAAGGAAATGAAAGATTTGAGCAAAGATAAAGAGAGAAGGAACAGAGCTGTCCAGGTCTGCAGTGGCTGGGTAAAGAATGCAGAGCATAGTGTACAAGCTAAAACAAGGATCAAAATCCTGGAAGAAAGATGGACATTTGTTCCAAACAAATTAAATCAGATTTCAAAAATGCAGAAAGTGGTTACAGGTGACTGCATGATTTCTGCCACCCACCTCCATCTGCATATTCAGTATGTGGAAAACACGAGGACACTGAGAATGTGAAGTCCATTTGAAAAATTTCAAAACCACTTTATTAAACCTTCTTTTCAACTTCTACCATAAATCAGATGGCTGTAGAGCTGTGGAGTTTTCTCCTCTTTCCTTTTCTTAGCTCTGATAAATGCAGCTTTCACAGATTCCTGTAGGACTGGCATTTATAGCTGTTACTTCCTCTGGCTACTACACAGTATGGTTGTCTTTTCTAGCTTGACACACAAAAGCTGCTTAACCATTTTGTGACAGCCAAAGAAGGATCTAAAGAAGGGGAAGTCAGAAAATTTGTGGTATTTTCTCACTGCAGTAAAGAGAGGGGAGAAGCCTAATTTGTGGATTGGTCTTTAGTTTGTTTTCTTTTTCCTAAGGGTACTCAGATCCTAAAAATTGAAACTGCGGATATTACTACATCGAGAAAAATCAAACCAATTATGCTCTAAAATGCAAGTCCTGTATTATTATGTCACCAGTGCACTGAGGCACAAGAATGTTATTTACTGTTAGAACACTATTAAGTGCTTTTATTTCCACTCCTTCTATTACAGAACACGAAAAGCAGCGACTATGCAAAAGCACAGATTATATGAATTTGCACTTCAAAGTGAAATGGTTTTATAATGAATATGTGCGAGAGCTCTCTGCTTTCAAGGATGCAGTGCCTGAATACTCTCTGTAAGTGGTGTTTTGGGGAGGCTTCCATGAGCCTGGGCTTCATGCAAGGTTTATTTTGGTCAAATATTTATGCTCAGATTTGTGCAAGACTTCAAGGTGTGTAGCGCCAACTACTTTTTGCACTTCCTTCTCTTTAATTCTTTATTCTATCAAGTGAAATAGTCTAGGTGTTAAATGTGCAATTAGCTATTTCATGCGCTTCTACAGTTGTTGTAACTCCAGTCTTCAGAGATGAAAAAATGCTTTGGTCAGAAAACATCTGAGGAAGGTATGAGATGTGGGAACAGCAGCACTATTAGTTGTAGGTCCTGCATTTGTTTTATAACCAAATTTGGATAAAGCTGTAATGCTAACAGGATATACTACTGAAATAATTCTTACTGGATCAGGTTATACTCAGCTACTGGTTTTGTTTTCACCTGTCTCCCTGCAAGAAATATATTCAGTCCTGTCCATGTATAGGAGCTATCTTTAATCTTCTGCAAGTCTGCTGGTTTGCTGAGATGGTTTGAGGCCTGTTATTCCTTCAATTTTTCTTTTTTAAGTAAATTAAAGAAAAATAGAACAGCTGATTTTTACTAAAACAAATTTATATACAAGTTATTTTATACACAAATAAAAAATAAATGTTACCAAAGAGCCAATATTCATAGAAGGTGCATACCTGCCATGCTTCACTGGTAGAGAATTGGCTACTACTAATTTTATATCACCAGGGTACACCAGTGAGAGTATTGTGAAACTGAAGCCTGAAAAGCCTTTTGGTATCTGCAGTATTTTGGTTAAGAAAATTTTTCCAGGGTTGCTGAAATCTTTAGCAATTACAACATATCTGAAAACACAAGGTGCCAAACTGCTGGGTATTATAACATTTCTACTTTGGGATCTTTATGAAACCTATCTACTTTATAAAATTGCCTTTAATTTTCAGGTGGTTTGAACCATTTGTCATACAGTGGCTGGATGAAAATGAGGATGTCTCAATGGAATTTCTTCATGGAGCACTAGAAAGAGACAAAAAAGATGGGGTGAGCCTTATCTTTTTAAAGAGGGGAATAAATAAAGTAGCAATACATATATTATTACAAAACCAGAAGTACGTTTGGTCCCACAACATCCTTCTTAGACTCCAAGAGATAGCAGCTTTTGGAAGATACCTTATAGAGAAATTCCTGTTCTAATTTCCTCTGCCTAAATCCCCACAGAATTCATTCCATGGTATCATTTCATTAACCTATGATGTGATAATGATGTCATGAAAGAAAATTCTGGTTTTATTTTTAAAATATTCAAAAGTAAAAAAGTGAAAAAACACATTTCTTGGTATTACTAGGGAGACTTCTTTTTTTCCTTTATTACTTTTTATTACTCTAGGATGAATTTCAAGTATAAGAATCAATGAACACAGTTTTGATCTCTGAACAAATATTAACATTTGAATGTTCCTCTCTAGTTTCAGCAAACATCAGATCATGCCCTCTTCTCTTGTTCCGTGGTTGATGTCTTCACACAGCTCAATCAAAGCTTTGAGATTATTAGGAAATTGGAGTGTCCTAATCCAGAAGCACTGTCTCATTTAATGAGAAGATTTGCAAAGGTAAATTAAAGTCAATGCATCTCAACTAAGCTTCAGAGAGAATGACACTGTGTTGCCATGTACTTAAAAGCTAAGTGATTCCAGTGCTTTTTGAATCAGTGTTTTCTATCTGATTGGGATCCTAAGAAAGACCTGCTGTCTGTGGCTTAAGGCTGGTTTGGTCTATTTTGTCAAAATGATTTACCAGTTTGAGAAGTTCTGTCCTCTCTGAGATTTCACGTTTATGTATTTTATGTATGCATCAGTTGTTATCTTGCTATGAACCAATTGCAGTTCCATTAATGGAGCCATTCAGTGAAACGCAATTAACTAATTAGGCAGTGCAAGTGAAGGAAAAATTCAAGATATGGCCATAAATTATTTTTATTTGAAGTCTTGAGGTGGTAGTTATTCACCTGCTGCTTGATAAACTCAACTCTGCCAGCTTTCTATTTGGATAGTTACATTTCCTCACAAGCCCTGAATTTCCACTATAGTCCTGCTGGCTTTAGAAAAGTTCACATTTACATTTAGTTCTGTTCTTTCTTTGCAACAATTCTCCATTTGCAGAGTTCTTATTTACATGATTATTGTAAGGTAACTCATATTGCCAGGCTCTGAACAGTGCTCCTTTTGTCTTATATTTCCATTATATTTCTAGTCTACGTATTGTCACCCTGGAGGATTTTTTGAGGTTGCTACTGTTCCATTAATTATGTAGTACATTGCAAGGAGGGGAGTTCTCAGTGCTTCTCAAAAACAGTACTGCTAAAATTAAACTATCTCTGCTATTGAAGATTGCTTTACAATTAGAACTACCCACCATCTGCTGTGCAGGGGTTTGAAAATGTGCTCACAGGATTGTTTATACTATATCTAAAAAATATAATACACTGTGTGTGCAAGCACCTGTAAAACCTAACATTTGTACAAACCTCTTCTTTTATTAGTTTTGGTTTACATTATGAAATTCACCATTTAAAACAGTCTTCTCCTCTTCTAGACTATCAACAAAGTACTTGTTCAGTATGCTGCAATTATTTCAAGTTACTTCAGCTCTTATTGTGATAAAGAAAATGTGGTGAGTAAGAAGCTGTGGCTTTTTTCTGCTTCAGAAATTACCTGTAAGTGACTTACTGTACTTTTTGAAAATGTAATCACTTCTCTATATGAAAAAAAACATGAATGGAGGGAGGTCAGCATGTTTTCATAGCTGCTTACAGTGATGTATAAAAGCTGCGGTAAGTTAAATTAGTTAAGAATCCTAGTTAATAACTTCAGTATTAAAGTTATAAAATAATTACAAGATGCCTACAAACGTGCAGTGGATAACAGCCTAATACTACTGTGAACATGGTGAATCTAGCTTCATCTTGTTTCTCAGACAGAAGAAGAGGTCTTTGTTTAGGGTTTTCACTTGGCATTGCCTTGCCTCTGTGTGTCAGTTTGTGCACTGGAGAGTTTCTAAGCTCCCTGTTCTCTGTGTGCAGAGGTTTCTGCTGCTGCTCTCTGTGCTTCACCCCTGCAGAGGGGAGGAGAAAATTGTGCTGTTTTGTTGCTTCAGCGCTTACAAGGGAGTCCCTAATGAAGGATCACATTGCCATGGACTCAGAAATAAATGAGATATGGACACTAAAGATGTAGTTGAGACATTTTCAATACTTTAACAAGACCAAGGAAAAGTATTCTTGGGAACTGGCTTTTCAATATCATTGATATTCAATCTAAGCTACTTCTCCCATGGCGGGCAGCTTTTAGCACCATGACTGTTGTATTTGGTGGTGTTTTGTTCAGCTGTACCAATCTGCAGTTGGATCAATAACTGCAGCCCCATCCTCAGACTGTTCGCCTCCAATGGTACAGCCCTGAGCCATTACAGACCTCCTTGTCCTTGTGTCACATCCTGGGCATGACATCTGCCAGTGCTCTGTATAGTTAGGGGGAGTGTGATGGCCTACAGGCCACCAACATACACACAATAATAGAATTTAGAAAGACACCTATTGCAGCTAAATATCCAATATTGGGAGTTCTATGAATTTAATGTTAATATTAAATAAAGCTCACTGCTTTCTTGAAGAAATGAGTTCTAATAAAGCATTGAATCATCAAGTCTAACTGTTTGTGTAGTCCTTTAGCCTATCCAATGGGAGATTTTAATTGTTGGAGTGAATAATTTCTGAAGTCATTCTCATATACCTATCTTTGTGAAGGCTTTAGATGAAATTAATCTCATTATGAATTAAAGAGTGGCTTGGGTTGGAAGGTACCTTAAAAATCATCTCCTTCCACCCTCTCCTGTGAGCAGAGGCACCTTCCATTAAACCAGGTATAAAGTATTTTCTCAAATGCCTTTGATGGACATAACGTTTTTTAACAGAATTTGCCTTACATACTTACATATCTTAATAAAAGTCCATTTGATCTGCTAATTCCAGCTACAATAAATGTTCATCTGCCTTAATAGAAGAGATTAAAATGAATACTTTTTATTATTCAAATTAGAATTTGGCATTCTTTTTCAATACTGTTAGTAATCTTACTAAACACTGCAAAATGTGCATATGAACTGTTCAAATAAAAGCATATCAAAGATGCTTTTCATAAAGGTGTTTATCTAATGTAAAAACAGCCTCTTATCTTCCACCTCCTGTCAGCATTTACAAACAAATGTGGGTTCTGATATTGTATCTGCCACCCACTTTTACTTGTTGTTGCATCTGTCTGATTCCTGTAAACTGCTGCACAGACTGTTCTGAAGGGTAGGAGAGATAATGAAATACAATGAGAATGTTTTTAAGTAACTATCTTTACCTGACAACAATAGCAAAGTTTTCATGGAGCCAAGGTAGGCTTAGGCTCTGAAAGAGCCAACTGAGCCAATCTCAAAGAAAACTTTGAAATGGCTTCTGTGTGAAGTGTTTCTCCCATAGCTTCAGTGTATTGCCAAAGGCATTTGCATATGTTTGGAACAAAAGGAACAAGATTTTATATTCAACTACTTATACCCCCATCACAAATCATAACTCTCATAATTATTGATTTGTTATATTGCAGATAATTTCCAAAAGAATTCATTTGTTAGAAGTCAGGAGATAGTACAGGAAAGGAGGATACAATCTTAGTGATTGTAAATTAATAGAAGGTTGATCGACAAATAAAAGTGGGGTTTGTGGATTGTTCAAGAGATGAGCAAAGAGGTGACGCTTCAGCTACACAAAGCCAGCTGCATTCTGTAGGAGGAGGAGCAGCATGCTTCACTGGGAAGGAATAATCTAAGTAGTAAGAAGTTAGACCAAATTTCTTTTTTTTCTTCTTCAAAGTTGAGAAGGACTCTGACACCAAATTCCTATGAAAGTAATGTATTAATAATTAAAGCTAAATCAGGTTATTGAGCCCATCATGCTTCAGCTGTACATTAGAACATGCTATTAACTAGAAAGGAACAAATGAGTATCAACCACTGTAATCATTTCATCACCACCTTGTTGTCTGAAAAAAAATATACTTGTCTTATTGAAATGCATTTCCTCAGTGTCTAAATTAATCCAGTCACACACTAGAACACACTGGCCTTGGCCAGCCACAGTTCTTTCGGTAAGTATTGTCTGATTGCTTCATCTGCACCATAACAAACCAGCATATAAAGTCATCTAAGTACACAAGATTCTAGTAATAAATTATTTCTTCCATGATTTTTGTAACTAGGTCCTTATTTTTATTAGTGTTTTACTTTTAGCTTTATATGAACACAGAAATTTCTGTCTTTTGCACAGTGGCTCTTTTGCACAGTGTTCCTTTAAAAATTAGCTTAAACAGCAACATTTCTAGACTAAAATAATATGATTACAGAGTTCTATTGCGTAAGTTATTCACCAGCTTTTCAAGTAATTATTTCTAAAATATTATTCTGTTATTTACAGAACTGCCTCTTGATTTATTCAAATACTTAAGCATCAGCCATTAGCTGGGTTACAGTACTGTCACAGTTTTCTGCAAAGTTCCTCTAAAAAACACAGCTGTATGAGTGAAGATGGTCTTTGAAATCTTTTCCAACCTGAATGTTTCTTTAATTCTGTGAATGCAGGGCTGTTGAAGAATTGGTTGTGCACAGTCTCACATCTGATCTCTCTCTGTAGGCCTGTATCTTGATGAACAACATTCAGCAATTAAGAGTCCAGCTTGAGAAAATGTTTGAGTCCATGGGAGGGAAGGAGGTGAGTCATATCTGTTTCCTGGTTCATTCAAAGTTCCTTAGAGATCATTAGCACCATGTTTGCAACCTACTCAAAGCTTTCACTTCTACTTGCAAAAAAAACCAAAATGCTTTTAAAAAAGTCCACAAGACCTATTTACTGTCCTAATGACATAACTAATTCACAGACACATGCTAATGATCTGTAATGTTTTCTCAGCACTGGTGTTTTGTGTTGCAATCTGTAGTGCCAGCTTTATTTTAATGTTTGTATTGGACTATACTTTGCTTTTTATGTATTGGTACGTTTTGTCTGTAATGTGTCATTGTCTTTGTCTGATGCCTTTGACTTGCAATCCACTGAGCAGAAGAAAGAAGGAGAGAGATTCTCTTATGAGGTTTGTGATAGTAAGCATCTTTTATTATTCCTGACCATATTTTCTAAGGCTAAAAACAGTCACATTTTCTACTTATTTCCATTGATGCATCTGTGTAATTCCCTATGATCTAAAATCAAAAAGAGCTATGCTTGGGCATTCAGTTGACACTAAACTGAAAAGTTTTACTACGCCGATAGTGCAATACCCTTTCAGAGTTTTAAAAAATCTATAAAATGTTTTAAGTGCACTTTTCAATATCTGAGGGCCTGCTTGTATTCAAGATACCATTTCACCAAGATCTGTTACTCGACAATTCAAAACATCCTCAGCTTTACCCCCTTTTTCATTTCAGAAGATTTAAAAGAGCCTGAAGTCCTGTCCAACAGTAAAAGGACATAAACAGTGCTTCAGTATCTTCCAGACTGTAGTCTTTCACTGTTCTAAAACATGATGAAGAAACTAACATATCTTCATAGCCATAGAAAAAATCCTGTCTACTTGTTGAGAAGCAGTGTTTAGAACATGAATATCCACCCATATTATCAGTAGCTGGCTTTAAAAATTAAGTTTTGCATACATCATCCTTTTTCTTCCTGAGGCTGTAGCTTGATAGATTCCCAAAACTTTGATCTAATGTGGCCACACTATATGGAGAAAACTGGAAAACACAGCATTTCATATTTGCACATCCACAGTGGGACCCTGCAGAGGTGAGATGGGTCCCCTGTGCCACACAAGGAACTGAAGCCTCCAGATGCACCTTCAGAGTCACTCCAGGGTGTGGAGGCTCTGCTGAGCCAGGAACTGCTCCTTGAATTTCTGCTACAGCAGAAATACCTGCTGCTCCAGATAACAGGAAATCAATTTCTGCAGCCTTGTCACTGCAAATTTCCTACCAAACTTTGAAAAGAGATACTCATCATCCAGAAGAGGCTGTTTTTGTGGTTCCTATTATACACCTTTCCCTCTCTGAATATTACAAGTAATCTTGTCCTCCATGCTTTTATGTTCTGTGCAAAGTACTTTTGTATTAGGTCTTGGATCCAAACTTAATTTTTAATGTCATGATTCATGAAAACAGGTAAATGTCCATAAATTGGGATAATGACAAGGGCAGAGGAAAGCTGAGTCACATTTTATATCTATTTCTATCAAATTATTTTCAACCTGAATATTTGCTTGAATCTTTAAAATGTCCCCTTTTCCCCAAGAAAATATTGGTTTTTCATTTGCTCCTAATGCCTTATATAATAACATTTTAAAAATTAGGAATTTTTCATAGCAATTTTCTTTCAAAACTTCTTATGACTTCTCATCCTTTTTGGTTTCCTTTTGATGTTAATGAGGATGAATTATTAAGGTTGTTACAGTATCAAAGCAGAATTTCCTACAAATATGGTGTGACATGCAACCCACGGAGACAATTTGGATATATTTTTCTATAATCCCTTCATTAGATGTCTTAAGTGCATCTCCAATTCACAGTCTAAGAGAAAGGATCTTAAAAATACATTCAGACTTTTAGGGCAATTTCTTGAAGAAAGCACATTCATGTTCAATTTTTTTTCACCCATATCAAGTCACCACTAAAATGTTTGTCCTCCAGTTTGAATACTTACTCCTCTCCCTATTCCAAAGGCACAACTGCTAATGGCCAATTTGCCTTATTGAACTGGTACTTAGAAGAAACAAAGCCAGCAATAAAATCTGTAAGCAGTTTCCTTGAAGGGAAAAAACAGTTTAATATTTCACTTATGGAGGGCATAAAAGTCAGATGATTTTCAGCAAAATAATGAGACCTATTTCAGTTGAAGCAAAACTAATTCTAAGAAAAATTAAATGCTGTTAATCTCCTCAGTGTCACACTGTGAGCAGTATGTCTTTCAAACTGTGCAGTCAAAATAACCACAATCAAGCAGCAGTCCCTCTGTTCAGAGTAGGCTTATTGCACATTGCAGGCAGGGAGCTCTATAAATAGAGAAAAAACTGGTTTCTGAGATCCCCCATCATTAAAATAAAATAGTCTGAACAAGATAGGCTTCTTTATTAACTGTTCTCTGCTGCAGCAAAGCAGGGAGGGTACTTACAAATCATATCAATGAGAACAGTCTGCCATAAGAAAGAGTAATAAAGTGCATCCAACCCATTGTTTGCTTTTTTTGTAAATCAAGTCCAAAAATGTGAGAACAGATCATCATCACAGAATTTTGGTTTAGCTCCTGTTTGTTTCATCCAAAAGGAATGCATATATTTGCACTAAATATTTTTTTCATGCCTGACAAGCTGGAAGCTGATAAAAGAGAAAGAAGAGAAGCCAATGCTTGTGTTGCTTTACACCAGATGACAGAACATGGCAGAAATAAGTTACAGTAATTAGGATCAAAAAAAAAAAAGTGTAAAGCAAAAGGGGCTTGTTTATGTATGACAATATTATATTAACTGTAGATAAATAATATTCCCACTTTGGTAAATTCAGTTCCAACTTTACATATAAATCTTAGGAATTCCTGTAGGAATCTATATGTGGCCTTAAAGACTTTGATGGGGTGACAGAGGACCAGACTTGAGCAGAATTGTTCTGAAGTGTCCACCTTTACATCTTGTACAGAGGCCCAAGTGCTTTCCAGTGCACTCAGAGCAGTGGCAGCCAAACATCTCACATCTCACTGTCCCAAGGCTGTGGGTGGAGGAAGGGAGATGTGTATCAGAGACAAAAACAACCCCTAAAGCTCCATCCTAAAGTGATGGAGCTGATAAATACCTTTGCTGTATCTTTGCCAGATATACAGAAAATATGTAAAACTGTTTTCTGAACGGAAGTAACCAGGTGGTCCCATTAGGAAACTATAAGTAATTAGGCCTGTGAAATTGCAGATAAATGGGATTCAGATTAGAGAGGTTCCATTTAACTCATGCAAAAGTAATTTGCATCTCTGTAGTTTCCTGCAGAAACACCACCAAATTTGCAGTTAACAAGATTATGTCCATACTAGCACACATGAAATTACAGCAGGAAGTACCTCAATTTAACACATTGAAAGCAGCCAAATTCATCAGATTTTAACTCATTTTCAAGGCTTGTCTGTATCAAAAAAATCACAGTTTTAGACAGGCAGAATTTGGAAGCTATGATGTTTAACTATTTCTTATTTTTTCAGCTGTTCAGCAAATGTGTTGTCAGTTTTTGTGTAGTATTCAGAAAAAGTCAAATTTCTAATTGTCTCTTTGATAATGCATAATCAATAGATGTGCCAACAAAATAATGAGTATATTCCCTTGTGGGTAAAACTTAATTCTGCTGTATAAGACCATGGTAAAATAACAGAAATATGAGCCTAGAAAAGCCAAGAATATTAAGAATTTATTAAAAAGAGTGATTTACACATTATTAATGAAATAAACTTGCTCATTTAAAGAACCCAATTTTGAAACCTGAGCAACCTACTCCGATGTATTTTAAGGCTAGTCCACATGCTGGCAACTGTAAACAGAATCCAGAATACGAATGTCCAAGGGATAAATGTGTTGTCTTTTCTTTTTTGTGGCTTAAACTGGATATGGTGCACTAATGACACTCATAGCTGGATTTATTTTTGGTTTGTTGTTTTTTCTTCCCAAAATAATCAGGCTCAAGTAGATCCTTTTCCTTTTATTTTCTTGAAATATGTTCAGGGAAGTTTGTTAGTTTTCATTCCTTCTTTACCAAACTCTATGAAGCAAATGAGATTTCCAGAGAAAAAGAGAAGTCCACAATACCTAAAATACTTCATTTTCATGTCTATATTCCCCTCTATGACATCATCTCAGATGCTGATCAGCATTGCCTCTCACTTCCATGGTTCCATCTTAGCTCTGCCATCTCAGGAAAAAGAAAAGGTCATGCTCTGGCACATCTGGATGATGCCTGAGGACAAACATTAGCACACAGAAAGCACACGATAAAAAAATGAAAAGTGCACATTTTAGTTCTGGTGAGACACCCAAATCACCATATTTTCCAGTATCTAGAGAGAAGTAGCATTTAAAACTCTTGCTGACATCTTCTGAGTGATGCCAGCATGGCCAGGTGTGGCACACCTGCCCGGGCAGCCCGCATACCTCTTTGTGTCACACTCCTCCCCGTGCCACCCCATCCACGGGCATGAGCATGGACACACAGGCCTGGGGATCCTGCCAGATGCCTCCAGCTGTGCACACACAAACTTGTTCCTGCAATTTGTGAGCACAAAGCCTCTAAAACGCTTAACAGTTGCATGCATCCTTCTATAATGTGTGTACTGTCCACAATCTGGCATTAGCATTCAATCCAGTTTTGGCTGGACTAAGTTCAATTCCAGGTGAATTTAGCAGATACATTTTGTTTTCTGGTTATCACCACAACCTCTGATAGAAAGTAGCTCCATTGACCTCCATAGGCCCAGTAACAAGGTGATTCTCTAGTTTGTGCATGATCTGCTAAGAAATTTTGAGTCTTCTGCTTGCCTGGTATTTTGTTTTCCTTGACATGTATCATGTTCAGTGTGAATGCTTGTGTGTTCAGTGTTTGTTAAATGTTTATATTCTAGTGGTCTTAAATTTGGGCTTTGTATGTATCCTTCCAAAGGAGACAGTATAATTCCCTAGTGATGTACATTTCCTGGAAAAATCTTTGCCTTTGATAGCAAAGTCTTAATTTGTTTACTAATAGAGACATTGCAGTAAAATTGCCTTTTTAATTCCTGCTCTTCATATGAAAGAAAGCAATCACTTTAAGTGTATGAACTGTCAAAGTGTATCTGCCAGGGACACTACTAAGATATACAGAAGCAACAGAAGTTCTCTCAAT
The DNA here is from genome assembly GCF_017590135.1 of Pyrgilauda ruficollis. Taxonomy (NCBI): domain Eukaryota; kingdom Metazoa; phylum Chordata; class Aves; order Passeriformes; family Passeridae; genus Pyrgilauda; species Pyrgilauda ruficollis. Next base: position 12,050,488 of record NW_024522539.1, read on the forward strand.
GCAAAGTAATTCAAAACTAAATCAGTAAGTAGTCACAGTAAGTACTTACAGTAATAAGTAAAGTATGAGCTTCTCAGATTAGAAGAGAAGTACATGACACCAAGTATCCTCTAAAGGATGTGTGGTAATTCCCCCTTACCACCTATTTCAGGTTCTTGTCAAAACCTGTAGTGAAAATCTTGGATTTTCTATTATTTTAACCCACACATAACCTCTAAGGGGATAAAGGATGGTCTAAGATTAAAACACAGTAGATCATTGGATCTATTTCAGTTTGTTTTGCTGTAGAATTCCTGTGTAGTCTCAAGTAAATTATCCAGTGTGCTGCAACAACCTCCCCTTTTCTCTGAGGTGTGATTAAAAGAACTGACCTGCTGCACCACAATGCTCTGAAGCACCAGAGGAAAAATAAGCACCAAACACTACTCATGCAGTTGAAAGATAGAAAATAGAAACAGCCCTGATTATGTATTCTGAATGTACAGTGTCCTTTGAAATTGTCAGAAGATCTGTACCTGACCTTATTGCAGAACAGAATCCACAAATTAAGGGTTATCATTGGAAATCATTCCTTAACACTGTGATGTAGACAGCTGAAAGACCTGGAACATCAGCTATTAATTCACATTCAGTTGTTGATCCTGGTGATCACCTATCATATCCCAGAATGGGTTGTAATTATTTTTTTCTGCTAAAGATCAGGGAGATAAAAAAATTATTATTTTTTATTTGAAAAATAATCCATGGCAAATAAACAAGCTTGCTGATCAATATCAGTGGGGTACCTTTTTGATTAAATATCTATGCATGTATCCTCATGCCTGTAAATGTAAAAATATATTTCTCCCCTGCATTAACTTTTTTCCTGTGTTTAGAAAACCTGTATCAGAGCATCAGAATGTGTTGCTCTGTGCTTGAATTTTGTTTGCCTAATGGCTTTTAGAAACAGCAGTACTGAAATTTGGTAGAGTCCCTTCCCACATCCTCTGTCAGTAGAATGGGCATGGATATTCTTCAAGCCGTCTTTTTCAGTGCTGGCTGTTCTAATTTTACACTGCATTATGGAAACAAATGAAATATGGAAACAACTTCAATGCAAATCACAAAACAAAATACCAACAGCAGTGAAATGTACAAAAATAATAAAAATATGAAGGCATCTGCATTACTATTAACACCAGCAGTGATTTCTCCTGCATCCTTCTCTTGGTGTGCCTTGTTGGATACTACTGGCCTGATAATGACAGTTCTCTCCTTTGTGACTGCCAACACAACTTCCACAATCCCACAGAAAGTCATTTTTCAATGGCACAGTTTTTATTTCTAATATAAATATTTCCTGCTGTAAACAAAGATTTTTTTTTTTCTTCTTTTTTTAATGGTAATTGTATTTCAAGGCCTACTAAAGCAATCCTGTGTCAACAGGTGTTTCCACATTTGGTTTTCCATAGTGCATAATTCCTAATTAATTGATTGTAATGGAAACCCCAGAAACCTAGTGTATAAATAAATTAAATTCTATTTATTTCTTTGCAGCTGGATCCTGAAGCTAGTGTTGTTCTAAAAGAACTTCAGGTGAAACTTAGCAATGTGTTGGATGAACTCAGTGTAACGTATGCTGCAAGGTAACAAACCCATTTTACTGCAAACCTTAGAGGAATATTCCTGCTCAAAAAATCTCCCTCGTTGATGAAGTCTGGGTGGTTATTTGGATGTCCTGAGGCATGGCTTGCTTCTGCCCTGGTGTGAATTTGTGTGTGTATGTGTTTAGACTCTAACACAAATAACAACAACCTCGCTGTAAAGACAACTGAACATCATCTGTGGGCATGAACATGTTACAGAGGTGAGGCTGATGGCTTTTGTTCTGCTTTTTGGAAACCAAAGTCACTGGGGTTTTTTGCCTGAAGCTATGGTAAACTTTCCTCTCTGACAATGTTTATGTTACTTCCTGAGACTGACAGCTTTTTCCAAGTGGCCTGCTACAACTAGGGCTGTCTGCCTGTGCTTAGCCTGCTTCAAGTGGTCATTGTGAATGGCCTTCTTGGGTCATTTGCTTGCCTGTGGCTCTTCAAAAATTGTCTACTGAGCCTTACTCTCAAAACCTTTCCTTAATCAGAGTGCACACTGCAGTCCTGAATGTGTACGGTGCTGTGCCAGCAGTGCTTGTGGTCTAAGTAGCAAGTTACTTTTGCTTCAAATTAAAAAGAAATTGAAGAAAGAGGGATTAGTGCTGTAGTAGTGCTCATTAAGCAAAGTCTGTAGTTGCTTATTTAATCCATTGATGGGCAGTCTGGGTGGACAGTCTGCTTTTTTCTGCGTGCTTAGTTTGTTGTATTGTCTTGCTGTACTTTTGCTCCCAGGCTCTGCTTCTCGGATCATTGACAGTGCATGAATAATATTTCTTTCCAGGGCTTCTTTCTGAATGAGCCAACTAGGTTTCTACAACAGCAAACCCAGAATAGCTCAGTGTAGGATATGCTCCAGATAGCCAGAACATTCCTCATGGGTCAGTTTACTGCTTGGGTCTGTGAGGTTAACAGTGTTGGAAAGATGTCTAACGTCAAGAAAGGCAATGCATTATTTTGGCTTTTGTTGGAGGGACGGGTCCCAGGAATTTCCATGAGCAGTTTCACTAGCTGCCTCATGTTGATTTTAACTAGGGCTTTAAAGTGTGTAGGTAAGTGTACTTCCAAGTGCTTTTGGAAAAGTTTCTGATTTTTCCAGTGATGTCACATGGAGTTTTGTATTCTCTTTTTACAATTAGCCATGTCACTGGAACAACTTATTGTTTCTTTTCTCTCACAGTAAATTCTCTTTCACTTTCCTCAAGTTAATCTTTGCCATTTATCTATTCAGCTTAACAGGCCCCATATATTTTTGGCCTCTGTTTTGCATTTCTGTTCATAAACTAATCCCAAACTGTTTTGATCCATCACAAATCAACTCATAAACCAAATTACTGTGTGTGCAGAGACTCTTCCTGCCTCTGAACTGGTGACTGATTAACTGCTGTGTTTCTGCTTTGTGTCAATATGTTGTCCAAAGATTATCACATCAATAGCACTTTGAGACTGTCAGACACTCAACCAGATCAGTTAGGAAATAGAACAGTTTTCAGAAAAGCTGAGCAGATGCAAACTTGAGGAGGAAGGATGTGTTCACAGTCACCTTGAAGTGGAAAAGATTCCTCCCAGGAGGAAGAGTCTGAGTGCTTCAAAGCAAGGGGGTTTTTTTGCAAAAGGATATTTTAAACAGTCCAAGTGTTTTAATGCTGTGTAGTTGAAAGAAGTAAAAAAACCTTCTGAAGGCACTGACTGTGAAATCTGGAAAAAGTCAAATTGAGCCAAACAGGGTAGAATCAGTAGGAGTTTTTGATTTCACCTCAAGTAGAATATAAAAGCTAATAGCTGGTTGCTATTAACCATCAAGAGAAAAATTATTTATCATCACCTGCTTGTATCATCCTTTCACACCAAAAATAAAATCTTGAGAAGTTGTTCCTAGCTGGCAGTCAATCACATCTAACCTATAGATTCTGATACATCTGTTGCTTTCAGAAAATAAATATTTGGCACACCTACAAGGCTATGAAAATTGTGGCAGAATTGAAGCAATGCAGAGAAAAGATCAAAACATGGCATGAATTATTTATATGAGCTATGATGCTCAGTAGAACTTATTTTCAGACTGTAACACCACAGTATCTTCAATTTTGAACACTGCATCATTGCAGAAAATATTTAAGTCTTGTTGAGGAACCTGATGCAAAATCATCATTATTGTTTTTTCTCCCAGAATTCTTTCATTCTCCTTTTTTCTTCGTCCTATAGTTTCCAATTTGTTATTGAAGATTGTGTAAGACAAATGAGCAATGAACTGAATCAAATGAGAGGAAATGGGAATGCAGCAGCCAATAAGAACAGTGCAGCCATTGATGCTGAGATTGTGCTTCGGCCTCTCATGGATTCCCTGGACACAACGTAAGTGTGGCAGGCTGGATTGTGTGCAGGCTGGGAACTGCATGCTGCAGTCAGGCACACTTGGTTTTACTCTGAAGCACTGTTGATACCTGGAAGCACTCTGTAGTATTTTTAATATTTTTATTATTCACTGTGTGCAGAATTCCATGCCTAACCTGTTTACTTACGCTGAGCAATTTTTACATAAGCTACAGGCTTGTCTTCCCGTGTCTTGTCATGTTCTGAGTCATCGAAAGTGAGCCAGTGCACAGTCTCTCCTCCACAGGCTGTGCTATGAAGATTGTGATGAACAAAAGTAATTCCTACACTGAAATTGTCTGGCATTTGTTCTAGGCTTGTACCCAATGTCCCACTGCTTATTGATATGCACTTCTGTGTCACCAAAAACCAGGTCATCATCTAAATAGCAGCTTTTTTTCATTTGGTAAAATGCTAAGTTTTGAGAGGATCCTGCAAACTCATTCTGGCTTCTGTAAGTAAGCATAATTTATGCTAGCATCATTCTGCAATGACACGTTCTGAAAGGCCATGTGTAGCACAGGCACATTTATAAGCACATTGGTGTCCTTGGTGCTTGTCAAACACCAGTGGCCTTTTGTTGGAAGTGGCTGTGAGGACAAGCAGCCTGGCACTGATCCTGTACTCAAGGTCTCCAGTCACAAGTTACACACCCCTTTGGTTCCTTATGCGGGTTTTCCCCAGCCAGAAATTTTCAAAGTGAAGATGGAAAAGGTTCCCTAAAAATTTAATTTTACTGGAAGTAATACATAGCAAGATTGCTCAGACATGTCAGTATATGGAAATAAATGCTTCCAAACAGTAGCTGCAAATTTGCATTAGCTGTCAGGAACCACTTCTGCATCCCAGTAGAAATACAAAACAAGAGAGACAGTTGCTCTTTATTTTTAAGACATAAACAAATTATATACTAAAACTTTAATTTAGGGGCGTGGGATTGCTAAATTGTATCATCCATCAAACTTTTAACTCATCATGATTTTGCATTTTCAATAAATATGCATCAGTGATATACTAAGCATTAAATTAGATAGCGGAGATTTATATAAGTTTGTAATGTGCAAGTCTTTTTGCCAAAAATATTTACTGATAATATAGCAAAATAATTTAGCTATTAAGAAATTTTTATTACTAGAGAAAATATAAACCTTAATGGCTATTAATCTGAGCATGATAGAACACCTCTGAAGCCATAATGCTGATTTTGGTGACTGGTTTGTGGTTTTGTTTTATTCCAGCTTGAGTGTCTCTGCAAAAATCTGTGAGAAGACAGTTCTGAAACGGGTTTTGAAAGAGCTCTGGAAGTTAGTCTTAAACAAAATAGAAAAACAAATTGTGCTTCCACCACTGACAGACCAAACCGTAAGTGTTGCAGAGCAATTCTCAGTTGATACAAAGGGTTGTAATAACTGCCTGAGCAGGTGTGGCCAAGGGTCTGACACTATCCTGTTCTGTACCCTGAGCACGAGGAGTAACACCTGCTCTGCAGGCAGTGTTGCTCCCTGGTGTCTCACAGTCGTGCAGCCAGCTTGCTCTTAGCGGATGAGGAAGACTTCACTCCTTCATTTACTGCCTGCCCCAAATCAGAGCACTTTTTATGAATACAGTCATGTGAAAGAATGCAGTCATGTGCTCTCATACAAAGGGTTTCATTTAAATCTGATTTCTCTCTCGGCTTCACTGTGCACAGTAACATGAAGAGTGTTCCTTGCCCTTCCTAGTCACATCAGAAATTCAATCACTTCCATTTTTGTAGGTTTGAGAAAGCCAGGGATGCCCAGCCCATGCTCCAGGCCTGCGTGCTGTGCCATTCCTCATCTTGAGGCAGCACTTAATTAACATCAGGAAGCTTCAGCCAAATATAGCACTAAAGATTTGGGGGATTTTAATAGCAGCCTTGACAGGAGGTCGTCTTTGGGCAGAGCTGCATTTCCAGCCTGCATTTCAGAGAAAGCGGAAAGAGGGAAGGGAGCTGTCCTTACAAAGTGGTGCTGCCCAGGAGCCTCTTGTGGGACATGGCCTGATGTGAACCCTGCTGGCTGAGCCGAGGGCAACAGTGAAATCTGATCCTGTCAAAGGATCACCAAAGAGAGCCTGGCTTGGAGGCCTTTTCATAATTGTGTCTTTTTTTTTTTTTTTTTTTTTTTTTAAAAAAATTTTTTTTTCTGTTCATTCTTCTTTTATTCAATCTTGTTTAAAATAAATTGACCATTTTATGACAAGCTAATTGTGATGCTGCCACAGTGTGCCTTTGGCAACTTTGCTGTTACACATCCTGTGGTACCACTTCAGCTGCTAAAAAGCTGTTAGTCAGGGTCCATAAGTCAAAGGTATATCATTAAATCTTATTATAATATATTGAAGAAAAGCTCTAATAGAAAATGTATAAATGGTGCAGAAATAGTAATGAAATTACCTGAACTATTAAAAATTCTAGTGTCAAGCTGATCATGGCCAGGACTCCAGACACTGAATTTCTTCATATTTACTGTAATGACCTTGTTAACTAGGCATAATTAAATCAATCTCTCTTTCAATAAGTTTCAAATTTACATTTCTGAGATCTTTAATTTGCTTTTCAAACTTCTTGGTGCAAATTTGATCTGCAAATACAGAGGTAGCATTTTCATTGGGTAACTGCATTTTCCATCATGTGTTAGGAACGTTTATTAGCTTTATGCAGGACCAATTATTCATAGGACAATCTGTTCAAAGGGGAGTTTCCTTAGTGGTACCCTCTATATAGAGTGTTTCTGGTAGGCATTGTGAAATAGTCCATTTATTTTGATATTTTTGTGCACTATTGAACACATAATTGAAGAAAATCACTGAAAAGTAGGATACTCTGAGAGATTTTCTAGCCCTGAATATTTCTTTCTGTTTGAGGTTAAGAGGCACAGGCATTCAGAAAGGGGGTTTATTTATATATATATATATATATATATATACACATATACACACACCTATTTATCTTACCATTCTTGCTACTAAAAAATAATGAAGACTTAAACTGCAGTTCTATATTACATTTTCTTCAAATGAAGCATATAGGAAGCAAAATTATTTCTGGAAAATGAAACTCTTTGGAACAGAAAGTCTAATGAAAAATTACTCCAGTGTAAGTTGGATGAAACTTTTTTATGAAATCCACATAATCAGAACTATGTCTTCCTGATAGCTGCCATGTAACTGGGCTGGTAATTATGTTGCTTGAAGTAATGGTGATAAAGGATGTGAGCATGGAATTACAGTAGGATTCTGTTTGTCTGAGACAAATGTGTAGGCACTGGCCTTTGGTGTCATGCCAGGATTTGGCTATTGTGAAATATTGCTTTCACTTCATAACATTTCAATATCTTTTCTTTAAAAAAGGGGCTCTGGCCCACAGCACACTGTTGTGCTGTGCTTTATTCAGCTGAGGATTCCCCCAACACAGGCTTTTGCAGGTTCCTCAGGGCTGCTCACTTCCCAGCATGATTGCTCACGTAAGCACAGCAGTTACGGACAAACAGAGAGCTGCAGTTACGGACAAACATCTCACTGACACACACTGAGAACACTCACAGCCTTAGCTTTTGTATAAAACACAAAATGAGACAGCAGAAAGGAGAACACAAAACCACTCTCAGCAGAAAGTGCAATATTTGTATCAGCTATAGAATACTGGAGGGAATCTTGCTGCAGGCATTCAAGCACTTGGCCTTATCAACTGAATGAAAATGTGTCTCCTGTGCAACTGAAACTTTTATTTAGGTTTGCAAAACGATGACTTTGGCCAATGTTTTAGCAGAAAATAAGATTGTGTTGACATAAAAAGCAAACATGCTGTCATGAGTCTGTTTCCTTAATTTTCAATGTGATTACAGGGGCCCCAGATGATATTCAGTGCAGCCAAAGATCTTGGACAACTGTCAAAACTCAAGGTAATGGAGCCAGATGAATCTGTGACTCGTTTGCACTAACAAAAAAAGGAGGAAATATTAATGACTGTGAGGCCAAACCTCATGCCTCATTCTTGTTCTTATGTAGTATAATGAGAGTGAATATGACAGTAACTACTCAGAGGTGAATAATTGTTGTACTGTTTCATCAAAATCAAGTTACGAATAGAAGACCCTATGCTTATATGGTAAGTGATCACTACATGGGTCAAGAAGCCGTCATCCCCATATTGCACAACCAGGCCTTACAAGCATTATACATAACAAAAACAAAACCAACTTTGCTTCTGAAAAAGCCCTTAAGGTATGAATACCAGCAATTTTCTTTCTGTGGATTATTTATGTGCATTGAAACATAGTATGTACCTCTGCAGTAAAGTCTTCAGCACTTCAGTGCTGGAGTCCACTTGATGGACAGCAGATATGTTTGATACTGATGTCAGCTGTTTGCCAGGCAGTTCTGCCATTAGAATTTCACGTTTCTACAGAAATGTGGTATTTGGGGCCTCTATGAATGATTGTGCAGTTTGCTAGAGGAGTTCAAATATCACCTAATAAATCACTGACTGCTTATTTAGACAAAGATTTAACAGGAGTGTAGTCACTCTATGTCTAACATGTTCTATAGGAATCCCTCTTTTTTTTTAAACATAGAGCATTAACAAACATCTGTTAAACTGTCAGGTTTATTATAAAAATTAATTACTTCTATATCATCTAATATAATTTTTAAGTTAAATTTTAACCTTTCTCCCATCCCCCAAAACAGAGAAATAATGCATCCTAGGAAAAGAAGTAATGCTCAGTATTAACCAGTGAATCTGGTTCTCTACAGTCTGTGTTTTCAGGAAACAACACAATTGCTCTAGGTTATAATTTGTTGTGAAAGGATTCTGAATTAATCCCTGCTAATCATAGTCCTTGGGGGGCTTTTGGTGGATGTTTGTTTGTTTTGCAAAGAACAGATATTCACAATACTGTCTCTCTTTCAAACCAACTGCACTCTTCTCTTGCTTGGCAGGACCATGTGATCCGTGAGGAAGCCAAAAGCCTGACCCTGAGGCAGTGTGCAATAATGGACGTGGCACTCGTTACTATCAAGGTACAGCTCTGTGTCTTTCCTGCTCTCTGCTGCAATGCCCAACAAGCACTGATTGGTTTTCAGATAAAAGACTGCAGACTTTCACACAGTGTTCATGAAGATCATTTCTGAAATCAGAAGTCATTAGGAATATTTATTACATTATTAATTAACATATTATTTAATTTGCTTATCAGTCTTTTTCACATTGGCCAGGATTATTAGTTGGTGTGAATAACTTAAAAGCAATCAGTTTCTAGAATAACAGTATATTTTCCTGCATGCTGGGGAGGGACAGCACATCAGGAAGGTAAAGGAGGCAGCTACTGAAGTATAAAATTGAAGATATAAGTAAGAGGAAATACTTATGATCAAGTGTTTTGCAATAAAACAGTCTGCAAGGCAAGCAAAAAGCAACAGAGAGAGCTCCCAATTGCCTTTTTTTTATTTGTATTGGAATTGGCGTTTCTTTCAGAAATAAAAATAATTGGGAATTAGTAATGTTGTGGAACCAAACTGAACAAATTGAAAAATTGAACAAATTTAAGTACACTCCCAAAGTAAGCTGTGTGAAATATATGACTCTAATAATTTTCTAAACACATAAAAATCGGGAAAAATGTAAACTCTAACCTTGCCTAAGTTTCCAGTGCTTAAACTCTTACAAAGGGAGAGATAGGTGTTGACCATTTTACTAAAAATATCTAGATTTGGAGGGAAAAGATTAAATAGGGAAAATCCCTTTCTTAATTCAGCATCCTAATAGCTGTGTGCTAAATTATAATAGTTCATAACATTCATTAACTGAGCTAAAGAATGCTTCCTGAGAAACCCTTTCAAATTGTAAGGCAATGACTGTGTGCATTATAGCTGCCTGTTGTACTTACAAGCTGATATGGCAAAATCATTTCCAAAACACTTAACAAATAACCTTGATCATGCAGAAATTGGGCTTATACTGGTAGAAAGTTAAAAAAGGCAAACTTTATGAGTTAACTCAAGAAAAAAAAAAACTGCTAAGTTTATTTTGGAGTGTAGTTCATAAGTTTAATGATCAAAATATAGAATTATTTTTGGTAATGCTCAGTAACTACAGCTTATCTAAAAGCAAAAATCATGGCTGCCCAGGTAAGAACAGGAGAATGACAAAAATGGCATGTGTGGTGTCTCTGTGTGTGTGTGTGTGTGTGTGTGTGTGTGTGTGTGTGTTCGTTAAGAAATTGGGTAGCTGATTATGGTAAGGAAGGGTAAATACAGGGAGGAGTATCTCCACTCAGTCTTTTTTATTTTTCCTTTCATTTCATTCACTGGGAAACAATCATAATTTAAAAGTGGATGGTGTTATTAATCCTTTGACAAATATAAATTAAAGTAATATTTTTAATCTTGAATATATATAGCATATCATCAATCTTTGTATTATATAAAGAGAAGCATAGCAATTTATATAACTATTTAATATTTTTCAGCTTAATTTGTAATTTACAGTTAGGAGAAGTGGCTTTCTGGTCTCAGTTATCACAGACTGAGTTCTCTGGTACCTCATTATGTCAGCCCAGAGACAATGTCCATTGATAATGATGTCCCACTTCTCTGTACACCCAGAGACCCTCTACAAAGAGAAACCAGCACCCAAAGGGGCTTGTGTGGCATTGGCAGCTTTGGGCTGAGGCTGCAGTGGCTCCAGCACTTGACATCTGCCCCTTTCATTTGTCAGTGTGGCTTTCAAACCTCTTGTGCCACCTACAAACCTACAGAGAGGAGCAAGAGTAGCAGAGGAATTATTTTAAGTTTTCCATCTCTAAGGAACATGGTAATAACAGATCCATCTGAATCTGTAAAACTCTGTTTACTCATTATATTTCTATACTCAGTTACATACAGGCTGGTTTGCTTGCAAAATTTACCATTTATGGGGAAAACAAAAAAATAGTTAAAAACTCAGGAAAACAAGGGTCAGGTGTCTTTGTTTCTTTATATGACTCTTAGCTTTCATCAAGCTTTCAGCCATGTGTAGCTGCTGCTGCAGATGACATTTTACTGGGAGAGACTACTTCAAAAAAATCACAGTAATTGTCACAATAGCAGGAAATATTAACAGATTTTAACACTTGCTTATAAATTGATTATGATTCTTAGTGAAATCATGACTAAATGCTTGAGCAATTAAGATGAGAGGTTTTTTGGAACATATTGTATGAAATATTTTGCTTGGAAAGATAGACTTATTCAGAACCTTTTAAACTGACACTAAGTGCTACTAAGTGCCCCCACAGTGTTAAAATGTTGCAGCCTGATGACTTCAAATCCTCTGTTTTGCTTCTACAGATACTTTTTCCCTTTAAAATTCAATAGACAGCAATACAGAAATGTAAATAATAACTGTTATGAAAAATTTATGTTTCATCCCCTGCAGAATCTTGAGATCTGGAAGGTGAAATGTGTGCAAAGGGCATATGTGGACTGTAGGTCTGAGCTGGCCAGATAAGCTGGGACACAGCATTTAGAGGAGATGTGTGCATGTGAACTGGAATGTAGATATTGCATCTATTCCTTTGGCAACACTGCAAAAAGGCAGGGAGAGGAAATTCTGCTCACAGTCCCCAAGACTCCCTGTACAGAGTGGACCAATACTGCATCTCATCAAGCAGTCATTGTGCTCCTGAAAAACAGTTTATTTTTACTAATTAGCCATTAATGGGAGCTTTATTGATCTTGAGACCTAGAACTGTGATGAAGGTTGCAAAATGCTTTGCAAGGTGTTTGAACAAAATGAAGGTATGTAGCACATTTATCTTTTCATTGTGGCTAACATGTATTAATTCATCAAACACTGTCCTGTACAAAACTTTAGGAAAAATTCTTCATTGTGGGAGGAAAAAGGGAAGAATCTGTCCCCTAATTTTTCCCATGCCTTCATTTAAGAGGGGTTTGTTGTTTTGGGGCTTTTTAGATAAAGAATTAAAACTCATTCCACTCTCTGCAACCTAAAAGAATGCTTCAAATATTTTCCAGTTTTGCAAATTAATACTTCAGATCATGAAGACCAAAATCAAAATTTTGTATATTTCTTCCCTTTGTGCTTAATTTTTTTACCCTTGGAAAGAAGCTTTATACTAGAGATTATGAGAGTTATCTCAAATGCTATAATAAATCTAGACATGCCTGTTGCTAATTCCAAACATTCATTTAAGAATTTTGCTTGAAGTTGTATGTCTGTAACTGAGGTCTTTCTTTTCCTCTGTGAACAGCCATACTTGTTTTTTCATTTTAGCAATACTTCCATGCTGGAGGAAGTGGGCTGAAAAAGAATTTCCTGGAGAAGAGCCCAGACCTGCAGTCCCTCAAATACGCTCTCAGCCTTTACACACAGACTACTGACGCCTTGATAAAGAAGTTTATAGCCACACAAACTTCTCAGAGTAAGTGATCTGCAAGGGACACAGAAATGCATCCTATTATATTTTACATGTTCTAAATTATTGATTGCAGATTACGTTCTCTAGTCCCTGTGGTATTTTAGAGTTTATTGACACAGATTTGCCCACGGGGTGTTATTGAGGTTATCCCTTCTCTAATGCTGTTGTTGGGGCTTACCTGAGGGCAGTTTCTTTAGGGGCTTGTGACTGCACAGGAAGAGAACAATCCCTGAGCTCTGGGTGCACACAGAGTATCAGGGTTATTTGTAGGAGCACTGCACACATTATATTCCAAGCTGAATGTTTTCTTCATTCTGAAAGCTGCAAATTTTTGCATAATAATAATAATAATCTTTACTTGATTTCTTTTGAATGTAATGAGCATTTGTAAAAAATTATCTACCTGCCATTTCGTGTCTTTGGGAAAGAATACAATTTACTGATCTAATGAATTACCTTGCTCCAGCTCATAAGAATCAGAAAGTTTTAATTGGACAGTAAATCTGGAAATAATTGCTTTTACTTCTGAAGTACAATATGTTACTTGCAGTATAAAAAGCATGAAACATGAGTTTTGCAGCTTGCCCCAAGATTGTTTTTGAGGAATGATTTCCTAAGCTGGTTCCATATTAAAACTGAGATCGCTGTTAGTAACTCATATGCAAAAATAGCTATAAAACTCTTATAAGCACGCAGTAGAGTCCTTTTTTCCTCCTCTCAAAAAGAAAAAAAATTAGCAATATGGATCTAGGCAGAAAATTGTTACTTCTAGGTGTATTTTGCTTTTCTTTAACACATACCTTCACTGTAGCTTCAGAAGGAAAAAATAAGTAGTGATAAATTCTGAACTACAAAATTGAATTTTCTGATTTTCATCATGATTTCAGCCTGAAGTCTGTGTTCATTTCTGTGCACACATTACCATGCCTATATTTTCACACCAGTATTGTTAGAAATGTAGCCATTGGGAATGAAACTTAAGGAAAAGTGACTGAAAACTTTTCATTATCCTTTAATGCCTCATTTAAAATAACTAAATCCTCATCTATTATGATCTCCAGCCTCACAGCAATAACTGTATCATTAGCTTTTAGTTAAAATCACCCTGTTGGCAAATCAGAAATCTTCTCTGGAATATAATTAGATTGATATTTGGCCTATTTTTTTCACATTGCCAATCCATAATCAATACACAGATATCATTTTAAGCTCAAAGCAATGGAAAAAAGAGTATTGTAAATGTAAAGAAAGTATATATTGTATAATAACTATGACTGTAGATAGAATTGGATGCTTGTTTTTCTTGTAATGACCACAAGAATCAGACAACAATCAGGCTTACTTTCACCCACAGGGCAAAACAGCTTCTCACTCATCATGACTAAGCTGCAGATATTCTAAGAAACTGAAGAGCAAAAATTTGTCTGATTGGCATGAAAAGGGGGAGTTAACTCTCCACACAAACAGAAAACCTAAGGTTGGACTTCATGATCTTGGAGTGATTCTCTGATTCTGTGATAATGGCACTGTAAAAGTGTGTCGTGCTCCTTGACACCTCCTGTGTTCGTGTTTGTGCAGGATCATGTTCAGTAGGAATAACCACATTATCCAACACTGTGATCTGCACTATTTCTAAATATTCACCATTTATTTCTTTATTTCTAAAGAAGGATGTTTGCTTCAACCAGCGTTTTGTTTCCCAGCCTTTGTGCCCACACATTCCTACAGATCTTGGCAACATAGAAATTTTCATAAGATAATAATAATAATAATAAAACCACTCCTAACTTTGAAAATGGTGACTCAGGGATTCACAGATCTTCCTGTGGTGGTTTCACCACACTAAACAGTTGAAAGCACAATTCCTACTGCCTTTTTCAAATGCATCATGAGACTACATTGTTAGAGTCACATGCTCTAAAAGCAAATTATCACACAACAGGAATAATGAAATTAGCTTCTGTAATCTTACTCTGATTATTTTTCTTTTCAAAGCACCACTATAGACTCTCAAGACATTTTAAAACAGACAAGTGTTGGAATAAGTAAATGACAATGAGGAACATAATCTGACAGTAACTTTTTCAGTAACTGGTTTTTTTCATTTTTTCTTCATATGATTTGTCATGGCTGAAGCTCTTTTCCAGCTATAATGATTCTGTGCTGATGAAAGCCGTATATTTAATACTCACTCAGTGTTGTGAAGACAAATCTGTAAATCACTATGAAAATTAAGGCTAAAAGAAAAATGTTGTCTAATAAATACAGATACAGGTACCAGATTAGCTTTATAAGTGACATAGCTTATTAAATACCTGCCTTTCTGCCTGGCAGAGGGGGAGGGAGATGTTTCTCTTTCACTGTTATCCCAGATCTGCCACACACTTCCAACTGTGTGTTTGGACAGTAAATCCTGTGGAAACCCTGATCATTACAGATTTTTAACATTGGTATCAATAGGATAGTAAGGGGGGTATAATCTATGGCTGCCCCTTTGTATAAACATTTCCAGAAAATTGCTAAGCACTTGTCCTGTTTTATTTCCAACTCACCAATGTAAAACATGCAGAGCAGCATTTTCTTTTGCAAATAAATTATCAGTATTGTTTGACAGGAACACTTTTTATAATAACACATACAATGATTTATAAACTAGTAATGAAGCTTAGTTCCACCTAGCTGAACCTCACATTTAATATTACCCAGAAAGGATTCAGCTGATTCTGCAGTGCCTGTTGTAAGCACATTCACCTGGATCAGTTTTCTTATTCAACCATACACAAGTGCTGGCTCTGCCAAGAACCATTCCATGGAGCAGGTCACTGCTGGAGTCCCTAAAAAGGACATGGATACAGACCTAAAGGATTTTGCAAATCCTGAAGGCAGTTTAGTGAGGAGAACTGCATTCCATAGCCTGAGTGACCAGCATTTAACACACTAGGTGGTGACTGATACCTCTGCAAAGAGCTCATAAAACACAGCCACATAATAATTGTGGACCATCAGTGCACCAGTAGCTAGCAGATCACCTGAGGTCCAGATCTGATTGATTTTATTTACTCTGGACTTAATTGTCACTTTATTTGTGCATTAATAATAATAATAGTAAACATTAGCTCATGCTGTAAAAAGGTGGGTTTTTTCCTCTAAAAATCAGCTGCAGGATAACATTCTTGCATACATTCAGATTATTATATGGATTGCTTTCACAATCTTTTGCAACCAAACCATTCTTTGTGCACAGCCCGCTTGAGCCAAGCATGAATCAGTTGTAAAAGACCAGCAAAGTGCCAAGGCTGACTTGTAAAACCCAGCTCAGTTGCAGCAACTTGGGGGTTCAGTGCTGTAGGGCTGGAACCCCATGGCTGGTTCACAGCTGAAAGCAGGCAGCAGCCAGCCCAGAATGTGAGGGAAAGCTCCAAGGCTTCTGCAAAAGACAACATATTTTGTACATTGACAAGAGTTCTAGACAAATTGGACAAATTTTAGGTCAGGCAGTACAAGATCATTTTAACCAAATTTGAGCTAAATTCAACACATTTTCACAATCAAGACAATCTAAAAGCCAAAGGGTAAACTCTCACTTTACTTCTGCTGGCCTACTGCATGAACTTTCCCACTTTTTCCATGGTACACTTGATTTACCCTTAGTCTGTGCTGAGGCCAGTACTGGTGAAGCTTCTCTTAAGTCACTCCTGTAAAAAGAAGGGAGAAGCAGTCACCTTTTTTAGTTGTACCTCCCCATTTTACACTACTTAAAGTATATCAAAATTAAATGGCTATGGTTTAGTTTAGAAAATGCCTTGAATCTTCAGTAATTTCATAAACTATAGCCAATGCTGTGACTATTTACACTTGTTTAGCATTAACACCAATAACATTTGAACAAATATTAATTCTAGCAAACTACATGAAAGGACAGTCTCAAACAGAGCTTCCTGAATTAGCTCTCATTTATTGCCACTAATTTCTCCAAAGTAAACACCACTCTCACATCTAAAATGGTTATTTATTTGACAAAGGGAAATATTTTTTCTTACAAATTTACAGCAGCTCTAGTTCACAAATGTTGTTTGAGAATAATACACAATGGCAGGATTCTGCACTATATTTTTTAGCTTGGCTTAATATAGTTTGTATCAAGCAGAAAAATCAATACTCATCTCACAGCACAGAGCTCATACTGCAAACCCCACCTGTGTTTTTACAAGGCTGCAGAAAAGGCTTTGCTTCAACTGGTCTGATTCAGATTTCTTCATTCTTATGCCAGACAATTTAAAGCTAAAAAGGGAAGATGTACCTGAAAACAAGAAAATATAGTATTCATTAGGTAAATATGCTTATCTCTAACAGTAACTCCCTCCTTGTCTTGTGAAGTCACAGGGAAGGAAGTTACACAATCAAAAATGAAGACAAATTTTTTTATAATTGCCAAGCCAAAATTCAGTTCTGTATTCCATTGCAAGCTGTAATTGTACAAAGCAAAGCATAACTTCAATATTTCATAAATGAATGGAATGACATTAAAACAATAATCCAATATTAACTATAGTTTAAGCAACCAGATAGATGACATCATACTACAGAAAATAAAAATTGCTTAAATTCTTTAGCAGCTCTTATAGGTGAAAAGGACCGACCTTTTATTCTTTTGCTTGTCAAAACCATTGTATTATTAACTGTCATATTTTGAAAGCTATACCTGTATTCTAACAGGAAATTTAAGTCCTACAGAGCATTTCCAGTTCTCTCATAACCCATAATTCAGACAGAATTTAACTCAAGAAATAATCCCTGCTTCATCCACTGTAGTTTCAAATTGAGGTCAGAACCATGTGTTACATAACCTTATTTCACAAAAAAAAAAAAAGAAAAAAAAAAAAACCAGAACTGCATTACAAGCTGCAGCAATCAGCACACTATTGCAAGCAACAAACAGAAAAGAACAAAGAAGAAACTTGCTGAATTATAACTAATAAAAGTACTCCAGCACATGCTGATAGCAAAGCAAATGCACTCAGAATAATGGCAGAAAAATTATTATTTTTAAAGTATATATAGTTAAAACCAGACAACTGGTAAAGCAAAAGCTCTTTACAAAATATTCACTAAAGAGGCTGTCACATTAAAAAATCTCTAGCTGTTCCTTAAATTAAACAATAAAGCACCTAAATTAGAAAAAAAATGTTTATCAGTTTCCTCTAGATTTTCAAGAAAATAAACACAAGCTACAGGTAACCATCAGTTATATGATGTCAATGTTAAAAAATACCTTCCCACTAGAAACAGGCACTCAATACATACAGAAACCTCTTGAGAGGCCTGGGTAAAAGGCTGGACAGAATACATGCATGTATAAAAACATATATTAAAAATCTACGTGCACCCCCAGAGGGATAGAGGCCAGTTGGATCCCCACCTCCCAGACTGAAGCTGGCTCATGCCCAGTTTCTTTGCCACATGGACAGAGCAGCAGCTGCAGCTCTGGGGCTCCCAGTGAGCTGTGCCATTGCAGCCCTGGCTGTGTGGAGCTTTCCCAGGAGAGATGAAGGGAAAGGCCTTAGCTGGGGATTCCATGCCAACACTCACACCAGGACTTCCTACTCACTCCACAACATCCTGCTTCTGTGTTATGTTCTGAGTGCCTCAGATCCCTGCTTGACACCACAATTCCAGTGGGAGGGACTGTACTTTGCTAGTGTGGCTTTGCACAGTTGTGGAGAGGCTTACAGATACTGCCCAAACTCCTGCCAGCCTTAATTCCACCACAAGTGATTCTTTAGGCAAATTATTTACATTTGCTAATCAAATACAAACCTAAATATTTTCAATCTTTTTACGGCAGTATGGTGAATAAATGGTTGCTGAAGTCATCTTTCAGGTAGTGGACTTGGTTCTCAGAATCCCCCAAAACAAATCATGATCAACCATTTGTATAGCAACCCCTTGGAGCAAAGCACGTGTTGCAGTTAGTGTGGTTATCATGATAAAATCAGTTTTCTCTGCTGTCTTGCTTTTCTCTAACACACACAGAGAAGAGATCATCTAGCTTGCTACCATCCATCTCCTAACAATTCAGCTTTAACTTACTCTTTGTGGAATAAATAAAAATGTTAAAAAATGCACTCAATGTTTTCCTCCAAATTAGTCTTAGGATCCTGTGAAAAACAATGAGTCACCCTGATATTTTTTCTCCTAATAAATTAGCAGCTCAACACCAGACAAATGTATGTATTTTATGGGCATCATCAATCAAAAGATGACAGACACTTGTCTTGATTAAAGTGCTGATTTCATTACTTGTGTAATTCCTAGAGCATTGGAAACCATGAAAGCTTGAATATTTGTTCAACTTTTTCATTCTTATGTCCCATTTAGAAAATAAGGTCAAAGCACAGGTCCAGTATTTAAATGAGCAGCTTTACACTGAAAAAACCAGTGAGGCAAAAGGGAGAGGTTTGGCTTCCACAGGCACCAGTGCCAGGTCAGCTGACCTGGCTCCCAGTGCTCAGCCAGCTTTCTAAGTCTTGGGTAATAAAATCATGTCATACATGATTCTTGGTTTGTAGGTAGTGGCTTTTCATCTGAACTGGATTTCTAATCCTCTGAGAAGTAAAGAAGATATTGAAATCCTGAACCCTTAGAGGCAGAGTTAAAAAAAAAAGAGAGAGATGGGGGGGGAGAGAAACATACGTAACATATGTAAACAAATTTTGATACAGTCATACAAAGTTTTTAGAGTCTTGCTTATTTATCTTTGGCTACTTTGGGGCAAAACAACTGCAAGTCACCACATTCTTAAATTTTATGCTAACTCATTTTCAGTGAATTCCATTTATTTCTGCTGGGTTCTCTTTTTCATGCAAATCTAGAAGTTAGTTTTCAAGTTCTCCTCATTTGAGAACTTTTTGCTGCTAAAACATCAAGCAAGATAAAGGAATCCTTCCACAGAAAGGTGCTTTTGTGCACAATCACAGACTGATTCAGTCTCTTGTATTTAGCAGGAATATTATCCTAGAAAATACAGGCAGTCGCTCTTTTGTTTTTCCAAAATGTACATGACTCATTTTTCCATTTGCATATTTTGCTGTTTTCTCAGAGTACACAAGTTCACCTTTTCCAAAGATATCAAATAAGGAACAGAAGGCAATGGAACTTCTCTGTGCACATCTCGTGATTATGATTGTCATGACTAAGAATACATGACTTGGACCTTGGTCCAAAATGTCTGTCTTCTGTCAAAATCATTAGTGTTACAACAGCTCTCACATTGATGCCATTCCAGGTGCTAAATCAGGAGGGATAAAAGCCTGATTTCTAGGCCTTTCTATCCCTGAGGAGCAAGCATCTTTGGCCAAAGGAGATATTTTTCTTCTTAACAGTTTATTTGCTGCAAAAGAATGACTGCACTTTAAATGGACATGATCACTTTAAGACCCACCACTAAGAGGATGCTGTATTTTAAATGATATAAACATAACAACAAATAAAATGTAAAGCAGATATTAGAGAGCAAGCAGTAATAACTAGACATCCATAAGGTCTTCAAACATGAGGCAGAATCATTTGTAAGTTTGTTAGCCTTCAAATGAGTTATATTACAGTACTGAAGGAAGAAAAGTGCAATCACCCTTTGCAGTGCAGGAAGAGATTTATTGTCAGCTAAATTGGCTTATTAAATGTAGTAGGATAAATGGACCTTTCCATAGTGCAGTCAGAATCACTAATTCCTGCTGTGACTGCACAAGAAGTGGTAGCAAAAAAAGAAAACAAAACAGCAGAAATAGACAGATCAGAGACTTTAAAATGAAGTACTCTAGTTCTTGAATGTCAGCAAGAGATGCTATAAGTAAATACTAAACGTCCTGGAATTGTATCTCCAGTTTGTTCAGCAGGTCAGAAAGAGAAAGATTGATGGGATGATTACTAGAAGAAACCCAGTTTATGTTCTGTTATTATGGAGTTTTAGACTCCACTAGAAACTGTCTGTGCTCACTGAGATATTCTGCAAAGGAGGTTTTCTCAGCAGTACTGGATGTAGGGTCATTTTAATGTCAACTGCTTTTAGTATAAAACTGGGTGATGTTTTGCACAAATTTCTTTACAACCATATCAAGCAGCACTGTGCATACAAGACTATTCACATATTTGCAGTATTGCTTGGAGCACTGTTGTCAATTATGGAATACCAGGAGAAGGAAAGAGACACTGATTAGGAGACCTTTGCAAGAATATATTTTGCATAAGTTAATAAAAAAGTTGGAGAAACAGAACAAGTCTAATCTTACAGATTCATAAGATTCCTGTCCTGATGAAATCCTACCTGTCATTATTAGAGGTTAACACTGCACACTTCACTACTACCACCATCCAAAGGCTGCTCTCAAGGCTATCAAATAAAAATGCTAATTGCCATCTCTTAAAACTTTCCCGGGGTTTTGGGTTGGGGTTTTATTTTTAAGCTAGAGGCTAAAACACATAATTGACACCAGCTGATCATTTCAGTGATACTCAGGATCAGCTTAACTCATCTTCCACTGCAATCGGGGTAAATTATTACTAATTGTGATTGGGAGAGGGTTCAAGAACTTCTCAATCTCTCTCTCAGTTTGTGCTACCCTAAGATTTAGATGGTGCAAATTCCTGTTTCCCTTCTCCTTTCTGGCTTGGCATTGAAAGCTTTTTAATTGAAACAGAGTTACAGTATGTTCAACTCCTACTTCAGAGCTGAAGGAAGGCTGTAGATGTAATCAAACGCATCATTCATAATGAGGTTCATCACCACAAGAAGTACCTGTGCTGAGGTTGAATTCCATGCATTATGGAACAACGTGAAAAGGTGGAATTTCACAATATGAAAGGATGAGACAGATTAATGCTCTAGGGCCTCCAGTCCCTGCTCTCTTTGACTTACTTTTCACAAAGCCAATGAGAATACCCTATATATAAAAATATATATAGTATTGGATCTTATCCTGGGCAAGCTGCTTTCTGAATTACAGGTATTGTCTGCATTTAATCCAGGTAATCCACATAAATATAAGGGAAAGCTTTTTCATTTCACACAGGTCAGCACCTAGGGTTAAATGTAACACCATTAAAAACCTGCTACTCACTGATATATGGCCTAATGACACAGTGTTTGAAAGAAAAGAAAACCAGCTTTTAACTTTATGACCTTCATCAAGTGAGAATTTCCTTTCTTTTCCCAAGTAAAAGCAAATTTTACTGTCGTCAGATATACTTCAGTCTGTGATTCTAAATAAAGCCATTGTATTATTCTTACTATTTAGCTTTTCTGGTCCATTTGGTTCTTACCTTTTTATACAAATTCTTTTAAAAATTATGTGTTATTTATTGTGAGCAAGCTATAGAATGATTCACCAAATTAGAGCTTCCATATAGTACAGCTTTAAGTAATTATCCAAATACAAGAAACTTAATTACTTCCAGTGAAGCTAAACATCTTGTAATTTAAAAACTGATGTCTAATAAATTTATTATTTACATGTTAGTTAGAGGGTTAGTTAGTAGTCTAAACTCTCTGACTGATAATGAAATACATCTAACAGCAAAATTTGTACAGGTACCCTGCAATTCAGAAGTGGCAGCTATAAATACAGTAAAACATTGTCACTGTGCATTTTTGAAACACTGCTATGTTTCAAAAGTAGGTTCACAACAGTTCCAAGCCAAACTCACCTGAAAGCTTGGAAATGCACAATAATGTTCAAAGATTCTGAGCCTGTTAAATGATCACTGAATCTCCGCATTTTGACATATCAGGTAACAAAAGGCTTGTTCTCTGAAGGGGTAACACTTGGGGTAAGAGTATTTGATTGACTTTGCAATGTTCATGCCATGTAGAGAACATAATTACAGATCAGGCCAAAACAGTGAATAAACATCACTGTAGAGTTCATTTCTAGAAAACCACTGGTGAGGAAGTCCAGGAAAGAAAAAGACAAAGCATGATAATAGAAAAAACTACTCTAGTTAAACTAATTTAAGGGGGGAAATCAGTTTCCCCATTATTATTACACAAGACATCCCTCCCTCTTCCCTGTACCCCTTCCTTAATATGAACTGCTGGAAAAATTCTAAAGGAATGAGGGATGAGGAACCAATGGGTAAAGAATGTTTGTATAAATAAGAGGAATATAGAATCTTTTCTCTGCTACCCACAGAAACAGCAGCCAGTTTAAAGGGATAGAAATTTACTTTATTATGTGGTTTATGGGAGATTACACTGGGGAGCAAGTAGAGTTCACAGAATTCAATATTCACAGTCATCCAATCAAAGAACAAGTAAACATACTCAGTTTTATTTATGTTTTACTGTTACAATCTGATATATTGTGGTGCCTTTCACAACAATATTTAAAGTCCTTTTAAAGATTCATTCTGTACAAACTGACTTGCAACCTCCCCTGGTTCTCAAAAGCAAAAAATTTAAAAAATAAGTTCCTGGTTCTCCTGGCATTCCTTTAACCTTCTTCTTTCATTTTTATGCCCCTCTATCTGTGCTAGTGCAGAACTTCAGTAAATTGTTGAGACAAACCTTCAGCAAAGTATTTATCAACAGTGATATAGAAGTAACTTTCCAAATACACACTTAGCAGTAAGATTTTTGGGAGGTAGATGAAAAGCTTGACAAACCCACCAACTTTGGCATTTCAAGATGCAAACACACCTAATGACAACCAGAATAGAAAGTTCCAGATGAACAGGATTTTTTATTTCAATGAGGCACTTTCTACAGATATTTGCAATTGCCCAGTTTTTTTGTGGCAAAATCATTTATGAATCTGTAACTGATTCCCGCTGAAACGTGCAACACATTAGAAATTCTGAAGTGTTTCTAAAGAAAAATACCACTCACCTTTGGTGTCTGTTTTTCTTGATGCATCAAGAAGCCAGGTGTGCTAACCAGTAATTCTTGTTTCAGGTCAAACTGCTAATAATTCAGTGGGTGAGATATCTGTACAAGTGGACATCTCTACCCATCCTGGAACTGGTGAGCATAAAGTCACTGTGAAAGGTAAGTTTCAAACAGCCAACTTTCAAAGCAAAGCAACAACAAAGACCAAACCTCCAAGCACTACAACCTAAGTCAAACATACCAATACTAAAATAAAAAATGATAGGTATTATAGTACTTGAGAAACTGAGTACACTTCAAGTGATTAGGAGTGCACTTTTTCCTTGCTCAACATCAGCAAAAGTTCAGATTATGCAGACAAGTACTGTCTATGCTTCTCTGTGTAGATAATTTAAAGTTATTACACTAAGTTATAGAGTTATAAATTAAAATGTGCCAAATTCTACTTCTCAACTGCTTGTACATAATTCAACTTATAAAAACTACAGCAAAGCTGAGTGGTGAATGACTGCACCAAGTCTTAAGAAGCTGCATTTTTAACAAAATGCTTTTGTTCTGCACAACCTGAATTTCAGAAACACAGGATCATTCAGATTAGTATAAGCTGATTTTTTTTTTTAATTGCAGTGAAGGTAGCAGGCAAAAAGAAGCTGTAAATGTAAAGGATTTGTAAAATATATGTTTATATTTGATACTTTTGAACCTAAAAGTAGTCAGACTTTACTTGGCAGGGAAGGAGCAAAGCATCCTCCTAGGCTCACCAGGTATTGATATCCCACAGGAAAGCTCTCAGATCACCTTTCACTGGCTATACCAAGTCACACAGGGTAATTAAGCAGCACACTTCCAATGGAATTGTATTTAACTTAATTTCTTTTGTCTCTTTATAGTTGTAGCAATTAATAATCTAAACTGGCAAACAACAGCTATGTTCCGGCCATTTGTGGAAGTTTGCATACTGGGTCCCAAATTAAGTGACAAGAAAAGAAAACATGGAACCAAGACAAAGAGCAACACCTGGTCACCAAAGTACAACGAAACTTTCCAATTGTAAGTCTTTTATGTCTAGGAGTTGCATATTTTTTGAAAATTTCCCTAAAATACTTTTACCTTTAAACCATTAATAACAAAAAAGCCATCCTAACATAGATATATAGACACCACATCAAAATTATTTACTAATTTGTTTCTTTGTTTTATATGAAAATGAATGGCAGTCACCAAGCTTTCAGTCCTACAAAACTTGGTTAAAATGTACAATTAATTTCCCTACAGAGGAATAAACTATTTCTATCCCTAGGAATCTATTGGCCTAGGTATTGGTTTGGACAGAAGCATTAGTTATTATTTCTAGATAATACCTGCAGAGATATCAAAATGTGTATTGGGTTGTGCATGTGTTAATAGTATTGTTTAATTTAATCCTTAAATCAGTAAGAGGCTTCCACCTAGCCTGGAGTTTTAAATTTAGTACTTCTCTGCCCTTTCCTGAGACCAATTTATTTTCCTCCCCTTACCCTCCAACCCTGACTAAAAATGAGTTCATTGTGTCTCACCACAAAGCTCCTTTTGATGCCTGCTGCCAGGGATTTGCTGTATATTTTGAAGCTGATTTAAAGTAATGGTCCTGACAGCTGGGGAACCAGCTGAACATTTTTTGTCCTTTACAGGGAAAGGTAGCCGTCTGTTCCAGCTATTGAGGGAATTCTGTTTCTGTTGAGGCTGCTGAGAACAGAGGCTCCATCACCAATCCATCTGAAGGGTTACCTGTGTAGAAAGTTTAACTAGATATCCTGTTGTAACAAAATGGAACCACAAAACTTAAACTACCACTCACTCTCACTTTAATTTGCCCAAGATTTCTAGAAATAATTCATTCCATGGGGAAATTAAACTGAACTCCTTGTTCTAAATTCAAATTGTTAATCCTCACAGCCTGCTGAGCAATGAAGATAAGCCAGGAGCCTACGAGGTGCACCTGTCGGTGAAGGATTACTGCTTTGCGCGGGAGGATCGCGTTATCGGCATGACCGTCATCCAGCTGCAGGCCATCGCCGACAGGGGCGGCTGTGCCGCCTGGTACCCCCTGCTCAGGAGCATCTCCGTGGATGAGACTGGCCTAACCATCCTTAGAATACTTTCTCAGAGGAACAATGATGAAGTTGCTAAAGAATTTGTAAGACTTAAAACAGAAACAAGATCTGCTGAAGAAACGGCCTAAGATTCTCAAGTAATGCAAGAATGTCACCGCCGAGAACATAAATCCAACGCTGTTGTCTGACTAGTGCATGCATGTGCAAATCTGTGGGAATGTTTAACTATGTTTTCAGTGTTTGCCAGTACTTATGTACTATATTTGCAAGGTATGTCAAGGAGCTGTATATCTTTTATACATATTTTGGTCTTTGGTAAAGTAATTGTTCCAATGAAGTGCCAAAACTAAGATTAAGAGTAAATGTTCCATCATCTCTTTTTAAATGTTGATTTCACCTCATCACAATTTCATTATTGTTTAACATTTATTAATAAGTAAGTAGCTTTTTTAATTGATAATAGGTTATCGCTGTTATACTGTGTTGCTTATTCTAAATTAAGTTACATCCCTTCCTCTTCTTTTAAAAATGAGGTGTACCTAGTTTTCTTCAAACTCTCATGTTATGCAAGCCTCATTTTAGGTGTCTTACTGATGACTTTTTCTATCATTACTACAGATGCAGTTACTTATAGAAAGTGTTTGTAATTTTATAATTACCAATATAAAGTAATGATTTTTGCATAAAAACTGAAAAGGATGGAAATATTTTATGCTAATCTCTTTTTCCAACCTTTCATAAATATCACTGTGAAGAAATGCTGTTAAAGCAGGTTCTCAAGAAGCTGTGCTTATCAGAGTTTGTTACTGATGTTTGATATCTTGAGATAACTTTGTTCTTCAAAACTGCCACGGTAATATCATATTTGTATTAAAAGAGTAAGTCAGTATCTGTAGAAACAGGTTGCTGTACAGTACAGTATATGTGCTTTTAAAAAGTGATTTTTTAAATGATATGGTACTGTACAAGGGGTAGTAGTTTGGAATATGTAATGCCAGTTTGTGGTTTGTTTCTAGAAATTGTTTATGAGAAGAAAAGATGCTGTTAGCATTTTCACTCAGAGTTATTAACGTTGCTTTACATACTTAGCTGTAACATCAGTTAAGTGCTTTATTTCTTTAATTTTTTTTAGAAAAGTTCAACAGTTTGTACTTATGCAACATTACTATGTATTGCACTAAAGCAAACTCTGTGTCCTGTAAATATATTTAGTGAGGAATTGTAAAATAAAGTATGCAGAAACTGCTTTCCAGTTTTGTCATTTGATATTATTTATGTAACTCTTGGTTTTATGTGCATGTGAAGCCCATGGAGTGGGCTTACTATATAGCTTTATAATATATTAAAATATGATTTGCACTGTCTGGAATCTGGCTGTTTTGTAAGTGTAAAATTTGATATATCAGTGTCCCAAAAAATATAATTAATTAGGTAGGTGTATATCTATATGTACACACACATATAAAAAAATGTTGTGTAATGCTACACATTTGTCATTGGTTTTGGTCACAAGTGTTTCTCATTACACACAGGTTGGAGTTTTCAGGTTTGCTTAGGGAAAAGTAGTTAAGGGAAAGGAGGGCACATAGTTTGTATGCTGATGTCAGCCTTCTAAAAATGTAACACATCACATGCATAAACCAGATTCTTTCCAGGAGATATTGGTTAGATGTTTAGACGAGATTTTAAGGTGTTTAAACATCCTCAAACTTCTTCCTTGAATACTAAAAATTAGATTTGTCTTAAGTATATTTGGACATTTAGAGAAGTTATGCACAGCCTTTAGAGTGTTAAGAATACCCTTAAGATCACAGATTCCAAATTGTATTTCTGCCAGCTCAAAGTGTCAACAGTAGGCACAAACTCTGTTTACAATTAACAAGATTTGATGTAAGAAAATATCAGCAGACTCCGTTTCAAATACAAAAGGAGAATAATCAAGAGATTAGGTGGTCCCTGGTACAGAACAATATTGTGGACAAAATGCAAAAAGAATTCCTGAATATATCATTTGTGGCTCTGTGAATTAAACCAGAAAGGCTGGAGTAAACAGCTTCTGAGTTTTTTTACCTGGAGCACTTTCATCATATTTTTCTGTGGTTGTTTATTCTACTGTAAAATGGCACACATTTTAGTGCATAATGTAATCACTACCCACTTAACTGTTTATCCCTGAGACTGGGGATAAAGGAATAACAATGAAATCAGTCAATTACTGCTTGTAGTGGTCTCCCTCAGCTGCACACAGCAGAAGCAATCAGGCAAGCTGGTAAAACGATCCCTTATAATCCACAGCTTTACACAGTACACTTCAGTGTTTCACTGCTTCTGACAGAGAAATATTTAGAGATCAAAAGTTGTCATGTGGAAGATAAGAGGAAAAAGCATTAACTCTACAGCAGAGGACTGCTTTAAACCTTGTTATGACTCAAAATGCAAGTAAATGCGATAGAGTAGCACAAGCAGTTGGACCTCACATATTTCATGAAGTCAAAACGATTGACATGGGAGAGTTTTCAGTGCTGCTTTAAAAGCTGTTATAATCTCTTTTAGGAAAGTAAATATCCCATTTAAAAAAAAATCAACTTGTGAGAATTTTCTTAATTCATCTGAGCTAAACTAAGCAAACTGATAGCTGTTCCTGCAGCTTCACTTCTCAGCAACAACTGATGCAACCAAAATCCTAAATAGAATTCCCTTTCCATTGGTTAGTTAAGATAGCAAATATACATATATGCTCTTAGAAAATAAAGGAGAAAAAAAGACAGCAGAGAACAGCAAGATTAATTTAAGAACAAATTTTCCATTCTCCAAGGAACAGTTACTACATGGAAACCATTTGATGCGCACCTGAAAAGATACATTCAGAGAAGTCTGTCATATGAAAGCCTTTCAAGTCAACCTGTACACTCAGAACTGACAGTTTTACATAAAACTGTTCAATAAAGACTGAGAAAGATTTTTGCCCTTTTTATTTTGTTTGCCAGGAGGTTAAAATGTAAGAGCCAAATATAGAAACTGAATTAAATTTTCCTCAAAGCAATTTTTAGCTAATATCTGACAAAAGGAGGGAAGTAGTAATGTATGAATTAAAATCACATAACAAACTAAAACTAGCAGCCATTCTGAATCTCAAACACACTACTTAAAATAATGTTTTTTTCCTAATGCCACATTGAGATGACACCTGAATTAAGAACACGGTGCTGGAACTAGACTTTCCTTTGCATATGGACACTGAACCCAGGAAACTGCTAAAATACCAAAGGGAACATCTGTGAGATGGAGCTGGACGTGCACAGTTCTTCATACATTTTATGTCTTCTGGAGACTTAAAATTGCATCGAAATAATCAGCTCATGGGTGTTGGGCTATCACCAGGAGGCTCAACCAGTCCCAGCAACAAAATATGAAACATTTTTTCACACCACTTTGTCTGTATCCTGAAAGAACCAAGAGACTTTTCTTGAAGAATTCCTGGCATGTGCAAATGCCACCATTTGGCTTAGGTAGACATGACTCTAGTGATTTACTTAAGAAGCTTACAGAAAAGAATAATAATAATAGACCAATAATTTCCATTGTTTTTCCTCCATTTGTTTTATTAGTTTTCATTTATATTCTCATGCTAGTGACTGTAGAAATCAAATTTGTAGACAAATACTGAAAACAGAAGAATAATTTACCATTACTGTATTAGTCTGAATTAAATACACATTTCTCACAAATCCCTTGAAATTTAAAGACCTGAACAAATATGGGGAGAATACTAAGTTATCATATTAAATTAAATTCAGCTAGCAGACATAAAATCAACATAAATGGATTCAATGTTATTTGTAAAATACAGCTGAGCAAGTGTTGGAAAGCATTCAGTTGTTTACGCATGCTTATTTTGATGGTATTCTCACATCACTTTGCATTTTGGCACCAGATTTGTGTGATTGACTTGTACTATGAAAAATTCATAGAAATAAATCTTCAGGAGAAAAATTCTATATTTTTTTTAAAGAAATTATAATCAAGACCTGATACAAACACTAGACTGAGACTAATAAGCAGAACTGGGATATTCTAAAACATGTCACTAAGTATTGGCAGAGAGAAAGAAAAATTACAGTTTGTGTCTGGAAAATATCTTTCTCCTGGGTGTTCTATGCTGAATGAATGCACACACACACTACAGAGTATAAATGCATTTCTAAATAATGAATCTATAAAAGCTAAATTGAAGATAAACCCAACAGGCAACCAAGTGAACAAAAGTATCTTTTCAAACAGTCTGTAGCTGACAGCTTACCTAAACAAACTTCCTAAATGACTCAGCCTATGCCCATTTCATTGTAAGAATTCAGGTTCATATTTCAAAGACTCCAGCAATTACAGCTGAAAGCCTTCACTATCAATTTAGCACAATGAATTATTCACTGCAGAATATGAAATAACAAGTGGGCATACTCTACACTTCGTAGTGAAAGCCATTGAACATCATAGATGAATTTTCAACTAAATAAATACAAGATAATCAGAAAAGTTAATCCAAGAAAGTGAAGTCTGCTCTTTAATATTTTTCTGTTATTTCTACACACTACAGGTCCCAGGCTCCAACCTGCATTGCCTTGGGGTCTCCCATAAGTTAACACCCATTTCTCTAGGGGTTTTTGAGCAGTAGTAGGAATTCCAAGCAAAGAGGACAAACCAGAGAGCAGCTCAGGTCACAGAACAGCTTCCTGAGCTGTTCCCAGCTCTGCTCTGTAAACTGGACACACACTGTTGTTTGACCAAATACACCAAGGAAAAAAACAAACCTACACTGGGGTAAGCACAAGTGGAGCTGTAACAGACCAGACTCACAAAAATCAGAGATCTCCATCTTCACTTGCCCAAGATACACAAGAGCTGCCAACAATTACTGAGTCAGCTCTAACTTGCATTCCATTCAGGTCTAAGAGGGCCTACACATTTTGTTCAATCATGTTTACCCATCTCAGCAAGAGGATTTTTCTTGCCAGTGACAGCACTGCCTGCAATGTGAGTTAAGCCTCCAGGCCTGAGGTCATGACAGCGAGAAAACAAATGTCAATTACTGACTAGCAGAAACAAAAACTGAAAAGGAATTGTGAAAATATGCAGTTTACAATAGAACACTAATGGAAAACTACAGCAGAGTGAATCCATTCCCCTCCTCTAGATAACAGCCCCTGTATGGTGCCTGCTAAATGGACTTTAACCTACAACACGTGGCAGGGCTTTGTCCATAGAAACCATCCAGTGTTTCTAGGCATTACACAGCAGTCAGACACAAAAAGCACTTCACAAGCAAATTGGATACCCAGAATGGCTGGACTAGATAGGAATATACTCAGAGAAAAAGATGAAGAGGAAAAAAATGAGGAATGGATGTGGGAAAGGGTTGACAGGCAGTGTGGATTCAGACTGCATTCCTTAACTCCTGGCAGAACCAGAAAAGGCTCTGTGATACCAACATGACACAGAAAGGTAGACTCGTCTGTATTTTTATCATGTTCTAGTCTAGCTCAAGAGTTACTTCTGTTGACTTTGATTTCAGTAGAGGTACAAGACAGAATTTGATCCCTGAGAGGGTCTCCCCCCTCTTTTTGTACTAAGTGGAGTGTGAATAAATGTGCTCTGCATGTCACTACCCTCTGTTACAAGAAGATAAATGTATTCCCAGCTCAGGAGCCACCATAAACGAGTTCAAGCTACAGAGCCTGCAGATATTATTTCCCTGAATAATAAATATCCAAGACACAACAACATCAATGAGGTGGAATATTCTCTTGAGAAGCTTGAGAAACAACAGCAATTTGGATCTAATGATGCATCAATGTATCAACATGTGAATTTGTACCCAGGAGACAATAATGAATCAACATGCCCTTAAAACACTATCTGCTTTTCCTGTGTAATTTGCAGAGGAACTCCTGTGCCAGACTGAGCTTCCTCAGCACAGTGTCCACTATGAAATTAGGTCAAGCCCTTCATTCTCCCCTGCTCAGCAGCAGAGACAAAGCATTGCAGTAACTACTGAAGTGAGCTGGAGTCAGTAGCAGCAGTCAACTTAACTCCTACCAAATATGCTCTGTGATGTTCGACAGTCCATATGATCACAGCACATCTTTCCTTTACTGTAGAAAATTTAATTTCTGATCAGGGAGAAATTTCACAGCAGAAAAAAATAGAACCAAAGAATGTCGTTTACACTTAGCAATAACTTACTATACTTACTAGATGGAAACAATGATGAGTGTAACTCTGAGTATATATCCTTCTCTGTCAGAAGGAAATAAACAAAACTTATACACAAAAATCATTGCATGAATTGAATCTCTCTAAAATAATAGAAATAATAAAAATATTAACATAGAAAAATACTCATAAACAGCTTGCAATTTTGGCAAATGTTTTTATTTAGACTGGCTGGCTAAATAATCTGTGAGAAGGGGTTAAATCTTTGTCAAGCACTCCAAGTGAGATATTGAGGCTAGTGCCAGCTAAGAGAGTTCTCTCTGGCTGGATGCAATGCCTAGAATCAGCTTTTGGAAACACAGACCAGGTTTAAAATGCAGCATGTAAGACATTGCTAATGGAAACAAACACAGTCAACTGGAATACTTAGAGAATAGCATCTGCTTTAGTGCAGAGAGCAAAGTGAACACAGAGGAGAAAACAATTTGCCAGACAGAGGAGCAAAGTCTGGAACAGTATTATTACTTACAGCAGCAGCTTGTATCTGGATGACAGCATTAAATAAAATATTGCTGAAAAAGAGATACCTAAAAACCAAAACAAAAGACATTGCAGTAAAAGAGAAGGAAGGGCAGAGTTGAAAGAAAAGGGCCCATGTAACAAAGACTGTTATTCTAAATCAGACCTGCCACCTAGAGAGTCCTTTGAGTCCACTACACTGTAAATTATTTAGACAGACTGATTGAGGATAATTAGCACACATCTATATACCAAGGTGACTGTGAATGACAATAAGAAAGAAACAAAGGAAAAAAACAAAAAACCTCTTCAGACCATCCTCAGCAGGAGTTATAGCAGGAGGAATAAAGTTCTAGATTCATGTTGAAATTCCATTATAAGAACACTTTCAGTATATCTTTAGCCAATAAATAATAGGCAAGCAGTGCAAGAGACTTTTCCCATTCTTTCTGCCCACACCCCAAGCTCATAAAAGGTTTGCTATCAGAAGACCTTTGTAAAAATTAAAAATGGCTTCTGAACTCATCAGTAACACAGCACAGCAACTTCTACTACATAAAACTATAGTCATACAATACTACAATACCTGGAAAAAAAACAAAAAAAAACCAACTTAAATTACAGGGACATACACAGCCCCCCCAAAACTATTCATTTGAGTTGACTCTGCCCAGTCAGAGGTAAAAGCAAAGAGTGAGTGAGGAGGCTGCAGGGGGCACCTGGTCACAGCTTCCATGGTGCTTTGAGCTTATGTGATTTACCCACAATCATAATCCTCTGAGGCAAGCAATGTCCCATCATTCACACACAGAAAGAGGGAATCAGATTAAATTTTTTGTTTAAATTATAAACGGCAAACAACAACATCAGAATTGAAATTCAGGCAGCCTTAGATTCCAAATTTATGCTCTAAGCATTGCACCTTATTTTTCACCCAAAGAACAACATGGGGGATTGTCACTATCTCTGTCTACAATTATGGGTGTTTACTGGCTGATATTATTTAATTACTTTATTGACCAAGTAGGAAGACTTCAATGAACTTTTCAAGCAAACCTCCCCTCTGATAATTGTTGATAAGTAAAAAAAACCCCGTGAATAAGCTGACTCCTTGAAGTTTCTAGAGCAACATACCAATAAGAAAAGTGAATCCATTTTCACTGTGAAGGTATCAATATTCAAAGGCAAATAAATCATTAATTTACAATTTGAAATTCATCATGGATGAATATTTCATAAGGTTCCTTCACCTATATATCAAATATATATATATCCAAACAAGTCAAAAACCACAATCTTTAGGAGATCTAAAGTTCTTCAATTGACTACAACTATATCATGCAACTAACAGATCTCAAATCAAATTCCTGTTAGTCCTTTCTGTGGAATATAGCAACATGTAAATGTAGTAAATATAGCTTCTGGGCTACTCATTACAATGGGAACAAAAGCATGAGGCACTTGGGAGCACTGTTGGCACAGTCCACTCTGAAGTGGACCTTAAATGTACAGCTCAGCCTGGGGGCTCATAGGCAGCCCCTAATGGGGAAAAAAAGTCAGAAACAGACAAATTCACTAGAAAAGCAAAGCCTGAAGCTCTTTGTCTCAGTCCAGAACCTTCTACAATTACCACCTTTACCCAGCACCACTCTGCTAAGATGTGATGCCATACACCCACAGACAATAATCAGCAATAAAATTTGCTTTTCTATCAACTGGCAAAGCTGCCAGGATTGATAAGCAATAGCAGGAATCAGGCCTTGGCATTGTTTGAAGCCATGTAGATGAATTCTCCTTTTTACTGATTTTCCTGTTGATTTAGTCCATATTGTCCAGTCCATCTCTTTCTTTTCACTATTAATCAGAAAGGTATTAACAGCACTTCTGAGACTTCACCATTAAAAGCAGGCATCCTTTACATTTTCTGAAGCACTAATTTTTTAATTAAACGTGAAAATACATCACATCATCTGTAAATATTTTAATTTTTCTCACACAGCATGGAGAGAAACAACCTTTTTTTGAAAGATATAACTCAATAATTTTATACCCATTCTCAGCTAAAAATGGAAGAGCTACCACTGGAACTAAAAGATGTTGCATGCACCATCACCATCAATAATTCCTCCAAGACAATTAGCAATGCTTTGTCCTAAACTCTGAATAACAAGATTACAAGTGCACAGCCTCACTAAGCCATTACAAAATAACTTACATGTAATAAACTTTAATGTATTTTTAAAAAGTCAATCTATGCAGATGCCACAATGTTTTTTAAGCTTTTAACGTACTCTTTCAAAATTCTACAATTGCACAGCTCTACAATGATTCTCTGGCTGTTTTAGAGGCATCTAGCTGAAAGAGCACTCAGCAAAAATGAAATCTCATGACACTGTAGGAACCAGGAGTTGTTCCCTTGATACAAAAGAGTTCACAAATAAATTACAGAATAATACAAAAATATCTGAGATTTTAGATCATTGTCTGGTATTACTTTATTTCACCAAATTCTAATACTTCTATATTTGCCATCACTAGGTATCAAAAAGAAAACATTCAATTACCCCAAAAGGATGAATACTCTCCAAAATTCGTGGAACTATTTAAATTCATTAAGAAAGAAGCGCAAATTGGCATCCAAATGTAAAATTAAAAACTGCCAAGATTTTAATTCAGATTTAACACGCTGCCTGACCCGTGATTATACTGAACTTCAAATTAAGTTGCAAAGAGCTGTGTATAATATTTTCGTCTAGAAAAAAAAAAAAAAAAGCAAGGCAGAAAGAATCATATGCCTATATTTGTGGTTTAGTGTGGCTTTTGATTTGTGGCTTTTGGGGTGGGGGGGATTTTTATTTATTTTAGCATTTAACATATAGAACAACAAATAGCATATCGGGTACAGCTATTCTTTGCATAGGCCAGCTATGATTTGTAGAAATGCAACCAGGAGTAGATATTTTTGTTGAAAAGGGATTCCCAAAGCAGAAAAGGCCCAGCAGAAGGAGGGCGCAGGGACTGGTGTCACAGCAGCCCAGCAATCAGCCCTGCAGGCCCCCAGTGGCACCGTCAGCTCTGCGGGGTCATTCTCACTGCCCAGCCCAGAAACTCAGGGGGCTTCACTTCTCATCAATGCAAACAGAACCATGATGCTGCTAAAAATTCTTTGGGAACATAAAACCCAGAGAACTCGGGGCCATTTGGAAATATCACTGAGCATTTTCACACAATCACAGGGATTTGATAAATCTGTGTCAGTGCTCGAACTGGAATAATAGAGCCTGCAAGTCTTACTAGCCTGAACTCTTCCCAATGCAATTTTGTGTTTCTTAATGTAAGAAAACCAAGTGGAAACCAGTCTCCCCTAAGTCCAACTGAGACATTTTTTATTGTTAATCTTGACTTTTTCCAGTAATTAAATTGTAATGAAATATTAAACATGATATGGTAAAGATGATCTATGAGTTTTGGAAAGTGGGAGGCAAGTCTGCTGGACACTGAGGACTCAAGGCAATTCTTTTCATTAAAAATAAATAATTTTTAGTTATTACCCAGGAGGTGCTCTTACATTATGAATTAAACTTCACAGAAAATTACTTAGATTAAAAATAAGATTTCTTCAATCATTGCTGAAGTAATGAATTCCCATTGGATGATCCTGGGATAGCAGAATAAATATGTATGAAAAAGAAGCAAAGGCTGCACTCTGCCAAGGTTATTCTGTCAGCTGGCAAGAGTTACACAGCACAAAAAAAAATCTTTTCAAAAATTAGGTGCATTTGAACTCTAGCTTTAACTATTGAAGCAGTAAACTTCTGCACTTGAAAAACTGACATAAGTACTATTTAAGTAGTTTGGCTTTTTTCACAAAATATATCTGAAACATAACTTGTCTTTACATGAAGTGGGTTAATTCCATTTGAAGAAGGCTGCATGTATCATGTGGTGTCTGGGTACAGATTTGTAGATTAAAAACTTGGAGAAGAAATAAACAAATTTCAAGTAGTGGTCAATCCAAGGACTTAAGAAAGAAAAAAGACCAAGGAAGAAAGTTCAGTTTGGAGCTTGTCAGTAAAGTTATATACAAAACACATTCATTAAAGATTACTATAAACATAGGATTATTTCCAACTGTATTTAATTATTTAGTATAAAGCTAGCTTTAAAGTCTTGACTATCCCCCAATTTCTTCTCTAAACAATAATTCAGACTAACTACTCAGGGATACTGTTCTACTGTTCCAAAATATGCTCAAGAACAACCCTGAAGGAACTCTGCATCTGTCTGAAAAGGAGTATTTCTCACAAAAAAAAAAAAAAAAAAAAAAAAAAAAACACAACAAAACAACACTCTGTTTGGAATGTGTTTGTATTACACTGAATTGTTTGTATTATACTATATCTCTCATTCAAAAACTCGTTAATTATGAAGAGTCAGAAACACAGTGAGATGGCTCCTACCAGACACACAAATCATAAATCTGACAAATCTCATTTGATGGTGATGAAGGTGACAAGTGCCAGACTCCATTGCTGGATCTCCTGCACTCCCAGCTGCTCCTGCAGTTTGGCCAGCACAGGGGAGCCCCAAGAGCTGAGCCTGCCACAGATAACCCCAGAGCAATTAAAACAGGCGTTCTGGATACGCTCCTGAACACCCTTTGGACTCGAAAAACCAAAATCACCACCACCTGAACACAGAAAAATACATTCTGGAAACAAAAGAGAAACTCATACAATGTTCTAGGAAGCAAAGAGAAAAAAACCAAAATTATCAGAAACATATGAAAAAAGTAAAAAGGAAAAAACCCAAGCACTCTCATTACCTTGACTGACATTTAATAATTCTGATTATTTTAATATATTTTAACATATATTTAATATTTAATAAGTTACTTGTTCATATATAGATACTTGCTAAATTTGTTACTAGATTCTAACAATACTAACTCAAAAGGGAAAAAAACCAATTATCAACCTATAATATTGAAATGGGCAACTCTTCTTCAAATTAGATATGAAATAGCACAGGCTCTAAATATAGAGTGATTTTTTTTTCTTCAGTAAATATTACATTTAATTAATATTACTATAGAAAACCATGTTATAATTTCCCTGACCCTCTCTAAATATGCATGAGCACAAACACTTTCTTCCTAATTATTTAGAGAATACCTAATCCACACATCAACCACTATAGCCTCCAACCAAAAGGTCCTCCTTTTGTTGGATTTTAGCTTTGTAAAAAAGCCAATTTATCATTTCTTCTTCTCAGCTCAGCTGCCATTAAGTCACGCATCAGTTTCCTTTAATTACAACAACACAGCATTCCCATGTTTTCACAAGGGTTTTAAATTCTGCCTCAGCTGTGCTACAGCACTTTACATACCCTTAAAAACTATAAATGAGGCAATACAGACTGTCAGTCTCACAAGTAATTGCAGATGCCATCCTGCTAACAGCTGGAATCAAGAGTTCAGCAGTGCTACCCAAGCCCCTGCCTACACCAGGAAACACATCCAACAATCATCTCACCACTGCTGACACGATTCCCCTCCAATGAGCCTGAGATCAATGCCTACATTCTGCATTTCCAGCCATGAAGCAGGCATATATGAAGGGTTATTTTGCAGGCATGCTCTGAATTCCTGCTTCCCAGAACAGATTTCACTGAGAAACATTCATACAAAACACAAACACAGCAGAATCAAGACACTCATCTCACAATTCTTGCACCTGTAACAGGCAAATGTGGAAAGGAAGGGACATTTATAGGTGAAGTTTACAGGCTACAACCAAGCTGAAAAACCACCACCTGAGGAAGTCTTTTTTTTTTTTTAGCACCACTGAGAGGTTGCTCTGAAACTGCATGGCAAATCTCTGAGGAGCACAGAGAAGCTCCTGTGCTCAGATACTCAATGTTCACAGCAATTTCTTAGTGAAGGTTGACTGGATGTCACTATCTCCATCTGGTAAGGGAAAACATCATACTAACAGAATTTCTTTTTTATACACAAGGCCTGACCTATTGCTAGTGATGTTTAATTTAATCTTTTTTCAATAAGCCTTTTTTCACTTGTATTTCGTTTGTCTGCTTTTAAACTCTTCACACCAAGAAAAACCTTTGCCAAAATAAACATTTTCAAAATAAAGAAAGGAAACATTTAGGAAATTCAGGTCATTTTTTTAAAACCAAAGACACTGATTTGTTCATCAAGTAGAAGACAGAAAAGTGATACTGGAAAGAAAAGACTGTCACCTTTCTTTTCTTCTGTTTACTGACCCAGGGTACAATGAATGGTGTTCAATTAAAACCACAGAATGAAGGATGCCTTTCTGGAAGTGCTAAAAGCATTGAGGAGAAGTTCTGCAAAGTCAAATTCTCCATAGTGGAAGCTTTAGAGAGAACAACAGTTATTTATAGACAAAAATTGATCCAAAAAGGTGGATCAGCATCTGGCACAGAGCTTGGGGTCATATAAGAAACCAACTCTTTTATTCAGGTTTCCTATAACAAAACTACAACCTTGCCATCACAAACTTCTTTCCTGGTTGCTGGTCACACTGTCAGACTATTTCTAGACATCCAACACTTACCAAGACCTGATCCTTCCCTATTCTGAACTCTAAGAGCAGTATAAAAAAGGTGTAAGAGAATCACTTAAATTTCTGCAACTCTTTTGTACTCTCCTGTGCTGGTATGGATAACTGCTTTGGCCCAAAGCAGCAGGGAATTATATCCTCTCCCCAATGATGTCAAAAGACAAAGGTGACCTTCCAATCTGGACTTCAGCCGCCACCTGTCAGCAAACCTGTTCAGAGGCATCTCCTGCTTGCTGCATTTTGAACAAGTTCTCTTACCCTGCACTGTGCAGATAGAACTTTCTCTTTCCACAGACTCAAGGGATGTTGCCTCCTTTTTGAAAGTGCCCCTGGCAGAGTTTCATGAGCCTGTGAGGCAAATGCCTTCACCAGAGAACAGCTCCTCAGGCCGAGCCAAGATCAGCAGTCCTGGTTATCAGCAGGTAAACTGGGTGCACCCTTCAGGTGAAAACATGGAGCACTCCAATTACTGCCAGGGACCGTAATTCACATTCTGCCCACAATAATATTGTTTGAAAGACAACAGAAACCTGAGTTCAAATAATTAAAGCATTAATTATTAATTAATGAAGATTAAACAATCTCCTATAGGTTTCAAAGCAATGATCTTTGTCTGACTGAACCAATTCCAAGACATTTTTCAGCTGCCTGTCCTTGATTGTCTTCCTATGTGTGGCTGAAGTTTCCCATCAGAAAACAGAATGAATTTCAGCCCTGAGATTAAAACACATTTTGAGACTGGGATTTCACATTACAAATGCTTCACTCTGAATGCTGTTGTGGAGTTTCTAGCTGGGAAAAGAAGCGACTGTGTGATTGAGGAGAGAAAGCGGGGGCATCTTGTTTTCAATGAGTCACTCAGATCCATTTTGAGTTCATACAATCCAGTCTTATCTTTTCATAACCTGTCCCATACCACTTCAGAACAGTCCTGAAATGTGGCACAAAGCTTCTAGATTCAATCAACCACCAGAAACTGAATGTGCAGTCACTGCCTTAGCTTCCTATCCTCAAGGAGCCACTATTTCAGGAAAATTAGGACATCCTCCTCTGCAGCACTGTAGAAACACTGTGCAGTTATAAACAAGGTAATAATGTAGAGATGATTGAGTTGGACACCATTGAGGAGATTAGTGCTGGTGACAAAAGTAATATGCAGAAAATACTGCTGTGTTGCAACACAAAATCCCTGCAAAAAGCAAGCTATATGCTGGCACACCAATGAAAAAGCACTCACAAACAGCACTTAGGACTGGCTTTTTATGATGCTGAACAATAACATAATTCGATTTCATTACCATTCATTGCTGTGTAATCACCCTAATTTTTACAGAAGGTCTGGGGATGAACAGAAGACATACTCACATTATCTGACTCAGCTCCCCCTCAGTTTCTGATACCTTTCTCTCTTTTAAGCCCTAAAAACAGCTCCAGTCATTAACTGCCCAGACAATTTGTCACTGCTGTGACAATAAACAATTCTTATCCTCCACAGACCCAGTTTGCTGTGGTAACATTCATTTGCAGAAGGAGAATTTCTGAACTGCAGCAATCTGAAAATCTCCCAAGAAAAGACACCTGCAAATCTTCCAAGGTTTATGATTCTCCTTGATGAAAGAGTGGCTCAGGAACACAGCAGGATGAGCCATCCTGAGCCTTTCGAGATGTCTCATTACAATGTTTTAGATCTCAAGGACATGCAAAACTTATGCAAGAAATTTTATTGTGCATTTTCCAATTCTAAATAAGAGAACACACACAGGGGAGGGGAATAAAAAGGGAAGAAGATCAAGAACTGAATTGTGGTAGATGTAGTTCCAAGGCCTGAACCTCTGAGTCAAGGCAAATAAAAGCTGGATTCAGCTGGATGCAGGAATCTATTATTGAAGATACCATCAACAAATTTGCTTTACAATTAGATCCCACAGGGAAGTCGAAGACTGGGAGTTTAGGACTGTTTGTGCTTTATATAATTCAATTTATGATGTAACCAATCCTGGCAAATATTTGCCATTAGAGATTATATTAGCTGTTCTAGAAGTCACATAATAGAACCACTTCTTAATTAGGTTCACTACAACTTATGAATTTCACTATCATTTGATATTCTTGAAGTTTGCCCACAAAGAATTTAAGCATCAGGAAATGCCACCTGCTTGGAAAGACCCAGAATATACAGCATCACTTTTTTTCCTCTTCTCCTTTCTTTCAATTTAATTTTACGTGATTAATCAGATGCATGATTCCCAGCTTTCTACAAATTGCAAAGCAAAGGCATTGCTATCATAAAAAGCTACTTTTGCATAATCAGATAAGATTTAGCATGCCATTCATCTTCATTATACAGCTGATAAGCAATTCCCAAGTTGCATGGTTTACTTCTCCTGCATGGTGATTGGCTATTATGAAAATAAACATGTTTTGGAGCATCCCAATATGTCGATATAAATAAACAAGAGTTGAAATATAGAAAGGGTGGTATATAACTATTTAAGCACAGTATGTACCCTGGAAGGATATATATGTCAGAAGCAGCAGAAGTTTTCCCTTTTTTTCCCCCAAATATACCTTTATTTGAACTTCCCCTTACTTATACCCAGAGCAGTTCATCTGACTAATGTGCATTTCAGAAGATGAAATGTGCAGCCAAACTTCACACACTTTCTGGAAAGATGTGGGGAAAAAAAAACCAAAAACTTTTGGTTTCAGTGTATTAGCATTGAGGAATTAATATTTTTCTCTCAGCTCACACAATACTGAATTACAAGATGCTCCTGCTCAAAACTCTTCCCTCACAGGACCTGTGAACATTTATTTCATCTCTCCAGAGACCTGTTACAACCTCCCCAAGTCTTCCTTCCTGAGCTTTATTCTTCTGCAAACTTTGGAATTTAGCCTGAGGAGCTAGACAAATTTGGATGCTCTCACTCTTTTCTCAGTGGCTTTGTGCCTGTAAGTATGTGCTCCAGATAGAGGTTATTTTTAACCTCAATTAGTTTGCTGTATTAGCACAAACAAGGATGTGACATAAGGTTGGATAAGCAGACAAGTGCAGGGAAAATTCATAAACTAGTATTGCTCAAAATAAATGAAGAAAAAAGAAAATATGAGGAGGGTGGTTACACATACACACTTCATCCACTTATCCTGTCACTCTCCTGCAATACCTTTCTTCCTTCCCAGGGTAATTTTCTGATCCAGTCTCTGGCTCAGGGATTAACAAAAGGATCATTAGGCTGCACAAGTACAGGTGAACACAGAGCAGGATCTCCATGCACTTTAAACATCTGAACAGGTTTTCATCCTTCACTGATACCTCTACATCTTAACCAAGGGCTGTATGTATTTATCTGTATCTATGGCCAATGAGGAAATTAAATTTGCTTGCTAGAACACACATATATTCAGTTGTTAATTTTTCCTTTGTTTTCTTCCTTAATAGAAGTAGAGCCCATCAAATTTGCCAGACAGATCATTAGAATGAAATAACATACACGAGATTATTGCAAAATATTTTTTCCTTTCTTCCCACAGCAGCATTTATTCTGACACTGGCCTTGTGAATGATGGCAGATGTCTGGGGCCATGCAAGTCAGCTTCCTAAAGGAAGAGAAACCAGTGACATCAAGTCCAGGCGTAATTTAAGTGTAACTTGTTCTGTTTATGCAGAGTCTCAGTTCTAGGTTTGACAAAGAAATTACCAAATTGCCTCTGGGTGATCTCCTCCTTCAACAGCAAGGCCAACAGCAGTGGGCAGTGCTCAAAGAGCAGCTCTGCCTCAAGAACGGAATTTAATCAGAACCCTGGGCAGAGAGCGAACTCTCCTGCTGCTCTCACAGTCCCTCTCCAAAAGCCTTGTCACTCCAGTGAGCCTTGCATAACCAAGGCTCAGCGCAGCCCAGCACGTCCTCCCAGCACTGAACATATGCTCGTGGGCTAAGGAAAAATCCTGCTTGAGGACTGCTGTAACTCCCATCTGCTGACACCTACACTCCCCTGCTCCTCAGCACTGACAGAGACAGCCCCTACAGCTCAAGTCAGAGGCTTTGTTGTGCCAGACTTGCTGCAAACACAACCCACGCATGACAGCCAACCTCTCTAAACATTCACCCAGAGCACAGGAGCACCAGCAGCTACTCACCAACAACTTGCAGAATGAGGGCACTTTCACAAGGTTTGTATGGAGCAGCTCTTCAGATGTGTTTTTTTTCAAAGTGGGATTTTATGTCTCTAGATATCTAACACAACATCCATGGTAAAATTTCTGATTTGTGTGAAGTAATAATTTCCCTCATTTATTATGAGCTTGTCTGAAGAGGGGGGATATATTTATAGCAAAGATTACCAGCCAGTAGCTGAGCTGAAACCTTGGCAGGCATCCACTGAAGATGACAGTGATCCACTGAGCTATGTTAACAATGACAGGGCACAGGGGAAAGAAGTGACCACAAAGGCAGAAACACAGTTGAGGAACAAAGCTACTGGATTTTGCTAATCTGATTATACAAAACAGCCCATTATAATAATGGTCTCTATTACAAACTTTAAAAAGCATAAACATAAAACTATTTATTCATGATATGCCAATTCTAGTCAACTCTAGGTAGAGTCCAGAAGGAAAAATCCAAGATATTTCTATCTCTCTACAACTTTATGAAATGGATTTCGGAATTAAAAGCAATTCTGTTTAATACCCTAAAATAATCTGTAGACTAAATTGATCCCTGAAATCTGATCTGTGAATATGTTCATGTTTTCCACATGTGTTAAACAATGTTTAACATTGTGCAGTATTATGGAACTAGTAGAGAAAGAGGACAGCATTGAAAGGTGTAGCAGTCTGCTAACATATACAGCTTTAAAAACATGAGAGGCAGGGAACATTATCTTCCCAGACATTCCACCAACAATTAGAACTGTGCAGTAAAAACAGTAATGCAACACAGAAAGCAAGAAAATTCAGCATGTGATTTTCTAAATTCATTCATTGTTATGTTCATTCCATAAACATGTTACTAATTTATAACTTACTAACTGGAGTGCTATATGAGTCTCCAGTTACCAGTGATCCTGTATTCCAGTGGAAATACACAAATAACAAGGTCAAATAAAGAGATGGACTAGAATCATGAGCAGTATTGCTCCTGAACAAGTGACCTCAAGGTTTGAAGTTTTTCTAGATACAACTATATTAGAGTTCCCTTCATGGATAAAAATCCCATATCTACAGAAATACCAGGCTAAAGTAAAACAATTACATCTTAAACTGTTATTTGTCATACTTTGCTATAGAACACATGATCCCCATTATTGTTAAACTTATTAACTGGTATTTCCAGCTGGTTTAGATTCAAAGCATTCAAGCATGTAAAGCATGATCCATTGTCTTTTTACAGATTATTAAACAAAAAATATTTTAAGAGCCCTGCAAAAAAAAAATCCAAACTCAATTTATATTCAGGATTTGACTTTGAACAATTAAAATCTACATGACTAG
This sequence comes from Pyrgilauda ruficollis, assembly GCF_017590135.1. Classification (NCBI taxonomy): domain Eukaryota; kingdom Metazoa; phylum Chordata; class Aves; order Passeriformes; family Passeridae; genus Pyrgilauda; species Pyrgilauda ruficollis. The sequence goes on from NW_024522539.1 coordinate 12,094,733, forward strand.
TACTAAAATTTGGAACAGGAACATTAAAATAACAGCAATATGGTTAAACATTTCATTCAGTTGTGTTCACTCACTTTCTGTTTGAGACTCTTCCAAAGAAAACACCCATAGGTTTTACTGAACCAACCATATGACAGAAACAGGGACAGATGGAGAACGAGACTGTGGCAGTGCACTCACAGATGGAAGAGGTTGTAGACGATATAATAAAGATGTTTTACACCTCTCTGTATTTTCAGTAAACAGTGAAATAACATACCAAAAGGCTATCACTGCTGGTGGTAGAAGAGACAGTTCCTATTTGCAAAACCATGCTAAAATCTATACTTGAACCACTGCACATTAAAGCAGTTTTAATTTCTGAAACGTCCCCATTCCTGATTTCCAAAAGTTTTAATAACTACTAGGAACAGTGGCTTAATCTAAATCAATACCAGATGAATTAGGGGCAGACTCCCAGAAATTCTCTAACCTGATATCTCTCAAAGGTAGGAATGTCAACAGTACTGGCCAAAAAGTTAGACATTCCCAAGAAGTTACACAAAAAAAGAATTATCTATTTAAATGAAGAGATCATGTGATCCCACATGAGATGAATCAAAATGGTAAATTAGTTTATCTCAGCTATACAACAAAACTAAATATTTGCACCAGTTGTATATTCTAATGTAATATTTTTTTCTATGTCATTTTCCTAACCATACTCAAGATATTACTGGGAAACGTTATGAAGAAGTTCTCTCACAAAACATAATGGAGAAAAAATTAACAAGAGGCAATGTGACTCAAATTATGTTTACAGTAATTATTTTTTCCAGAAAAGATGTAGTTATTAATTTATTTCTTCATAAGAGAAAGAAGACCATTTATACAAATATGAACACTTAATAGTCTGAATACAGTGAAGCATTAATCTGGAAATTTTCATTAGCATTCATTCTAGGCACCTCAGCAATCTTGAAATTATGTAGTACCTTCGTTTTAAGGAAAAAAATATCTATTTGGCTTCCTAACTAAAAATACAAAAATTCTGTAACTTTGAACTAAGATTCACTAATCTTAATTAAACAAAGAGTTGTCATTTATACAGATATATTTAAATTTAAATTAAAGCAATGCTACTCAGGTTAATGACATAAATATATGATGCAAATCAATAGTACAAACTCTGTGGTGCTCTTAGTTTTTTCTCTAATAGAACAGAAGCTACCACCTGCTTGTACCTTTATCACAGAACAGTACCTGCTGCAACAGTAACAGCTTTTATGCTTCACCTTCCTCTAGAAGGGAATTGAGAGTTGCTGCAGTCTCTTGGCCAGCTTTTACCTTTACCCAGCTGCATTATTTAATATTTATTCTAATCCCTACCTCCTGTCCTTGATTGCATTGTCCTTTATCCATCAGGGATGAATGTCAGGTTTTAAATATTTACAGGTGTTTACACCAAGTGTCCTACTCTACTCAACGACCAGAGAAAAGTGAATCCTATCAACTCTGAACTACATTGGATTACAGGAGAGACCTCATATATTGTGCAAAACTCTGAGTATAATGCAAGAAAGAAATTATAGCATCTCAGGTGTCTTCCAATGGGGCTGCTGAGAGCCTTACATGATGGATATGTGCTACATGAAAAGCACAAAGGAGCCCAAAGATTGTCTTCCTCCCACAATTGTCAAAACCTTCTCCTTCCTCGTAAAATCTCAAAAATGTCAATAGCTATCTACTCCTACTCCTGTGAAATAAGGAGTAATATCTTAATAACATTCCTCATTAATACAAGTTTTTCTGTGGAAGAGCATCTCTGGATGGCCAAGTGCTTGTGGTGTATCATGATTTCACTTTGATATCAGATTTGATGAAACTTTAGCCCCAACTTTGGCTGTGCCTACATGCCCAAGCAGCAAGGACTAACAGCAGCAGATTTGCAGAGCAAACTCAAAGCCACTAAGGTCTCAACATCCCCAAAAAACACACTTCCTAGAACTTTACTTTGTATTTGTGCTGGTTTTGACTGGAATATAGTTAACTTCCTTCCCAGTGGCTCGTGTGGGGCTGTGCTTTGGATTTGTGCTGAACACAGGGCTGATTACACAGAGATGTTTTTGTTATTGCTCAGCAGGGCTCACTCAGAGCCAAGGCCCTTCCTGCTTTTCACAGGGCCACAGGAGGCTGTGAGGAGACACAGCCAGGACAGGTGACCCCACTGAGCACAGGGACTCCAGACCAGGTGACATCATGCCCACTATGTAAAGTGGGGGGAAGACAGACAGAAGAAGGACGGAAGGGATGGACAAGGGGTGGGCATTTGGAGCAATGCCCCTTGTCTTCCCAAGTCACCACTGCACGTGACAGCTGAAAACCTGCCTGCCCTGAAAAGCAGTGAATTAATGCCCTCTTTTGCTTTGCTTGTGCGCACAGCTTTGCCACTCCCTACTAAACTTTCCCATTCCCATTCCTTTATCTGAAGCCACTTATTTTCTAACATTCACTCTAGAGTTCTCTCTCTCAGTCTCACTGGGGGGGAGTGAGTGATCAGCTCTCCGGGCTTAGCTGCTGGCTGGGGTTAAGCCACAACAGCAGTTTAGTCCCATGGAACATCATACAAAATTATTAAAGTTTCAATTATGTTCAATTTCATGAGGTACAGCAAAGAATTGCAGTTTGGAATGATCAGGAGATTCATTTCAAAAGTATAACCCATCCAAATTAAAATTCTATCACAGGCATACCCTTCCAATTCTTATTTCAAAAAATCTAGGGTTCCCATTCTTTACACTCAAGATTTGCCTCTTGTAGAACTGGCATAATTAATAAAATTTCAGATTACCTTTCCTCTTCTTAAAACTTCTTGGCTAGCCAGTGGTGCTCAAGATCTGCTATAGTAAATAAAGTAGAATATTTATTTCAGTTGTTTCAGACATATTTTGTAAATCTCATTTGCTTTGCTTTAGGGAATGAAATACAAATAAAAGCCACTCTGTATTTTTTAGTGCAATTTACTAGTGGCAGTTAATTTTTGGTTCATGTATTCAGGTGCCTAAAGTTGTCCAAAACTGCCCAGCTTTTCATAAATTGAAATTGCAATCTGATACATGCAATTTTAATTTATTTATGCTGCACTGTTATACAGAATCACCTTCCCTCAAGATCAGAAATAAAATAAACATTAAACAACTGCAGTGACCCTACCACTCTGACAACCACTATAATATCAAGGGGGTTTGCTAAATGAGATTAATATCTACCCTATCCCTGTTAGTAGCACAGTAGATCCATCTTTTTGGAAAGATCAATATAACAAACCGAAAAACATACCACTGTGTGGGGGAGGTGCAGAGCATGGAAAGACTTGTTATTTCTCATTACATATTGAACAACCTATAACACAGAAAGCAATACGAACAAGCAAATGGATAAGTATGCCTTTGTTTTGTCCTCTAACTCTAGCCTCAAATAAAGCTGACTCACTTACAAACCTCCTTTCAGTATCATTTGTTCCAGAATTGTCTTCTCTGCCAGGCACTCTCTCTACAATAATCTCTCTTGATCAACTAGTGTAGCAGGTTTTTCCCACAATTGCAAATTATGTCCATGCTATGCAAATTAATTTTTTGTTATTTCTTATTCAAAAGACATAATCCCAGGAGAGAGATACTCACTGCTTTGATCACCAATAGAAATGGCAAGAATTAAGCTTTTCATTCGTCCTTTATAAAAATATTTGTCTTACAAATCTTTAAAAATCAAGATTTATTTTAAACTAAAATAGGATGCTATTCCTTGATTTATACTATGAAAGAAAGCAGTAACTAATTTTTGATAACAACAGACAGACTTAGATAATGCACAATTTGGATCATTAAAAGTAGCTAATAAAAATTCACAAATATTGATGAGCCAAGTGAAATACTGGAACCTTGATCAACTACTTTACTGAAAACTACACAATAATTCTTGAACTAAACAGGTGATTTTGTCAATAAGTAGTGTTGATGTCTATATGCTTTATAGAGCCTCCACAGCTCTAAAACATTCTGTAATCACATTTATTGCAACAGAATTTGACTGTTTAGGCCTAGACATCACGAACTATAATTTCCCAGCAGCTAATATTATGGAAAATTATATGTCATTTAGTAAGGCCTCACGTGACAGAGGGAACCAGTTCTGAAAGTAAAAGATAAATGTAATAAACATAATATTAAAATTTATTAGCAATTAGCAAATGAAAGCAATAGGCCATTCAAGATTAGAGGTACTCCAAGTTCTTCAGCTGAAGTGATGGAGCTTAAATACAGGTAATAAAGGTTAAAAGTAAAACCATCCCAATTGACATTTTACCTTCTACACCTGTTTGTACTACTGTGGAATAATCAAATACCAGTCTCTGAGCAGTCAAGTTTCTATGTGACAAGTAAAGAGCTTACTCCCATCTTCAATTTATTCCTCTTGCATAAAACAGCAGCTGTCTCTCAAGACTGAACTCAGAGCAGAAGCATTTGCAAGCACTTGGAAGCTAAAACTAATAACATCACATATATGTAATTGTTTAAGGGAACCAAATGTATTTTTCATGTTGCTACATGGCAAATGGATCAATTACCTCACCTCATGTGCCTTGTGAAACTGAAAACTGATCTTGCATCCTTCCAGGTCACACATCTCTTTATTTATGTCATATAATGTTCAGTACTTTGAATGATTTATAGGTAACAAGAGAGCTGCACTATGTTTTGCCAGACTAAAAGAGTTCAGAAAGCAGCAGCTCCTAAGCACTTTCCCATCCCTTTTATTGATGCACAGTAAATAAACTTTACCAAGACTTTAATGTAAAATTTCCAAATTAAACCAGTTATTGAGTTCTACACACTTTGAGTTCGCAAATTGAAAAGTCAAGACAAAATGTCTTCTAAATATTAGCTTTGTGGGCCACATATTGTTGGCAGAAAAACTATTTATTATGGTACCATTCCCTCCTAGTGTGAGGTGATTAACTGCAGATCAAATGTATTAACTATGCATCAGGAGTTAGCTACGACATTCATCTTATAATGCCACTCTGTTGATAGAACAACTTTTCCCATTACACTAAAAATTCCAATACTGCAATTAATGAACCTAGATAATGTTTAAAGTAAATAAGCCCTTTCACTATAATAGGAGGGAAAGTATTTACGTGTGGATGAGGCTTTTGTGCAATTCCTCCATGCAATTACTTCAGCCTGAAAACTACAATGTGAAACTCCCAAATTAAATACAATTAGTTATGTGGATTAACTTCACACCAAAGACACTTTAATACTCCCAGAAGACTACAATCCCCTCTCTTACTAGTATTCACATATTCTTATAAATCCTTTGAAGTAGATCATTCTGTCTTCCTCACCTGTGCTATGCACATTAATTCCTGCCACTAGAATATCTCTATTTCTCTTCTAATTCTGGGACTCATCTGAGTAGTGCTGTGGCTGTAAACCAGTTACTATTGGGTGCATGTAGGGAAGGACAAGGAGTAAAACAGTTCAGGGCCAGACACTCAACAGATGTAGAGCAGCTCAGCTCCTGCTAGGATACACATATTTCACAGACAGATGAGAACACCAAGGGTTAACCTTAAGTAGTAAGTCTCCTACCTCATCCAGTGCATAATCTCCTCACCAGTATGGGCACACAAAGACAGGGATATTATAAAACCACTACCATATGCTTCTGATTCAGGATGTAAAACACTCCAGGGCATGTCTGAAAGCAGATGGACCTCTGCAGAGATCATCTAAATCCATGGCACCCCAGGACACTCCAAGGATGGCACTGTACCAGGAGACTTTACCTCCTTGAAAACGTATGGAGCAAAAGAAGAGATCCAACAAAGTTCTCACCATGGCAGATCAGGCTACATTCCGTCACACAAAAAGGAATTGGTCACTTATATATGTGATAAACACTCGGATTTCAGATCTGGGGCAATAATAGCTAATTTCATGAAGCCATCAGATTACTATGCAATGGCAGTCAAAAAAAAGTAAATTGAGTCTTAGGCAGTGGTAAGAAAGAAACAAAGACCAAAACACCATTATGCATTTCATTGCAAAACATCTTGAACACCATCAACTTTGTGTCTCCCTGCCCTCAAAAAGAATAGAATAGAAAATACAAAGCATAGAGCAGACTGACAAAAATGAGCGAAGATACTAAATAGCTTTGTAACTCAAAGGCTCCTCAGCCAAGATTAAGAAAGAATTTTGATAGAAGTCTATAAAAGTCAAGGGTATAATGGAAAATAAAGCATATCAAATGACAGGCAGATGGCAGGTCACAAACAAAAAAAATGGGGTCCTTCACAATATTTAGGAATTACACTTAGGACTAAAACAACAGTGGACATGTTCTTCATTTATAGGAATTCCTTTTTGCTCAACATCTTGAGTAAATCTCAGAGAAAACCAAATCAAGTACAGCATGAGTGAGTACAACAGGGAATCATAAATCAGTAACATGAGGACTCCTTTAAAAATAGGTCAGGATACATTGCAATATTAATCCTTCTCTAAGTACAGGTTGCTTCATCTACATCCCGTTTTCTTATACTGCAAATGCTTTCAAGCATCATATTAGTGTCGAATCAGCTCAAACAGCACAGAGCTCTCAATCAGCACTGGAAGGTTTTCTCATTTTCCTAAACAATGGGGAAGGAGATGTACATGCACACTACATCAGGAGTTACCAATGAAGCAGAATAAATGGGTCACACAGTGTTTTTAAAAGTCTGTTACTGTGAAAATACATGCCCACTAATGGGATGTAAAAACCAGGTTCTCAGTAAGTAGGTCATGCAGCATTTTTATAGACATTAGAACATACACATGCATACTAATGGAATACAAAACTGGATTCTGTTAAAGTAAGAAGATTAGAGAGACCAAAAAAATCCTGTGACATGGATGGGTCTGAGGAGGTTGCTCTATTAGACAGCTGTATATATTTGTCAGGGATAATCTGTTTCCTGAAATATTTCTGTCTCTTTTCTTACAGTTGTTTGGAACAGCCTCTAGGGGAATTGTGCTTCTCTGTTAGCTCAGAGCAATAAAAAAATAGCTCACTTCTAAAACTGGATGTTAAAAAGTAATTCTGCCTCTAGAGAGCACTACCATAAGCAGTCCAAAGTTTGAGGAAAGGAAGCTAGAGGATGACAGAAACAAAACCAAGCATAGATATGTTTAAAGCTATCATTCATTCTCCAATAATTTTGTTGACAGACTAGACTTACATACAACAATAAAAACCACACTGAACTGGCATAATATATAACTATAATAAAACTACAGCAGTGTAATATAAAGGATGTAAAGCAACGTGACTTAAATACAAACACCTATCTTCTTTTATTTAGGAATACAAAATATTTATACTTAATGCTCATTTATTTGAGACCTACCAGACAAGTTCATCATTTCTACTCCTAAGATTGATTTGTCACAACAAAATCAAGACAGTTGAAGCAAAAGGTTTCTGACAAGTGAAAACACAACATCAATTTAAGCAGCACATTATACATCTCAGAAGTGAAAATGCATTGATCTGACTAGTTACAACTTTACATACCAGAGAAAGTCTGCACTGGGCTTTAACTACTCCAGAACCCAAGCACATTCACAGTTTCAGTGTGGATTCAACTGTTAAGTATCTTGGGCTTGCAGAAGGAATTACTTTTTTGAAAAATAGAAAGTAGGCTTCCCAGAATGAAAGCAAGAACTCATACAGCACATTCTTCATCCTTCAGCACGGGGGGGGGCTTGCGGAAGCCCCCAGTGCTCCCTAATCTGAGAAGCACAAACTCCTTTAAGAATGACACCGCATTACAACCTGCCATTCGTGTGATGTTAATGCCTGCAAGATAACACATCTGCATTTTGCCAGACTCCTAACAGCCCCACTACTGACTGGGATCCTGCACCCTGCAAATGCCCTCTGCAGAGCCCCAAGGGTGCCTGCCTCACTGCATGGACACAGCCCAGGCAGGACTGCTCATACTGGCAGAGCTGAATGCAAATAGATTTTTTTGAGTTGCTACTTAGAAAATCAAAAAAACAAACAAATCAGAGCAGCTAAATGTCCCATCGTTGATGTTCTGGGTTTGGTTGTTTTCTGGGTTATTCTCTCATCCTGACACTGATAGATTGCCACTAACCCAACAGCACAGCCAATGGAATCAGAACCTAATGGAGGAATTAGAACTGCTGTTCCAGTTACAAATCAGAGTGATGTCAATAAGGAGGACCATCTCAGAAGCAGCAGGAGTAGAAGATAATTAACAGTTTTCAATCCCAGAAGCTACTGGAGATTTCCAGGGGAAAAAAAAAAAAAACTTTTTAAAAATTAAAGATCAGTTAAAAGAAATGGGATGATAATTTAAATCACAAGCACAGAAGGTTGATTTTGTACCAACAGATCATAACCTTCATTCATTCAGTATCCTTTCACTTCTTCCCTTGGCTGATGGAAACTAGAGCTAGGATGCAGCACAAAGCTGACATGAACCCAGCACAAACTGTAATAAAGAAATCCAGTTAAGACTCTCACAGAAAGAATTCAGATGAGACAGGTTGAGAGGATGGAATCTATGTTCTACATCTTTCAGAGAAAGCAGGAAAGTGCTGATATATCAAATTTACTTTATGAATGTTTAATGTTTACTGATAAACATAGCCTTAGACTGAGAAGTGGCAGCTTTAGTTTTCCATTGAAATTAATAAAATAGCACACTCTCTGAAATTAGGCTGGCAGTTAAATTTTTACAGTTAGCTGTTTCAGCTTACAAAATTACCTCATCTTTTTTAGGCTATAATGCCACATTTTCAAGTATTTGCAAGAAATTTCAAGATAATTGTTGATTCAATGAACAGGTACCAAAACAAATTGAATAACAGAGTAATATCTTGTAAATGCTTGTCCAAGATTAAGCACAACATTTAAACATTAAGATTAAATGAAGACTTATTACTATCTTGGCCAAATTTATTTCTAGATCAAAACTTAGACTAAAAAAGTTACTCTGATAAGTCTGAGGAGGTTTTGGTTCCTACTATCACCCAGTTCACAAGGGCTCACGGTATTTTATGTCACAAACTAGGATACAAGCTGGAGAATGTAGCTCTCTAAATAAGTAATTCCATCAGTAAACCACTGATTTGCACAGAAATACAAAGCTTTTGGTGGGAATGGCATTCATTTTGTTTTGTGCCACCCTCTCTCTCTGAGGACAAAGAGCTCACTCTCACCAGATTACCCCAGCAGAGGATGACTCTTACCACAATCCCATTTCCTTTATCTCCTAGAACTCTCCACTCCCACATGGAAAACAGGAGTGAGGCAATCCTCCTTGGCTCAGCAGATCCCATGGGGTACAGAGTGGGCAGCTGCCTCTTCCCCCTCTGCCACCTCCCCCAGCTGCTCACCATCACCCCACAGGCAGCTCCTCCCCAAAAGTGCTTTCCCCCTTTCAGGGCACATTCCTGAACTAATCCCAGGTTTTAGGGGACACCCCAAAGCAGCCGAGGTTTGGTGATGGGCCTGGCAACACCTTCTCCTACAGCAAGTCTGTCTTCCTGTTCAGATTTGTAGTTTCTCCCTTGTCAGCAAACAACCCACTAATAATCAAAGACCCAGCAGTGTTCAGGGAGCAACAGGAAATGGAGTAAGAATATTTATAGACTACAATCAAAATGCAACTTGCATTACCAGAATTTACAGACCTGCACCCAGGACTAAGTTAGTTTTCAGCTCTTCTCACCACCCATGGGGAAGAACTGTAATATGCCACCTTGTTACAAGTAAGAAAAATGCATTCTGTTTTGCATGTGGATGTTCAGGAGTTGGTTTCACTTACTTCTTGTCAGCTTTTGAGCCTTAAATTTCCCCTGCAGGTTTGATTTCAATTGAATTTCCAAAGTAAACCACTTCACAAGGGTTCTTGACTTTCAAGAGCTATAAAAAAATAACTCCTAGTGTTTGCACTAACAGAACATCTTCATTTAAAATGACCTTCTCGTTTCTGATGCTTTCACCCTGAGCAGATTGCCTTAGGAATTAAAGGATACAAATGTCCATTCAAATATCTCTCTTTATTTTATATTTTGGGTTTGGTCTGACACAAAGTTTTTGACATGCCAAGAAACACAAATTTTCGTATTCTTTCTAGCTTTAAGAAAATCCAGAAATAACAAGAAAAGAAAAAATATTTAAAATGCACTGTAAGCCCTCTGCATGGAATACTTCCACACCACAGCTAAGGCAACAGTGCACACAGCATGTCAGATAATGTTAACATTGTAGCAGCTGACCACAAATAAAATTAAGGTGGTCTGAAACCACCACCAAAGGTTTTGCACAGTATTCTGCAGTAACGCATGGGTTCCCATTCACTCTGCAGAACTATCTTCCAGTGTGAGTGGTGCTGTGAAAGAACAGGAAATGTTCCAGATCCTGCATGTACAAATTCTTTTTCATGCTGAAGGATTGGAGAAAATTCATCTAAGAAATAATTTTTATTAAAATCCCACCAGGTGACCTTTATGGAGTCATATTAGTTTATTAACATTTAGAATGTTATGGGAATATTCTAGGTGTATTCCTGTAACATCTGAACAATTTAAAGTAGATCATTATAAGGGGTTTTGTTTTTCTTTCTGAATTGTAGGGTTTCTATCCTGCCTTACACATTCATTGCCTGAAGGTGACCCTGAGGATCATTGGCAACAGACGAATTCTCTTCTTAATTCTCATGGGTGCATTTCAGAAACACAGCACGTGTGGAAAACCTCTGTCAGACTCATTAAGCAATTACAATGACTTCTCAGGGGAAAACAGCAACCACTCTTGTAGTAGCACCCTTAAAAACAAATACTATTCTAACAGATGCACTGCATTGCTCTGAAATCCCCCATTTCCTAGGCTGCCTCATGGGAAGAGTTCACTTTCTACTACGCATTCACTCCTGATCAGGTTCTCGCAGTACCAAGGAGCATTGCCAAGGTTTCACTGTGACATTGCCAAGGTTTCACTGGGACTTACCCTCTATCTCAAAGATTGTTTCATTAAATGCATTTTCATTTTAGTTTTATTTTGCTTTTTTTGGTCTGTCCTGAAAAATCATCCTTTTGGGGCAAATATTCTTATTTAATTGTATATAATGCTAAAAATCTTGCTAAGAGTAAGATACAAAGTAAACACAAAATTTGCAGGAAATACCCAGTTAATCTGCTAACCTAAATTACTAATCTTGAGTTTTTGCAAAAACTGAATTCCAGAAAGTCTCACTTTATCTGCAAAAATATTCATTTCAACATAAAATCTTTGAAGTTCTTAGCCAAGAACAATTAGATTGCTCTTAAATTCAGAATTGTTGGTTATAAGAATGTGAAATCATGCAAAGGACAGTTATTCTTCACAGAAAAATCTCACTGACCTCATTAATTCAACTAACAAGAAATAGTCTCCTACTCATGTTATTTTAGACAAAGACATATATTCTACTCTGGTGCCCACCCATCTGGTTCCTCAGCATGAAAACATTTCCAAAAAGCCCAGCTCACTACAGCCACTCTGTCACAGGAAAATTCCACCCACACTTTGTGAAATAGTAAGACAAGAGGTTTGGAATATGACAACTCAAACTCACTTTAATAAGTGCAAATGCAGAGCACAAAATCACTGTAAAAAGCAGATTTCACTCTTTGTGCAGCATCCAGAGAACATTCAGATTTTACACAGAACACTAAGAAATGAATGAAAAAGAAAATATATGGACTGACTGCAAAGGAATTTGGTCACAATGGGAGTCCTAATGCAGAACTGCACCACTTTTACTCAAAGAAAGAATGGAAGTATATTCAAGCTAACTTGCCTATAACGAAAAAGAATTTTAGGGGGTAAATAGTAGGGATAATTGCTCTACACTTCCAGTTCCTTTTAGATGAAATGCTTACAAGTGTGTGTGATTAATGGCAATCTGTCACCATCATTGCCTCTCAGAGGAGAAGGCCAATGTGCAGCACTTCTGCCAGCATATATTAGTTTGCCAGAACAAAACAGAAAATCTAAAGCCAGTCTTACACCTTACAGAGCCAGAAGTGCCAAAGACTTGAGCAACTGTCAGAGAGATCTCAGAAGAAAAGTTGGCCGACCAAGTGGAAATATTAGCCAAAAGCAAAACAATTCCAGCAAAACGTGTCTGAACAACAATTTCCCTCATTTTTCTTATGAAGACTCATGAGGAAGGCAGAGCAGGAAGAAGGTAGAAGGAAAACTTTGCTGAAATGGACCAGAAGTACAAGTCTTTGTTGACCAGATTGTACTTACAGGTGTTATAGTGGATACGTCAAAATAATTTATTTTAATAGGAATATTAAAAACATAGATTATCTCAAAAATTTGGAAAAAAATTCCAGCTGCTCTTGTTATCCTGTTTCTCTCTCCAGTGTGCGCATGAGCAACCTCAGGACACAGGGGTTTTTCCTACTTTATGCACAAATACACTAGATTACCTTTCGTTCAATAAAGTAGTAAATTTCTGAAAGCACAAGCTTCGTTTTCATATAGTTATTATGAACAATAGATTAAGGTCAATTATCATGCAACATGAAAGGGGGTTTAAGAAAAGAATATAATACTGTGAGATATTCAGATAGGTGCCATAGTGTTCCTCACATTCAATCACTTACACTTTAAGCTTCTGCAAGAGTGCAGTATAAATAACAAGGCCTTATATAACAGCACAACTTCTACTATTGTCAGAGACAATCCTAGTACACTGAATTCAGACACATGCAGCACACTTCTGGAGAATTTGAATTATCTGATGCAGCCCTTAGTCATTCTTTTTTAATCTAAATACAATTAAGCACAAAGGCATTTAAAGTTTCTGAGTTTTGGCAGCTTGAATTCTAGGTCTAAAGCAGAATATGAAGAGAATAAGGAATATAGTATATATCCTTTGTTGGCTTCTTTGAATCTAAAGTACACAGATTTCACAATCACAAATAAATAAAATGAAAAAGAATAATATTCTTCACTATTTCCTCATCTGTGGAGATTCCATTAGTAATATTTAAGATTCATACCATATAAATATGAATGGTTAGGAAGTGGGATGTGCCAAGAAGTAGAGCTTTTACTGTTACACTTTAAGATCTGTTTAAAAATGAAGTTGTTGGTCCTGAACAGATTCAATGGATGGGAGTCTCCAAAGATTTTTTTCTCGGCACAGCATAAGGAAAACACTGAAACAGGTTGTAGTGCTTCATATAATCTCCAAATATGCATGCATCAGTTGTTTCTGCTTTTCACCATATTCAATTAGAGTCTTGAAAAACATGTATCCAGAACTTGTTCTTCAGCTTTTTTGTTGTTTTTACCAGTTACCAATAGAAACGGCTAAAATTTTTGTGTTATGTGTTACTCCCTGTAAATGCCCTTCCACAGCTTCAGGAATGTTTCTCCATCTAGCCTGTTCCTGTGGTACAGGGATCAGTAAGAGGACACCCAGACTCATGGTCTGAGTACCAGTGCAGTAGCTCAGCAGCTCAGTCTCATCCTGATAACCTTATTCTGGCAACTGAGATATATTGATGTATCAATACATTCCAGAGCATTTATATCCCTTTCCACCTGGATGTCATATGAATTTCCTTCCTGAGAATCATGCAAACTCTTAGCAACAAAAAGATAATATAAAAACCATTCTTTGTTTCAGTTCAGGGAGAATGGATGTGTGTTAGCTATATGGTAAGATTGTACCAGAAACATGGATAGTAATATGTTCCTCCTTTACACTTAGCCTTGTCTTAAAAATCAATCAAAAGAACAACTTGCAGTGAGTTGTTCCATTTTTTAAAGTAATTTAAAGAACACCAACCCTCAATACAAAATTAAAAAAGAAATCAATTCTTTGGTCCAACCATTCCCACAGCTTAGAAGCTAACTATATATCAGTAAACATTTATACAAAAGAAGAAAAAAATAGGCACACACACCTAGCATAAATAACATAAAAGCCCATAAAAAAAAGAGATAAAAGAATTTCAAGTAGAATAGCTCACTGTAGATAGGTTCTCCATAAGCTGCAAGGTACACTCTTTTTTTCACCCTTTTTAGCTCAATTCCTTCTCTCACCTTTTACTTAATATATTTAGTGTCTTCCTTGATTAACCACACACACAGTGCTCTCTCCTTTAGAGCAAAGGCCTCAGACAAAGTATATCCAGAATACCAGAACATAATATATCCTGCAAAATTTCTATAAAATCAATCTTTCCTCAGAGAAAGAATTAAAATATTCCATCAAGACTCCAGGATAAAACCATTCCTGTCTAAAAATTGATGAATAGTAAAAGTAAGAATTTATGTTTCACAATGAAATCTTTGCATCTTTGGAAGTGTTTCAAGTACTGTTCTATATAATCATTTTATCAATTATTGTTATTTAAAACATCTATTTTCCTCTGTCATCTTTCTATAGTTTTTACTTGCGGACTATAACCAAAACATGATGTAATAAATAATGAAGTTTATATTTTACTTCTTTCCAGACACAGAATTCTAGGAGACAAATTATTTATGCATTAGTTTAGATTCAGAACAACTTTATGGCTTCTCTTTATGCAGCTTCAAATACACCAGCTAGAGATTAACAGACAGGAGATGGATCTACTCAAGTCAGTACGAGCTCTAATGCCACTGATCGTTATGTGACATATAAGATGTTCTTTTTACTTGCTACAGAAAACATGTTGTGCTGATAATCTAGTAGAAGCTTTCCATAACATTCGTGGAAAACAAATCATCATAACTTAAAGATAATTTTAAAATGCTGCATTAAGTCTCCTGCCCAGGGAAACCCTTAAAATTCTGCTGATTTGGCAAAAAGATGCATCTATTGCTCATTGCTCCAAGTAATGAGAACAGAATCCCAAATAATCCAGGTATTTCTGCCTGCAATAACCACTTTTCTAGTAGGAAAAAAAAAATTCTCTGTACTACAAGTAGCATGTCAATTAACAAAAAGTAGTCTGACAGCAGCCTTAGAAATATTGCTCAAGATTAATGCTGATTTGCAGCTTACAGCTATTTAACTGTTACTCAAAATCAGTCCTGCTCTGTAGGTGGGAGATTGGTTTTCCTAAAAACACTATTTTCCATGACTTGAAACATTGCAGGAGAGTGGAAATCATGGTTCAAAAATCCAGAGCTTTTTAAATTGTAGCAAAAATTGGCATTACATATCAACATAGCCTCTAGTGACTAGTCATTCACTTCAGAGGCTCCTTCAGAGCCCTGAATTAGGCTAGCAGTGCCCTATGAATACTTTTCCAGAAAAACTTCATCTCTTTAACTTCCACTATTTTAAAACAAAAAAATAAAACTTGGAATTCATCTATTTCTTATTCTTTAATAGTACCATGAATTATTTCCTGGTAACTAATTGCAGTTTATGAGCCATTTGAGAAGAGATCACTCTGTGCTTGTGATTTGCTGCTTAGTCATATAAATGGCAAATTTCATTTTCCAATTGAATAACGTTGGCTTAAAGTTAGGAATTCTAGACAAGAAAAATGTGAAGGTAATATTTATTTTATATTTTAAAATAATTTTCTCTCTCCTCATATACCTAGCTCTGCACACTGATCTAATAAATAAGTACCATTATATACACTAATAAAAAGACTATACTTTCATAAAAGGGATTACAACACAAATATGTAGCAAAATACAGAGGGTGGTACAGGAAAGGAAAGAGTTCTCAATGTGGAAGGGTGTGCTTAAAGGGTACTTAATAAACACCCAAATATTGAGTTTTCCTGGAGAAAACTTGAAGGAAGTTACAGCTGTTGAATCTGCTGTACCTTGCTGAAAATTGAAGTTTTCTCTGCTGCCAGTGAGGAAAGTAGAGGACAGTGGAATCAATGATCCACATTCAGCAGAGTCCTCTGACATGCCTGTTCAGAGCCTCAAAACAATAAATCTTCATTCAGATTCCAGCCTTTACTCTGCAGTGAAAATGCCCTCAGGAGAGCTGTAAAACATTTTTTGCAGCCATTCCCAACAGCTGAGAAAACACTCCTCAAACCCTCCCACAGAAACATCCTCAGCAAGGAACAAATAAAGAGTGATGATGTTATTTTGTGTGAAAACTCATACTTGGACAACATCATTACAACAAAGTATTTGGTTCCTATGTTCAAAAGCAACACAGAACTTTCTCCTTTTCCCTGAAGAACAGAAACACAAACCTTAGAGTCAAATAGAATACAAACCTACCTGGACATCCCTCTTTTCTCTGAGTACAGCAAGTTCCGGCAGAAGTGAACCAGGCTTGAAGGCAGCCATGGAGGAAACCACGTAGGATCAGAGACAAGCTCAGCAAACAGTGGAGCCAGGTTAGCTGGACTGTCTGAATTAACTCCCTTGAGCACAGCTTCTGCTTCAAACTTCTACTGAACTGACCCAGGGATATTTCCCCACACAGCAAAGAAATTCTGCCCTCAGAGCAAAATTTGCTGTTTTCTGGAATGGGCTCATGGTGAACAGCTGCAGAGCCTGCTCTGTTTACAGTGAGTAAATGCTTTTGCAGAGAATACTGTTCTTGGAAAACATTTGGCTCAACATTTCAGAGGCAGAATGAGCACAATCTCACAGGATGAGCCTATATTTTTGGGAGCTAATATTCAGAGATACAGGAAAATTCTCACATTGCTGTAGTGTTCACAACATTAACTGTAAGCAAAACAATTGAATCCAAATATTGTAGTGACCAATCATCCTCTTTGATCTTTTTAAAAGTCACACTGAAGTTGACTTCTGACAACTGACCCCAAAGCTTATATTTTTCCAACATTAGAAAAAACATCTACCAAAAGTTGTCTGGAGCAGGGATGCGGAGTTTCGAGCTTCCCCAGATGAGCAACAAAACCACTGCAGAGTCAGCTACAATGCCACTGCTATTCATGCAGTCTAGAAAAGCCATGCAGAAAAAAAGAATATGCAGAACTTGAGAGAACAATTATTTCAGCAGTTACTACAAACAGTGACCCTGAGGTGCTCAGAACACCATAAAAATGAAATATAAACAATTCTCCCCAGCCAACTGTCCATGTTGGCACATCTTTAATTCCAGAATTGATTTTCCTAATCTTATAAATATTTTGAGATGCAGAGAAGTCTACCCAGCCTCAGTATAGGTCCTTCAGATGCCTCTAAGGCCAGGGTGGCTGGTCCCAATTTGGGGTTTCTCACTTGTTGCCACTACAGCCTTCATAACCTCGTCTCCAGGCAGGCTCAATTCCACCCACTTATCTTAGAGAAACCTGATGTCACAGCAAGCAGAAAAAATGAAAACATCAAATACTGCCCATAAGAGAGAAACAGAAAAAGGAAAAGATGAAATGGAAGAAACTACCTGGTGAGTTATTTATTTTCACAAATTCAGAATAAACTTCTTTGCCTTCAGAATATTGCATAATTCAAGCACACATTCCCACACAGGAATTCTTAGTTGGTAGAGAGAGTAAAAAATTGTCCTTTTCAAAGAGAAGGTACATCATTTTAGCTTCTAGAAGAGTTCCATAAAAGAATAAACAAGTATTTTAAAGTCCTAGTAGAGATTTTCTAAAGAAAAGGTATTTCAAGTATGATTTTTTAGAGAAAATATCTCTCAATCTCCTTCTTTCTAAAAGGATCATTTAAATATTAGTAAACACTAGAACACCTAAATACCAGTAAAGGATAGAGGGGAAAAAAAAACCTGAAGTAGCTCACCTGATGACACCTCAAATGCAAACTTCTAAGAAAACAGACCATGGAAAAAATCCATGTTCTTTTTGACATTCCTTCAACTCCTTTCTAAAAGGAGGAGAGTAAAGGGGAAAAAAAAACACTAAGACAAAACTAAAATGTCTTTTGAATTGTCTTAAAAGTAAAATAACTGATTACATACACTGGAATAAATGTAAATGTGCAAAGCTGCAGAATCTGGCTCACTAGAGTTTGTGATTTCTGCTACAGCTTTACAAAACATTAACTATTTCCAGGAAGATACTGAAAAGCCTTTGGATCAAGCTGCAAGTGTAAAAAGCAAATCACCAGAAAGTTTCTCACACATAATCCTGCATTCTGACTCAGAGGCTCCCATCACTTGTCACCCCTACCATGAGAAGTGCCACTGTCCAAGAACTGTAAAACCTCTTCCGACACTGGTTATAACAATTTGAGAGTTGGCCATTTAAATCTGGCACATAATATCTTCTGTCAAAATAATTACAGTCTTTTGGGAAAGCTTTTCCTGTACTGTCTGGATTTCTTTGTGCAAGGTTGTCCCCTTGTCATTTGCAAACACATCCATAACATTTTAATGGCAACTGCTGGACCTTCCACTCTGCTACTGAGCTGTCTTGAGTAATTTTGACATATTTTATTCCCTAGACTAAGCCTGACAAACAGTTTGGGCTGACAAACTGTACCAAGCAGCCATATCGGTAATTACCAAAAGCAGCTCAATCTTAATTATTGAAGCCACTGAAATGTTTCAAATTCAGAAGCTTATATAAGAAGTTTCTCTGAACAAAAATATTACAATTCTTAAAAAACCCCACACAACCATAAACAGGTATTCTTTGGCAGTGAATTTTTAAGTACTTTCCAGTTCTCTTCCATACTGCTGTTACATTGTTCTCTTCCTGCTACATCTTTTGAGGTTTAGACTAAAAATGAGGTACAATAATCTAATGCATTATCAGTCTTTGCTTGCATTTATAGGTCATCTAAAGACTACTAAATAAGGATAGAGAAAAATCACTAAAGTAGCTCACCTGGTGACACCTCCATCAATTAAAACCTATCTAGTAAGGAACACATAGCAATGACCAAAAAAAAAAGTTTTCCTTTTTACTCCACTTCAGACTACAAATATGGTATAACTGCATTACAATTGTATTACAAGACACCAGGAGCTGAGTCTTTCCTGTGGTCATTAAACCTGACTTCAGAGGTTGGATAGATTTTTTCATAAAAACACAATTTAATTCTGATTTAGCATCAGTCTCTCTCAATTTTCAATTCATGAAACCAGAAAATCTGAGAAAATTTTTCTCTAAAAATCACTGGAGTGCACTATTCCTGAAACAGAAGGTCCTGGGGTGATGTGACAGTAATGACAATATGCTTGTAGGGCCAGTGAAGCACAGCAGACCCCGAGAGCTGGCAGGGCTCCCCCCACACTGCTCCCTGGGCAGAGGGTCAGGCATGACCAAGGCTGAGCCCTGTGGCCACCAGGAGCCAGGGAGCTCAAACCCCAACCTCAGCACAGGCTCACTGGGAGGTAAAGCAGAGTTCAGGACAGGCTTGAGCACTTCATGCCTTGAGGTCTGAATTCAGCACACTGAGGGGCAAAGTTGTTATGGGAGCGCCCCATGAGCTGTGACGCACAGTTTCCATTGTGCAGGAATGTAACTAGCCCAGTACTGTCACCCAGCAAAGGAAATGGCTGAACTTGTCTCATCTTCTGGGGATTTTATTTCAGAAGAAACTGTTCTACCAGCTCCTGCGGCCAATTCCTTCCCAAGCAATAGGAGAACCCGAAGACAAAGAGCTCTGAGTGCCAGCAGCTGCAGCTGTGCTGGTCGCTGCAGAGCCCGTCCCAGGCAGGCAGCATCCATCAGCTGTGGCTGGGTGCTGCACAAAGGCTGACACAGCTGAACCATCCTGAGCCTGCCCCGGGCAAACAGCAGGGCATTTCCCTGAGCACAGGATGGCTCCAATCAGCTCTGTGTCAGAAATGCGTGGTGCATCAGGCATGGGAATCAATAACAGCTTCCTCTGTTGCCCACATCTTTACTACATTTGTATTTTAAATTAAATAGAGCTTTATTTAAACTGCTGTCTATGACTGTGTTTTGGTATGCACTACATCACATCATTTGATGATCTAGCTCTTGCATTTCTGTGGGGTGACATACATACTTCTACATCAGAGATGTTTCAGTTATAAAAAAAAGGCAGGGGGGAAAGACTGTTTGAACATAAAAGTTTACAGTAATTAAACAATTATTTGCATTTTTTCTTTTCAGTGAAGAACAAGTTGAACTTAATTACCCCTTTCCAAAGGGAGTCTTCAAATAATTTTAATTAATTAGGAACAGTTTACCAAGATCTTTGCCTTAGCCTTCTGCTTCTTGGGGTCTGAATAAAGAACAGAAGAAGACAACTGGAATGTCACCAGGAAGAATTACTGAGCCCACTCCTCTTGGCCATTGCACTGAGCTGGCATAATAAAAAGGTTTTCTCTTCCTATCCTCTCATTGCAATAGGGATCAATTTGCATTGAGCTCATAAATCTATGAAAGACAGATTGCACAAGAGACTGCCTAAGAATAAAAGCTTCTAAAGCATTTTTAAATTTAAAACCACACAAAAATATAAGTATTTATCTTAAGCTCAAAGACATGTAATCTTTGTTTCTGTTAATCACTCTCAGGAAAACATGGGATTTTTTTTATTTCTCTGGTCTGTGACCAATTCCAGCTAGCAGATTTCAGTTAAAATGGAAAAGGAGTTTCTCACCAGATTATTTTCACAGAAACTACTGAAGTGTGTCTTCCACAGGTCAAGTTCCAAAGGCCTGAACATTGACCCAAGAGACAGAGAGCAATACAAAGATTAATCTGAAGCACACACCGTTCCAGAAGATGTCTTTTTGGTCCAGCATTTTAAAAATTGCCAAGACTCAACCATTAGCAAGAAGGCATTTCTAACAATTAACTGTAACTAGAAGAGGAACATATCTTTTGTGTAAGATATGGTTAAAGTAACAGGATACCCCCATAAAATGCATGCCCTCTATGTCTGGACAGCATCATGTTTACACCCTAAACAAAATGAAAATAAACAAAATTAACAGCAAGTCTCTCTGAACATTCCATTCACTTTACCTTCTTTGCACACATACTTAAATACAAAAGCCAATGAAATATCTGCAGTAAATAATCAATTATTGGTTTGAGGTCTTATCCACCAGATTAACATCCACTGACACAAGTTTTACATCTGCATTATAAAAATATTTTTAATTCTCAACCTTCATACATACATCAAAAATAATTATAACAACTTGCAGTAACTAACACATACAAACACATTCATTTTATTCTACATTTTGTTTGCAATGCATGTTTCAATATAATGCTTTCAACCTCTTAACAGACTAACACTGATGGTCACAAAAAGCTGGAATAAAGCAATAAATGCTCTACAGACACTCACCAATAGATCATCAACACTTATGAGATGTACACAGGAGCACAGAGGATCGAAAATGGAAATATCTGAGGAAATTAAACTGAGATATAGAGGTAGGGTTTAGATAAGAAAATATTTAAGTGAAACACTTATGAGAATTTTTTGACCATTCTTTTGTACCATAAAGCCTCTTGGACAATGAGATCATATCACCATCCTTCCTATTTGAACACTGACACTTTGAATACCTCCCACTGCAATACATTAAAAATGTCTGATTGGGAACATTCTTGTGCCAGAGGGAGAAGAGATGAGAATTCTCCAGCTTGAATCCGTACTTTCAAAATGATAGGCATGTTCTCAGTTTAATGTTGAAGACCAGAATTACACTAAATTCCTCTTCAATTTTCTATATGTGAAACATTTAGGTGGATCAGCTGAGAAAACACTGTTCTTGCTTTATAAAACACTGAGCTCTGTATGTACCCTCCCCAGGCAGGATTACAGAGGATTTAACACATGTGCCCAGTGCTTTTTAAAGTTTAAATATTATTTCTCAATTTGGGGCTTCAGTACAGCAGTTACACATATTTGCAAAACTTGACACACAATTTTCTTAATGAAATTTGATACCTGTGTCCCTGTCCTACTGAGATGTGTAGCATAATTAGGAATCTATCTATTGCCCATGTGATGGATAAAGATCTGAACTTTTCACAAGCATGAGATTAAAAAGAGCTTCATGTCCTTCAATTTTACATTGTGTCATAAAACTCCAGTGCATTTTCTGATATAAGAAGTGGACATACACTAGGATTGCAGTCTCCCATGACCCTCATTACAGAGCTATAAATATCATTCCCTTCCATTTACAGAACTTGAATAAAAGCATAAAGTTTCTGCAGCTACAGAACACATATGTATTTCAATATCTCATGCTTAACATTACAGAATGATATCTGAGCAATTACTAAATATTTCAAGTAAATCCTAAAAAAGTCTGAAATGTTTTCTGAAATAACATTCAGTAAGTTAGATTTTATTCAATCTCAATGTCCTACTTATTACAGAACAGATTGTAAAGTAATTAGACTACAGCTGGCATATTCTCAAACGTGTGATATCCAGGAGAAAGGTACTTATTGTTATTTTTTTCAGTCACTGACACAGTAAAATAGTTTAGTTATTTAAAAGGATAGTTTGAGTTATTTTTAAAGTACTTTAAGCATTTTTGAATCTTTGCATAAAAGAAATATATTTAAATACTCTGAAATAAAGAACATCAGGTAATATTGGTAGAATTTTGGAGAACTATTTCATCTATCAGCTCACACATTCAAACAGTTGTAGCCCTGATGCCATATGGCATATCTGCCACTAAAACTTGATGTCCAGATTGATTTGCATCTGGTCATTGTTTATTAGACATAATTACCATTGCTATGTGATCTTTTGTATAGATAAAATCTGGTTGGAAAGATGGTGTTTCAAATGTCTGACAGCTGGGATATGCTAACATTGAATAAACAGAACAATGACATAAGAAAAATTATTTTAAACCATACAGATGTCAGTAATTCTATTGTTATCTCATCATGCAACCATCCTCAGAAAATCACATCAAATTTAGTCTTTGGTTAAAGTCACTCACCTGCCCTCAGCTATATTGTTCAACTGACACCTGAGTGCAGAAGCTGACCCCAACAGAACATTTGATTCTTTTTCTGGAAGGACGAGTCTCTCAAACCAAAGGTATTAAACAAGAAAGAAAATCAAGTCACTGGAATGTGACACCATTTGGAGCTAACCAGGTGAAGTTTGAACCAAGAACAATTTTAAGTGCATTTGTGTAGTAAATACAAGTGTGTCTAATCTAGACCTACTTCTCATAGAGGAGAAAGCTAGTCTGTATAAAACAGGCTTAATATATTTATGGATATCACAAACATTCCTCAATATGAAAAAGAACCTCAGGACATACACCTTAATTTTCCTCTTCAAATAGTTTTTTTTCAAACAAACTGAAAACCAATAATATTGTGCTTAAAGGCCATTATTAAATTTTCAGCTCACAATCACTAGAGAAATGCTAAATCTATAATAAAATTCATCCATTTTTATCAGTGTAATTATCAACTATGAAAATAATAATGAGTCAGATTTTAAGGTGCAAACTTACAAGTCCCATCACATTAGGTTTTAAAGTTGAGTTAAACATCATCACATGTCTCCATTATATTTACTATAAATCACTCATATTATAAAAGCACATTTAATTTAGAGTAGGATAAGTAATTAATAAACTATTTCAGTTAATTAAAACACTCTCTGTAGGCAGATAGCAAATTACTGATTACATTACAACTCAAAATATTGAAAAACATTTTTCAAGGAATTAAATGGGAATATTTTTAACATGATCTGTTGTTAGTGGGCAGAGAAAAATACAATCATCAAGGGGCTTCATTTACACAAATGTTTATCAATAACATTCATATGTTTAAAAATGAAATTACTCAATTACACATCTACTGTATCATCAAATACTACAGTGATATTTTTTTCTGATGAAATTAGGTATTTTGCTACCAAATTTGAGCATGCAAACATTTGCAAAGTGAACACAAAAGAAGTCCTAGCAAGGCTTAGAAGTCACACCAGAAGTGCAGATGTGGTGTTCTTACCCCGTTCAGCAGGACCCAGCAGTGCAGAGCGTGTAGACCTTCTCCTCTGCACGCAGAGCAAAACCAGCTCCTGTCCCAAACGCTGCCAAAGCCACGCTGACACAGCTACAGCTCTTCACAGGCCTGGGCTGAGCCTTAACATCACTTATATACTTATATATACTGAGTTTAACATCACTTATAACAGATTGTTTTCACCTGTGCCTCCTTATGTTTGCACCTGCAGGTGAGACACAGGTGAAACCCATCAAAAAAGTGAAAGAGTGAAATCCTGACTGAACAAAAGGATCTGAATCGCTGGGAAGACACAGGGCAGGTACATGCAAACACACACCCATCCACCCCTCCAGTTTTGTTGTATCCTGAATTTTACTTGCCACATTATTCCTTAACCTGTGATTTTAATACCAGCATTGCTATCATCCTGAATACAACTCTACAAGTAACCTTTTATTCACTAATAGAATATATCTTTATGTAAAAACCATAGATGTCAGATGAAAGTTCTATATACAGCAACAGTTGATCGAAGTTAATTACTGCTATTTGAAGCAAAAATTCACCTATTGCAAGATACCCAAACAGAGATTTCTGGAAGTAGCCATATTGTAAATGACACTCAAATCACAAAATCATACTGTTTCCCATTTCAGGTTTTCTGTCACAGGATATAATTTGGGAGGACGTATAAATTTGGCAAGCTTCAGCTCTAATATAAATATGCAAATAACAGACCCAGCATTTTGTCACTGTCTGCAGATTCAGAGTCCTTCTAGTTCAGACAGGTGAACTTCCCTGAAATACAATCTCCCTCTGCCACACTGATGGATTTTCATCAGATTTCATCTCCAATAGCGTCTTTGTCATTTCCAGTTAAGTTTCAATTTCATTTCTCATCTTGATGGGCTGTGGAAACAACATTCTGGGGGAAGGGGTGGGGGGTTGGTATCATGAAGACCAAACTACAGTTGCTGGTTTTTCTGCTTTGTCTGTTGATCTAAATAAACATAAAGCTATTCTCAAATATCAATTTGAAATACTAGTTAAATCTCTTCAAAATTTTTATACTAAATCTATTCATACAGACAGTGGAGCCATTTTGTAATAGAAGAGTCAGAGAGACTTATCAACCGAATCACATCTTGTTTAGATAAATACATATAAAATACAGAGGCTTTAAAGGAAACAGTGTGAAACTACATCCAAAAGTTATTCAGGCAACAGAAGTAAAACGTGAAATACTCAGGTACCTCCAGGGGTACCTGAAGTTCATACATTGGTAACCTTTCAGTGTGGAAATTCTGCATTACACAATTTGCACAGTGTTTCCAGGCTAGGGACAGTGGTGCAGACCTTTGCATGAGCCAATCTCAGCCACCCTCTGAGTGAGTGGAATTGAGTCTGTCTAACAGTGCCAACCCACAGGCAATCCAGAGGAGCTGGTTAGTTCAGGGCCAATAACTAGAAAATGTGTTCAGAAAAGTAAAGGGCTGGTACCACCACCAGGACCCCTCTCTCCCAAAAAATAAGAAGTTACTTAACCCTGCCCTGTTGGGTGTGGAATTGCTCCCTGACCTTACGGATCAGGCAGTCCTTCCTGCATTCCTAAACTCTCTCTCCTCTGATTGCCATCACACAAGATTGCTGACAGGCTGTTTTACCCTCTATTCAGCTACAAATGATCTCTCTCCACTTTCAAACCTGAATCCTATAACCCTCTGGAACTTGTGGAGCCTGTAATCAGAATTGTGAGCATACAGGGTTTACATTAGACAGCAATGACGCTTAATACTGACTTCAGAAAAACACTGATACTCTCTATTCCAAGGGATTTAAGGTAATTCTCTATAATCAGGCTAGTCCCTGAAATTATAGGTTATACACTATAAACTATACACTCGGAAAACATATTTCCCAATTATTAAGCTTAATCCTTAGAAGACAAATGTGTTAATGTACCTGGTAAATAGCTAATATGAATAAGCCACATGGAAGATATTGTCATGGGCCAAATAAATACAAGCTAGTTACCCTGTTCTTCAATAAACCTGAAAAACACTCCCTGTATCCTACAGGGCAAATCACAAGGGATTTGACTTGGAGACTCATAGAGAGAGGCAGGAAGTGAATTAAATAGGCAATGTTATCCATCAGTGATAATAATAATAAAGCCTCATTAATATGTAAGCTATTGAGCTTTTAGACTAGTAAAGTTCATAGTTCACTTTATTTATTATTATAAGCCTGCAAGTTCCTAGTTGAGTACATTGTGCCTGTATGGAAATTAAAACTAAATATTAAATAATTGCCATTTTCGTTCAAAAATTATTTTTCCAAGTAAAAAACAAACACAATAAGAACTATTAGGTTTCAATTTTTACTGATTAATTGAGTCTGACTCTCCTAAGGCCTCAGTGGAGCACTTGAATTATTTGCATAATTAACTTTTTATATCCATATTGTTTAAAGATTTTCTATGTAACGTGAGCTCTTTTAGAAAGTTAAACTTTATTTTATTATGAATGTGGTTAAAATACAATAACAACCAAAAAAACGAAATATGACAGTCCTAGAAAATTACATCAGTTGAGGAGTTACAAGTCTGTCACAAAACAAAATACAATCTCTAATTTGTCAATACAGAAGATGAATCTCAAAACAAGGAAAACTTTCTTCTCAAATTCCAGAGCATGAGCAACTTGCATCTTTTGCAATTATGCAAAATCCTCTAAATCTGCTCACTGACATCAAATTAAGATACTACCATCCCAATTTACCCACCAGAAAAAACAAAGTTATGCATTATTAACACCTTGAAACACAAGTGCAAGCTAATGAAGTTTGCTCACTGAGGCAATGGCAGAGCTGCCTGGAGAGCCCGAGCACCCCAGCACCCAAGGGAAGCCACCAGCACCCTGGAGTAGGGAATTCTGTGGGAATGTGTCTTACAAAATCTGTCCTTTACAGTTCATTTCTCAGAAGAGAAACAAATTGACAAGCTGAACAGGAAGCTTGTCCATATTCATAGAGATGTAATCGTCATTTTCTTTTGCTCCTTACCAGAATGCATTTTAACCTGCAGCTCTTCCTTACAGACACCAACTCACACAAAACAACCTTAGACAGAGAGCAGCCTCTTTCCAAGAACTATTCCAGCAGTACTTGTAGCTCTGAGACTTCAGGCAAGGGCTTCCATGTGTGCAGTTAATTAATAAGAAGCACTACTTTTAACATGACAGGAACTGTATCTGCTGCATAAACTGAGCCATATAAGTCATACTCACAAGACCAAGTGGCAGATGGTAAAACCAGATTGTCCTCTGCCTTCACATTTCCATCACGTCTAATATAGTAAAGCTTATAGTAAATACCAAGCAAGGTATTTAGGAGGGAATGGAATACAAAGTAACTGTTTAAACCAACAAAAGGTAAATGCTAAATTTCATAAAGGACATACATAACACACATAACACTCCATAAAAACTTAAAAAAAAAAAAAAAAAAAAATCTGTATTTTTCCATTGTTTTTCATTTTAATAAAAACCAGTAAATGTCTTGAGCCAAAACAAAATAATAGAACAAACGAACTCCTAGTTGCACACATAGTTATTAGTAGAGGAAAATATAGCATAATAACTAGAAATACCCCTTATGTAACATTAGCCCTACAGGCTTTAAAAACCTGCTACTGAAATCCCAAGTGTTTGTACTAAAGTAGGTGATTTATGACCCTTGTTTTCAGACATGCTTAAACATTGATCTGTTCAGCACAAGCCTCGCGGTGAAAGAAATAAATCAATTCTTAGTTTCAGTGAATGAAGCAGTTTGGTAAAGATTCATGAGCTTCATATATAATGATCTAAAAGTCAAAGTTGTATGAATGAGGATCCACTCCCTTAAGTATCCTTCATACAGTGAAGGATTCCATTTGATAGTTATTTAGTAGTTTTAGTAGAAAAGAGCAGATAGTTCAAAAGGATGCACTTGTGGGAGCAGCGCCCCATAAACCAGCACAGGCAGCTGCATTTCCATCCTGGGATTGACTGCACCATGGAAGCTGGCAGGTTTCATTTATGGTCCTAGTTCCTCTCTGCACCTTCAGGGTGGGAAAGGCTGGTGGATCAGCCAGGGACCAGATCTGCCTTCCCTCCAGCAGGGTTTTTGTGCTGTACAACATGCAAAACATGCAGTTTCCCAATAGCAGTGAGCGTGAGTGCAATGAGACAGGTGATGCAATTTTGATTGATCCCATTTGTAAGTGCATTGCAGCTCCAGGGCTGGACTAACCCATGAGTTAGCATGAGCAGGGAAGCCTCTGCATACACAATGTTTTGCAGGTGTGCAAGACACTGCCCTGCTCTGAAGATCTTTCTTATGTAAACTATCCCATTTGGAAATGTGAATTTTTTTTGTGTCCCAATAGCAGAACTTTTATGGGGAAAAAAGAGTTAAAAGAAAAACTTGGGATCCAAAACTATAAATTCAGTATAACTGCTTTTAGATATTCAGTGATTTCCACAGTATTGCTGAAGATAAGAGTAGGGGTTTTTTTATTCTTACTGGCTCACAGATCTGGAGTGGAAGTCCATTTCTATCCTGCTTGTCACATACAATCAGTGCACAGGTTGGGTTTCCAGCACCTTTCAGTTATAATTTTCAGGCAAAATCTCAAGGCAATGAGGCTGCACAGATGAAGTGCAAACTCTGCATCAAGACAGTGGAGTCAAGGGCCATAACATGGACTTAAGAGCATCCAGAGTGATTTAAGCCAGGAAAAAAGCCCAGATTTTAACCATCTGACTGGTTTGTCATTTTGAAAAATTACTACTTTTGTCCAAATGACAATAAAATATAGAGTGGGATTCCAGATCTATATAAATTATTCATATAATAACAGATACACCACAGTCAGCACACTAATTATAAAGGGAAATCTTAGAGATTTTTCTAGACCTGAATATTCTAGGCAAACAACTCCAGTTAATTTTGTCTGCAAAACAGAGACAAGGTTTATCTTGCTGTGAAAATTAATCTTCTGTAAACAGGCTTCAGTCTACCTTTCCTCTGACACATAAATGTATCTTTCACATAAATATTTAGAGATTCATTCCAGCTAGGAATTAAGAAAACATCTTGAAAATGTCTTTTGTGACAGGTTTTGGGTGAGAAAGATGTGTAAAAGAAAATACATCTCTAAAGTATCAAAATAGCCTGCAAGTACTCACTCTTTTGGTTCTTATCACCCCATTTCACCTAAAGTAGAAATCTGAAATTCAGGCTATTTCAGCCACAGGAAACTCAGACCTGTCAATCAGAAACTATTCATGACAAAAACCTGTATTATTGTGAATTTGAGCAGATACATTACCAAGAATGCAATACTTTTGAGAGACCTGAGACTGACCAATCAAGAGTGTGAAAACCTAATCTTTTGTAAATGGAGCTCCATATAAATTAACTCCATGTAAAACTGGCAAAGAATGGGTCACACTACCTGGAGCACAGGTGCACTGAAGGAAATGCCTTGGAAACTGTCCAGCATTGTACAATCTGCCTCCGCCCGCAGTTTCCAGCAAAGCACTGTGAGCTGCTCTGGTGCATGGACAAGGTGCCTTTCATTTGTAGCATCAAAATCTCCACAAACTTTCAGCTGCTGAAGAAAGAGAAAGTTTTATTCAAAATCAGGCCTGCACAGGCTGGTCAGCTAAACAATTTCATAGTTTTTTTGCAGGCTCACTGCTTCATCAAAACTCATGGAGAAAATTATGTAAAATAAAAAGGCTATTCAAGGTTCAAATTATTTAAATTTCAACACACAAAAGATAATTTTTAACATGAGAACTCCCTGCATTTAACAGAGAATGAAGGAATTGGTTCGTAGCTCCTACAAACATGAAGCCTGAAGGACCAACCTCACACAGAGTTAATTAGACACTGCAAAGGTAAATATAGACCCAGGAATTTACTATTCAGTGCCAGTATTCCAGTTAGAAGAGTTCAATGTATTTGACAGCCAGCCCAGCAAATTCACAGTGGGACATTTTTGGACACACAGTACATTCTACGTGAGCAACATCCCAACCATTTTGTAGGGGACAAATATAGGCCTGGAAAAGCTCCCCACAGACAGCCCCAGTTCTGTGTAATTGATAGAGGCCACTCTGCTAACACATATTCCTTGCTTCCTGCACACGTGCTGATGGATGGGCCTGAAAGGATGGAGATGTGCAGTGTGAGCAGATATCCATCATTTCCACTCGATCCTTTAGTCCTTTAGATCCCTTAAGGTTGTGCTGACAAATATTACAGTCACCAGTGGCACTTAACTGCCATGGAGATTGAATTTCTGCACAGCACCCAATATCTGTGAGATTTAGAGGCAAGCCCATTGAAGGGTGACAGAAATTCAGTCTTTCCCTTGACACGGCAGCAAGAAAAGAGCTCCATGGGGGAAATGGAATTACCATGGACTTTTACTCTCTGAGTTTTCATAGTGCAATCTGAGAACAGTATTAATGACTTCCTTCCAGTTTATTACTAAGCTGACAAGCCTCCTCAACATCCAGCTGCGATGGCCATTGTACAGACGGGGACATTGAAGTGCAGGAAATTAAAAGTAATATTTCAAAAATGTCTCAAATTTCATTACTCGGTTTCCAGAGGGGGTCTTTTTTGAGACAAATCTAGAGTTTACTTTCAGTAGTAATTGGTAGAAAAAGCAGTGTTCAATTCTCTTGAAACCAGAAAAAGCAAATGGCTAAATAGCTGTAAAGCACGGGCAACCTGAAAATGAAGGTCACACTTGAAAACTTCATTCATTTCCCAGAGTCCAGTGTTAAATTAATGAGTGAGAACAGTATTGTTTGCTTCCCATATTTTCTGTATGTACAGCTGAAACAGCTGTCAGGAGGGCAAATGGGACAGGATTCTGTAACACCCTTCCTGGGCACAGATGCACCATCCAGGTAGGACAACCAGAATCAGTTTGTTCTCTTTGGTTAAAGTTGTCCTCATTTTTGAGAGAGGCAGACACACATTCACCAGGCCAAGGTAAAAGCTTTTCACTCTAAAATGATAATTATTTTCTAATAATTTCTAAACCATCTTCTGGGCATTCCTTGTTCTCAGCAGAGCAGAAAAGCTTTGTCACAGCTGGAAATGCTCAGTATGATTATCAGGCTCTGTATCACCTCTCTCAGGTGATGTGACACAAATTCAGTTTGTACAGCTTGTGGTATATGTATTGCTGTCACAGTCAATATTTTGATATCTCCAGAGAAAAATACAGGGTTCTTTAAGTGCCAAGAGAAACCCCAGCTATCTAAGGAACAGATCACTGAAAGTCTGTGGGAGGTTTGACGTTTGCACCTGTACGCACACATTTCCATCACAGGAGAGGCTGGGATGGTAACTCAGCACCAGCTTTGCATTGCTAGGATTTTTACATCAGATGAAGACCAGGAGCCAGTAATGAAACAGGAGAGTTTTGCTCCTCTCACAATGGAGAATTTTCTTGCTCTGAAAAACTCTTTGGTTTGCCACCCTGAAGGGATATCAATGATATTCATTACACTGCTAAAGGTTAGTAGGTTGTTTTCTTTGATACTGTAATCATTTCAATGGCTGATTTCCACAGGCCAGATGGCATTCCTCGTGCTCTTCTTTCTCAGAAATAACATCTACGCCAAACAAGGAGACCAAGCTCTCCTTACTTCAGTCATCCCATAATATCTTTAAAAAACCTTTTTCTTGTCCTGAGTCTATTGCAAACACATCACTCTATTTCTGAATTGCATGAAGTTTTTGAGAAATACTACATTTGGAAAAATTCTAGCAAATGGAATTGTTTTCCTTTGAGTGTTTTTAAAAGTATTTTCAAGTGGAAACTTTCAGCACTGAAGCACAGAAACTGCTATTTGCAATAGTCCTCGGAGCAGTGTTTCTGTCACTCTGTAAACATTTATGCAACTTAGAGACTGCTGGTTTGCATGTAATTTGTTTCCAAAATCAAGTGGAAAAAAATAACCAAGCAAAAGAACCAAGTATCCAGCCTTGCATACTTCAAGAGTGAAGACAGAGAGTGTTTTATTAATAAACTGTTATATATTTCTTTTTACAGACTAGTCACAGCCTCTCCTGGGGTATAATTCATTACTGGAAGATTGTGTCACCATGTATTTTATAACCAAATATTTCATTTACTTTGTATAAATTGATCCTGAGGCTTTTTATAGTATTTAGATGTGGGTCTACTGGCCTTTTAGACCAAAACCAGATGGATGAACTCTGGGTAGAGAAACTAAGTGCATTATCCATGTTGCTTTTCATTCCAGTGACCACGTGGAGGGCTCCTGAAACATGTCAATTCTTTGAAAAGGAAGAATGTTAGAAATTGCATCAAAATTAATGCACAGGAACAGGAAAGAAATTATAAAAAGTAGGGGGAAATCACTTGGATCAGAAAAATTTCCTATAAAAGACAAAAAAAAATGCAAACATGAAACTTAACATGAGGATTTCAACATGTTTCCTGTCAGAACAGTAGAAAGGAAAATGCCCTGTGTTAAGTTAAAATCCAGAGAATACAATTCAGTTCCAGAAAGAGGCAACAGAAGGGAAGTATGGGGCAGAAGATGAGGACAAACATTGTGGTGCAGAGAGAGCTCCAAACATAGGAGGTTTGCAGGCAGTGCCTTGCCAAGGGTAGCCAAGTACCTTTTTGTCCTGGTGCACAGCTAAACCATAAGCAAGTTTAAGTATGGCCAGGTACATTTTAGAGACATAAGACCAAAAGGAATAATTAAATCGATGTATAGGAAATGGGTCCATTAGTTGCTTTTACACATTCCAGTCCCTCTACAACTGTCAACTCGGGAAGACCAAGTTGTTTTCCAGAAGAGTGGTTTAAAGTTGGGAACAAACTGAGCTTCCAGTGTGAGTAATAGATTACTTGTGTTCCTCACATTGATAAGTGCCTGGCCTTGCCATATGGGCCACACACACATAATGAAAGCCTGCTGATAGCACAGAATGTCATTCTAACTAAATCTGCTTTTTGTAAAACTTCATCTGGTATTTCTGATTAAAGTATTATTCAATATTTATTTTCAATCGAAGTTAAGATATATAATTAGCAACTCTTGCTCTTCACAGATATTGAAACACAAGACAACAATCCATGTAAATCAGTTCTGGTCAGCTCCCAGTCAGGTGACTTTGTCTTAAATGCCTCTGAGCTGAAGCACAATGCCTCAAAAAGAGCAAGTAGTTGTAACAACAGCTAGAACTCTTTCCAGTGCAAGTTCCAAAACTGAAAAATCCTATTTAATAAACTTGAAAGAGAGTCTATATCAAATAGTTCCTTAAATTCCCTCCTGATTCCAAGATGAGACATAATGTTTCACTTTCAAATTATTCAATTGCTTCACCTTTCCGTCATTTGCGTGACTTCTGTGCTTAGTTAGAAAGTTGAAACTTAAAACTAAAAAGAGAAAAATCTTGACTTTACTCTTTCCCCCTGAATAAAACCTCTCTTGTATAATCAGCCTATTTTTCAGACATTTATTTTAATAGAGAAGTTGCTTATTTTTGGCTTTGTGATTTTTTTGTATTATTTTGATTTAATACAATATTTATTTAATCCAATGTACTTTGTGACTTCTTTCTTCTGAAATTAAACTATTAAAAAAAACTACAAGGATTTTAAAGTAGCCATCCCCCAAAACCTCTTCCTTCTTTCCCTTCCTATGTATGTATAATAGTAAAAAGATCCTTGCCAAGAATACTACATTTCAAATGGAAAGCACTGGAAAAAAATCTTACTGGAAGCCAGCAATGCAGTAGATTTGAAAACAAAGGAAACAAAACAGAATGGCAGTTATTAATTATTAATCATCAATCAAATGTACTAGTATTAAAAAAAGGTACAAAGCAAAAGGTTAATACCCACATTACAATATTTATAATGCCCATGGCTGCTGATAATAGACACTGAAGGAATCAATCAAATTGGCAATGGGGTCACAGACAACAACAACATGCTCTTAAAAACAAATTCTGAAAGCAAGGCATATGCCAGGTGCCTTACACAGGTAGCACAAATATCAATTCATAAAATTCATACTTGCTTCTAAATTTTTTATGCTACATTTAAAAGAGAACAGAATTGCATGGCCTGCAATGAAAGAAGATGCATGGCAGCATCTGGAAAAATTTAATAGTTTCAAGTCAACAGGCAGAGAAAATTAGCTGAGAAGCTCTCTGAACTACTATAAATTTCTTTACAAGCCCAAAAATCTAAGGAAACCCCAAGTACAAAATGTTCTCAGTGTTACTACAGTGTTGTAAGCAGTAAAAGTTGTGGCTGGGGAATTCGAAACTGGTCAGTCTTCTGCAAAGCCTGGAACAGATAACTTGTATTGGGAAATAGAGATTCAAATATCATCAGTGCCAGTCAGCACTCAAAAGTAATAATGGATGTTTTCCTAGCAAGTCAGTCCTGTTAAAGGTCTGCTCTCTTTTCAAGAAGTTGCACAGCAGTTTGATAAACACAGTGCAGTCCACCTGGACTCCTCCAAGCTACCTGGCTTAAAACAAAAACCTTGCTTGGAGGATGAAAATAGAGTATTTCTTAGTTTTTAAACTTTCTGAAGCAACTCAGACATCAAACACTAATCTCAAGCCACAAACATTAAGAGACACTCATTCCAAGAGAAATCATCTTACAAAGAGAGTTTGGAAATACACTGCACAAAATATAGTAATGAAAAGAAAGGCAATAGAAGAAGCTGCCTACACACCCAGGAAATTACTTGTTTTTCAGGAAAAATGTGTGGTTTTTCCATTGAACTTGCTGTCCTGCTTCATTAATACAGACGCCCCTGAATATTCATTTTCATGGGAACACTCTGCCTGCTGTTGAATATGCAACACACATCATTCTGCATTTCTAGCTGGAACTGTCTCCATAAACCTCAACTTTCATCTGTTTTATTGACCTCCTTCTGTTATCCAAACACCAAGACTAAAGACAGTTTAATACTGCCACATAATTTGTGGTGTCAGTCTGCAAAACTATTCTAGAACAACCCAGGAACACAGCTATAATGTGAAAATAATAACCCACCAGGCTCAAGATACAGACACATTCAGCAGATGCTAAGTAATACCATCAGCTTCTAAAAGTCAGCATCTGCACAGAAGCAGCAAAAGATCCATTGTCCTCGTTTCAATTCCTCAGAATAATATTTCAGGTGGCAGTGATTTATTTCCCTTCACATATTTGAGTTTTTTGCACTCTCACATTACATATTAACATTTCAATGAAAATACAATAAAAACTCAGAGGGTCTGAACTTGATGGATGAGGATGCAAAGAAGGGTGAAAACGCGAATATAAATGTGCCTTTGCGCTAATCTGCCCCTGAACAACCAATTTAAAGGGGTATGGTTCAAAATTGTGAAAAGAATTGAATTTCAATAGAACTAAATATCTCTGACACTAGAAAATATATTCTTTAATGTCAGTGGGAAAAGTAGATATTTCCTGTGCAATGTAACTGTCCAAAAAATACCATTCATTAATACCAATAGAATATGACAATGACAAACTGAATACTTATTCAAATAAGATTTGGCCCCCTTGTCTTTTTAAAAGTAAATATGTATTTTGGTGCTCTTCCAATCAGAAGTTATTCCCAGACCACCAGTATGTTGGAAAATATATTTCCTTTCAGAAATCTCTATCTTTAACAGCTTTCAAAAAACACTGAATCCATCTCAGACCTGCAGCCCAAGTTCTGCAGCCTCTTATTTTGGATGCACTGAAATTGCAATGATCATCATATTATTGCTAGATTAAAAACATATGGTCACATTATATTAATGCTGCCAGCTTTAGTGTTCAGACTTTTGGCACTATTTAATGCTTTTAACTTTATACTTATAATTAAGTAATTTTCATCAAATTATTCCCTCACACAAAAAGCATAGTAACACAAATATATAAACAAATATATTTAGCCTGAATAGGAAGCTATTGCATGACATTAATAAAACTGGTATCTTCAGATTACTGAAAATATTGCAACATATATACAAAAAGAATAAATACAATCTTAACAAAACACTGTTGTTTTCTTCTGATCTCTCAAGACACAAATAAGCAATTAACCTGCACTTCATTTTCAAAGAAAAAAGACTCCTTCTGTCGGATAAGAGGGTATTTGGGGTCGTGCTGGCAACCAGAAAGTGGAATGCAAGGTCTGGAATTCTGCTGCAGCTGCTGTGGGCACAAAGGTGATGCAGAAGAAATTGTCAATAACTCTGGATGCCAATTGTTCATTTTCAGATTTATATTTATAGTATTTGTACTGTTAAAAGGAACACAAATATATCTTGATTCCTAATATACTTTGCTACCCCCCAGATTTGGGCCTTTATATATGTCTGTGATTTAAGTCTTTCAAATTCTTTAAATGGGATTTATATTGATTGAAATCTACCAAACTGAAAGCAGACTGTAAAGAATTCAAAAGAGTTTACATAAAGCTTGAGAAAACAAAGAAATCTACAAATTATAGAATTAAGAAGCAATGGTTGAACATAGATAGAATGAGATCTGAAACAGCAATAATAAGATTATATCAGTTTACAATGCAGTTTATCAAATGCAAGTAATGTTAGAACTAAAGTGGTATTTTTCTTCAAAGGAGATTTGCTTTGTAGATTTCCTCAGGAGCCAGTTAAGTCTGAAGAAAATCAGTTTGCTAAACTTAAGTTAAAAACATTTAAAGCAGCAAATCCTGGGTCTAATACATGTCAGAGTGGATAAATTCAAAGCTAGAGGCTCCCAATCTTCCAGCATGGCTTCAGCTTTGATTGATTCTAACAAAACACAGAGTGAAAGGGATCCAGCCTGAACACATTGGATCATTTCTACTGTTAGGACATCTATTATTCAAAGTACAGTATGTGTCAAAAACAAAGTTAATCTTTCAGATAGATAGCTGTTACTTTTCAAATGTGTAAGTATTTAAATCTATGAAACAAGTCAAGTAAAAGGACAGACAAAAAAAAGATAAGGTTAAAAAAATCAGTGCCTCATAAGCCCATGATATTATCTAACTTTCATTAAAACTAAATTAAAGCAAAACTTTTTTTTAGTATAAGCAATACTAATAGTCCTCAGCCTGTCTATTTTTACAATAGTTTTTCCTAGAAGAAAATGGGTTGGGTTGGGGTTTTTTTCTAATGAGAAATACATGATTTCACCTCAAATTAATTTAGAATTGATTGATGGGAAAATTAAACCTTGGACAGAAAGCAATTGTGGAGGTTTTTTTAGCCAATAGGGAAACAAAATTATGGTGTGCAAAGACAGCTGTTGCTATGGAAACTGTTTTGCAACCTTAAATGTAACAGCAAGTACCAGGTGTCTGCCGTAATGAGGCTGTAAGGTAATTACAAATTGTAAATAAAGTTTGCTGCCAAACTGGTGTAGCAACAAGGGTGGATCTAAACCAGGTATGATCTCGAGACCTAAAGGACAAACTGTCTCTGAATGACACTCTGGGGAGAAAGTGCAGTTTGGTGGTGGCCGACACAAAGCTCACAAGCACTTGGCACTGCTGGGCAGGTGCTCCCAGCCCCAGCACCCAGAGGAAGGATCCAAGCTGGGCTGTGCAGCAGGAGTTACAGAGCAGAGTGCATGGCCAGCAAAGGACACATCTCTGGGACAAACAAGAAATAGCACAGCCACCAGACTTGGCCTTGGTCACTCCCCAAGCTGGAGAAACCACAGCTTCACACAAAGCTAAAGGGAAAGGGAAGCATCTGCATTAGAAGGAGCCCACCTGCAAGGGCCATTTCCCTGCTACAAATACACAATTCCTTCTGCACTGACTCAGCTTCTTCAGAATGCTCAGAAATAGTAACAGACCATCTCCCCCTCTATCCTGACAGTACTATATATCAAAATTACCTGCTGCTTTTCTGGGTCATTTTAGAAGACTATGATACATTTAATCCTGCACTAAAACAATTCCATTTCCAAAGCTCCAGTTCTTAAAGCGCACTTTAGTAACTGGCACTATGGAAGTTACTCACATTACCATTGGTGAGTCAGAGCCCAAATCTGACACTCTTGAGAAGTCAATTGAATTTTCTCTAGATTTAGGTAATTTTTGGTAGATAAATCTCTACAAACTTTGCCTTGAAGGAGATTCTAAAAAATTTCTCTTCTGAAATTTATCTGTGCTTCACTTTTGGATTTCTTAGGTCCTTGGGTTTCTTTCAGTGCTCAGAAATTCTGAGCAGGTACACAGTAACAGACCCATCTCAGAGCCACCTCCAGCGGAAGAAAACTGTTGCTTGGGGTTTGGTTGCTGGCTGGGGTTAAACCATGACACTGCAACACTGACATTATCTCTGCCAAGGGCATCCCACTCCAGGAAATGAGAATGAAGGGAAGCTCAGTCCCACCTGTCTGCACATGCAGCGGCACAACAGCCCCTGGAACCAGCCTGGGGACGACCTTCAGGGATGACTCCTCGTGTGCCAGCAGTTACAATTTCCTGGGCTTGCTCAGGCATTTCTAAGCCAACATAAAATTAATTTGACCTGGAAAGAGATCCTTTGTAAAAAACAAAACCACTTAAAACTTATGCAAGAGAAAATTGTGTACTTCAGTATAGATTTTCCCAGCATTCCCACTTGCTATAGAGAATCTCTGGTTGCTGCCTGATGAAATTTGTTTCTCATTATAACCACACGCACTCCAAACCCCACAAATTTGCATTTATTGCAGTGCACGTGGCTATTTTTGGTTGGTTAGTGCATGTTGCTAAGAGAAGTCCTGGAAGTCATGCCTTGTATTCCAGACACGACATCAATGAATTTGACTAGAGCTTTACAACACAGTATCAGAAAGTCAAGTAATGGTAACCTTGACAAAGAGCCAACCCTAAAAAAAACAAAAGCACATTCATATGTCCCTGCAGTGCTGGGGGGTTGGAAGGAAGGGAGGAAGTGGTGCAGTGGAGCATAGTCATTTATCTCAATTATTGTCTGCTTTTCCTAAATCAGTTTTGACAAGAATTACATTTCATAATATCCATTATTCTCTCAGCCTTTTTGGGTTTGGCTCTCTCTCTCTCCACAATAACAAGTTCATTGATGTCTTTCTATACCACATCTCCTGCTATCACTGCTGAAGAACAAATCCTGGGCTGGCTGGACCAACAACCCCACACACCGTGTTCTCACAAAAAGGCCACAAGTGCTCTCTTGAGCATGGAGCACCCCTGAGGGAAGGTATTTGCTCCTCTGGGTCCCAGGGCCAGTCAGAAGACCTTATCTGCAAATGATTCATATGATTTTAACAGTGCATAAATGTGCAGCAATTGAAAAAGAGCAGGAATAGCACAGAGGTGACTTCTTCCTAGGGAATTTTCCTGAAAGACGAAAAAATTGCTTTCCAATTGTGCTGTAAGTTGTTAAAAATTGTATCTTCAAATACATGATGACCCTTTCTTGCTATCTTTGCTATTAGTGGAGTTATGGGATTCATAAACTAATGCATATCTGATTTCTTTCATACACCGAAAAAATAAAACATTTTATGTTTTCAATATTGGTAATTGACAGAACTCTAACCTAAAGAGAATTACATTAATGAGGCTACTTTGCTAAATGAGACAACATACTTTCTACTGTAATGCTGTCAGGAAGACAGCAGTAGAGAAACTTTGATCTCACAATGGGGAAAACAGCATTTTAAAAAAGGCTTTGATTACTTTTTTTCTTTTGCAAAAAGAGAAAGATATCCCAGAACAGTGAATATTACAGTACCAACATGAATATTAAACCTTTGGTTCAATGCAGCTATTACATTTGTTCTCTTTCTCTGTCTTTCAATCTCTTACCTTGTGGAAGTCCATCCATTGGACTTCCACATTCCACATAACAACCATTCCACAAATTGCTTTGCCTTTAACCTGATATTTTTGAAGAGAGAAAAGCTATATCCTTGTCTTAACCTTTCTACACTTTAAGTATTCAAGCATTACTATGATCAGAACCTTTTCAATGACAAATAGTTTCTTTATTTATTTAACCTCTACAGGGAAGAGCCTTTTTCCTGCCATTTGGTTTTTCATGTAGAGAGGCTAGAACAGGAGAATATGTTTAGCTTTATGTCCAGCTGGTAGGAACATCAATTTCTCCTTTTAACTGCATCAGGTATCATGCTCCAATGAATGAGAGTGAAAAGACTTTTCATTTATTGGACAGTTTTCCATTTATTTTGTTATCTATTGATATTTCAATAGATCTCCAATGTTTTACTTCCAAAATATTGTCACTAAAGAAGAACAGATTATGGCTGGTCCTGTCTTTGTTTCAATGCCTTTCAGAGGGAGAAAGATTTTTAAATATTATTCAGTGCATCAAGAGTTTTGGGACAGAATGATATTGACCAAAATTATTTATATGGAATAATTAAGTTCAGCAATTGATCAAGAATGCAGATGCTCTAGAATAACCATAATAAACAGTGAGATGGCCACCTGAGAGATCAAAATTGATAGCAAGTAACATATTGGAAGCACTAAATATCATGAAGTTCAGATACATCAGGAAGATTAAAATTCTTTACAGATTAACATTCTTTACAGATGGAATATCATGACCTAATTTCTTTTCCTCTTCACTAGTGAAGTGGTAAATATAAAATGGACTACAACAGAGAAGTACCAAAACCTCTGAAAAGAAGCTGATGCTGCTCTACACAAAAAAATCACTTAGAAGGACAGAGGTCATCAGCCAGAAAAAGAAACTTTGAGGAGCATTAAGTATAACATTCAGGACAGAAATTTTCCTGGAGCAGAAAACAAACAAAACCATGAACTGTATCTGTGTTGAACATGACTAATGTGACACCAAAAAGATTTTCCTTTATAAGTGTATAAACAATGATACCAAGTAGTTCTGCAAAAGAAACAGCTTCGTTATCTAGAAGATGTCTTCTGTATAGTTCATAGGCCATGTTTCAACATTTTCGTAGTGCAAATTATACATTCAAAATTATCAAAATTATTATTAATGGAGAGGACAAATTTCTCAGCTGCCTGCAATCACGCTTTCCTGTGTCCTGATTAGCTTTTGTGAGCCTGTGCAAGATACTTTTGGAAAGATCACATACTTCAATATCCAGTCTTTCCCTTGGGACATTTCTGTCACTTAGTTATGAGGCAATTCTCATAATTAAATTCACCAGAAGACATTCAGATTTGTGTGTCTTAACCCATATAAATTAAAAATATAAATAGGAAAACTTGGCAGCATTCTGTGTGTCCTCCAGATTCTTATTCCTCTTGGTTCCCTTTCTGTATTTCAGAGTTCTCTGCTAGTCTTAAAAGCTCCCACATGGATGTCAGTTTTCCTCCTAAACAATCCAGCATCAAGACATCCTAGACATTCACTGGTTCATCAGCTGCAGCTTGATTTATATTTCATTTTAGTACTATATTTTTAAAAACCATTTCCTCAATGGGAACAAATTTTTCCTATCATTTCCAACAGAAAAAGAAAAGTCAGTTAAAGGGAAAACTTTCAAAGTACAGTAAGCAAAATGTTTTCAAAATCAGAGCATCGGACAGAACTGTTTTTTGTAGACAACATGACAATAAAACTCTAAAATGTAAACCTAAATAAATCTATTCCATAGTACTGCACCCTTAAGAAGAAACCATAAAGCAGCACATTTCACAGTCTTGCCCTTGCCATATTTCCTACCTTATTATGTCACACTACTTAGACTTGATGAGTTGTAGTACAGAAGAAAAATATCCAAAAAGCATATGCATACTGAAGCATGAATCTCCCTCACATTAACAATGGTTCTTATGGTTGTTATTGATTATTCCAGGCAGTCAAACACCAAGATGTGTCTAAAAATCCATATCCATACTCACCAATCACAGCAAAAAGACCCCAGGAATCATCCTGAGTTGGTTTTGATGAGTCAACCAGTTTGTAGCATTTCATGCAGCAGAAAATTCTGGTTCACTGGTTATTGGCACAAGGTTCCTGGACTGTGAAGATGGAAAGAGAATTAACAGTAATCTGGAAACTCCAGAGAAACCAGACGAATACTTTCCGTTATATGTCTGACTTCTAGTTTGCTTCCAGAACTGGAAGTTACTGGCAATGGCATGGATGAAAAAAATAGTGCCCTGTATTATTTTATCTGCTAATCTAACTCCACTGAAGCCAATTAGTTAAAATAATATTAATTTGCTCCAAGGCTTTTATCACTTCACCCTTGTCTTTTTTAATAAATCAAACATTATTAAAAAGAGAATTCAATAAAATTACAGTTAGATTTGGGACATATTAAAAACAAATTAATGTGATACCAACAGACAAGTTGGTTCTTTCACTTATAAAATGCATAACACCATGACAACTTATGGAATAAGGCAAAATAAAATTCAAGGAACAACATTTGAATTTATAAATTAGGTAAGTCTATAAAAGAGATTTCATTCACACAATGGTACACAGACTGAAAACTCTTGCACTACTTAAATTAACTAACACCAAAAAAATGTATAAGATTATGACTGAAAAACTGTAAAGTATAACTGAAACACTATTAGCAAATGTTTTGTTCAGTGATTATAAAGGTATAAACTAATCTATTATTCTCCCACGAAACAGAGAGAAAAAAATGTACATCTGAATAAAAAAATCATGAAAAAGACACAGACATTCATCAGATCTGCTGCAATTATGACTATCCCAGACCTTTGGCTGCTGGGCAGAGGTGACTCCCCTGCAATTACTAAGGGTCATGAAAAGATTAAATGCCTTCAACTGCTATTTCTAAGTTTCAGTGATATTTTCCAGTTCAGTTCTTTTTGCCATTCTTAAACTCTAGGAGATGAATGGAAAAGGGAAAACTCAAGCACTAGGTCTTTGACCCAAAGTGCTAGCAGGTGGTGAGGATATCAGAAGCCTGCAATGATGGGTACAGTACTATTCCGTTCAAAGAGTACCTAACAATGAATGCTTGATGGCATTCAGCACTCTCACTAGCTCTGTGAGAGGAGTTCAAGTCTGCTTTTAGAAGTGCCACAGTCAGCACTGCCCGGGGGCAGGCAGGCAGGGAGAGCTCCAGGAGGCTTTGTGCTGCGGTGAGCAGGGAGGTGTGTGGTACCTCCCCCAGACACACCAGCTCATTAGTCAGAGCAGCTCAGCAAAGCAGCGCTGTTTTAAAGTTCAGTGGGCCTGAGCAATGGTCAAAACAGTGTGGAATCACCACAATGAGAATGAAAGATGACCTGATTCAACCATGCCTAGACAACCTCTCCAAGTTCAGAACCCCCAGTGGCTCAGCCCCTGGACAAGATAATTGCTCTGCCCAGTGGCTGAACAGCAGCCAAGGGCTGCAGCCTTTCCTGCAGAGGGGCTCACTGGATCTCTGCAGCTCTCAGCATCTTCACCCAAGCTCTCCTGACAGTTGTCAACTGGCTTTCCTACCTTACGGAAGAACTGGAAGTTGGATTTGCTTTGCTCTTTTAATGTGTAACTTCTAGCAATGCTTTCATTGAAGATCTTTCAATAATAATCATTGTAGGTTTCACTCCCTTAGCCCACAGCATAAATCTGAGATTTCTTCAGTCATTTTTGTCTCTGTATTTTCATTAACAACCTCCACTGGGAACATAAAGTTTTCAGTAATTCTGCTTGGCAAGGAGGGTATGGACCTGCAACACCTTCCTCCTACATATCCAAAACATTTTCATGCAAGACACAAAAAAATATTATTAGAAGTATAGTAATATATTTATCTGGATACTTTCTATGTTTCCTACAGCTATTTTTTCCACTTACAAAATGGTATTTCCACTCCAACAATTCCACAAAGGTCCAATTAACTCCATTTAGCAATTTCTATTTCCTTGACCTTTCTTACTTGCATTGACTTCTCCTGGTTTAGTTTGCATTTTCATATGCTAAAACACTTAGGAGGTATGCAGTAGTGGCTGGCTATAATTAGCCATTTCCAATTATTGTTTCTCTGACCTTTTTGTCTCATATTCTTGCCAGTGTTCCTCTCAGGGGAGCCAAATGACAATTTGGTCAGTAGTTTTTGGATACACTGTCTTCTCTCCTTTACACTATTCTGCTTTTCATGTACAAAAAAATTCAGTGAGCTTTTCCAGTTAAATTACACATCTTCATTTTGTTAAGAACAAGTTCTCCCATGCACCTTCCAAATTATAGCTTAAATATATTTATTGTACACAACCTCATACAGTTCCCTCATCTTTGCTCTTTTCCCCCACTCCTGCTGTCTTTCTAGCCTTTTTGACCCTGTTTTTTATGTCCAGAAAGAAGTATAGACTCATCTGCATTATTTTAGTTTCCATAAATAGAGACTCTTAGTGTATGCTGATTTTTTTAAAAATGTTCCTTCCTTTGTTTTCTAAGAAAAAACACTTCATCTTTTAACGTACAAGCGCCTTGGGTCTGAAGTGCACAGAGAAATGGCTGAAAATTGCTATCCCTCCAATTCTTGCAAGAAGATCTTGTGTGAGAGAAAAAAAAAGACCTGAAAGCCATATCTTGCAATTACAAGTTCACTGCTTTAAAAATATATAATACATACAAAACCTTGAAATAAACCAATTGTTTTCAGCTGCAAGCACTTACTAATTTTTCTGACTTCAGCACAATAAAACATAACAATGCAATATTCTTGAATAAGAGCTTAAAAACAAAGGAATAATGTTATTTGCAACTGTTTATACACAGAGTAATAGAGCATAACTCCTGCAAACTTAAGCATCAAAACACATCCCTACTATAAAGCTCCACTAC
Organism: Pyrgilauda ruficollis; assembly: GCF_017590135.1. Lineage (NCBI taxonomy): Eukaryota > Metazoa > Chordata > Aves > Passeriformes > Passeridae > Pyrgilauda > Pyrgilauda ruficollis. Next base: position 12,139,591 of record NW_024522539.1, read on the forward strand.
ACACAGTCATCTGTTTTAGTGGGAAGCTTATTCAACATTTGAGGCATAAAGGAGTCATCAGTTTTAACTTGTTTGGAACAGTCTGTGGAAGCAGCAGTCAGAAATAAGCACTGTAGGTGATCCTGGGTGAAACTGAGAGAACTGAGGTGAGAATGAGGATGCTTACAGGCTTAGCCTGAAAAAGTTGAGTGAGGATTTATTTACCTAATCCCTTGCTCTTCTATGACTCCATTAATGCAGGAACACTCACACAAAGAGCTGTAAAACATTTCAGTCCAACCAGGGATGGCACCCGTCCAACAGAGGTTTGTATGTAAACCTGAGGGTTTAGTCTGGTGATCTGTGGACCCCTGGCAGGGGCTCTGCAATATTTATAAAAGGTCTGCAATATGCAACTAAGAACAGAAAGCCCATTATCAGTAAGTTTAAACTTGCAATATGAGAAACTAAATTCAACCTACAGTGGTCCTTAAGTGAAAAAGGTTGAAAGTTACATATACATCAGACAAGGCTCTGCTCTAGGTTACAATCAAATATAATTTTCCATTAATATCATGGCTGTAGTCTATGAGGAGATGATAGATCAGAATTTGCCTACAAAATTGTCCTGATTTTTGTCAATACGTACTGAGCAGTTCAAGTGACATTAAGTGTGTTAGCCACGTCCTAACCTCTATCACATTTATTTAAATTTATAAGTGCTCTGCAGGATGAACACATGATGAGATTGCCATATTTGCCATGCTGCTTAGGGAAAAAAAAAAGAGGTTACAGCAAATAAGATCTATAATATTTTCTTTTAAAGCTCTGCAGCTGACAGTCTAATCTAGAAAAAGTCACAACAAATGTTTGAGATGTTCTGCAGTTTTATTTTGTGTCTTCAAACTTCTGATCTAAGTAAAAACCTACACAATTTGGAATTCTTTTTAAATTGCTTCTAGCACTCTTCAGAGAGCAAGTTTTCCCATAGAACTGTACATACTAATGGATAATGGCCTTTTTTCAGTAAGACAGCACATCAAGTCTATTGGTAGAAGATACTACAAGAAATTCAGATTTGACTTCCCACCTCAGCTGACCAACAAATACAGCAGAATGACAGTTTACTGATCCACATTCACTCTAGAGAATACCAGAAAAGATTTAAACTTTCTGCAAAATCAATTACTTTATAATGAAGGCAACTTCCATATTTCTTCAATTTTGTAAGGCTATTAAATTCACATATGTTTATTGTCTTTTTTTTTTTTAAATTTCTGATTTCAAATCCTATAGTAGTGAAATAATCTGAATGGGAATCTTCCACAAAACCAGAGGTGTTAGATGGGTTTATGCTAGTGATCCATAGAAATGTTCCTTTTATTGACAGAGCAAATAACCAACAAGATCTCCTGGAATACATCAAGAGATGACATTCTGCCTAAGGAGTGAAGCCTGAGTCTTTGACATTTTCTCATCATTAAGATTTCATAGAGCCATTTGTAAAAGTCAGGGACACCAGTCCTTGCATGCTGGCTCAACTCCAACTTTTGCAATTACTGCCTGACAGCTTAAATTCCCCTATGACTTTGAAATCTCTTCCTGTTCCTTTTATAAAATCCCTACCACATTTTCATCTGAGAGTATATCTGTTTTTTGTGGTTCAAACTTGCATACCCTGACTTCTGGATCAAAATTAACTTTACTGTTCTGTACCCATCTCTCTACTGGAAAGGCCACAACGTGTCCTGATGCATAACATGGCTGATTTCTCCCTAAACTATGACCCATGAAGCACCAGCAAAACCAGAAGGTGCTCTCAGTCACGCTAAAATTATTTCCATTAAAGAAATGGGTTAAATTTACTCCTAATGGTTCACTCCAGGGAAGCAGGACTCTAAATCACTGGTCAAAGAAACCATAAAGAAAGCAAAGACTCTCAAGTCTGTGAAGTTTAATTCCTAGAGTGGGAAGGCATAGAGAGAAGTCCTGGTCATAGGATGTGAAGTGCAAGTTGTTACAGAGCAATTTTTTTTGGTTTTTTTTTTCCTTCAAGCCTTATGAGTTCCTGCTGTTGTTTTGAGATCTGTGTTTCCTCTGTCCACCCTTCCAGTTTCTTTCATACAGTTGCTTTAAAAATCCACATACAGTGGCAGGCCTTTGCTAGTGGTACAGAGAGCTCTGGAATCAAAACTCTGAACTATCCCACCCTACAACAAAAAAACATGCAAGCTTGGATATAACTATATTTATCAGACTTGTGGGTTTTTGGGGGTTTTAATGTTATATTTAATAAAAATAACACCTGCCACACAGAATTCTGCAAAAGGAAGAATACCCAGGAAACACTGTGAAATTCTACTTTACCCTTTTACCCCACCATAGACAAGACCTGGACAATCCCCACATGCTGCTGAATTTCACTGTAAAGTTTTAATTTGCAGATGGTGAAGTTGGAGATGCTCAGATTTTATGCAAACCATTCTACTGAAATACTTCTGCTTAGATCTCAAATTCACTTTCTCCACATAGCAATAACCCTGCTAGAGCAAGAGCCCTTTCATTCATGAATTTGAAACGTGCAGCTAATCTCTAGCACCCCTGTGAAGGAAATAAATTACTTACTGGCAAAAGTATATTTAAAAAATTAAATATTACACTCAGCTGTTTTGAATAGTTTCGTACAGCATTCTTCTGTTTTCTCTGCAGTCAATAGAACTACTCCCAGCACAAGAAAGGGTCTGAGCTTGAGGTGATTCTACACGGCCGCCCAAGGTCATACAGCACATCTGTGACCAAAATGGGCAGACAGCCCAAACCTCTTCTGACTCCTGCCTCCTATGCCTCCTCTCACAATGACATTCAAAAACTTCAGAGCTCTTTAAAATATTGATACAGTACATTAATTTCTAAAATATTGGGGATAATGAATATTGTCCAACAGTATGCATACAAAACAGAAGTCACAGCAAGGAGAGAGGCCATTCATAGGGGGCACTGGAGTTAGAAGCAGTACCACTGCATAGCTACAAATGACTCTGTGTCACAGTTATGTTAATGCCAGAGAGCTTGGCAAGGCCATTTGCGCAAAATAAGTGAACTCAGGGCAGACAGCATGTTCATGGCAGGGTCTGTGCAGCCCTCCCAGGAGCCTGGGAAACACAGCCAGGCCCACACCAGAATGGTTGCAGAACACCACTCAGGAGCCTCTCTTCAGCCACACATTAAAGGGTTCTCCTTGACTCACTATTTCCTCAGATGTATACAGCTACAAAGAGCTATAAAGAAAAATTCTTAAATAATTCCTTAAATGCTCCTTCTTGAATGCACACTTTGGAGCTACCTAATGCTAGAACCATACTAACTTGTTCCCCTTGAAATGTCACTTTGTATCTATTGCAGTCTGATGCTTTGGCTGATGACCAGATGCTTCTTGCCAGCTGCATCCACTATTTGCATCTTAGTTTTCACCTTTTAACTTCACTTCTTCCTCTGCAACAATAACCTCAAACAATGTTTTTCTATGACATCCAGCGCTGAAATAATATTGGGTTTTCTTGCAAATTTCTCCCTGGTATAAACATGTCCCACAGCCCTCTGCCTTTGGTGCTTTTAGACAGCAGCACTGAGTGAAGAACACTGCAGGCAGAATCATAACAGCCCAGACACCTCCTTCTGCTAACTGCAGGCAAGAGGGAGAGAGCTCATAAACAATGTGTGCCTGCTAAGCCAGAGTTATTGTGAAAAGCTTTTTATTCCCACTGCTGAAAAATAAGCAATTTTGGCATGCTCTTGAGAATATTAACAGCTAAAGAACAACACCAAGAAACCTGTCAAAACAGATGACTTAAACCATTTCTGCAAAACAAGTCCCCTCTCTCCACAGTTCCTTGTGCTGCTAGCAAATGCAAAGTTTTCCCATTTTTGACAACTAAAGTTGCTACAAAGTAAAACACAAGGAACATTACTTAACACTTCTCTAAAAGCTGCCATATGGAAAGGCATCGAGCTGTTGCCTTCCGTGGACTTTCTAGGAGTTTCCATTTTTCAGAAGAGATTTGTGGGAGGGGGCATCCCCAGAAAGGAGCACCTGAGAGAACTCATTACCTTAGCTGCTCTGAGCATGCTGCTCATGGGATTGTGCATCCTGTTCTCCCTGCCAGCTCCACAAGCTGAAGACAGTACCATCCACCCCATGCCCCCACGTCAGCACTTACGAGTTTTTCATATTCTAAGACAGTCTCACTCAAGGACTTTGTTGCCAGAAGATATTTTCTTCTGCAGTTTTACACAGGTGATGAATTTCCTTCTGAAACTCCCTTATAAGGTGCAGTCTGTCTCAGTCATGATTTTGTTTCTGTCTCTGACATTGTATTCCAACATATAAACCAGAAAAAAAGACAGTATTTCCATGGCATTAACCAGCAGTACTGACAGAATGATGAGTAACTTAAAGAACATTGGTATAGTCTTGTTAACTTGATTTATAAATGTAATTGCTACTAATCAATTATGTAGTGAATGAAATACCCCCACAACCAGGCTCAGTGAAGGCCCCTTTATTATCTCTGGCATTTGCAGCAAACGGCACCAGCACTACATGTTCCTCATTCCCATCAGTATAACTTTACATCCTCTTGGTTTTCATAAAACAAAAGCTATCATGTCAGCACCTCTGTGAACCTGTGAACAGCAAAGTGAGTGAGCTTGCAGTGCCAGGAGTTAAAAGAAAATCTTCACCAGTGCAGGCAGAGCTCACATCAGCCACGCTGCAGCTCACCGGGTGTCTCCCTTGGTTACAACAGTTTATTTCAGAAAATTGTCAATGGAGATAATCCAGATAACCCTACCTCATGTGTCAAAAGGAAGGGTATCTAGAAAAAACCCAACATAATACTCTTATCTAAGTACGAAACTAAAATAATTGCACCCATATCTCAGCATTATTTCCGAACACAAAAGAATCAAAGGTTCACGAAATTAAAATTGACTCTGATTTCATTCTTGCATACAGAATAGCACAATTGTTACCTATGTTAAACATCATAATTCAATACATTAATTATTAATTTAATAAATTCAGCTTAGCAGTCTCAGAGCAGATAAAGGTCAGTAATTTAGCAACTAAATCTGAGCAAAAATTAAGCAAAGTAAAATGCCACAGTTCAGACAAAAACTCAGTGTCACTGAAGTGAGCTGCACTCCCCGGGCTGTGCCAGGCACTGCACTCTGGAAACGTCATTATGTAACGATGCAGCTCCTCACCTGCCAGGCAAAAATACTCCAGAGGGAACCTTTGGGGAAAATTCCGTCATGATGAATATCCGCTGTCATTAATTACATCTTTCTTCTGTTGCGTATTTCTAGACCTTTGGAACACAGCCATTGATTCTGAATAGTCTGCAGTACGCCACAGCATATAGAAGTGTCAGAGGTTGAAACTACTGTTCTCAGAAAATAGGGCTGTTTATATTACTTTCATTTTCTTTTTGAATATTTATAACTATGCCACTAGTGCACTGTAGTGTGGATGAATGGCCTGTATTTCATATTGATCTCAGGCAACTCAGCAAAGGCTTTCTTTAATCTATAATTAAAAATTAAAACCTTTAGGGGAGCTATTCATCTGACAGTCAGTTTTCTTCTTGCTGCCCTCTGCCAGTAATTAAGTTCTTCTAGCACTTTCAATTTTTTTAAGGATTTAGTTTATTACAATTTCCTCCATATGTGTAGCTACAAAACACCAGAGGTTGATGTGACGCCAACAACTTCCATTTTTAAAAAAACCTACAGAGTAATATGAAAAATGCATTTGAAGTACTTGCATTACCAAGCTGTATTCTGTGAAAAAAATGGGCTGCATATCCCCCTTCATTACCCTGTACTTATTACAAGTAACAGCTACAGTTTGCAGAATTATGAATGTGGATTTCACCACTCGGAATTCTATTTTGTTTGTTTAAAACTGCCTGGTTTTACCTAGGAAATTCAATCCATCTGCTGGATAATCAGAAAG